>NC_084842.1:42247048-42872048 GCF_033115175.1 Lepus europaeus
TCTTTAGGTCAGTTTCTTGGGTTCTAGGGCTGTGGAGCACATAGATACTATATTTATAAATTGTTCGTGGTTACTCTACATTTCTAGAAGGTTCTTATCAGCAAGGTGGGTTAATGGTCCCATAAACAAGTTTCTTGTGGTTTGTACAGATTTGTTAAAATGTGAACATTTTCCATCTGCCTTGTGTGGTAGAAACTGATCTTTTTCAGGATGCTGTTTTTTCACTTCTCTAAGGATTTCTTTCTTCGTCATATCTGTGATGCTTACCTGTAAACTGTCCATGTTGCCAAAAAAGGAGGCTATACTCGCCACCGATGCTCCTTAATATTGGACAGTTTAACTGTGGCTCTTATTTCCAATGTTGGAAGCCATTTTGTTTTTTCACTGTACATAGACACATTGTCTAAGATGCTGCTGAAATTGTAGAGAATGTAGCCAAAACAGTAATAAACAATGACAGTTAAAATGTAAAGACTATGAAAATTACATCAAAAGAAGCCTTCAAGATTTAGGATATTGACTGTCTTAGCTCCTTTACTTAAGAATCAGCTGAATAAATTCTTTTAAATATACTTCAAAAAAAAAAGAAAAGAAAATGGTATTTTTTTAAATCATGGAATGATGTAAGAAATCATTCTTCCATTGCAGAAAGTGTTAGAAACTGAAATCTGGTGTTAGATACACTCATTTCTACTTAGGTGTGATTGCTTCCAAGTTCTCTCAGTTCAAAAAATAATACACGTGCGGACATGATCCTGTCTATAAACACACATTTACAAATATTTCTCTATGCAATCATCTGCATTAGTGTTAAGCTAAATGTGACTATGTCTCAACTCTAATAATTACCATATGGATCATTTCAGCCTTCTTATCATGCTTGAAACCACACCCAGTACAGTGCCCTTGGTGCAGATGGTGCAGACTATCAGCTTCTAGTCTCCCATGATCTCCCTGTCATCCTAAGGAATTTAAGCTAAGGTTTACCATTTTCTTTTCTCCTTTGCTTCTTTAGTTTAAAGTTTTCTTGTCCTGCTTTTATGATTGCAAGTCATCTCTGCTGAAATTAATTCACTGAATTGAGGGAGTGGTAGAGCCGGCCCTGCAAGGTCCCTGATCACAAGACTTATGAAGTCATTTAATTTCTCTATAGATAACATCTTGATGTTCTGTCTTGTCTTGAGGGCTTTTCCAGGAACCCCAGGCTCTGTGCAGAAAGTAACTACCACCTGGCTGATTGAAGCCCATTTTGCCATCATCAAAATTCCCAAAAGAATACAATATCACTGACCAATCAAGAGAGACCATCCAGGGACCAGCACATGAGCTGGACACGCAACTCTCAACCCCAACTTCAATCTATAAAACCTTACCTCTAGCCCAAAAAGACCCTAGAAGTTAAATAATAGCTGCCTAGCTCCTTGCTCTGTGCTTAGCAAGTAAATTCTTTCTTTTTCAAACACCCTGCTGTCAGTGATTGGCTTACTGTGCATCAGACAAATACAGCCAGGGTTTAGGGTGGCCGGGGGATGGTCTGCTCATTTGTTAACACCCACTGCAAAATATGAAAATCTAATTTTAACATTCTGTTACACATCACTTAATTGTTCTGTTTCCGTATACACGTATAGTGGTATAAGAATTGTTAATCCATACTTCCATGTCATTTAACTTTATCAACTAGAATACAACATTCCTGCATGCTTTTCTTTGCTATTACTCTTACAGTTCCTTAGGTCAGAATTTTTTCCTTCATTTCCTTTGATGTAGGCAGAGGATTATTAATGAAGAACTAAGGTCTGCCAGCACCTGTGCTGCAGTCCCTTGTGCACTGCTCAAACCCCAACCCCTTCTGTACAGACCCACTGCCAGGGTCATGCCAGCTAGATTTAGTGAATGTGACCGTAGGCTGGGTTCCTACAATGATATTTGGGTCATTAACATGTTGTTTTAATAAAATTACTACGGTTAGCACGCCCAGTCTCTTCAAGTACCTGAACAGCACTCCCATCATGCACTTGGTGCCATGACTCTTCCTAGATTCCCCCATGTGCCCTGCATCCCCACATGGACGTGATGCCATAACACTTGTGAGATTTCTAAATAGGGGGCACAGAAATGGGCACCACTCAAGCTCTGCCACAAACTCTGCCCCTATTTGAATATTCAGCTAAGTGCTGCTCCAGACACCAGCCCCTATCCTATAAAAGGATGTCCTCAAGCTTTGTGAATGGCTTCACTCTCCCATGAAGTTGTCTGCAATTCCTCCTTAATATGTACATTCCCTTTGCCTTGAATTAAATTTTGCTTTCCTCCTCCTTGAAATCTTTCTTCATGGATATAAGAAGCTGGACCAAACCAAGCCAGGGGCCTCTCCTTCCACACCTTCAATGAAATTGTTTCATACAATTGTAAATTGATTATTAGTCACAATCTGCTTCCCTCCTCAGAATCTTAAAAGATTTTTAAAAGTTTTATACATGTTAAGATTCAATCTTCATGCTATAAAGTTTAGTTAGTTTTGAAACATGCACAGTATCAGCTATCCACAATTATAGTGTCATACAGAAATTTCATTACTCTGCTAAAAGTTCACTATTTTCCACCTATTCCACCCTAAACCCTTCCATAAATTATTGGTGCCCATCCACCTATTAGCTGTCTGTACTGTTTTACCTTTTTCAGAATATTATATAAATGGAATCGTACAGGGTTTAATCTGATTTCTTTCACTTAGCATTTATTTAAGGTTCATGTGTGATTTTCCCTGCTTTGTGGTGTAATAACCATGCATTTCCTAGTTTCTGCTCGGATACTTTGAATGATAAGGATTATAGACCTTTAAAGTATTGCCTTTATCAGGGAGAGCTAACTCCTAGAGATAGTCAGCCAATCTGTCCTTTCATGTGTAAAATACCAATCCAAACCCTATAACTCTATACCTCCTATCTTCTTATCAGCCTCTCACATTTCAAGCCACAATATTTCTGCCCTAATTATCCCAGGAATCATACTGGACAAGATAGAAACTAATCCAGAGCGCACCAGAATTATTTAAACTCATCAGTCCTCAGTCTGCTCGTCATGCATACCTCATGCCTTGCTCATTCCTTCACACAAAAAACACAGTAAAGTCTCTTGTCCTTGTTTTCCCCTTGCTCTGCCTATCTCCTGAGCAGCATTGCTGGTTCTGTTGATGGCCCTCCATGACATGCTATGCTCTTTTGGGATCTGTGAGTATAGTAGGTACCTTTTCAATGGCAATCATCTCCTGATTAGTTGACTTTGTCATATCTAAATAATAATGTCTACATTTTTAAACATGTACATTGTTTCTTTTTAATTACTGAATAGCTTTCCCTTATATGGATATGCTACAATTTGTTTATCCTCTTAACTATTGAGAATGGACACTATTCACTATTAATTTATTCTAGTTTTGGGCAACTCTGAATATATCTATTATAACATTCTTGTGAATGTTTTTGTGTGAGCATAAGTTTTAAATAAATTGTGTAAATATATATGAGTGTAACTTCTGTATTTGATGGTAAGACGATGTTCTGTTTTGTAAGAAGCTACCAAACTGCCTTTCAAATTCTACTATTTTGCATTCCCACCAACAATTACTGAGAATTCCTGTAGCTCCAAATTGCCAGAAATTGGTGTTATGATTTTGAATAATTTTTCCATTCTAGAAGGTATATAATTTTAATTTGCATTTCCTTAATGAAAAATGACATTGAGACACCTTAATATTCTTATTTCCAGTGTGTATCTTTGGTGTTTTTTAGATATTTTGCCTAGTCTTAAAATGGCTTCTTTAGTATTCTGGATTTTAATAATTCTTTTTTAAAGATATTTATTTTGTTTATTGAAAGGAAGAATAACAGGGAGAGAGTGGAAGAGACAGAGAGGTCTTCCATCTACTGGTTCACTCTCCAAATGGCCACAATGGCCAGGGCTGAATTGGGCCAAAACCAGGAGCCATTAACTTCTTCTGGGTCTCTCACATGGTTGCAGGGGCCCAAGTACTTGGGCCATCCTCTACTGCTTTTCCAGGTATATTAGCAGGGAGCTAGATAGAAAGTGGAACAGGCGGGAACTCAAACCGGTACCATAATTTGCTATGCCAAGTTGCCAGCCCCTTAACAATTATTTACATATTTCACCTATAGTTTTCTTTCTTTCTTTCTTTCTTTCTTTCTTTCTTTCTTTCTTTCTTTCTTTCTTTCTTTCTTTCTTTCTTTCTTTCTTTCTTTCTTTCTTCCTTCCTTCCTTCCTTCCTTCCTTCCTTCCCTTCCTTCCCTTCCTTCCCTTCCTTCCCTTCCTTCCCTTCCTTCCCTTCCTTCCCTTCCTTCCCTTCCTTCCCTTCCTTCCCTTCCTTCCCTTCCTTCTTTTTTTTTTTTTTTTTTTTTTTTTTTTTTTTTTTTTTTTTTTTTTTTTTTTTTTTTTTTTTTTTTGACAGGCAGAGCTAGACAGAGGGAGAGAGAGAGACAGAGAGAAAGGACTTCTCCTTCACTTGGTTCACCCCCCAGTGGCTGCTGCGGCCGGCGCGCGCTGCGGCTGGCGCACCACGCTGATCCGAAGCCAGGAGCCAGGTGCCTCTTCTGGTCTCCCATGTGGGTGCAGGGCCCAAGTGCTTGGCCCATCCTCCACTGTACTCCCAGGCCACAGCAGAGAGCTGGACTGGAAAAGGAACAACCGGGACAGAATCCGGCACCCCAACCGGGACTAGAACCCGGGGTGCCGGCACCACAGGTGGAAGATTAGCCTAGTGAGCTGTGGCGCCAGCTAAGCTATAGTTTTCTTATCACACATGTGTTATTAAATATTTTCTTTTATTATATGCTTTATCTTTTTCTTTTCTTAACATTTTATTTCACAGAGTAGATTATTCTAATTTTAATAAAATGCAACTTACTTTTTCTTTCATGTTTCGTGCTGTTTTCTTTTAATGTATACCTAAAATGATCACCAACTCAAGATCACTTAGATTTTCTTCTGTGAATTTTTATAGAGTTTTATATTTTTTAATTTTATATTTAAGTCTGTTATCTATTTGAATAAACTTCCTTGCAAGGTATTTATGGGTTTTTTATTTGCTAATTTTTTTTCATGTGAATGTCTAATTATTTCAACCTTTATTGGAAGGCCATATTCTCTCTGTTGAATTGCCTTTGCATCTTTGTCAAAGATTAGTCAACTATGTTAATCTGAGTCTGTTTTTTAATAATACAACATTGTGTTTATTGTAGCAATAGTAATTTATGAAATTGAACAATATGTGTCCTTCAACTTTTTTCTTCTTGAATATTTTCTATACATTGCATTTTGCTTTTCCATATAAAGTTTAAAATCAACTTTTTAATACCTAAAATATAGCTCACCACAGTTTTGATGGGGACTGTGCTGAATCTATAGATCTATTTGAGAAGAATTGCTTTCATAATACTATTGAATTTATCAAACCATGAATATGGAATATCTCACCATTTATTGAGATCTTCTTACATACTTTGTCCTTTCTATTTTTTAAAGATCTTATTTATTTATTTGAGAGACAGAGTCACAAACAGTGATAGGGAGAGACAGAGAGAGAGGTCTTCTGTCCGCTGGTTCATCCTCATTTCCTTTACATTTCCGATTGGCAAGTTTCTACTGGCCCATCTTTAAGATCACTGATTCTTGCCTCTATTGTGTCTAGTCTACCAGTGCGTCTGTTGAAAGCTTTCTTCATTTAGGTAGAATGTTTTGATATCTGATATTCCCTTTGATTCTTTCTTAGTTTCTTTCTCTATGCTTACATCACCTACTTGTCCTTGTGTGCAATTTTTTCATTGTAGTCCTTACCATATTAATCATAGTTATTTCTAATAACCTGTTAACTCCATAGTCTATGTCATATGTAAATCTGGTTCTGATGCTTGCTTTCTCTCTTCAGAATATTTTTTCTTGCCTTCTATCATATCTTCTAATTTTTTGTTGAAAGCTAGGCAATGTGTTAAGTAATAAAAACTGGGTTCAAAAGACCACAGATGTTATCTTCTATGTTATCTGGTTAGAATTTGGGTCATGTTTAAGCTTTGCCATAGTTATGGGTGCCAGAGGCTTTAAATTCCTGTGGTCTCTTTGTTTTAGCCTCTGTTGTTTTCTTTGGGCTTCCTTAAGAACTCCTGTATCTTAGTACCCTTTAAATGCTGTATGTGAGAAAGGAAGCATTCTATAATCTTATTATTAAATTTCACTATTTTAGTAAACTTATCTTTCATAGGCTGTGGCCTTCATGTATTTTCCACAGCATTACCTTTTTCAGTTTAGATAGAAAAGCTAGAAGAGGTCTTAAATCAGACAAATGACTTTCTTCCACCTGGAATAAGGCTCTTGGAGTCTTTTCTGGACAGTAGAACTTGTTACGGACAAGACCCTAGGTGTATTTCGCAGGGTTTATCCTTGCCTGATCCCTACCAGAGCCATCTTGTTTTGGATCTTCTTGGTGAGAACCTGTGTGTTTTCTGGAGATAAAGCCTGAGAATCTGTGCCATCCCCTTAAGGCTGTGACTCTGCATCAGTTTCTCTATTTCATGCTTTCCTAAGCTCAGCCTCTAGAAATTCATCAATGTTGCCATTTAAATGTTGCTCCAAGTTTATGGCTTCAAATGCTTCTGCTCAGCGACGGTAAATATCAGCCGTAGTGGTCTGGAGATGATTGTTCCTTTGTGGTGGTAGTTTACCACGAACTTCCTGTATGCTTCCAAGAAGAGTCGTTAGTTCTCAGTTTGTTCATCGTGTACTTGTAAGGATGGTAGTGATACCTTCCAAGTTCTTTACCTGCCCCAGATGAAACTGGAAGTTCTGGTCATATAGGTTTAATGACACATTTTTATTCATTTTGATGTTATAATTTAATGCTGAGAAAACATGTTCTTGTTTCTCAATGTATATATTATTTATCTAAAGAAATTAGGATTATCTAGTAAAAATGTATACATGTTATTTTACTTGGTTTACTTAAAAGATATTGTTTCCCCTCCCTGTCTCCCAATTCTATGGCTAGCCATCGCTTTTATTACAATTGAAGTACATATATCTAAGATTTATATTTAAGTTTTCCAAGTTGTTAAAAATATATTGCTCATTTGATTTGCTTCTCTGACTTGAATTATAGGTCTGAGAAGTGGCTACAAATTGAGAATAGCCAAGCAAAGTGGCTTTTCCAAACAGAGGTTTTTTTTTAATCCTATAAAAGTTAAATTTGCTGTAGGAGTAAAGGGGAAATAAGCCAGAAGAACTAAAATCTAAAAACCAATCAAAGTTATGATGGGAACACTTGCAAACTTCTCTATGTGGCAAAGTATACATCTGTGTCTTTATTAAATTAACTTACTGTCCAGCAGATCATAAAATTGCATGATATAATTTCCCTGTATGAGAGAACTTCCTATGACTCACAACATGAACTACCTTGTGTTTAACTAGCACTTTTTTCGAATATAAATCAGGAGCCAAATTTGTTATTAAGCTTCCAAGAAAATGAAGAAGATTGTATTTGCTCTTATTCTCTCTCTCCTAAATCACAAATTTACTTGATGATATTTCTTCTTTTTTTTTCAAATAAGAATTCTTTGCCAATTTTGATAAAATCCAAAGCAATTGGCAGGCATTGATATTTCCTTCCTCCTCTGCATGTCTCATGAAAAATGACCCAGCAATATGTCTCTAGAAATCGACTTCCATATCTCTGGAAGCATCATTAATAATAGCACTCTTTCAAGAAATAGGAGTTTCGCCTGCTTATCTGCTAGCTTAGAAGCCATCAACCTCGACTTCATTACACTTCCTCGATATAGTACTTTTATGATTGTTGTGGCTTTGTTTGTAAAATATCAGATTGGTATGTATACCCTTAACAATACAATAATGATACCTTATAAGCAATTCTATATTTCTAGTTGTTTTATTTTTTTTAATTTATTTTCATTTTATTTGAAAGAGAGAGGGAGCAGGAGACAAAGAGAGGCACAGAGAGAGACATCTTCTATCTGCTGTTTTACTCCTTAAATGCCTGCAACAGCAACACTCAGGGATGGGAGAGGCCAAAGCCAGGAGCTTGGAACTCAACCCAGGTCTCCCACATGGGTGGCAAGGAACAAAACACTTGAGCTGCTGTCTGCTCTCTCCCAGGGTGTGCATTAGAAAGAAGCTGAGGATTCAGGACTTGAACTAGGCACCCAGATACAGGATGCAGTTTTAACTGCTGCATTAAACTCCTGCCCCCTAGAAATGTTACCTATGTAATTCTCTCATTTAAGTTGCACTATAACTTTGCAAGTCAGGAGGTTAACAAGGGCTGAGATTCAGTAAGCCGAGTCCATTATGGACAGATGAATTGTTTAAACTAATTGTATCCCATTTTAATTTTTTTTTAATTTTTTAATTTTAATTTTTATTTTTGACAGGCAGAGTGGACAGTGAGAGAGAGACAGAGAGAAAGGTCTTCCTTTTGCCGTTGGTTCACCCTCCAATGGCCACCGCGGTAGGTGCGCTGCGGCCGGCGCACCGCGCTGATCCGATGGCAGGAGCCAGGTGCTTCTCCTGGTCTCCCATGGGGTGCAGGGCCCAAGCACTTGGGCCATCCTCCACTGCACTCCCTGGCCACAGCAGAGAGCTGGTCTGGAAGAGGGGCAACCGGGACAGAATCCGGTGCCCCGACCGGGACTAGAACCCGGTGTGCCGGCGCCGCAAGGCGGAGGATTAGCCTAGTAAGCTGCAGCGCTGGCCAAGTATCCCATTTTAAAGAGACATAAAGCTGTTTAGAAACTAATGATATTACCCAGGATAATCTTGCTAGCAGTCAGCAGAAGTGACACCTAGACCAAGGTTATCTCGGATCATTCTACTTTGTAGGAGGCCAGCAACTTACAGTGGTCAATGCATGTTTCAATTGGACTAAACACTGAATTCAGAGAGTCTCCAGGATAGCAAATATCAGCACAAGTTTTGATACAAAGGCTATAAAAGAATAAATTAGAATCATGTACTATAGTCCTATATAAAAAAAAATACAACTAGGTATCAAAACCAAAATGAGTTCCCTGTGATCAAGATTCTAACTTTTGTTTTCTTGGTTGAGGAGAAATGTGAACAACTTTCTTGACCTCTGGAATCCCCCTCTCTCCTTTCCTCTTCTCTTCAATTTTTCCTTTTCCCCCCTCCCTCCCTTTCCCTCTCTCTCTTACCTTTCTTTCTTTTCTTTTCTTTTTTTTTTGGACAGGCAGAGTTAGTGAGAGAGAGAAGAGAGAAAGGTCTCTTACCTTTCTTTTCTCCCTTCTGTCCTCTATTCCCCCTTTTCTTTTGGTCTCTCCCTCCTGTCTTTTCTTCCTTCACTCATCTCTCCCCTCCCCTTCTCTCCCCTCCTCTCTCTTCCCCTCCCCTCCCCTCCTTTCTCCTCTCTCCCATCCCCTCCTCTCTCCTATCCTCTTCTCCTTACCATGTATTGAAAAATTGTTTCAGGAGAGATTGTGTTTGGCAAAGTTGTCTGGGAATCATGAACATGCTAACAATTTTTTGAGCACTAGCACATGGGTAAACACGTTACGGCCCCTGGACCAAATCTTGCTGATCATCCAGTTTTGCATGACTCTTGATAGCTATGAATGGCATCTGTATTTTTCAATGGTTCAAAAATAATATTTTGTGAAACATGAAAGTTACATAAAATTTAAACTCAGTTCATAAATAACATTTATAGGAACCCAGCCATGCTCATTCATTTACATGTTGGTTCCGATTTCTGTCCAACTAAATGTGGAGAAGGGTAGTTGAGACAAAACTGTGTGGCTATAAAGCCTAAATTATTTACTCTTAGACCCTTTATAGAAAAGCCTGTGATATCTGTATTACATAGTCCTAGTCCACAGAATATTCAAATATACAAATCCTCAGGACATGGACCTCTCTGTTTTGGAAAGAGAGTAATTGCTGTTTATCAAAATGCAATTTTTTTGCAAGAAAAATGAGTCTGTTAATCATTAGAAATGAGTAAGACTTCACTGATTAGACCCTAACATGGCATGGAATAAAAGGCGAGGACTGAAAGATGAAAGAGAAGGGACAGTACAGGATTTTCTCTAGGCTGTTCTTACAAGACAGAATATTGAGGCTCCGATGGGCATGGTGAGCATGAACGGAAAAATATAAAACATTGACACTTACTGTGCATTTGGTTATTTCTAACCCCGTAGCACTTTTATATACATTTATGATTAGTGTTAATAATCTACTAAGAAGATCTAAAAATAGTTTTATTAACTAAGAAATGAAACTTTCTAGATATTCTGCAGTATATTAAAACCTAGTGTTTGACAATAGTTTTGTGACAGATTCAATCCAGATCTATCCAATTCTGTAGCCATGAAATTCACTTTTTTCTTTTGTACAATTTTGCATAGGACTGGCTTTAATTTCATTATTATGATATTAGCCTAGTTCTATAGTATGACATTATCATTCTAAAAATTATTTGAGAGAAAAAATTATTTAAGAAGTAGAGAGAATGAGAAATATTTGGTTCACTTCCCAAAAGCCTATGATGGCTAAAACTAGGCCAGGCCAAAGCTAGGAGCCAAGAACTCCCATGGGGATGTCAGGGACTGAAGTACTGGAGTCACAACTATTAGTTCCCATGTTTGCATTACCAGGAACCTGAAGTCAAGAGCAAGAGCCAGATATTGAACCCAGGTACTCTGATCTAAGATACAGGCATCTTAATCAATATTTGAACCAGTATTCTAAAGGCCTGTCCACTTAAAATTGCTACTTTAATTATAGACTCCCTCTCAGTTGATTTTTTTTTTTTTTTGACAGGCAGAGTGGACAGTGAGAGAGAGAGATAGAGATAGAGAGAAAGGTCTTCCTTTTCCATTGGTTCACTCCCCAATGGCCGCTGTGGCCGGCGCGCTGCGGCCAGCACACCGTGCTGATCTGAAGCCAGGAGCCAGTTGCTTCCTCCTGGTCTCCCATGGGAGTGCAGGGCCCAAGCACTTGGGCCATCTTCCACTGCCTTCCAGGGCCACAGCAGAGAGCTGGACTGGAAGAGGAGCAACCAGGACAGAATCTGGCGCCCTGACCGGGACTTGAACCCAGTGTGCTGGCACCGCAGGCGGAGGATTAGCCTAAGTGAGCCATGGCGCCAGCCTGCTCTGTTTTCTGAAGGAGGTAGAATGGTGGTAATCTACTTCAAACAACCTTAATGTATACCTGGTCCCCCAGGGTGGGAATGGGAATTGATGACATAAAAAATCATACTGTATCCTACCTTCTCACTCTCTTTACTCCAATTTACTGAGTTGAATGTCATGGAATTATCCTTTGAAGATCATAAAGTCTTAGAAGTTCAAAAACTTCATAAGATATAACTGAGTATATTCACGTGACATCAAAGAAAATTAACATCAAAAATGGAAAACTTGCAAGACAGTCTTATGGAATCAAAAATGGCTGAGTAATTCCCTTCCTCACTATGTTGTTAGGGAAATGGATGACAAATCAATATAGATCTCTCTTATTGCCAGTAGGTAGGAACTCTCTCTGCAACTTTGTTTCTTCCTTAAGCCATAAGGACCAGCTGTATCTATTTTGTGTACCTATCCTCCAAATATCCAGGGATTAGAATAATGGTTTTCATTTATCTGGCTGTGACATCCCATCGTGATGGTAGGCACATGATCAAATGTCAGTATGGGTGTCCATATAGTTAGCTGGTCCTTAGATGGAGGATGTCTGGATTCGTTAGATGTAATTCCCTCACAACTTTCTGACCAAAGTACAAGGGTGTCCTATCGATTTCTTACCTAAAATTAGAAGCAACTGAGTGAATTATAAAGTTTCTCACAAGCTTCAACGAAAAAGAATTCCTCCCTCGGTATTTGTGCTTCCTCATAGCATCATCTGCTCTTCATCTGTGCTGGGTGGATTGTCACTGCAGGATTCCGTAGAGTCTCATTTATTTCTTTGTTTAGCTATCCATGAGTTCTGGGCTGTGACTATTGGTTTAAATTGGCACTTTACTATTTTCCTAGTGAAAAAATAAAACAGCAGGTAATGAAATTGTGATGATTCAAATTTTACAGATTTTTTTTGTGGAGATAGAAATACCTTTTACTTTTTATTTGTTGAACTCTTTCATTAGTGGAACATTTAGCCTTAGGTTGTACTATAAATTAAAAATGCTATCCCAATAATGTAAAAAAAGTGGAAAAAAGTGAAGAGGGAACTTGGCAGGCTTGCTGTGTCTTGCCATTTGATGATCTGCACCACCCCAGCAATTTTCAGTGTCCTCACCAGAAGGAGACCCTCACCAGATTGTGTCCCTCAACCTTGCACCTTCAAGTCTCTACAACTGTGAACTAAATAAACCTTTATTCTTGATTAATGGAAAACCAAAGCCTTACCTCCTAGCATAGGGAAGAAGGAAAAATTACAAATGTTCTTTTCTTCTCTCCAAGTCCCATATCCATGTTTTTTAAAAAAATCTAAGAGATATATAAACTTATAAAGAAGAAGTTCACAAAAAACGCTGGCTAGACCTTGAAGACTGGCCTGGCAGCTTTGCCAGTCATCCTGCTCTCTGAACATTAACTAGATATTTCATTATTTTTTTCAAATATTAAGGAATAGATCATTCACATACTATTTAATCTTTTAAACGCAATTATAACTGTATGGATAATGAATTTTGGCACATGTAGGAAAAGGGAAGAAAAATAACGTGAAGTTTTATAATGAATATATAATCATTTTTACACAGTAAGTGCTGAGATTAATTTTTACACATTTTACTCAAGAAACAGAAAAAGCCTGGGATGCCCACACCCCACTCGCTGATCAGCAGTGGCTGGAGGAAGGGAATTTTTGGGAGGGGGAGCATACAGTATAAATAATGAATATAAAGAGGAGCATGTGTGTCACTGTTTACTTATGGATTGGGGAGAAGCTGAAGTGGAGTGAGCACAGGAGAGAGCAGTAGAGAGAGATAACAGTGGGACTGGGACACAGAGGATCTTCTAACACTCACTGGATGCGTGTTAGAAATGTAGCACAGGTCACAGTCTGACCTATGCAATCATAATCTGCAGTTCAAGTAAGGCTCCTGGGTATTCCAAGCATACTGAAGTGTAAGAAGCACTGATTTTTGTAAAACTTGAGCATTTATTCATAGGCAGTGGTAGGCCACACATGATTGTTATTGCAAGAACGGCACTGGTAGCAGCAGGATATTTCAAAAATACCAGTACTCTAGCCCCATTTCCAGAAATTTAGACACGGTTGTTGGAGAGTGAGGCTTGAGTCTTAGGACTTTTCTGTGACCCTTCATGATTCTGCTGTGCAGCAATAGTTGAGGGTGGCTGCTCCGAGTAATGTAATTTTATTTTCCTTCACAGTGGCTCACTCTTCCTGCTGTGCTAAGACTACACAGCGACAAGAGTAGAGATAGGGATGCATACAATAGACAAAAAGCCAATTTATGACAATAAGAAATGTTTTAAAATTGTGTGGGATGTCTGGTACTATGCTGAATGGAAGTGGCAAGCTTGGATATCCTTGATTTTCTTCTGATTTTAGACAAAAAAATTCCAGTTTTTCAACAATTGCTATCATGTTAGCTGCGGGCATTTCAGATAAGGTTTCTATTATGTTGAAGTATCTTCCTTCTATACATCCTCAGTGTATTGAGAGTTTTATTACAAAACTGAGTTGAATTTTGTCTGTTTTCTCTGTATCTGTTGTGACCATCATGCAATTTTTATCTTTCATCCTTTTAATATAAAGCATCATTTTAATTGATTTACATATGTTAAAGTATCCTTGCATCCCTGGTTATATACCCACTTGGTTATGACGTATGATCTTAAGATGCTGTGGGATTCAGTTTGCTAATATACATTTACATTCTTATTTATTTGTTTTATGTGGCAGAAAGAAAGAGACATGTGTGTGCACGTGCGCACACACGTGCACACACACACACACCTTCCACTTGCTGGTCTCCTCTCCATTGTCTGCAACAGGACTAGGTTGGGATGATGGCAGCATCCAGAACTCCATCTGGGTATCCCATGTGAGTTGGAGGAACTCAAGTACTTGAGTTATAATATGCTGCTTCCCAGGGTGCATGTGAACAGGAACCTTTATTGGACGCAGAGTAGCTAGGACTCGAACCAGGCATCCCGAGAGGTGACTTGCTGCTACCTCAAATGACTGCCCCACACACTTTAATTAATTTATTCTATTTATTTGAAAAGAGAGAGATAGAATCTCCCATCTACCTATTAGCTATCCAAATGCCTGCCACTGCCAGGGATGGGGCAAGCTGAAGCTGGGAGTTGAGAACTCATTCCAGTCTCCTACATGAGTGGCCAGGAACCAACTATCTGAGCCATCACTTCTGCCTCCCAGGTTATGCATTACCAGGAAGCTGGAATTGGCAACAGAGATAGGAATTGAACTCAATAACTAGGATAGGAGGCCTGTGCCGTGGCTTAACAGGCTAATCCTCTGCCTTGCGGCGCCGGTACACCGGGTTCTAGTCCTGGTTGGGGCGCTGGTTTCTATCCCGGTTGCCCCTCTTCCAGGCTAGCTCTCTGCTATGGCCCGGGAAGGCAGTGGAGGACAGCCCAAGTCCTTGGGCCCTGCACCCACATGGGAGACCAGGAGAAGCACCTGGCTCCTGGCTTCGGATCAGCAAGATGCGCCGGCCGCAGCGGCCATTGGAGGGTGAACCAGTGGCAAAAAGGAAGACCTTTCTCTCTGTCTCTCTCTCTCTCACTGTCCACTCTGCCTGTCAAAAAACAAAACAAAACAAACAAAAAAAAACCTAGGATAGGTGATGGAGGGCTACCAGGTACCAATAAGTGTTGGTAATGGTGTGGAATAAAGGAAACCCTTGCACCCTATTGATTGAGAAAAAGAAAACGTGGTACAGTCTCTATGGAAGACAACATGGAGCTTTTTTTAAAAAATTAAAAATAAAACTACCATACGATTCAGCAACCTAGATTCTGAGTGTTTATACAAAAGGTTTAAAGTCAAGAACAGTCCTTCACTCCCTGCAGCACCATTCTTAACATCCATGATGTGCAAATAATTTAAAAGTCCATTGACAGATGAATGGGTAAAAAATGTGGTATATGAATATAATGACACCCTATTCCACCCTAAAATAATAACAAAATGTTACAAGATGTGACAATAAACCTTGATGACATTATCCTAAGGGAACAAGGCAGTCACAGAAATACAAATACTGGGGCCAGGGCTGTGGCACAGCATCCCATTCAGGTGCCAGTTCGAGTCCCAGCTGCTCCTCTCTTCCCGATCGAGCTCCATGCTAATGCTACCTGCTAATGAACCTGGAAAGGAGCAGAGGATGCCCATCGACCATGGTCCCCTGTACCCATGTGGGAGACTGGAAGAAGCTCCTGGCTCCTGGCTTTGTATTGGCTCAGCTCTAGCTGTTGTGGCCATTTGGGAATCTCTCTCTCTCTCTGTCTCTCTGTCTCTACCTCTCTCTCTAATTCTTTCAAATAAATAAATCTTTTTTTTAATACAAGTAATGCATGATTCTCCTTATTTGAGACATCTAAAAATAATCAAATTTACAAATCAGAGAGTATAATGGTGGCTTCCAAGGGCTGGAGTGGAGATGGAAAAGGTGAATTACTTATCCAGTGGGCACAGATCTTCAGCTAAACAAGATGGATTAGCTCTAGAGATATGCTGTAACCCATTTGTACATATAGTGAGCATTACTGCTTTGTATCTTTAAGAATCTAATAGCTACATATCATTTTAAGTGTTCTTACCATGAAAAATAAATAATTTTCAAATTGGTTAAGAATTATTACATGAAATATATGTAACATTACTTAGGACATTAATAAATATTGAAAAAAATGGAATGTTGAGTCTTATCTTCATCTTGAACAGGAAGATTCAAATGGCAAAAATGCCCATTTTTTTTTTTTTGATAGGCAGAGTGGACGGCAAGAGAGAGAGAGACAGAGAAAGGTCTTCCTTTTCCATTGGTTCACCCCTCAATGGCTGCTGCAGCCGGAGCGCTCCTCCACAGCACTCCCAGGCCACAGCACAGAGCTGGCCTGGAAGAGGGGCAACCGGGACAGATCTGGTGCCCCGACCGGGACTAGAACCTGGTGTGCCAGCATCACAGGTGGAGGATTAGCCTATTGAGCCACGGCACCAGCCCCCATTATTTTCTTACTAATATATTCTGTTAATTTGATTCTCATCAAATGTCATAAGATTTTGTTGAAACATCATAAAATATTTCTGATACACATATCGAGGTGTACAATAAAACTGATTTTTATTTAAAAGATGAAATAGAAGATAGTCATGCTAGGACATGTAGAAAGTTTCCTATTAACCTGATTTTTAATACAGATGGATATTTTTCAATACAAATTGATAATCAGATGTAAGAATACATAAGAATTTAACATTTCAGAAAATATGAATTTGGGGCTGGTGTTGTGTAGCGAGTAAAAAAACTAAAACATTAACAGTTGCACACTATTTATTTGAGAGAAATGGAAACACAGATATAGAGAGACAAAAAGAGAGAGATATAGCAAGGAGAGAGCTCCTTTCCAGTGGTTCATTCTCCAAATACCCACAGCAATTGAGCCAAAATCCAGAGCTGGAATTCTATCTAGATCTTACATGTGACTGACAGGGCCTGAATACTTCAGCCTTCATGGCCACCTCCTAGGGTTTGCACTGGCAGAGTCAGAAACGAGCCTTGTGTTGAACCACATGTGCTCCAAGATGGGACATAGGCATCATAATTTAGACTAAATGCTTGCTTCTGTAAATTATTAGATAAAATACAGATTTATTTGTACTTCACCAGGTTTTCACTAACAGTTTATACCAGGAACTAAGCTAGAATACTGTATTACATTTAAGATATTAATTTCCTAAATGGAAAAGTATCCAAAACTCATTAAAAACCAGCAGGTACTAACTAATAATTGGATAGCAGGGAGAAGTTCTGATATTCCATTGCACAGTAGGGTAACTGTGGTTAATAATAAAGTAATATATGTAATTTTAAAAAAATCTAGAAGAAAGGATTTGGAATGTTTTTATTATAAAGAAATGATAAATGTTTGACAAGATTTGAACAATACAGAATGAATACATGTTCTGAAATGTCACATTGTACCCCATAAATATGTATCACTTAAAAATTTTAAGTATAGCAGCATAAAACTTTCTAAATGAGGGAAAATATAACGTGAGCATAAAACAGACTTTTGTAGGTTATTCTATAAGAAAGAGAGAAAGGTGACAGGGAATATTGCAATTCATTATTAGGCACTGTGTTACCCCTGCATGCTTGTGGCACTTAACAGGTAAACATGAGGGGGTGTGGTAGGAAAGTAGGGTGAAATATTCATATCACTCATCCAAGGCACTTAATGGAAGATTATTTTTTTGCATGAAGGCTATCTATAGCAACAGATTTTGCTTCTCGTTGAAACTACATTAACTATGTATACTTACCAAATTCTACTCATAAACTCCAGATTTCATAACTTATTCATTAGGAATGAAAAAATGATTTATTAAATGCAATTGCATAGCCTTTGAGTTTCTGTGGGAGAAACAAGAAAATAGATATTTAGTGCTGGTTTTGGGCCAAAGAGATATATATTTCTAAGATCTTTTCCAAGGTGAATTGAAACAACCTGGTTCATTCCAAGTCTCTTGCTTAGTGCCCTGAGAGACAAGAGGCACATCTCTGGGGGATAGCCAGTACAAGACTCTGAGTAAACTTTCAAGGGACGTTCAGATTTTGCATCTCTTAGAATTATCTTATCAATATATCTGGTAACAAGGTATAGACTCCTCTATCTCCAACAGCATTTCATTGAATTTCCTTAGAAAGTTTTAGATGATCTCCTTGTTGTACTTAACTACAATTTGAGAGGGTACCATTGACATATTATATCTCAGGATCCACATGGACTCATGAAATGGAGGGTTCAACTGGAGAAATCCACCTCATTGATATATAGAGCTTTGTTTCTAACAAGGATATTTAAACTAGTAATGACCATAAGAAATTGTCATTGCTGGGGCTGGTGCTGTGGCATAGCAGGTAAAGCTGCTGCCTGTGGTATCTGCATCCCATATGGGCCATGGTTTGGCTATTCAACTTCCAATCCAGTTCTTTGCTATATCCTGGGAAAGCAGTAAAAGATGGCCTAAGTCTCTGGACCCCTGCATAAATGTGGGAAACCCGGAAGAAGCTCCAGGCTCTTGGCTTCAGATTTGCCCAGTTTCAGCCATTATGTCCATTTGGGGAATGAACCAGTTGATGAAAGACCTCTCTCTCTTTCTCTGCCTCTGAAACTCTGCCTTTCAAATAAATCTTTTTTTAAAAAAATTATTGTATAATCAGACTAAGTAATTGAATGTCAGATATGCTTATTAG
Organism: Lepus europaeus; assembly: GCF_033115175.1. Taxonomy (NCBI): domain Eukaryota; kingdom Metazoa; phylum Chordata; class Mammalia; order Lagomorpha; family Leporidae; genus Lepus; species Lepus europaeus. Next base: position 42,265,569 of record NC_084842.1, read on the forward strand.
GTTTGCCAGTACCTGAAACAGATGGTGGGGTGATCCTCTGAGCGACTCCACTCTATCGATTTCCCCAGTAGCCCACACATTATGATTGCACCTGAGCTCTTTTTTATATAGGCAGTATAATACTAAAAGGGCACCCAGTAAGTAATGAACTCAAACTTCTCCATGAATGAGCACTACTCAGGCAAAAGGATTCTTGGGAAACTCATTGTGTAGGAGATCGCACTGTGTAGTGGACTCGGTATAAGCTTTGGAGGAAGGTGGAGTCAAGTGCACTTCTGGCTGTTACTTACATGAAAGAGTTCTGGTTTGTTTCCATATCTTCACTGATCTTCCATTTCCTCATTTATAAAATAAGGATTCTAGTGTCCTATTAGGATTTTTTAAAAGTTAAGATTGAATAAAAGAATGTCACTAAAATTTTTGACTCATAGCAGTTTTTCAAAACATTTATGCTTTCTTGAGCCCTGCTTGTTCCCTGATAATCAGCCATCTTGACAAAAAAGATACAATTTTTATGCAATCTTTTTTTGATGATGCAAGGAAGGATGAAAAACTTTAGAAAATAGTATTTTCCAATAGAGACAAATGTATTGAGATTTATTGATGCCAACTTAAAGATATTCCCTTTATGATCAAGGCATTTCAGGACGGTAGGATTCTGACAAACTGAATGTTGAGAATCAGCCACTCTGCAGATGCTTGGTGCTGATAACTCAGTTTCTAGGTTCATTTGATCAGCTCTCCCACCAAGCCAGAGCTAAATGAATTCCAAATGATTGCTAGCTATTCTAGGACAAGTGTCATTTTCCTAAAAGCCAGTCATTACACCTCTTCCCCTGATGTGTATCCCACATGTTCCTTGCCAAATAATTTCTGTAATAAAAACTATAAAAACCAAAAATGTTTCCTTTCAAAATATTGCAAGCTACTTTAATTGAAAAAAGATGATATGTAAAAACGTTAGATCTCAGTACACACTATCTCTAAAGAGATGTAGTTATGAAGTTCTAAAAGAATGTAAAACTTTTTAAATGGAGGATTTTTGTATTAGTGTCTTTGCATTTCTATGATGAAAAGCCAAGCATGGTTAACTTTTTACTAGAAAGGAGGTTTATTTTGATCACAGTTTTAGAGGGTCCACAATTGAGTGGCTTCATTGGTTTAACTTCTGATGTGGACCTAAAAGCAGATAATCTCACAACAGTGTGCATATAGCAGGAAGAGGTCACCTCTCCAAACCCGAAGCCAGAGAGTGATCCATGGGTTGGATACTCTAAAAGAACTTGTTTTCATGAACACTAGGGAGCCCTGTGAAGGCTACTTTCCTTCCTTCTGGGGGCCTGACTACCTCCCACCAGGCCTTACCTCTTTGGGATTCCACTACCTCCCAAAACACTGAAGACCAAGTTTTCAAAACATAAAAATTATGGGTGCACAAACCCTATCTTAAACATAACATTTTAAAAATGGCTTCCTTTTGGAGATAAGAGGCTAACTTTATGCTATAAATGTAAGTTTAAAAGTATACCCTAGTTTTGAATATTTTGTCTGTCTAAAAATAATGAGTTGCTTAATTAAAAAAAGAATCTGAACTCCTAAGTTTCACAAGCACAGATTCTGAATCTGGTGCTGGGTTGAGGCTTCTGGAATACACCTTCCAAAGAAGCATGCACAATTCCTCCAGGAAGACTATCTTTATAGTATTATTCTGTGAACACTTGCAGTACAGAATTTTGTTGTACAGAAGTCTTTGAGAAATCAGTTCCACCTACTTTCCATAAAATTGTTCTATTGACCTACAAATTTGTTTTGTTTCAATTAATGTTATTTTGACCTCCCCGTATTTCTATATCCTAAAGAGTTCAAGATAATCTGAATTCAATTGTGAAGCCAATGTAATTTTCAAATTGTACCAACAATAAAACATTTATTTAAAGTTACAGAAATGGTTTCATATAAAAAAAAAACTGGTACAAGATTATAAAGACAACTTAAAGCTAGCAGAGTAAGTACACGAGAGAAAGATTTTAACTGAGGCACCTAGCGATATAGCAGAAATTGGAGAGTGACATTTTCATATAAGTTAGATCAGTGCTACTCAAAATATATTCTGAGCACCAGCACCCATCCTTGAACTGAAACTTCCGAAGACTTTAACTATACTTTGAACGAATAACTTTATATTTGTTGAATCTGATAAGTAAAATAAGTTGGAGTTGAATTTTGTGTGTCTTTTCTTTCAATTTCATTTTTTAGTGATTCTTTTTGATTGCATTTTTTAAAAAAATATTTATTTGAAAGGCATGGTGGCAGAGAGAGGGACAACGAGAGATTTTTCCATCTGCTGGTTCATTCCCAAATGGTTGTAACAGCTAGGGCTGGATAAGCTGAAGCTAACACCCAAGAATTCCATCCTGGGCTCCCACCTGGGTGGCAGGGGCCCAAGCACTTTGGCTGCCTTCTGATGCCTTCTCAGGTGCATTGACAGGGAGCTGGATCTTAAGCAGAGCAGCCAGGACTGGAACTGCACCCTGAAATAGGATACTGGTATCACAAGTGTTGGCTTAACTGGCTGTACCAAGATGTCAGTTACCTTTTAAAATTGCATTTTACAAAGCCATTGAGCCATTATAGATTAGAAATTTTAAGAAAAATTATTCTGTCACCACAAGTAAGTTAAAGAGTTGTGGTCTAAGTCAACTTGCTTGGTCTTCCTGGCTTCACCTGACCCAGTCCTGACTGCTATGAGCATTTGGAGGGTGAATGCACAGTTAGAAGAACTCACTCACTCCTGTTCTCTCTTTCCCTCTTTCTGCATTTCAAAGGAATAAACAAAATTAAAAAAAAAAAACAAATAACTTTCTTTGTAGCCTCTCCTCAATTTCAGTCTCCCCTGAAATAGAGATTTATAACTGCTCAGAAATTGACGATCTCCCTCTCCTCCTGGCTTACATGGTTGCTGCTGCCAAGCCTTTTTGTAGTTATAACTAGACAGTGAAGATAAGGGGAGCTATTTATTACATTTCTTTCTGTATATTCACTTTGTTCCAGAAACTATTTAAGGAGGCTGGCTCAGGGACTAAGGAGGCTGAAATAGAGTGAGGCTCTCTAAATTTAGAAGACATTTTTTTTTTTTTGTCTCCAAAGAAAGGTTCCAATAGCATTTGGATGGGGCTTCCTTCCCTTTCTCCCACCCTGTGATATGATTAGCATTTGGTAGCTGGTCTTATCTATACTGAGACTGGATCTAGGTGAGCCTCAGCTATGGTCCTTGCTTCAACAACATGCAAGGCCATTTGTCAGGTAGAACACAGAAAAACAAATCCAAAATTTAAGTATAAATCTTGTATTACTTGTTCTGTCCTACACACAATTTATAATTCAAATTGAACTTTGGGAGGAGAAACTTGACCTATCAATATTGGTAACCAAGAACACACTCATCTGAATTTCATGTCTCTGAATTTCATTCCCCATTTGGCCATTGTATTGTGTAGGTAAAGAATAAGGTAGTAGGGGATCTAAGCTCAAGGCAAGAAAATTTTCTGGATTCCTTGAACTTTGCATTTTAACCTGCAATGGCTAAGCAGGTATAACTTCTAGTACACTACTAGTAGGCCTCCATAGTACTAGTAGGCCTCCATATAATATTGCAAATACCATAATTTTGCAAATATCCCTATGGTACTGAATGTTTCCTGATGCTGTTAAAGTAAGTTACTATGCATTTACTGCCTTAGGTAAAAGACTTCATATATATGATATATATATATATATATATAAAGTGTTAGCTTGATATATATATCAATATATATAGTTATAGATATATCTATATATATATATCTATAAATATATCTCTATAACTATATATATATCACTCCTATAGTTCTAAAATTCAAAATCTGGAATGAGTCTTACAGAACTAAAATCAAGGTGCCAGGAAGGCTGGTTCTCTCCGGAGGCTACTGGGAGAGTAAACCTTTCTTTTCTTTCTGTCTCTTTGAGCTTCCTGGGGTTGCATCAGTTCAATCTCTGCTTCTGCCATAGCATTGTGTTCTTTTCTTCCCCTCCTCTAACACTCTTTTCAAGACCTTCAGGTAACCTTGTGGTTACCTTGAAGCTGACCTGGATAATCTAGGATAATCACCCCATATGAATATACTTAATCATAATCTGGACATTCCTTTTCCATCTAAGGTCACATATGCACAAATTCCAGGGTTTAGGTGTGGTTATTTTAGGAGGCATTATTTGTGCCTCCAGTGAAATTCCCTCCTCACACACCCCTCCTTTTTTTTTTTTTTTACTAATCCTATCTCATTTTGACATACCTAAACTGAGGTGTGTGTGTGTGTGTGTGTGTGGAGGGGGGAGGTTTATAGGCTGCAAATTTAATAGTGAGAAAAGTAGTGAAGAATATCAGCCATAGAACTAGAATGAAAATACTCACAGTCTAACGTAGAACTGGTATCTTTGTTCCTCATTTTCCTATTTATAAAATGAACGCTGTTAGTATTTACTTCATGAACTTGTTTAAGGATTAGTTGATTCAAAGAATGTAGGCTAATATCCAGGAAGCATGTTAGTTGTATAGAGTTGTTATTATGCACCATCTATTGGTGTACCCTGTGCCCTGCGTTGTGATAGATCCTAGAGATAGTCTCATGTATAAACAGAACACATGCCACTTAGTGCTCATAAACACTACAGGGAGTGTTGAGGACTGGCGTCTTTAGCATTTATTCCACCTACCTCTAACGTGTTTGTGTGAGGTCAGGTTCCTCAGCTAACAAATTCTCAGGGGAATAATTGCATGTGGGAAGTTTATATTGGAGAATGGCCATAAGATCAATGGCTGTGAGGTCATAAAATAATCTGAAATTGGGAAGAGAAAGGAGTTGAACTGTGAAGCAGTTACATCACAGAATTCGGTTGAAGGTTGAATCCATGAGGACCCCCCAGAGCTGGGATGATATACAGAGCTGCCTTGCCTTGAGGACTACATTTAGGTGCAGTGCACCCTAGGGGGTGGGCCTCATCCTGAATGGGGGAGCTTCCTTTAATTGGTGGCAATTCACAACATTTTGCTGAAGATGTCATCCACCAACAATTTCAGCAGCTGGAGTAATAAGTGGCTTAGCCCTGAAGGAAACATCTGGTCACCCATACAGATGGCATTGTTTGCAGGGAGATTTCTAAGCTACACAGGCTGGAAGTCCAGAATCTTAGGGTTTCTGACTTGCATGCAGGTGCGGAGTTGCACATGATTTCAGTTCTAGCAATCAGGAGGTACCCCTGGAAAATGTCAATTTAGAATTGAATTAATAGAGGGAAGAGCAGACAGGAGACATTCATTTTGCTCATCTGGACTGTGGCACAGGTAGGGTAGGTTTCCAATTAGCAGCTTCCTAATCTGGTACCTTTTTGCATTGATGGTGACAACTCTCCTGCCATTATGGCAGAGACAACCTGCTATAGGGTACGTGAGGGTGCTCCAGGAAACCAGGTTAGACCTTGCTCTTCGAACCTTCTAACAATTTTGTAAGCTATTTAACACTTGATAATAAATTATTTCTACTTAATTTAGCCAGAAGCTAAATTTTTGATAATGCCTTAGCCAATTGGAATAATTTTGTTTCCTTTTGTTTCATACATAAAATAAAACTAAATGTCATAGAAATAGAGTGATATGCATAGTTCCATGGAGCTTCTAAGTGGCATATCTCAAGCCTAAATACTGGTTCAAAATGCTGTGTTCTTTCCCTCCAGCAGGGTTAGGAAACGTACTTTATACACGCCACCACTTATATTTCCTCTCAAGTCTAGAAATAGGCTCATAATCCTTAGCACAGAGCTGTAGAATACCACGATCAAATTCATAGAAGTTACATAGAGATAAAATCTATTTTTACTTTAGCCTATATCACACATTATCTAACTATACTGAAATGGTGTATTTTGTTTCTCATTTTACTTTTCTGTCCCCTTTTCTCTTAATGTACTTGATGATTTCTTTCCAGTATGATGCTCTTCATGTTAGCAGTTCCTCCTCTCTGGAAAGATGTTGTCAATCTAATGTTTCAACCTCACACCAAGGATTTTGACACTTGAAGGATGACCTTCCAGAGAAGGCAAGACCTAACTCTAAAGAGCAAACTAGTAATAGAGTAACTTTAGCATACTTGAAGCGAGATGTTTGAATAATTTCTGGGTGCTGGCACTTCCCCTAGTACAGCACTTTGCATCACTTTGCTCAGTAAATATTTTTTGATTGGATGCTTTTTTAATTTTTTTGCTAATGGCTGTGCGGGCAAAGCCAGAAGACTTGGATTAAAAACAAAGAGCAGTATTAGGGTTAAAATGATTTCTTTCAGGGACAGCTCCCAGGGTAATATTCTAGAGCATAAATTTAGCTTGGCTGATCTTTTGTGAAGGAAGTAGAGGAGTCTTTATTTATTTTGAAATGCAATAGCCAAGGATTCAGCCTTTGATTTCTATCCAGATATGGTTGGAAGTCCTGAAAAGGTCTTTTGGGTGCCTTGATCTTGCTGCCCCAATGCGAATCTTCTTGGTGTCTCTCCTGGGTAGCTGTAATCTGCCTTTGATCTTTCTCCCTATTTCTGGGTGTGTGTGTTGACATATAGTTGTAGATTTGCTTGCTCCCTTCTATTTGCCCAACAGATCCATTTTCCTGCTGGGAGTCAATACCCAAAAGCTATGACTTTGGTGGCAATGCCACCTACTCCATTCTTAAAGTGAACACATGTGTGTCTTATATAAACAAGGTGGTGTTACTTGCACTTGGGACTTTATACCAAAGCTGTGTTTTTTCAGATGTATTAAATAAAAGTCTTCTTAATTGCATTGGTAGTTAACAATAGGGTTCATCTAGAAGCAATCATATTTAGACCTTATCTAATATAAAATGGACAAAGAAACTGACATTTATTGAGACTAATTGTTCAGTTTTGTGACGAACAGTTGAAATACACATATTTAATTACATCCTCATAATGTTTTGTGAGGTGGGGGTTATTATTCTGAAAAATGAACTGACCCAAGACACAAGATCTGAATCCACGTTACTGATTTTCAGAACTACATTTTGTTTCCTGATTATCTAAGTCATCTCAGACCTGCTGGAGGCAAACTGTGGGGGCTGGTTAATCCATGAGTGGTTTTAGGTTTTCCTTTCATTCTATTGTTTCATTTATGTTCATTGTCAATGCAGGAAAAAAAAAAAAACGAAAAAAAGAGTCTTGTCCTAGTATTGTCATTAGCTTCTATATAAAGTTAGTCCAACACTTCACTTGCTTGGGTCTCAATTCTTTTCATTTTGTACGAGTATGCAAAGAATCAAGTTGTTTGTTTAACATGCATGTCTGCTCTCTATTGTCACTATTTATTTATAAGTGAAGTCAATTCTGTTTCCTGAATGAAATAGCAAAATAATCACACTCTTACTGAAAGAAGCAGCACAAGATAATACAAACAAATTTATCAAAAACTCTAAGCTTGAGTTCTTCATTTCAGGCACTAGTTGTGTGACCTTAAGCAAGTTATTTACTCCTCTTTAAAGCTTCTCAGTTGCGTTACTGGTAAAATAGTTCCAAGATTGTCTTAGCCAACTTTTTGTCACTGGAATTAAATACCTGAATCAGCAAACTTGTAAAGAAAAAAAAAATGTTTTTAGCTCATAGTTTTGAAGACTCACAGTCCCAGATCAGGTGAAACACATTGATTTGGCCTCCAGTAATGGCATTGATACTGGCAGAGTCCCAAGGTGGCACAGGGCATCACATCATAAGGAACATAGAGGGAAGGGATGCCTGTCTACATCTCCAATACTTACCAACATGATTCCCTCATGGGGTCCCACACCATATGACCTGTTCCAATCTAATCCATCCCCCAAAGTCCCACTCCAGAATATCATAATTGGATTAAGTTTCTACTTGCACCGTACCACCAATTTATTCCTTAGGGCTTAAAATCCTGCAAGAGTTTAGGGGGAAAATTATATCAAAACTATAGCAAATATCAGTCTCAAAATATTGTTAGGGTGCTCAAAATCAGGTAATTTATTTACATATGCAATGCAAAAATTTTTCTTTGTAAATCCATTGTCTTATGTGAGCATGCTAAGTTTCAAAACCTAAGTATGAATTGCTACCCATATTTGCATCCACTAGTGGTGTGTAGATAGCCTATGTACAACCTCATATCTCAGACCTCCAGGGAGTCATCTTGTCTAACCTGTTTTGTGATTTGGCTCAGAAAACACATTTTGGTGGCGGATGTGGTATTATGAATGTTCTAGAAGGGAGAGTGGTTTGCCAGGAAATTTTGCCAATTGAAAGCAAAGTGAAAATCCAGAATTACAGAGATTTAATTTCCTGCTGAATAATTCTCCTCAAGCTGTGTAAACTTCTCTTCCTTGAACAAATACTCAGAATAAAATACCTTAGATGCTCTTTTCCTTTTTAATAAGAAAATGTTCATATTATTTGTATGTGGAGCCAAGGGAAGAAGAAGTAGTTCTGGCACTCCTGACCTGAGTTTGTGTAACTCATCAAAAAAAAAAAAAAAAAAAAAAAAGAATCTTGCCATGCCCTTGACCTGTAGAGTTTGGAAGACTTGGTGAGAAGAGCTGTTTTCCAAAGGCGTTTGTCCAGCAAGGGCTTCATAGATTGTCCATGGACTAGTTCTTACAATTTGTTTAGCTTTGTAATTCTTAACATGCTCCATGTAATGGTCACTGTGCAAGGCATTTTAAAGTAGTGCTTGGGCACTTAATAATGCACCAGCCCTGAGATACAGAGGATAGCAAGAAATATGTGGTTCCTGACTTCCTAAAATCTAGTTTGGAAGAAGAGTCAAACAACGGATGTTCACATAAGTAAATATAAAGGTAAAAATGATTGCAAATGTTAGTTAATACATCAAAGAAAGACTGTTTATGAGAGAATATTTGATCTGAAACCTAAAGCATAAGTAGGAAGTGGCCAGTGCTCAGGGTGTAGACGACTGTTTTGTCAGCAGTTTTCTCATGTGTCAGTTCCTATGGAGAATGACTAGATACACTAGGGGAGCTGAAATGAGATCAGCACAAAGGACATTATGGGCATCAGGAAGAATGATACAAAATGAACAGGCAGTTTGTAGCAACCAGGATGTCGCAGTATAAATCCATTGAAGGGTTTAATCAATGGAATAACCTGCTCAGTTCTTATTTCCTATGATCACTTTGTGTGGATACCTATTGGAGATAAAATGTGCAAGCGAGGAGATGAGTTAGAATGTTTTTGTAATTTTTCTGGCAAGTGATAGCATTGAGGTAAACTAATCTGATGGTACAGGTGATGGAGAATGGTGTGCAATTTGGAGATATATTTTGAAGAATCTGCAGGACTTGTTTCTGAGTTGGATATGAGAGTGATTTGAGTCTCAGACTTCCAACTGAAAACTCATCAATGTGCTGACTCAGCCACAGTGAGGAGAGAGGGGATTTGAGGGAAGAACTAGAGTTGAGCTTTATTGTATTGAGACTGAGCCCCTAAGCAGATTCACAGAGCGCATGCTAGAGAAGTCTGGAGATTTCAGTAGAATACAAGGTTGGAGGTGTAAATCAGGCAAACGATTAGATGATACATAGCTTTGATAATCATGGAGTTATGGAATTCCAGTGCATTGCCACTCAAAAGGTTCCTCCTGAGCTAATAATATGTTGGGATTGATTGATGAAGTCAGGGTAGAAGGACACAGACCGTGATCAAGAAGGCCAAACTGATTATTAAGGAATGAGAGCAATTAGGAAATAGGGCACAGGCTTCTGTCTAAAGGAAAAGAAAAAAAGCAACTCTGTCAGATAAAACAGATGATACTTTTGACTAAGCATGTGTCATGCAACAAGACTGAGAAAAGTCTCTTTTTATAAATTTTTTTTCAATTTACATGCTTGGCAGAGTCATTGTCGGGAGGGGGAGGGGAGGGGAGGGGAGGGGAGGGCAAAGGAAGGGAGGGAAGGTAGAATCTTTCATCCACTGGTTTACTCCCCAGATGGTTGCAACACGCCCAGCTGGGCCAGGCCAAAGCCAGGAGGTTGGACTTCCACGTGGGACTCCCATGTGGGCAGCAGGGGCCAAAGGACTGGGGCTGTCACTTGTGGCTCTCCCAGGAGCATTAGCAGGAATATGGATTGAAAGTGGAGCAGTGGAGACTTGAATGGGTGCTCATATGAGATGCTGGCATTGTAAAAGGTGATTTAACCTACTGAACCACAATACCAGCTCCCTGTACAAGGCATTTTATAAACCTTTTACAAATTAAACTTTTAAAGAAGTTTTCGCTTCTTTAAATGTTATATATTAGGGAGCATCTCTAACAAGAAATTTACAGTTCTGCCTGCAATGTTGCTGACCCTACTTGACCATCCCCTCAGCTGCAGTGGTCACTTTGGAAGTTGGGCTGAGTGAAGGGCTTTTCAGCTTAGAGCCAATAAGATCTGTGGCTCTGACCTGGGCATCCTTCGACTCCAGGGCAGGTCCATTTCCAGTGATCCAACTCTTGGCAGAGCTGCCAGGGCTCTTCACAAGCTGAGTTCTGCTGAAGCCCAGGCTTACCACATTGAAAGCCACTGCAGTGGACTGGCCTGTTGGGTCTCCTTGAGGGCAGATCACTGTACAGATCAGCCATTAATAGGCCTGCCACCCTTTGCTTCTGATGCCGAGCTTTCTTTTCCTCCTGGTTTGTGTTCAAGCAGACCAGAGGATGCAAGTCAAGGGAGTGCCTGTGTCCCATCTCTAATCTTCGGTGGCCTGAACTACAAGTCTATAGTCACAGGCATGTTCTGTAGTAGTTTTTCTAAGGTAGACAATGCCCATGAGGAAAATTATATTCTCACTTTAAAACTTTCTTTCCCTTTGGTCTGAAAGGGAGGTTTTTTCTACTTAAGTGTATACTTCGCTGATGGACAAGTGAATCTAGCTATGAGATTATTATTTAAATTCTTATTTTGGCTATGCTATTACAGAAAAATGTTAGCCATCTCTTTTATAAGGTCTAAAGATTAAATTGTGCGTCCTACAGATTCCTTCATAATAGAATTAGTTTCCTAGCTTGAAGAGAATAGAGAAATGAAAGAACAAGTTGGGCTTAGAATAGAGAAATGAGGGAGCAAGTCCTAGATCGCTTGCTGACAATAGCAATATCACATGAATACTTAGCAAACTGTTTCAACCATTAGATAACAACTTAAGAAAACATTTACCAGAAGGTCCAATGCCTTCTATAAATTTTAAGAATCATGTATTTGAAAACACCTCTTAAATATTTAACATGGTGTAGTTTGTTTAGCCAGTAAACTTAAGCACAACCATATAAAATGTTTTTAGTTTCTTTCTACCAACATGTTTAAAACATATGATATACAGATTCAGGTCACAGAAATTAAAATGTATCTTTGATTGATTTTAGCAGCTTAAATTTATGGACAATCTTTTCTATAAGCCATTTAAAATAAAACTCTTAATAAAATTTCCCCATGTGGACATATAATATGTACACACATATAACATAGCATAATAGACCAATATAGCAATTTTAATAATAGCTTTTAAAATCTTTAACTCTTTTTGTAGATTGCCAATTGATTTGAATTGCTTTTTGTTTTTAGTAACCTCAGTTAACCATACTTTCTCTCAGTTGGTACTGTTAATATATTATTGGCTTCATCTGTTTACAGAGCCGTCCCAAAGTACTGAATACAATAGAAGTGGCTGGAAAAAGTCCATAGGAACCTATAGGAGGACAGCTTAGGATATACCCCATGTGAAGAGATAGATAGGTCTGGGCCTCTGAATTTACAAGGCCTAAAGCCCACCAGATTATTATCAAGCCCCTTCTATCAGGTTCTATTTGCCTCTAAATCAAAAAACTTAATTGTAGCTTAGACAGCACCTTTCTTAGCTCCTCTAATAATGACTCTGTCCTTTGTCCTAGACCCTGTCTAGTGCACTTGGGCCTCATTCCTTTGTAATCATAACCTCTACTCTACCACCAATGGCTCTACTCCCAACCTGTGGGTACTGATGGTCCTCTTCCCCACTTAATGCTGTATAATTGTTCAAACCTGGTTAATGCCACTCTTAGGATCATTGGTTACTATCCTCACTCTGTCTTTTATGACCTTGTCTAAATATGATCAGAGTTGGTAAACTTGGAAGGCTTCCATAGCCTTGGCAACTCATGACGACAGCCTAGGATGGTTACTGGCGCCATAAACTAGAGTGTCAATTTCTTGGGTCAACAACAGGAGCCACTGTGCACTTGCTCCTCATGTGGGATCTCTGTCCTTAATGTGCTGTCCATTGTGATTTAATGCTATAACTAGTACTCAAACAGTATGTTTCACTTTGTGTTTCTATGTGGGTGCAAACTGTTGAAATCTTTATACTAAATTGATCTTCTGTATATAAAGAAAATTGAAAATGAATCTTGATGCAAATGGAAGGGGAGAGGGAGCGGGAGAGGGGAGGGTTGTGGGTGGGAGGGAAGTTATGGGAGGGGGAAGCCATTGTAATCCATAAGCTGTACACTGGAAATTTATATTCATTAAATAAAAGTTAAAAAAAAACAAAACAAAACAAAAAAAAAGTTATATATTAGGGTACTACTCTGGTGCAAAAAATTTTGAGATCCATACTTAGTTTGCTCATGATACGCATTATCCACTAACTCTTCCATGCCTGGATTTCAGGGGTTTATTGCAAAAAGATAAACTTTCTTTTTAATTCCATTTTCCATGAACTTTTTGAGGTACCCTCGTGTGAACAAAGGTTAAGGAGCCATATGGTTCTACAAAAATTATTATAAAAACAACTGTCTCCTCCACCATACCTCTTTCTGTCACTCTGCGTACACAGCTGTTTTCCACTTTTAGTTTTGTCATTTAGTGTTTACATGAATTTTTAATTTTTATTCTTTTTAATACTTTTATTAATATAAAGAGAATAGATTTCATGTATTTCATAGATTGTAAGAATATAATGATACTTCCTTCCCTCCCTCTTCCTTCCTTCCTTGTTTTCTTTTAATTATTGGGATAGCATAGTTTCAGTTTACATTATAATCAAAAGCTGAATGCTACATTAAATAAAGTAAAATGCTACACTCCATAAATAAAAAGGACAAAGACCACTGTTATGGTTTATAGACAAGGGCTATAAACAATAATCAAATTGCAAGATGTCGATTTCACTAATGTATCTTAAGGGTTTTCTGTGTGTTCCTTTTTGAGTTTCAGGTACTGTATTTTGGCTTTTATGTGAAAGATGACAATTCAGCCCCTTTACATCGATCCCTGTTCTCAATCACAAAGGCACTAAAACCACATATGCTGAAGTTAGAGGGTGTAAAAGAAAATGCTTTTTAGAAGCCTGTGGTGGACTTTGAGTTGCCTACTGAGTTTTGCTGTTAAAAGCTACAACTTGATGCAATGCAAGGGTAAAGCAGAAACATTTCTCCTGGGGAGGAGAGACAAAAGGTAGATATAATGGCAGTGACCATAGCCCCATGCATTTCAGAGGGTTTATGCCATTTTCACAATGATTATCTAAAGGGTTCCTGATATTATAAGAAAGCAGATATGATGATAATATTATTCTCATTTACCCTTGTATGGAAAAAAATTGAAGGTAATGAAGTTTGGGTGATTAAGCAAAAAATGAGTGACAATTGTGGGCACAGTATTGAGAGTAATAATTGATAAATAGCCATGTATAATTACTAAATGAGCATATGAATATTGTTCATGTTTCAGATAATCAAGAAATACAGATGTATATGCTCACAACATGCATTTATTTGCTTATAAATTATAGTGATCTATAACAAAGAGAGTCTCATTTTGTTTATTGAAATATCCTCTCTCTATCTCTTTCTCTGTGTGTGTGTGTATGTGTGTATGGCATAAATTGCTACACATTTGGAAGAAAATATCAAAAATAAAATAATTTGAGAAGGTGAGATTATGAGTAATGACTAAAAACTGTTTCTTCCTGCTATATTATAGTTGTATTTTCTCTTTTTTTCTTTTTTTTATTTAGTAAATATAAATTTCCAAAGTACAGTTTATGGATTACAATGGCTTCCCCCCCATAATTTCCCTCCCACTCGCACCCCTCCCATCTCCCGCTCCCTCTTCCATTCCATTCACATCAAGATTCATTTTCAGTTATCTTTATATACAGAAGAACGATTTAGTATATATTAAGTAAAGATTTCATCAGTTTGCACCCACACAGAAACACAAAGTGTAAAAATACAGTTTTAGTACTAGTTATGCATTACTTCACATTGGACAACCCATTAAGGACAGATCCCACGTGAGAAGTAAGTACACAGTGACTCCTCCTTAACAATTTGACATTCTTGTTTATGGCGTCAGTAATCTCCCTAGGCTCTAGTCATGAGTTGCCAAGGCTATGGAAGCCTTTTGAGTTCGCCGACTTCGATCTTATTTAGACAAGATCATAGTCAAAGTGGAAGTTCTCTCCTCCCTTCAGAGAAAGGTACCTCCTTCTTTGATGGCCCCATTCTTTCCACTGGGATCTCACATGCAGAGATCTTTCATTTAGGTCTTCTTTTTTTTTCCCAGAGTGTCTTGGCTTTCCATGCCTGAAATACTCTCATGGGCTCTTCAGCCATATCCGAATGCCTTAAGGGCTGATTCTGAGGCCAGAGTGCTATTTAGGACATCTGCCATTCTATGAGTCTGCTGTGTATCCCGCTTCCCATGATCGTTCTCTCCCTTTTTGATTCTATCAGTTAGTATTTGCAGACACTAGTCTTGTTTGTGTGATCCCTTTGACTCTTAGACCTATCAGTGTGATCAATTGTGAACTGAGATTGATCACTTGGACTAGTGAGATGGCATTGGTACATGCCACCTTGATGGGATTGAATTGGAATCCCCGGGCACATTTTTATAGTTGTATTTTCAAAACCAATAAAAAAGTGGTGGGACCTAGCATTGAGATTTACTTTCAAGAGTTTAGACTCACAAATGCTATATCATGCTGTTTAGAAACACACATGAATAATATTGTTCTAAAGATTTACCAAGTGAACATGAATATATAAGAAAACAATCAGGGCCAGCGCCATGGTGCAGTAGGTTAATCCTCCACCTGCAGTGCCGGCATCCCATATGGGCTCCTATTGGAGTCCCAGCTGCTCCACTTCCAATCCAGCTCTCTGCTATGGCCTGGGAAAGCAGTAGAAGATGGCCCAAGTCCTTGGGCCCCTGCACCCACATGGGAGACCTGGAAGAAGCTCCTGGCTTCAGATCGGCACAGTTCTGACCATTGCGGCCATCTGGGGAGTGAACTATCGATGGAAGACCGCCCCCCCCCCCCCGGCTTCTCCTCTCTCTGTATAACTCTGACTTTCAAATAAAAATAAATAAATCTTTAAAAAAAAAAGAATTTGGAGACATATTTTCACCAAAGTTCATTAGGAAAAAAATCAATATTCTGAAAACTGCTTGAAATGTAATTTCTGAAAATGTGGGACAATATAGTATCTGTGCTATTGAAAACTTAGCAATGGGAAGCATCATTAAGAATGACAGCCCCATTCAAGGTATATGTTGTACCTATGAAAAAATGCAAAAGTGGTTTGGAATTTAAACACAAAATGTCCAACCTAATATCCCTGGTGAAAACTAAATGCCTATTAATGAGATAAAAAGTCATAGGAGGTAAAATTGCACCTTTCTAGCATAATCACCAGGACAATGAATTGAAGAAGAAGGCATACCTACCTACCTACCTGAGTCCATAGTGGACCTGACACAGACTCAGATGCCAGCATATACTGTGTTTATATGCTGTCCCAGTGAATGACTTGTTCTACTTTTTCCCCATGATGTACTTAGTTCTTGCTGATGAATGCATTATTTATCTTTGTAATGCGCTGTGACTGCTTCCAAACAAAATCTACGTACTTTCAGTATATTAGGTAGAGGAAAGAATGATAGCATCATGTGAAATCAAAAGGGCACAGAGAACTCTTCAAAGTGGAGGTAATTATGGGAAGCAAGTGGCTTTTTGAGCCAGACCTTATGACCTTCTGAGCCAGAATTAAGGGGTGGTTTAGGATTTGGTGTCACTGAATTAGGAAATGTAACTCTATCACACAGGGAAGCATAAACAGCACATTTAATCACTTATACAAATGAACCCTCCAATGTTTCTCTTGTGAAAATCTTGAGCTGTAGAGTTAGGTGGCAGGTGCGCTCATTTGGCCTACAGAAGGATGATAGATAATAACGTATGTCAAGCAGCACAGCTCCCATCCAGGGGTGACCTTCCATGCACCTCATCTTTCCCACAGTGAGTAAGCCTTGTCACCTTTGTTGTGGTTTTTATAATCATGGCAGAAGTCAACTAGTTCAAGAGAATTAGAATTTTCCCAGCAATTTCTTTCTTAACAGGCTGTTCCAGTACACCATTTGTCCAGTGAGTCTGTTTTCAGGGTGGCATGAGTTTGTGCTGTTTTTGGGTTTAATACCCACAGTCTGGCCAGTTTCCCTGGCTGTTAGTCCCTTCCTTCTTTGCTCTTCCAACAGAAACAGAGCTGCTTTTCACACCTGTGATTTCCCATGGACAAGTGCCCAGCCATATTCCCATAGTGTGTATTTCTCTGCTACAGGGAAATTGAGATTTAATGTGCACACACAGTCCTTTTTGCCTATGGTTGCAAGTTCAGGATTCAAGTTAAATATTTTCATTTTAAGTACTCTCGTTGAAAGCATAGTTACCAAGTATTGAAAGCATCTAGTCTATTGATGAGTTATTATTTCATTGTGTATGTGTGTGTGTATGTGTGCACCTCAGTCTGATGAGTATCAGTGTAGTCTTCCTACCAAGGATGGCTTGGCATACCGTTTACTTTTCCTAATGCAACTCCTCCCACTTCACCTCAAGGGTACTCCTCCCTGTTCCTAGCCCTATATACACTTAAGCTTAAAGCCACTCAACTTGAATTTGACAGTGTTCTTAGATGCTGCAGGCTGTGCCTTATTCCACACCAATTATAATTTCACAATGAATAGTTTACTTGGAGTCTTAAAATCAGTTAGGAATAGCAGGATACCTAAGCAGATATGAACACATTAGAATCCCTGCCAGGACTATTTTCTGTGGAACACTGGTGATCATCCATGACTTGAGAATAATTAAATAGTTGAACTTCCTCTTGGGGGGATTGAAATTCCAGACAATGCAGGCCCTGGGAGGCAGCAGTGATGGCCCAAGTAATTAAGGACTTGTAACCCACATGGGAGACCTGGATTGAGTTTCTCTTTCTTGGTTTTATCCTGGCCTTGTCTAGGCCATTAAAGGCGTTTGGATAGTGAACCTTTGGACTGGAGCTCTGTCTGTCTCTCTAATAAATAAATAATACAAAAATTTTGCCTAATACCTTGGGTTGGGCATTTGGCCCAGTAGTTAAATGCCAGTCAAGACATTGAGTCCCACATCAGAATACCTCATTTTAATATCTGGCTCTAACACCTGATTTCAACTTCC
Organism: Lepus europaeus; assembly: GCF_033115175.1. Taxonomy (NCBI): domain Eukaryota; kingdom Metazoa; phylum Chordata; class Mammalia; order Lagomorpha; family Leporidae; genus Lepus; species Lepus europaeus. The sequence continues at coordinate 42,283,160 of NC_084842.1, forward strand.
CAGTTCTGGGAGGTAGCAGTGATGGGTGACATCTCAAATAAGTGAATTCCTGCCATCTATATAGGAGACATGAATTGAATCCTAGTTCTTGGCTTCAGCCCCTAACTTTGTCTGGCAGGGGTCATTGCAGGCATTTGGGGAGTGAACTAGTGGATTGGAACTCTCTGTCCATCTGTCTCTCTCCCTCTAAATTTTTGCCTGTTAAATCAGATGATAAAATAAAATATTAGGAAAATACATTAAAACATTAAGAAAAAACAAATTCATTTGTTATTCAAATTTTGAAAATAATCGCTGACATTTTTATATGTATGCTTGTGTATGCCCAATGTATGAGACAATATTTATTTGCTGAGGTTGGCGCTGTGGCACAGCAGGTTAGGCAGCTGTCTGCAGCAACAGCATCCCATATGGGGACTGGTTTGAGTCCCAGCTTCCAATCCAGCTGCCTGCCAATGAGCCTGGGAAAGCAGCAGAAGTTGTCTCATTTTTTTTTCTTTTTTTGAAACGATTTATTTATTTGAAGGGCAGAATTAAAGAGATAGGAAAGGGAGAGAAAGAAGTATCTTCCATCTACTGGTTCATTCCCTAAATGGTCACAATGGCCAGGGCTGAGCCAGGCAAAACCAGGAACCAGGAACTTCTTCCTGGTTTCCAAAATGGATAGCAGGGTCCCAAGCACTTGCGCCATCTCCTGCTGCTTTTCCATGTCCATTAGCAGGGTTCTGGATCCAAAATGAAGCAGCTGGGACTCAAATTGGCACCCATGTGGGATGCCAGCATTGCAGGTGGCAGTTTACACACTTTGCCACAACTCCAGCTCTAACAAATAAATCTTAGATGCAATTACAGATCCAGTGTGATCCCAATCAAAATATCAATGACATTTTTCTCAGATCTAGAAAAAAACAATGCTAAAATTCATATGGAAATGCAGGAGACCCAGAATAGCTAAAGAAATTTTAAACAACAAAAACAAAGCTGGAGGCATCACAACACCAGATTTCAAGGCATGCTACAGGGCAGTTATAGCCAAAACAACCTGGTACTGGCATAAAAACAGATGTGTAGACAAGTGGAAAAAATATAAATACCAGAAATCAGTCCTTGCATCTACAACCAATTTATCTTTGATGAAGAGCTAAAATAAATCCCTGGAGCAAGGACAGTCTCTACAACAAATGGTGCTGGGAAAACTGGATGTCTGCATGCAGAAGTATGAAGCAAGAACCCTATACACCTTACACAAAAATCCACTCAAAATGGATCAAAGACCTAAATCTATGACCCGATACCATCCAAGTACTAGAGAACATTGGGGAAACCCTGCAAGATATTAGCATAGGCAAAGACTTCTTGGAAAAGACCCCAGAAGCACAGGCAATCAAAATCAAAATCGACAGATGGAATTGCATCAAGCTGAGAAGTTTCTTCACTAGAAGAGGCAACCAACAGAATGGGAGTACTAGTGGTTGAACTCTGTAATTAACACACAATTATTCTTAGGTGTTTAAATTTTAACTGAAAAGTGATCACGGTTAACTATAAGAATGAGAAAAAGAGAGGGAGGAGATGTACAATTGGGGACATGCTCAATCGGACTTGCCCCAAATGATGGAGTTAGAAACGTGCCAGGGGATTCCAATACAATCCCATCAAGGTGGCATGTACCAATGCCATCTCACTAGTCCAAGTGATCATCTTCAGTTCACAATTGATCACACTGATAGGTCTAAGAGTCAAAGAGATCACACAAACAAGACTAATGTCTGCTAATACTAACTGATAAAACCAAAAAGGGAGAGAAGGATCCAACATGGGAAGTGGGAGACACAGCAGACTCATAGAATGGCAGATGTCCTAAATAGCACTCTGGCCTCAGAATCAGCCCTTAAGGCATTTGGATCTGACAGAAGATTCTATGAGAGTATTTCAGGCATGGAAAGCCAAGACACTCTGGGGAAAAAAAAAAAAGACCTAAATGAAGGTTCTCAGTGAGTGTGATCCCAATGCTTTTTACATTTTGATCTCTCAGCCTTCTTTGATAATTTTGCAAATTTAACTCCACACCACTAATTTTTCCTATAGCATTACATCTGCTTCCAGTAAGGATTCTCGGACTTCTATTTTGTTGTTATTATGTATAGTAGTTTAAGCAATCAGAATTCTTACCAGGCTTATTCAAGAAACATCATTTTGAACTGTAAGTCTGTAGATTATTTTATTTTGGAGAGGGCATACTATATTAAAGTACAGACAGATACTTTCTTCATTCTGTTTCTTTCATAGTAAGCAGTTCTCCTTATTTTTTAAAATGTTTTTATTTCCCATAAAACTGACATAAAATTCTGTATTATGGCCCGACACTAAGAAAATGATGTCTAATTTGTACCCTCGTAGTTTAGTGATCCTCTTTGACTATGGAGTGAGGTAGAGATAGAGGCCAGGGAAGACAAACATGTAATTCTTTTACCAAAATGTTCCCATTCTTATTTATTTTGATAACTATACAAAAATCTATTACCTCTTTTCATGATTATAAATCCCATTAGTATAGTCATTTGGAAAGTGTAGGATAGTAGTTTAGTGTTGGATGTTGTAGACAACTAAAGCTTGTATTTGAATCCTTTTTGTGCTTTACATAAGAATAAGTTATATGTTATTATAAATATTACATGAATTCATGTAAAGCACCTAAAATAACTCCTAGCACATAATGCACAATTTATGTGCTACCTTTGTAATGTTGACCATTTTTCTAATGAATAAGTTAAATCTAAGAACTGTGCAATAATTTATTCACAGTTATACAATAAATAAATGGCAACACTGAGATAGGTTGAGTTTGTCTGTCTTTACCTTTATTATCTTGCTTATGGCATTTATTATTTCTAAAGATAATAAAATTAGAAGTCTATATTTTTATTATAACTGCATGGGCTGTAGAATTTCAAGGAGGCAATGACCAATATTTTCTTCAAAATAGACACTTACCTGTCAATAATAAAAATGATAGATAACTCTGTGTTTAAAAGTATTACTGTTGGGCCAGTGCTGTAGGTCACTTGGCTAATCCTCTGCCTGTGGTACCGGTACCCTGGGTTCTAGTCCCAATTAGGGCACTGGGTACTAGTTCCAGTTGCTCCTCTTCTAGTCTAGCTCTCTGCTGTGGCAAGGAAGGGCAGTGGAGGATGGCCCAAGTGCTTGGGTCACTGCACCTACATGGGAGACTGAGAGGAAGCACCTGGATCCTGGCTTCGGATCAGTGCAGAACTGGCCGGCCCTGGCGGCCATTAGGAGAGTGAACCAATGGAAGGAAGACCTTTCTCTCTGTCTCTCTCTCACTGTCTATAATTCTCTCTCTGTCTCTCTCTCTCTCACTGTCTAACTCTGCCTGTCAGAAAAAAAGTATTACTGTTATTATATAAACACTTACATATTTGCCCTGAAATTGAGTTTTTGCTAATTTCTTTTTTTCTTGTTTTGTCAGTTACCTATTGACCCTGCCATGTTGTGTGGATCTACTATTTGTGTTGGAAGTTTGGATCTCCTTGACCTTTTTATCTGGAGGGTTGCCCTGAGACATAATCCCAGCGTGCTGAGATTGCTGTGTCATGACCCTGTACATCTTGCTGTGAGTAATTCTTGAATTCCATTTTGAAATTACCTGTATTCCAGACACAAAATCTTCATGTGTGTTATTCTCTCCAGTGATAGTATAACAAATCTAATTACTATGGACGTGTTAAAAAATAGTTCCTAGGTCCTAAAGGCTTTCTTCATGGCTGATACACCCTTTTCTTCAGGTTTCTCACTTAATGGGCAAAGATATAGTATATCCAAAAGACCATAGTCTTTGGAGTAATCAGTGCCATGATTCTTGCCACTCAATAACTGAGGCCTCAAACAAGTTACCTATTATTAATATTAATTAAAATTTTGTATTAATAATATTAATTAATAATTGATTTATAAATTTGTCCTCATAAAAATGGCATAATGATACCAGTGATGTAAAATGATTGCAAGGATGCAATGGGATAAGAATACACCCATGACAGCCATATATGTGTGTGTATATTCTATTTATGTTGACATCATGACTCTTTTTTATTCTTATTTTAAATTTTATTTAAGTTATCCAAGTTTCAAGTATTTTATCATATATATACATATTTAGGAACATGGTGATGCTTCTTGCCCTACTGTCTCCTCTACCCATGGTCCAACACTTCTTCCTCCTCCCTCACCTATTCCCACTCTTAATGTTTACAAAGATCTATTTTCAGTTTACTTAATGATTGTAAGATTAACCCTACACTAAATAAAGAGTTCTACAAACTATATGAAGAAAAAAAAAAAACACTGTTCCTCTAGAGAAGAGACGAGGGATGTAAACAATCATCAAATCTCAAAATATTCATTTTACTCAAATATATTACATTTTAGGTATTCTATTAGTTACCCAGAATCAGGGAAAACATGTGATATCTGTCATTTTGGGATTGGATTATTTCATTAAATATAATGGTTTCCAGTTACATACAGTTTGTTGCAAAAGACAAGATTTCATTTTTACTTTTTTACTGCTAATTGGTATTCCATAGTATATATATACCATAATTTCTTTATCCAGTCATCAGGTGATGGACATCTGGGTTGATTCCATATCTTCACTATTGTGAATTGAGCTACAATGAACTTGAGTGTTCAAGTAACTCTTTGTTACGCAGATTTCTTTCGGTTTGGGTAAGTTCCAGGAGTGAGATGGCTGGGTCATATAGTAGGTCTATATTGGGATATCTGAGGAAATCTCCATACTGCCTTCCATAGTGGCTGGACCAGCTTATGTTCCCATCAACAGATTAGGGTACCCTTTCCCCACATCCTCAACAACATTTGCTGTTTGATGATTTCTGTATTAGAGCCATTCTAACTGGGGTGAGGTGGAACCTTATTGCATTTTTGATTCGCATTTTTCTGATGGCTAGTGATGCTTAGTATTTTTTTCAAGCATGTGTTGACCATTTGAGTGTCCTATTTTGAAAAATGCCTGTTCAAGTCCTTTGCTCATTTTTTGATTAGGTTGTTTGTTTTGTTTTTGATGGAATTTTTTGAACTTTTTATACATTCTGGATATTAACCTTTTATTGGTTGCCTAGTTTGCAAATATTTATTCCCATTCTTTTGATTGCCTCTTCACTTTGCTGAGTGTCTTCTTTGTGGTGTAGAAGCTCCTCAGCTTGATATAACCCCCTTTGTCAATTTTGGTTTTGATTGCCTGTGCTTCTGGGGTCTTTTCCAAGAAGTCTTTGCTTATGCCAATGTCTTTTACAGTTTCTCCAGTGTTCTCTAGTAATTGGCTGGTATCAGGTCATAGATTTAGGTTTTTTGCTCTATTTTGAATGGATTTTTTGTGCAAGGTTTCATACTTCTGCATGCATCCAGTTTTCCCAGCACCATTTGTTGAAGAGACTGCCCTTGCTCCCAGGATTGATTTAGCTCCTTTGTCAGATAAGTTGGTAGTTGGTTGTAGATGCAAGGATTGATTTCTGGAGTTTCTACTATGTTCTGTTGGTCTACTTATTTGGTTGTTGTTGCTGTTGTTTTTGTTTTCACCAGTACTCAGCGTTTTGATTATAACTTCCCTATAGTATGTCTTGAAATCTAGTATTATGATTCCTTAGGCTTTATTTTTGTTGTATAAAATTGCTTTAGCTACTTGGAGTCTCTCGTGTTTCCATATGAATTTTAGCATTCTTTTTTTCTAGATCTGAGAATAATGATATTAGCATTTTGATTGGGATCACATTGAATCTCTAAATTGCTTTTAGTATATGGACATATTGATGACATTGATTCTTGTAACCCATGCACATGGAAGATGTTTCCTTTTTTATATCTCCTTCTATGTTTTTCTTTAATACTTTATAATTTTAATCAGAGATTTTTGATGTCCATTAAATTTATTCCAAGGTATTTCATTTTTTGGTACTTATTGTGAATGGAATTGATCTTAAATGTTTTTTCTCAGCCATGGCATTGTCTATGTATATAAAGATTATTGATTTTTTTGTGTTAAATTTATATCCTGTCACTTTATCAAACTCTTTTATGAGTTGCAGTAGTCTCTCAGTGGAGTCTTTTGGATCCCCTATATATATAGAATCATGTTATCTGCAAAGAGGGATAGTTTGACTTCCTTCTTCCCCATTTGTATCCTTTTGATTTTTTTCTTTCTTAATGGTTTTTGCTAAAGCTTCTATGACTATATTGAATAGTAATGATGAGAGTAGGCATCCTTGTCTGGTTCCAGATCTTAGTGGAAATGCTTCCAACTTTTCCACTTCCAATAAGATGCTGGCCGTGAGTTTGTCATAAATTGTCTTGATGTATTGACAAGTGTTTCTTTTATCCCATTTTGCTTAAGATTATCATCGTGAAAAAATGTTATGTTTTATCAAATGCTTTTTCTTCATCTATTGAGATAATTATATGGTTTTAGTTCTTCTTTAGTTTGTTATTATGATGTATCACATATTGATATTCAACCATCCCTGCATACCAGGGATAAATCCCATTTAGTCCAGGTGAATAATCTTTCTGATGTATTTTTACATTCAGTTAACTAGTATTTTGTTGAGGATTTTTGCATCTACGATCATCAGGGATGTTGGTCTATAGTTCTCTTTCTCTGTTGTAACTTTTTCTGGTTTAGAAATTAAGGTGATGTAAACTTCAAAGTAGGAGTTTGGGGAGGATTTTCTCCATTTCAGTTATTTTGAATAGTTTGAGAAGTTTAGAATTAGTTCTTCTTAAAATGTCTGGTAGAATTCAGCAGTGAAGCCTTTGGGTCCTGGGCTTGTTTTTTTGGGACTGTCTTTATGCTGATTAATTCTCCATCTTGGTTATTAGTCTTTTTAGGTGTTCTATGCCTTGATGAATTAATTTTGGTAGATTGTATGTGCCCAGGAATCTTTCCATTTCTTCTAGGTTTTCCCAATTCATCAGCATACAGCTCTGTGTAGTAATTCTTTATGACTTTTTTTTTTTTATTTCTGTGGTATGTTGTTACATTTACTTTTTTTGTCACTGATTTTATTGATTTGGATCTTCTATCTCTTTGGTTAGTTGGACCAATTGTTTATCAATTTTATTTATTTATTTATTTCAAAAAACAAGTTGTACATTTCACTGACCTTTTATATTTTTTGTATCAATTTTATTTGTTCCCTAATTTTAATAATTTCTTTTCTCCTACTAATTTGGGGTTTGGCTTGTTGTTTTTTTATGTTCTTGAGATGCATTGATAGCTCATTTATTTGGAACCTTTCCCATTTCTGCTTGTAGGTAACAGTTACTATAAACTTCCCTCTTAATGCTGCTTTTGCTGTATTCTATAAGTTTTGATATTATGTATTGTCATCCTCATTCATTTCCATCTTTTTTATTTCTGCTTTAATTTCTTCTATAACCCACTATTCATTCAGGAGCATGTTGTTCAGTCTCCACATGTGTACATATTATGCAAAGATTCTTGACTTATATGATTTCCAGCTTCATTCCATAGCAGCCATAGAAGATACATAGTATGATTTTGATTTTTTTTTAATTTGCTTAGATATGCTTTATGGCCTAGAATATGGTCTATCCTAGTGAAAGTCCATGCACTGATGAGAAGAATGTGTATTCTGCAACTGTGGGGTGAAAAGTTCTATAGATATCAGTTAGGTCCTTTTGGTCCATAGTGTCAGATAGCTCTGTTGTTTCTTTGTTGATTTTCTGTCTAGTTGATCTGTCCATTGTTGAAAGTGGGCGTTTAAGTCTCCCATTACTATTGTATTGTAGTCCATGTTTACCTTTAGATCCATTAACATCTCATTAAATAGTCAGATGCCCTGTAATTGGGTGCATATACATTTATTATAGTCACTTCTTCCTGTTGAATTGATCCCTTAATCATTACATAGTGCTCTTCTTCTCTTTTAACAGATTTTTTGTTAACGTCTATTTTGTCTGATAGCTGGATGACTACCCTTGCCCTTTTTTGCTCTCCATTAGCATGGAGAATCCTTTTCCATCCTATCACTTTCGGTCTACATGTGTCTTTGTTGGTGACATGTATTTCTTAAAGGCAGCAAATAGATGAGTCTTGTTTTTCAATCCATTCTGCCAGTCTGTATCTTTTAACTGGAGAGTTATATTGTTTTCTTTATTCCTATTTCTTAAATTTCTGCATTTATTTTTAGGCATTTGTGGAGATACTTGGTTTTTCCTCTGATGGCATTTATCTTGAACTATGTTTCTGTGTCTTAGTGGAATGTCTGCACTTTCAGTGAATCCCCATGTATGTTCGGTATGGCCAGGGTGCTCTGGTCAGTGCTCTAGGGTGGTGTGAGTATCCAGGGTAACACCCAGGTTCGGTGTGGTAGATCTCCTGTTGTTAACAGAAAGGGGAGATGGTCACTTCTGTTGGTGTGATCACACCTTCACCTCCTCTGCTACATAGTGATGAATGCCTAGGTATTATCCCTCAGTGGTGCAACACTCACCCACACTACTCTATGAATGACACAAGTGATCTGTGCAGTCCTCACTCCGAGCACACATCTTGCAGCACTGGCTGAATGTTGCCCTCTCTCCATGACTACATCCACAACTACTAAGAAGATGGTTTCCTGTCCCAGCCAGTGCTGTGCTTGCACACAAGGGCTTCCATGGCTGCCACTTTTGCCCTTTGATCTTTTGCCTTTGACCGCCCTCTCTCAGCCAGGCCAAGCACTGTTGTGGGGAGAATGGGGTGAGAGAAACGTGCCCCTTTTACTTTCACTGGTCTTGGGTACCCTGTGGATCCTAGGGCTTCAGGCTAGACTCAGGCCACATTCTCCCTCTGGCTACATCACCAGGGGTTACTGCAGTCTGATTTCACCTCTGTCTCCAAGTTGGGGCTTTCTCTGGCTCTCGGTTGCTGGCATCATGTGTTATGTCCATGTTCATGCTGCACCTTTGCACCTTCCACACTGGTCCATGGCATTCCTCTTGCTCCCATATAATTTCCACTGTGGTGTTCTCTCTAATTCTCCCGTAAGTGTGCACTTCTTGCACTTTTTTTCTTTACTATGTATCCCTAGCCTAACACAGTTCTTTGTTCCTTTTTCGCCGTCTTGGAATCTGTCCATCGTGACTCTTAGTGCCATATGTTGTGCAGAGTATATTCTCATGATGTCTCCCTTCTCTGACGGGCTAAGATGAGATTGCAATCTTCAGAAGGACTTAATAAAAAAAAAAAACAGGAAAGAACTAACAGAAGGTGTTATTTCAGGTTAAAACACTCTCAGAGATGAGTTTGAGAAAATTTTCCTGAATGGAACAATTAATTTCTGATCCAGTTTCCTGATACAGGAAAGTCCTTTCTGTTGTTCTGGGAGCATGATTTTATTGATAAAGTATATAACACTATGTCTCTTATCATGTTTAACAGACTGATAAGACTCTGTATGTATGAATACAGGATAATGGATTAATAATCAGTGTATCACCTCTGAAAATAAAATAAAAACTGAATTTTAGCATCATTGAACTTTTTTCATAGAAAAAATACTTCCTACAGCTTATTTTGGAAACAGACATGTGATCCTGAAGTTGGTATATGGAAGACAAAAATAAACATTCTTCAAGACAGTGTCTTTAAATAAGAATATAGTGAAAATCACCTGTAGAAATTTAAAATTATATTCATTTCTGGCATCATACCCCACAAGATCGTACATGATGGATATGGATGGTTCATATATTTTGCTTTGTATTAGCAATATTGATATTATTCTCAGACCATATATACAACCAAGTGGATTCTAACATGCATGCATGGCTATAGTTCAGACCATGATTTTATAATTTTCTTTGTTTCTTCTTATTTTAAAGATAGCATCACATAGGAATACCTTGTTTTTAGTGTGTTTTACTTCATTGTGTATCACAAATATCATATTTTTTCCAAATTAAGTTTTCTTGGAACTCTGCATCAAATAAGTCTGTAAGTGCCATTTTCCCAACAGTGTGTGCTCATTTGATGTTTCTGTGTGACTTTATGAGGTATTGTAGAGATTTTCATTATTATTATATCTGTTACTATTGTAATTGTTTTGGGACACCATGAATCATGCCCATCGAATACAGCAAACAACACGTATTGTTTATGTTCTGGCAAGTTGACTGACAAGCTATTCCTCCATTGTTTTAGCTTTCCTTGGGTCTCCCTATACCTTGAGACACAAGAAGCATACTGGCCTTGAAGTGTTCAGATGAAAGAAAGAGTTGCATATCTGTTACTCTAAATCAAAATATCTAAGTGGTTAAGTTATACTGAAGTAGGCATGTTGAAAGCTGGGATAGGCCAAAAGCTGTGCTTCTTGTGCCAATGAGCCAAACTGTAAATGCTAAGGAAAAGTTTTTGAAGGAAATTAAAAGTGCTACTCCAGGCAACACATGAATGATAAGAAACCAAAACAGCCTTCTTATTGTTATGGAGAAGGCTTTAGTGGCCTGGAGAGAAGATCAAACTAGCCACAATATTCCCTTAAGCCAAAGCCTAATTGAGAACAAGTCCTTAACTCTCTTAAATTCCATGAATTCTGAGAGAGGGAAGTAAGTTGCAGAGGAAAAGTTTGAAGACAACATTGTTGATTCATGAAGTTTAAGGAAGGAAGACATCTCCTTAACATGCCAGGTGAACCAGCAAGTGCTGTGGTAGAAATGGCACTAGATTATCTAGAAGGTCTAGCTCAGAGAATTGCAGGTGGCTACACTAAAATGACAGATTTTTAATATGGGCAGTACAGTTTTCTATTGCAAGAAGATGCTGTTTAGGACTTTCATAGATGGAGAAGAGAAATCAATGCCTGGCTTCAAAGCTTGAAAGGACAGGGTGACTATTTTGTTAGAGATACTAATAAAACTGGCAACTTTAAAATGAAACCAATGTTCATTTACTATTCTGAAAATCAATAGAAATTGTACTAAATTTCCTCTGCCTGTACTCTGTAAATGCAACAGCAAAACCTAGTTCATAACACATTTGTTTACAACTTGTTTACTGAACATTTTATGCCCACTTCTAAAAAATATTACCTTCAAAATAATATTGCATAAGGAAAATGTGCCTGTTACTCAAGAGCTCTAATGGAGAATGTACAATTGGATTATTTATTTATTTATTTATTTATTTATTGCCTGCTAACACAGAATCCATTCTGTAGCTGGTGGATTTTCACAATTTCAGATGCCATTAAGAATATTTGTGACTCATGGGAGAAGGTTAAAATGGTACTATTAACAGAAATTTAAAATAAGTTGATTCCAGTCCCATGGATAACTTTGAGATGTGGGAGAATTGAATGGAGAAAGTAACTATGGATATAGTATGAATAGCAAGAGGACTAGAGTTAGAAGTGAAAACATGAGATGTAATTGAATGGCTGCAATCTCATGATGCACCTTTAATGGATGAAGTGTTGTTTCTCATGGATTAGCAAAGAAAATGATTTCTTGAAATGGAATCTACTCCTGGTGAAGACAGTGAAAGATTAGAATATTACGCAAGCCTAACTGAAAAAGCAGAGGCAAGGCTGGAGAGAATTGACTCTGATTTTGAAAGAAGGTCTACCGTGGTAAATGCCATTGAAAAGCCTGCACGCTAGAGAGCAACCTTGCATTAAAGGAAGACCCAATGGATGCAGCCAACTTCATTGTTGTCTTGTTTTACAAATTGCCACAACTACCTCAGCCTTCAGCAACCACCACCATGACCAGTCAGCACCCATTATCATCAAGACAAAAGCCTCCACCAGCAGAAAGACTGTAACTCACTAAAGGTTTAGGGGATTGCTAGCATCTTTAGCAATATTATATTTTTAAATTCAGATATTTACATATTTTAGGCAAATGGTATTGCACATTCAATAGATGATGGTATAAACATGATTTTTATATATACTATAAGTGAAAACATTCCTATGGTAAGATTTATTGTAATATTGCCTTTAGTGACATGTTCTAGAATTAAATGTGCACTATGTCTAAGGTATACTTGTACGGGATATTTCTCTTTTGCTCATCCATCTCAACATCCACTCTTTTCCATCATGTTCTATGATGGAGGAAGCGATCTCTAGGGGTGCTTTACTCTAGGCTCCTTCTGTGCCAAAAACTTCAGTGCTTGAACAATCTCTCAAGCCTCTTGGATATGAAAAGAACACTCTTTTCCAAGCTTAAGGGCTGTAAAGATACTTGAATTTTTAAAAATGAGTCAATACTTTGTGTGATGGTAATTTTGTATGTTAACTTGATTGGATCACAAGGTGAACAGATATTTGTTCTAACATTATTTGGATTATGTATGTATGGTGTTTCTGAATGAGATTTACATTGGAATAAGAAGCAGATTGCCATTACTTGTGTGAGTGGGCTTCATTTTTTTCAGCTGAAGGTCTGAATAGGTTAAGTAAGAGGAAATTCCTCCTGTATGATTGCTTAAGCTGGGATATGTGTCCTTACTTGTCTTCAGTGATAAAACATTTGTTCTTCCTTGGTCTTAAGTCTATGGGTTTTTGGACTGGAATGTATACCATTGGCTCCCATGGTTCTCAAACCTTCTGTCTCATCAGAGATCTTGAGTGTTCAGCTTTTGACTGCAGAACTTGGGAATTCTTAGCCTCCATAATCACATGAACTGGTTCTTTGTAATAAATCTCTGTCTTTTGTTAGATGTGTATATGTTATTTTTCTCTGGAGAAACCTGATATACCTTGCAAGTAGCTCCTTTATTAAACTCTCCTTAATTACAACATTTGATGAGGCAGGACCTTGCTGACACATCTGCTCCGTCCAGTGAGCTATGATAGCCAATCGATAATTCCACAACTGTTCTTTTGATTTTTACTATATTTTATGAATTTTTTCAGTAGGTATAAGAACACAAAATAGTTTGTGTTCTTATGCTAAATTGTTCGCAATCAGTTTTATAGCCATTTTAGATCAGTGGATTTTAACAAAGAAGCAAGATTTTAAAAATGAAAATTAGCTTATTTCTGAAAGTATTTTGCTGTGTAAACTCTTTTTTAATAAATTACAAATGTTAAGTGTAGATTTGCTTTGTCATCATTCATTTCAATTTGTTTCTTGTCAGTTCTTTTTGTGTGGTGGTTTATGTGAGTCTTAGTTAAAATAGCTTAATTCCCAGTAGAAAGAATGTCCAAATGTTTTAATTTACTTTATCACAGCTGTTAAGCCACTCTTTCATCTTTGCAGTGGATCGACTTTTGTTCTATTTAAGATCCTTCAGAATGAAATTTTGTTAGTTCATGTGGAGAATATTGACCTTGGAACACATTACCACTGATTAAATGCGCAGGATCATGTAGGGAGAGAGGCTACAGACTCCAGTGATGGCTCTAGTGAGTGGGGTTATAGATCCATTTGGAAAAACCCTTGACTGTCATCTGGGACATTTATTAAATGCTCAGTTCATTACTCTCCCTGGTTAGATTCTGTCCAATACGAATTCTCCTTTTTCCTCGTTTTTCAGAAAAGGCAAAGGTGAAACACAATTCCCTAATGAACCTGAGCCAACTCTACCATTATACAGTGCTTAATTGTATGGTTGAACACAGTTATTTTGTGTGTCTGTTTTTTCTGTATATAAACCTACTTGTTTTTACTTCTAAAATACACAAAAATAAGCACAGGCCTAGAAATGCAAAGGAACAAAATTAGGATAAGTTTCAGAAATGCTAAATTTGAAATATTTATTGGACATCCAAGTGTTGACTACACAGTGAGACAGGTACTTCTTGAGTTCAGGAGAAAAAGCTAGAGTTACAACATAAGTTTGGACAGTTATTTAAAGCAATGAAACCAGAAGATGACTGGCTAGGATGCCTTCACCACCCCGCCTCAAGGATAAAAAGTGAAGAATAAATAGCTACTGCTTGACTAGACTATTTAGGGGAGAGTGCTAGAATACTACACAGATGAAATGGAGAAATTGTGAAAAAGGAGGCTTTAGATGCTCAGAATAAAGAAGGGAGCAAACACTTGGAAATCCTTCCATGATGGAGAAAAACAAATAGGAGGCCACCAACATCTCATATTGGCCCAATGGATACCTGGAATTTTTGTTGCTGGGGAACTTGGCAGCGTTGTTGGCCCCAAGCCCAGTGGAGAGTTTTGAGGGCACATGTACTATTGTACTGCTCCAATAGGGGAGTCGGGGGCAGGGAATCAAATTCATGCAGTACCCTCCCCTACCCAGGTGACTGCTGCTAGTCAGTTTTAATAGCAAACCCAGCCATGTCGTGCCCCTGTTGTTGAGTGTGACTCCCCTTCCTGGCCACTGTAGTGACTTGACATCAGAGCAGCCTGAGGGGACTGATGAATGTGGGTTCCACAAACTGCTGCATCACCCAGGACAGCTAGAATGACCCAATGTATGCAGTTGCCAGAGGCTGACAGGGTGTTTTGTACCACAGAGGTGCTGAATCCACTGTAATGAGAGCTGCACAACAATTTGCTAGAGCCTACTGGAGCAGTTCCACCACTATGAAATATTGAAGACTTATTAATTCCTTGCTTTTGCTTTATGCATGTGTCATAGCACATCTGGCCTGGCACACTGGAAGGACATTACTTCTGGGTAGCCTACAGAGGCTGACAAGTGCACACCTGCCACCATACATGCACATTGCACTTTAACTATGTGAGTACACTGGATTGGCCACACTGCAGATAGACAGCCCTCAACACTGTGTGCTTAGCACATATCCCTTTCTCCCATGGCCTGACAGAAGACATGCTCTTTGATCCCATGATCCCGCTGCTGCATTACTGTACCCAAAGCCATCAATTATAGCTGAACAAGCAACACATAAATTACACTATTATGCTCAATAGGAAACAAAGCCAACCTAAGCTACTAAACATGAATCCTAAGGTATATCTTCAGGAGAAATTGTTTTGTGGCAAAAGTCACCATATAAAATGAGTAGGGACAACTGATCTTCTAGATGCCCAAATATTAACATAGGGATACAACATTATGAAAAATCAAAGTAATGCAGTGTTCCCAGAGGAGCACAATAACTCCCTAGAAACAGAATCCCCCAAATTTAAATTTAAAAAGTCTGAAAAAGTTCAAAAGAGTGATTCTAAAGTACCTTAATAAGATACAAGATAATGCAGACAGAAAATTCAATGAATTCAGGAAAACAATTCATGATATGAATGATAAATTCAGCAAAGAAATAGAGATCATGCAAAAAACCATACAGAAATCATAGAACTGAAGAAACCAATGCATAAGATAAGAAATACGTTTGAGGGCACTAGGTTGAGATGAAAGAATTCCCAAACTTGAAGGCAGATCTTTTGACATAATGCATGATTTTTAAAAAATTAAAAGAATAAATAAATCCTCTGATACTTTTGGGACATGATTGAACAAACAAATATTCATATTATGGGTATTCCAGGGTATGAAAAGAAGAAAAGTAGTCTAGAAAACATATTCAGTACAACAATAACTAAAAATCTTCCTAATTTGGGGAAAGATATGGGAATGTATATCCAAGAGGCCCAAATCCCAATAAATGAAATCAGAGTTAAAAAAGAAAAAATTAGAACTGATACTACAAAAATACAACGGATTATTGGGGCTGTTATGAACAAATATACACTAACAAATTGGAAAGCCTAGAAGAAATGGATACTTTTTGGGATACTTATCACGTACCAAAATTGGACCATGAAGATGCAGAAAACCTGAAAAGATCATTAATACATGAGATTGAATGATCAATGAAAATTTCCCAGTGAATAAAAGCACAAGAAATGAATGGCTAAGCTGCTGAATTTCATCAAACTTTTCAAGAATTAACACTAAATCTTCTTAAACTATTCCAAAAAATAGAAAGGGAGAGGCCAACATTACACTGAATCTAAGCCAGACAAAGAGACAATAATAAAAGAAAACTGTAGGCTAATTATCCTTGATGATCATGGGTGCAAAAATTTCTAGCAAGTCCTAACAATTATAAATCAACAGAACATCAAAAAGATCATTCACCATGACCAATCCAAGGATAGTTCAGTATATATAAGTCAATAAATATAATACTTGCATTAATAGGATGAAAGAACAAATCTATATGATCATTTTATTAGATGAAGAAAAGGCATTTGAAAAAATTCAACATCCTTTCATGATAAAACTCTTAACAAATTAGGTATAGAAGAAATGTATCTCAACACGATAAAGATTGTATGTAAGAAAATCAGAGCCTATATCATACTGAATGGGAGAGATCTGAAAGTGGTCCCTCTTATATATGAAACGAGACAAGGATGTTCACTTTCACAACTCTTAATCAATATAGTGTTCGAAGTCTTAGCCAGAAGAATTAAGCAAAGAAACATACAAACAAAGAACATACAAATAGCAAGAGAGGAAATAAAATTATTTCTGTTTACAGACACCAAGAACTAAAGACACTATCAAAGGACATATGAACGGATTTAGTAAGGTTGCAGGTAGAAAAAAATATCAGTAGCTGAGAAGAAAGTCATGAAAGCAATCTCATTCACAGTAGCTACAAAAAAATCTCCTTAGTAATAAATTTAATAGGGTGTACAATTCCATAATAAAAATTACAAAATGCTAATGAGAGAAATTGAAGATCCCCTTCAAATGGAAAGATGCCCTATGCTCACAAACCAGAGGAATCATTATCATTAAAATGTCTATACAGGGGGCCAGCACTGGGGCATAGTAGGCTAAGTCTCTGCCTGCAGCACCAACATCCCATATGGGCGCCTGTTCATGTCACTGCTGCTCCTCTTCTGATCCAGCTCTCTGCTATGACCAGGGAAAGCGGTAGAAGATTGTCCAAGTGCTTGGGCCCCTGCACTCACTTGGGAGGCATGAAAGAAGCTCCAGGCTCCTGGTTTCCAGTCAGCCTAGCTCCAGCCATTGAGGCCTTTTGGGGAGTGAACTGGCAGATGGAGGACTTTTCTGTCTCTCTGTATAATGCTACCTCTCAAAGAAATAAAAATCAAATCTTTTAAAAAGTCCATATTGCCCATATTAATTTACAGCTTCAGTTCACTCTTCATCAAATAAAATGGAAATTGTCCCAGAAATACAGAAAAACAATCAAAATTCATATGGAAGTACAAACATCCCCAAATAGCACAATTTTGAGCAAAAAACATAAAGCTGGAGGCATCACAATGCTTTATCCCAGGGCTTGCAAATAAATCCATGGAACAAACTACAACAAACATATACTAAACACAGGTGCCCAAACCATGCAGTAGAGAAAGAATAGTGTCTTCAATAAATAGTGCTGGGAAACTGGATATTCATGTGTAGAAGAATGAATCTAAACCCCTATCTCTCACCTTATATAAAAATTAACTCAAAATAAATCAAAGCCCTAAATATAAGACCGGGAACTAGAAAACTTCTATGGGAAAATACTTCAAGACAACAGAATGGGCAATGATTATTTTGGATTAAATCACAAATGCATTGGGAACAAGCAAAAAATAGATCTGTTTTTATCAAACTAAGAAGTTTTTGTACAAAAAGGAAGCAATCAACAGAATTAAGACACAAAGTATTGAATGGTAGAAAATTATTTGCAAACTATTTATCTGACAAATGATTACCATTCAGTGTGTAATAGGAATTTAAAAACTCAACAACAATAAAACAGTCCAGTTAAAAAATTGGGTAAATGATCTGAGTAGGTATTTTTCAAAAGAAGAAAAACAAATGACCAAAAATATATGAAAAAAGTTCAACATCACTGGACATCAGAGAACTGCAAATCAAAACCACATTAAGGTATTGTCTCACCCCAGTCAGATTATCAAACTGCAATAAATCACAAATGTTGATGAGGTTATGGAGAAAAGGGGACTCTTACATAATCTAAGTAGGAGTGCAAATTAGTACATCATGATGGAGAACAGAACAGGGTTTCCAGGAAAAAAAAAAAAAAAACAAACTTCAAATGGAACTACGCCCTATGGCCCAGTTATTCCATTTCTGGTGTATATAGCTGAAGGAAATTAAATCAGCATACAACGAATGTACTTCATTCCCATGTTTACTGCAGCACTGTACACGATAGCCAAAATATGGAATCAAAGCAGGTATTCATCAATATTTGAACGAGCGATGAAAATGTGTATGTGCACAACTAAATATTATTCAGTCATAAAAAGAATGAAATATTGTCATTTATAGAAAAAGGAATTGAGGGACATAATGCTAATTGAAATAGGATAGACACATAAAGACAAATACCACATGCTCCCTCTCACAGGAAAAATAAAAAAAGTTGATCTCAAAATAGAAGGGTTGGGGCTGGCACTGTGACGTAGGTAAATCCACCGCCTGCAGTGCCGGCATCCCATATGGGCACCGGTTCTTGTCCTGGTTGCTCCTCTTCTGATTTAGCTCTCTTCTATGACCTAGGAAAGCATTAGGAGATGGCCCAATCCCTTGGGCCCCTGCACCCTTGTGGGAGACCTGGAAGAGGCCCCTGGCTTTGGATTGGCGCAGCTCTGGCCATTGTAGCCATCTAGGGAGTGAACCAGTGGATGGAAGACTTCTCTCTCTCTCTCTTTCTCTCTCTCTCTCTCTGTCTCTCTGTAACTCTGACTTTCAAATAAATAAATAAATAAATTTTTAAAAAATATAAGGGTAGAGGGTAGGAAGTAGGGGACAGACAGTTGGGTCATGGTTATCAACACATAGATAGGAAGAATAAATCCTAGTACTCTATCAAACAATGTAGTTCACAGGAAAAAAAAATCACAGATGTTTTATGAAGAAATAGGAAAGAGAAGCTGAAAGGCTATAAAGATAAAGAAATGATAAGGAGATAGTAATAGTAACTACACTGGTTTGATCAGTATATAATGTATGCATATATTGGATTATCACAATGTACCCCATACAATATTATTATTACATATAAATCAATATTAGTGTTCTATGAAATCCTGAAATTAAATGTAAAGCTTTGCAAATGTTTGGCATTATAGGGAAGACAAGGAGAAATGGTAAGAGAAAGAGATGACCTCATTGGTTTGTTTCATAGGTAGATCTCTTTGAATCCCTCCCAGATAGGAGCTTAGTGATTTCCCAGGAAACGGATGGATACAATTGGGTCACCCCCCACACCCTCCACACATACAGATCCTCATGGAATAAATCTTTTCTTCAGGTTCAAGTGATGTTGTCCAATCCATGTGGAGCCCAAAGAGTAATGAGAAATTGCTCGCTCTTCCCTTTTCAGAAAGGATGTGCCTCTCTCTTACACATTTAAGTGTTCCACATGTGCACACCTCTATCAGCAGTGGAAATCTTCCGCTCTATTTCCCTTCTTCCTTCTCTCATGTCCCTTGGACCTTTTAACCTCTTCTTTTTCTCCAAAATTCTTTGTGCATTTTGTCGTTTCACCTAGCTCATTCTTTGCTTTGTCTTGTTCCTTTCTAAGGAGGGACAAGGAGATGCTCCAGTCTCTGTGCACAGAGGAGCACAGAAAGGAAGACAGATTGAGCCTTGAGGTAAAAAGTCTCAAAACAAGCAAACATATCTGCATTGCCCATGTCGGTGGCAGAGACCCAAGCACTTAACTGATTATCATTTGTCTCCCAGGATGCATTAGCAGGAAGCTGTATCAGAAGCAGTATCGTCAGGACTTGAAATGGCACTTTGATATGGGATGTGGGCACATTAAGTAGTGGCTTAACCTGTGGTGCTGCACCACTACGCCTACTCTTCTTGTAAGTGCTATGTATTGGTACTCCAAGGATTACTAGGTATATTGTTCCCATGCATATGGCTGGATATAGCTGGTTAATAGTTATGTGGTACATGCAGGTCCCCCTAAGCACACCTATTCTGGGTAGACTTTATTGGTTTGCTACATGCACCACTGCATCTGTATCTAAAACTTCTTTTATTCTCCAGTTTCCTCCAGAATTGCCTCTAGCACAAGAAGTAATGCTTAGATTATGACTTACTTTTCATAGATGGGAATCAGAGGTACCATTGATATTCACAGTATTCCTGATTGATACCAGGCTCCGAAGTGATTTCTTAATCTCCTAAAACCCTCTATAGATTTTTAAGTGTTTGCTCTGGAGACTATAATGTATAAGCTTAATATATCACTGTCTGCCTTTCAATAAAATAACATCATTACATATAATATGTGAAACACAGCAAAAGGTTTCCATTTACACACTGCCTATCTTTGTGCTATTATTGTTGCATATTTTGCTACTAGATATTATAAATCCTATAATATATTATTAGTTTAGACTTTGAAGAGTAAATTGGATTTTCTATTTTATGATTTAAGATTCAGATTTTTATTTTATGTTTTTCGTTATAGAAGATGAACAAATTCCATATATTTCATATATACAGATTGAGGAGAATAGTGATACTTTCTACCCACTTTCCCGCCCATTCACATGCCTACCCTCTCTTCTCCTTCCTTTCTTATTCTTTCTTTTAAGTTTTTAATGATTTATTTATTTTAAAGGCAGAGATACAGAGAGAGAATGATAGAGAAGAGAGAGAGAGAGAGATTTCCCATCTACTGTTTCATTCCTTGATGGCTGCAATGGCCAGGGCTGTATCAGGATATTCTTTTGGTTTTTATGTGAGTGCAAGGGACTAAGCATTTGGACCATCCTCTGCTGCTCTCCTAGGTGCATTAGCAGGGAGCTGGATTGAAAGTGATGCAACCAGGACACGAACTGGTGCTGGCACTACAGGTGGAGATTTAACCTTATATGACGCAGCACCAGCACTATCTTTCTTTTAATGTTTTTTAAAGATTTATTTATTTATTTGAAAGTGAGAGTTACACAGAGATAACAGGATAGGCAGAGAGAAAGAGAGAGAGAGAGAGAGAGAGAGAGAGAGAATCAGTCTTCCATCTGCTGGTTCACACACCAATTGGCTGCATAGGCTGGAGCTGCACCGATCAGAAGCCAGGAGCCAGAAGCCAGGAGTCAGGAGCTTCTTTCAGGTCTCGCACTTGGGTGCAGGGGCCCAAGGACCTACTGCTTTACCAGGCCATAACAGAGAGCTAGATTGGAAGTAGAGCAGCTGGGACTTGAACTGGCAGCAATATGGGATGCCAGCATTGCAGGCAGCAGCTTTACTCACTACGCCACAGCACCAGCCCCATCTTTTAATTTTTACAAAGACATATTTTCTGTTTACTTATTTTTTAAGATTTTATTTATTTATTTGAGAGACAGAGTTAGAGAGGGAGAGACAGAGAGAAATGTCTTCTATCCACTGGTTCACTCACCAAGTGGCTGTAATGTCCAGAGTTGAGCCAATTCAAAGCCAGGACCTGAGAGATTTTTCCTAGTCTCCCATGTGGGTGCAGGGGCCCAAGCATTTGGGACATCTTGCACTGCTTCCCCAGCCCATAAGCAAAGAGGTGGACTGGAAGAGGAGCATCTGGGACGTGAACTCGCATCCATATGGGATGCTGGTGCTGCAGGCAGAGGCCTAGCCTACTAAGCTACAGTGCCAGCCACTTTTAGTTTATTTTATAATCATAAGATTAGCCCTCTACTAAGTAAAGAATTCAACAAGTAGTATGAAGAAAAAAAAATCACTGTTCTTCAACAGTAGAGACAAGGTATGTAAATAATAATCAGTTCTCAAAATGACAATTTTGTTCATATACATTACATGTTTTCTATTCTATTAGATACCATAGATCTAGGAAAATGTATTGAGACTAGCTTGTTTTACCAAGTATAATGGTTTCCAGTTGCATCCATTTTGTTTCAAAATAGAGAGTTACTTTTTTGTTTTTACAGTTGAGTAGTATTCCATAATATGTATATATATATATATACATACCACATATATATTCCATAATATGTATATATATACATACATACCAAATAGTATTTATCAAGTCATAGGTTGATGAACATCGTGGTTGATTTTGTATCTTAGCTATTATGAATTGAGCTGCAATAAACATAGGGTACAGACAACTATTTCATATGCTGATTTCATTTCCTTTGGGTAAATTCCCAGGAGTGGGATGGCTGGGTCACTTGGTAAATCTATTTTCTGATTTCTGAGGAGTCTCCATTCTGTCTTCCACAATGACTGCACTAGTTTGCAGTACAGTAGATTAGGGTACCTCCTCCCCCTCCCCCCACATTCTTACCAACATTTATTGTTTGTTGATTTCTGTATGAGGACCATTCTAACTGGGGTGAGGTGAAACCTCATTGTGGTTTTGATTTGCATTTCCCTAATGACTAGTCTTGAGCATTTTTTCATGAACCTGTTGGCCATTTGTATTTCATCTTTTGAAAAATGCCTGTTCAAGTCCTTTGCCCCTATCTTAATTGGACTGTTTGTTTCATTGTTTTTGAGTTTCTTGAGTTCTTTAGAGAATCTTGATATTAAGTCGTTATCAGTTGTTTAGTTTGCCAAAATTTTCTCTCATTTTGTCAGTTGCCAGATTTATTTACTTATTTGGAAAGCAGTTACAGCAAGAAAGGCAGAGAGAGAGATCTTCCATCTGCTGGTTCTCTCCCCAAATGCTGCAACAACCACTGCTGGGATGGGCTAATGCCAAGAGCTAGGAGCTTCATCTGCAATTTCAATGTGGTGGCAAAATCTTACACTTTTGACATATTTTTCCTTCCTGGGTGTAGAATTCTAGGTTGATAAATCTTTTCATTCAGCACTTTAAAAATATAAATATTGATCTATCATTTTATGACATCTGTAGTTTCTCAGGGGAAATCAGCTTTTATCACTATAATTATTACTGTGTAAGTAATGTGCCCCCATTTCTTGGCTTATTTTATAATTTTTCTTGTTTTTTTATTTTTAACAATCTGACAACGATGTGACAAAATATAGCTTCATTTGTGTTTATTCTGCTTGAACTTGCTGTATCACAATGATGCTGTTGAACAGTTTGGAAAATATTCATGCAACATTTCTTTGTTTATTTTTATTCTTCATTACTGTTCCCATATCCTTCTTGGACTACAATTACACATATGTTTGACAAAACTACTCCATTTGTTAGCCAACACTCTTCATTTTTCCAATTTATCTATTTTACTGTGCTTAAGTTGATAAGTTCTCTGTTGACTAGCCTTCAGTTTCACTGGTCTTCTCCTCTGTTGTGTCTAGTGTCTAGTCTGCTGTTAATATCATCCAGCAACTAGTTCACCTCAGATATATATATATATATATATATATATATATGTATGTATGTATATACATATATATATATATATATATTTAAATTTAGTGTTTCCATTGGCTTTTATTTTTGGTTCCAATATATAAAGTAGAGCTTCAGTATATAAAACTTTATATTGCTTCTGAAATTTTTCATCTTTTAACCCATAAAATCTACTTTTTCTATAAATTCTTTAATATTTACCATTGTTACTTTAAAGTTCTTTCTTGTTAATAATTCACTTGGTGCATCTGGGACATTTTTTGTTTAGCTGAAATATTATCTATTTATAAAAAATGCTATACATCTTTTTTTGTAAATCTAGAAATTGTGTACCTGAACAGTATAGATTATACATTGTAGAGACTGGCTTCAGTTATCATTCTCTGACAAAAGTTAACCCATGGCCTGAGCCCTTTAGCATCTCAGCCTATTAAGTGTTGGTCAGTGATCAGCAAAGACTTTGACAGAAATGTGCTCGCAGGTTTGTTAACTCCCTCTTGTGATTTCTTACTTTCTACATTAACTTCCAGCTACTCTGGGCAGCCCCAGATTCCATCCTCTGAATTCCAAGGCATATGAAATTGTGTTTATGTTTGAGTTCTATCCTTTGAGTACAGACAGGGCAATAGCTTGAACTGAGTCAGGATGCAGCAGGGTAAGGAAAACAAACATCTAGGGTGCAAGATCTGAAAACTCACTCTCAGGATCATGCCAGTGCAGGGTTGGGACACGAGAGCATGTATCTCCTTGCATTTACATCCTATCCATTTCTGTTCCTTATCCTGTTCCTGACCCTGCTTGGCTCTGAGAGAAAAAGTTATATATACTGGAAAAGAGAAAAATAAAATACTTTTGTCACTTCAAAAGAAGACAATAAAAGGAGAAAGAAACTAAAGAAATATCTGCATTTCTAATAAAAACATAGATATAATATCTATGTATCCATTATCTATCATTCATCTAGTTGTCCAATTATGTATGTATGTATTTATATAGCCATCCACCTATTTATCTATTTATGATGTATTCACAAAGAAAAAGGGAGCTCCAGGAGAGATTATTGATCTGACATATTGAGTCAGCAGATTTGGGGCAAAGGAAAACAGTTTGATGATTTAAAGATTTATCTGTTTGAAAGGCAGTTACAAAAAGAGAGACCTAGAGAGGAAGAGAGAGAGAGAGATGGAGGAAGGGAGTTCTTCCATCTGCTTATTCACTCTCCAAGTAGCTGCAATGGCCAGGGCTGGACCAAGCCTAAGCCAGGAGTCAGGAGATTTATCTGGGTCTCTGATGTGAGTACATGGGCTCAAGCATTTGGGCCATCTTCCACTTCATTCCCAAGTGCATTAGTAGGGAGCTGGATCAGAGGTGGAGCCATGGAGACTTGAACTGGTGTTCATATGAGATGCTGGCATTACAGGCAGTGACAACCCTTTGTGACACAATGCAGGCTCCTGATGAATGATTTTTTTTTCCTGTCTAGAATATGGAAGAAAGCTGAAACCTAAGAGAATATAGAGGAATTTCAAATATGAAGGGAAGTCATCTGACTCAATAGAATCCTGAATAATCTACACGTTATCTGTATACAAAGGAGTAAAGGACATGACTAAAATCCAGAGTATAAAAGTATTATAATGTTAGTAAATATCCTGCATGCCTCCCTTTGCCCCCTACTTTGCCTATCTTGCCCAATACTTTGGAAGTTAGGAAGTTATTCCTATGGAGAAGTGAGAATGCCTTGTCATTACCATAGAAATGTCTTGTGTAGTATAAAATGTAGGGTTGTCTCCCCAAAAATGCATCTCTTGGAGTGATATTCTTAGTCCTCTTTTGATATTATTCACTCCATACAATGATAACCTTCCTTACACATCTCTGGGCAGGGAACTGGAAGAATGCTGTCTGGAGAACCCTGCTTAATACCTACAGATGTTAGCATTTGGGAGTAGACCAATCAAGTGGTCAGGGCCTGGCCAGATTTATAACAATAGGACAAGACCTATACTTAGTTGTCTCTGAAACTAAGAAGTCAAATGGGGGAGATAGAACTTGAGTTACATGCAAAACAAATTGGAGTCATAAATTCCTATGTTTAATATACTGACAATAAATGAAAATGTGCTATTATTCAAATTTTGTTTTAGACCCCAGAGTGGGGAAAAAACTCATAAATTTCCATAAAGCAGAACTGTCATGGAAAATATTGTCCAGCTCTAAAGCAGGAAAGTGTAAATTACTAATAAAAGTAGTACTTGGTTGCAAACGACAGAAATGACTGTGACTCATCTGAGCAATAAAGAAATTTACTAGAGAGATAGCAGAAAGCCTACAGAATTATTTGTGATAGGGAAATCCAGGCAGGATGCCAGAAAGACTAGACCGGGCATTAGAAAAGATGACCAAGGTGTAGTTTGGGTGTCTCTGTGTGCACTGCTGTTCGTAGGCACTTACTGCCCCTGGCATCTCGCTGCTGCCCTCTGTAGTCTCCACATTATTGCCCTTATCATTGTATGTTTTCACTTGTATCTACATTTTGGCATATGTCCTTCAGTATTCAAAATCTGTCACAAGAGCGTTAGACTGTCTGAGTCTAGGTCACATGGCCTTTCCCTAACCATTCTGGTGTGAAGAAGGAGCATGGTGAGGCTATTGCATTGAGACCTCATGAGTAGGACTTCCCTCAGTGTTCGAGGAGACTCTGTGTATCAGGTTTCATAAAGCAGTATACATGCACAATTGGGAACAGCAACAGCAAGCAAAACAGCAACTGCCACAACAACATAAAACGAAAATCAATGCTTTCTGTTACATTTATTTTTAAATATTTTAAGTGATTTGACATATAGAAGAAATTAGTATTGAAAGGACAATCTATTTGGGAAAGAATGAAAATATGAGGGAAGCATTAAAACTGATGAAGTAATAAAGAGTCACCTTTTTATTAAGTTATGTACATTAGGAAAAGTTCAAGATAAAATACAGTTACCTAATAAGCAAGAAAAATAGCTACTTTTTATATAAATACAAGGTAGAAAACTAGAAGATATCAAGAATGAAAGGGAAACAGAAAGTGTAATTATAGATCTATTGCCTTGATACAGTAACTGTAGCTAAGTTTATTGAAAAGATGAATCCTGCCAAATCCTCAGGTCAGAGGTAATTCTGTAAAAGCCATTCAAATAGAAAAAAAAATGAGAAGTCCCTGAATTCATTCTGTGTAGCCACAGGATTGTTATGAAAATAACTCCACAAGAACAGCAATAAGAAGACTGTAGATCAATTTCAATTGAATCAATGCAAAAAATATGGGTATGTTATTTTCAAATTAAATATAGTAATGGTAACAGAATAAAAACATTCTAAGCATGGTTTACCCTAAGATTGCAAAAATGATTCAAGAATTGAAGACTATTACTTTAAATTAGCATATTAATTAAAAAACAATCACATCATATCATCTTCTCATAGATGCCATAGGGTTTTGATAGCTTTTAATATCCATTCCTGATTTTAAAAAGCCTCATCAGCTAAGAATTGAAAATAGCTCCCTCAGGCTGATAAAACCCCATATCAGAAAATTAAAGCACCCATCCTAACGATTATTGAAACTATAGACATATCCCCCTGGAAAGCCAATGTGGCTGACACCATTTGTTGTGTAACCATTCCCCATTTCCCACTTCTTCCTTCCAGAAAAGTATCTATGACCTTTCCAGGGCCCAAGGTACCTGTTTGGATCCTTGTTTTCTCAGTCTTTCTTGCTGAAGAAGGTGGCCCAGTTGTTTGCTTGGCTGTATATGTAAGTCTCCTGTGTATTCTGAGAAATCTTATTTTTCCTTTCTTGACGCAAACAGGTACCAGACTGTTCCTTTTTGTCCCTAATCTTTTGCCTTGACTGGGGGTAAAAGCCATTCTGCACCAAAGAAGTTACAAGCCTAAGAAAAAACTCAACATGTTTAGTACAGTGTAGGAAAAGTAGATGAAGCCTACTCACTCTCTGTTTCTTGAGAAATTGTACTGGTGCCATTCAGTGAATTCTCACTGCCTGAGAGACCTGGGTTCTTGACTTTGCCTCCAGAAAATTCATGAGTGAGTTGAACAGTGAAAAGCAAGCCACTCAATGTGACTTCACTCCCAGGGGAGTGGCCCTGTCTCTGACCTGACTTTGACATTATATGGGTTGTTTATTGAAAGGGTAGGCACAATTCCAATAAAGGGGAGGAATATTCATGGCTTATCTAGGAAGTATTTGGAGATGTCCTGGAATGTAGCTACCTTTGCTTTTCACTCCTTGCACCCATCACAACAGCTGTTAGGTGTGCCATTTATCATGCTAATGTATTAAAATGAAAACTAGAATGAGCTGTAGATCAATCTTGGTCAGCCTCAGCCACCTAAGCCAGCTTGATTTTAGTCCAGGCAGGGTTTCTTTATATCTCCAGAGCTGCAAGAAGATCCAAACTCCTATCCTCAGGGCCCTGAGACAACAGAAACTGCCCATGGGCAGCTCACTACTCTTTCCACCGCCCTCTCTTGGTACCATAATCAGTAACCTCTGGGATCTTAATTATGGAAAAGGGGAAAAGGAAGGGAAGTTTAGTTGTTTTTCATTTTCATAGTGGAACACATTTATTATAAGTGACGCAGTCCATTAGAAGGCAAGAATGCCCACTAAAATCCATTTAATGATGGTTTGGAAGTTACAATCAATGTTGTAGGATGAGAACAATTAAATAAAAGCTGTAGGCAATGGCTGTAAGGCACATATTCACCCTTCACAAAATTATATATCTCCCTAGAAAACTGCAACACTAAAATAGAAAAGTTTTAAGAGTACAGTGCTAATGCACAATTAATATTGATCAACAGCTTTTCTAATTAGCATTTATGATCCATTTGTAAATATTATGCAGCAAGTGATCCTGGGTAGGATGAATCAGCATTGAAAAGATGTCAAGTACTGCAAAAATTATTTTTAAAACTCAGTGGAACATCAAGTTCCCAAAAGGGCACTTTATTTCAGCAAGCAGTTTTTAAAAGTTCCACAGAAAGTTAAAATGGACAAAGTAGGCAAGAATATTTGATAACAGCATCAAGGTTTAAATGGAGATATTTATTATGTGTTAGCATATTATAAAGTTGCGATAATTAAGGCAGCATAGTATTTTCACAGCAATAAGTCAAAAGTAATCAGTTCAATAAGACTCATAGTTAATAGACACAAGTTTTTGTGAAAGGTGTATTGTGTGCATGCAATATATGTGTACACATATATATAAGCTAGTTTCCTCTTCTATGTCCAAAATTAAGGATAACATGACATTTGGGAAATTTTATTCTTATGAAGGAAAACAACATTCAGGTAGAGCATATTATTTAGGTAAATGCAAGCAACTCATTGCTCTTGTAGAAAGATATGCAAAGATGGTGCTCAGAGTATTTTAAATTCTATATGGGAAATAGGCAGAGCCTCAGGTGTCTTCATACTTGTAGTCCAATATTATTATAACCTTTATAATGACTTGAAATATTTCCATTCAGATCAGTTGAAATCAAAGTGACCAAGAAGCTCACAGGTGTTCATTGTGAAGGATGCCCTCCTGGGCATTCTCTGGCTTGATGAGAGAACTTGGATTTCCAGAAGGAGGTATGGAGCTCTTTCACATGTCAACTGTTGGTCAGTCTGGAATCCCCGCTAAGCTCATGTACTCTGTCACAGTGTTGTTATTTGGGGATGAGAGATGAACATGGGTGTGTGCACTAATGAATCTAGAACTTTGGACAACAAGGCAGTTACTACTACAGACTTGGAGAAACTGAATCAGTGAGGGTGTAAATGCAATAGTAGACAAGGGACCATCAGACTGTGGAGGAATCAATGTTTAAGAGCAACACTCCTTGACAGAGACAAAAGCAGTGATGTTGATTAACTCATCAGATGTTCCTGTGCTCCCTCTCTGCTTACTATTTTGAAGGAGGCTTGAGGAAAACCCCCATCCTCTGCCCCTATATTCTGTTAAAATTTAAACCTAAGGAGGTGAGTGGGCTTAGAAGGATGTTAGATTCACTACTCACAGGACACTCGAGGCTTGATAGTTGGAAAAATAAAACAGATCATATGTTTGTTTCCCTAATTCTTGAGGCTGTCACATGATGCAATAGATATACTCTATAGTTGCCCATTAAAATTGCCAATGTAATCACAGAATGAATGTATTTTGTTCCCACACCATATGTGTATCTTAGACATTTTTCTTTATCAGCATATGTCTACACTGATCTAGTCTGACTTTTAAAAGTACTTCCTAAAGTTTCATTATAGGAATACATAAAAATTTATGAGTATTTTTGCTACTACTGAAAAATATATAAAGTCTTCCTAGGTTTTTGCCCTTACAAAATACAGCATAGAATATCATTGAAAATTTATCTTTGGACCATTGTATAATTTTGTCTCTAGGATAAATTCCTAGAAATAAAATAGCTGGATCAATGTGTATTTATAAAAAAAGTTGAAGCTACAGCCAAATTATCTTCCAAAATTTTTGTTGCAGTTTATAGTTGCCAAAATAATGGTTGAGTGGGCCTGCTTCCCTATTGGCCAACGTTGGATCATCTCAATTACTTACATATTTGCCAATCTGATCTATGGAAAATTACATCTCCATCACTTTGTTTTGAACTTGTTTTTTTAAAGATTTATTTATTTCTTTGAAAGATAGAGTTACAGAGAGAGGTAGAGACAGAGAAAGAGGCCTTCCATCCGCTGGTTTACTCCCCAGATGGCCGAAATGGCTGGAGCTATGATGATCAGGAGCCAGGAGCTTCCTCTGGGTCTTCTCACGTGGGTGCAGGGGCCCAAGGACTTGGACCATCTTCTACTGCTATTCCAGGCCATAGCAGAGAGCTGGATTGGAAGAGGAGCAGCCAGAACTAGAACCGGTGCCCATATGGGATGTCAGTGCTTCAGGCCAGGGCTTTAACCCCTTGCGCCATAGCTCAGGCCCCTTCAACTTCTTTAAAACAGAAGAGGCTGAGGGTGTTTGTATATTTATTGGTCATTTGTACTTATTTATACCTAGATTGCCAGAAGCATTTTAAAAGATATTTTTATTGAGCTAGTATTAATATTACCATTTCTAATTTCTTTTTATTTCATTTTACTAATTTTTTCAAGATTTATTTTCAGCCATTTTGTGTCATTCTGCTTTATGTTTCATTTGGAAATTATAAAGCTTTTACAAATATTTATTAATTTCTTTGAAAGGTAGAGTGACACAGAATGAGAAAGTGTGAGATAGAGCGAAATCTTTCATCTGTTGGTTCATTCTCTAAAGGGCTGCAATGGCCAGTTTAACTTAAAGAGTAAGATTGGCAGTTGAAAAACAACCTTCATACAATGGAGAAGCAGCTTTGAATTTCTTGTTTACATAGATAAGTCTGGAAATACAAGGAGGTCTGAATTTGGATTCTATCTACTTTTCCTACCTGTTATTCCCTCTCTTAGTCTAAATTTAAAACAAGATCTTTAAAATCTTTCTGATGATTCTCATCTTGTTTATATCCCAAGAAGAGCTACAAATCCTGCCATGTGGGAACTACTCTTAACTGTGACACTACTTGTGGTCATGTCATAGCATTGACCATGAACTGAGGCCAAGACTGCTCACACAGGCTTCCTTTGCCTATCTGTATCTCTGCATGCCTTCATTTCTGGAACAAAATAATTACTGAAATTACAAGACTCTTCTCAATAAATTTCCTGTGACATTTTTTTGAGTGACCTCGGTTTACCTCCAAGCAAGAAATGTTCAAATAAGAATTCACAGTGTGATTGGTTTTAGCGTAGCTCAGATTATCTGTCCTTGGTAGTGGAAAATATTTTTTCTCTATTTGGATGCTTGAATATAGCCCCATGGGCTTTCTCTTAGATGAGGCAAGGACATCAGCTTAGTTACAGCTGGGGTCTCCCCAGCTGCTGGCTTAGCTTATCTAAAACTGTCAGGGATAGAGTAAATGCCATTAAGATGGCAAAAGTCAAGATGTTCATCATTAACACTGGGGCTATTCTACTTGGTTTTATGTTTTGCATTCCAAAACAATTAAACTATCTCAAATAAAAAAAATGTTTTTCCTCTGTTTGCAATGAAAAATCAAGTAAAGCTAATGATTAGATATCAATTCCAAAAGATAGGTATTCCAATTTTGAGGCTACCCCACAAGCCCAAGGGTTTAACATAACCTCTTCTTGCTCTCGTCCTTGCTCTCCTGCCACAAAGAACCTGTCACCAACTAAACACAGAGGTGATTTTTGCAAACATTTTCTTTCCTGGGGTAATATTTCTCACTGGCTAGGTACCCTTCCCATCTCCCCAATATCACTGACTTTTAAAAGCAGTATAAATGCAAATGGATTGAATGATTTACAACTACCCTCACTCATAACAGCTGGAGAAAATTGTTTTTGCAACTGAGTCGGTTCTCGGTGCTCTTAAATATTTTCTGCTTTTCCATAAGCAAGCTCTGCCAACCAGGGAGAGGTAGAGGGTATGATCCTTCATTAACTTGACTGGAGAAAAGCACTTGACAATGTCATGGTGTCCCAACTGTGGGTAGTGTGTGAGAAGTGACCCTGTCTTTTTAGAGGAGGATAGGGAATAGGAGAAGGCATCATTTTTCCCTGCACAAAAGTTGGAACAAGTGCAATGTTGATCTCTTATTCTGGATTTGAGTTGTGTTGGATGTTTTTATTTGCCATTGGCTATTCCTGTGACACTCTATGAATTCTGTATTAATATTCCCAAGTTTGCAGATGAAGAAAGAGAACAGAGGCTCGGGAAGTTTTAGACACTTGCTTAGTTGACACAGTAACACCGTTTCACTTACAGCAACTGCCTTTTTCTGTAAAGAACCTGATCAGTGAGCATTTTGAAGAGAGAAGTATTGAACTAATTCAGTATAGGCAATGCTAATGTTCACTTGTTCCAAAAAAGATTGAAGAAATGTTGAAAAAGTCTCTACTTCCTTAAAGTAAATATAGTTTGTGTTTTCTAAGTTAGTGGGACTAAAACTTTTTATAAAAACACATTTCAAAAAGATGGCCCATAACCACACATATGCATAATGTTTCTCAAAGTCATCTGTTTCATTAGAAAATTCTTGTTGGTGTCCCAGTTAAACTGATTTCACGACCATTTAGATTGTAAGCATTCAAAAACCACTCCCTAAACTACAAATAGGCACAAAGAGAACATTCAGCTTCCATCTTCACTTAACTTTAAAATTATTTTTTCATTTTTTAAAAAAAATTATTTATTTGAAAGGCAATTACAGAGAGGCAGAGCACAGAGAGAGAGAGAGAGAGAGAGAGGTCTTCCATCTGCTAGTTCACTCCTTCACTCCCCAAATTGTCACAACGGCCGGAGCTGTGCTGATCCAAATCCAGGAACCAGGAGTTTCTTCCAGGTCTCCAACGTGAGTGCAGGGGCCCAAGGAGTTGTGCCATCCTCTATTGCTTTCCCAGGCCATTACAGATATCTAGATCAAAAATGGAGCAGTCTGGACTCGAACTGGTGCCATATGGGATGCCAGCACTTTACACACTATGTCACAGTGCCAGCCCCTTCATTGTTCTTTGATTTTTTTCTTTTTTTTTTTTTTTATTTTTGACAGGCAGAGTGGACA
Organism: Lepus europaeus; assembly: GCF_033115175.1. Classification (NCBI taxonomy): domain Eukaryota; kingdom Metazoa; phylum Chordata; class Mammalia; order Lagomorpha; family Leporidae; genus Lepus; species Lepus europaeus. Next base: position 42,316,174 of record NC_084842.1, read on the forward strand.
GTGAGAGAGAGAGAGACAGAGAGAAAGGTCTTCCTTTGCCATTGGTTCACCCTCCAATGGCCGCCGCAGCTGGCGCGCTGCGGCCAGCGCACCGCGCTGATCCGATGGCAGGAGCCAGGTGCTTCTCCTGGTCTCCCATGCGGGTGCAGGGCCCAAGCACTTGGGCCATCCTCCACTGCACTCCCTGGCCACAGCAGAGAGCTGGCCTGGAAGAGGGGCAACCGGGACAGAATCTGGTGCCCCGACCAGGACTAGAACCTGGTGTGCCGGCGCCGCTAGGCGGAGGATTAGCCTATTGAGCCGCGGCGCCGGCCCTGTTCTTTGATTTTATACCGATTGTTCCTCATTTCAAAACTTACCTACTCCAGCGATGTTTTTCTTCATGCTACTCTGCTCATCGAAGATCTTCGACTTCATGAATAGATACAGCAGTGGTTAAATCCTGACTTCCCTAAAGAAAGATTAATATTTGAACCTGACCACTCAGAGCCATATATTAAATCTTAACAACGGTACGTTTAGTTTGATTTAGTTATGCAGATTCCTCATGTCAGAATCTTAAACAACACTGCACACTTTGATCCTTTGCTTGAAGACACCATGCATTTTGGACCTGATAATACCTGAGGAATGCTCTGCATTCATGGGAAGACCTGGAGTGAAATACACAGTGACTTGTATGGCCTAAGTGATGCTCTCCTGGAGTTATGGCAGTTCAGCCATAGAATTATCCAGAGCTCCTGGGAACAAACCTTAAGATTCATGAATTACACCATGGGACTTGTGGTGAGGCTGGAGACTTCTTCCCATTTCCTTCTTCTTCTTTTTTAATGGTTTATGAGGAGTGTTTGACATGGGCCTCATCATCCTGTTTATTTAGTTTGAAAAGTGAATATAATTATTAACTATGGAAGGTAAATGTAAGCAGAAATTGTCCTGCATTAATATTCTTGTAAATTTGTGGCAGTCTTTTTCCAAAAAGGATTTATTTATTTGAAAAGTAGAGAGAGGCCGGCGCCGCGGCTCAATAGGCTAATCCTCTGCCTTGCGGCGCTGGCACACCGGGTTCTAGTCCTGGTCGGGGAGCCGGATTCTGTCCCGGTTGCCCCTCTTCCAGGCCAGCTCTCTGCTGTGGCCAGGGAGTGCAGTGGAGGATGGCCCAAGTGCTTGGGCCCTGCACCCTCATGGGAGACCAGGAGAAGCACCTGGCTCCTGCCATCGGATCAGCGCGGTGCGCCGGCTGCAGCGCGCCAGCCGCGGCGGCCATTGGAGGGTGAACCAATGGCAAAGGAAGACCTTTCTCTCTGTCTCTCTCTCTCTCACTGTCCACTCTGCCTGTCAAAAAAAAAAAAAAAAAAGAAAAGTAGAGAGAGAAAGGGAGATGATGATGGTGGTGGTGGTGGTGGTGGTTCACTCCCCAAATATCTGCAACAACCATGGCTGGACCAGGCTGAATCAAGTAACCATGAACTCCATCCACATCTCTCCTTTGGGTGGTAGGAACCCAAGTGCATGGGCCATAATCCACTGCTTCCCAAGAATATTACTATAAAGCTGGATTGGAAACACAGAGTAGCTAGGATTCAAACCAGGCACTCTGATCTGGGATGTGTTCGTCTCAAGCAAAGCTTAACTCACTGTGCCACAACACCTGTCCTATTTGTGGCATTCTTAGCTCAACTTGGGGCTCACCTTAAGCTTTACACCCAGAAGAAAGTTCAAAGGCCTGCTGCTGGTGGCTCCTGGAGTTTCTGGGGCTGCTGATTTGAAGCGATTCTGTAGGACTATAGAAAAAAGCAGCAGAGGTACCATATGCCTCAGAGGTAAGTCTCTTATCATCACACTTCCACTCTATGAGCTTCACAGGTAGCTGTATATCTATAAACATTTATTAATCATTTAGCTTTATTTGTTTTTAAGTATTTATTTGTTCTTGGGGCCCTTGCTGTGGCACAGTATATTAAGCCACTGCCTGCAGTGCCAGCATCTCATATGGGCGCCGGTTTGAATCCTGGCTGCTCCATTTACAATCCAGCTCCCCACTAAGTCACCTGGAAAAGCAGCAGATGATGCCCCAAGTGCTTGGGTCCCTCCATCCATGTGGGAGATGCAGAAGTTCCTGGCTACTGACTTCAGCCTGGCCCAGCCCTGGCTGCTGTGGCCCTTTGGGGAATGAACTAGCAGATGGAAGTTCTCTTTCTCTATCTCACTGTAACTCTGCCTTTCAAATAAATAAATAATCTAAAAAAAAACATACTAATTTATTTGTTACATTCAAGAGAAATAGATAGGTTAAAATATGATGCAGAGGTGTTCAAGAATATCTTTGGCATCATATTTTTAACCTATTTATTTCTCTTGATTCTAACAAATAAATTAGTAGATTTTTTAGGTTATTTATTTGAAAGGCAGAGTTACATTATATAAAAGTGGACTTCAAAAAGTTCATGGAAAATGGGATGAAGATAAATTTATTTTGGTGCAAAAATCTTTTGAAATCTGTAAATGTAGATTCCTCAAAAAGTTCAGGTAAGGTGTATAGCATGAGAAAATTATGCGTGGATTTGTACCAAAATATCTTATAAGTCTATTTTTTCATGTACTTGTATATGTGTGTGTGCATTAATGTGCATTAGATTCTTGAATTTTACTCAGAACTTGATTGAATGAGAGCCTTTTTTTTTTTTTTTTTTTTGGCCAGGCAGAGTTAGACAGTGAGAGAGAGAGAGAGAGAGAGAGAGAGAGAGTTATAGACAGTGAGAGAGAGACAGAGAGAAAGGTCTTCCTTCCATTGGTTCACTCACTCCCTTAATGGCTACCGCTGACACTGCACCAATCCGAAGCCAGGAGCCAGATGCTTCCTCCCAGTCTCCCATGCGGGTGCAGGGACCCAAGCACTTGAGCCATCCTCCACTGCCCTCCCGGGCCACAGCAGAGAGCTGGACTGGAAGAGGAGCAACCAGGACAGAATCCAGCGCCCTAACCAGGACTAGAGCCCCAGGGTGTCGGCGCCTTAGGCGGAGGATTAGCCAATAGAGCCACAGCACTGGCTGAATAAGAGCCTCTTAAAGACAGACATCTTGGCTTTGTTCATTGATATGTCTGTAGTATCTAGAACCGTGTCTCATATATAACAGACACAATTTTTGTGAAATAATTTTCAGAAAACTTTGATGGTCCAGTTTGATCATCTCAGGGCATGACAAAAGTGTGACATGTAATCAGAATTGAAAGTAATCGTGCAGTGAATATCTAGGGATCATACTATATGTGTGCATTCCTCACAATTAAATAATTTTCATTATAAGGAAGTTTATTAAGATTTTCATTTCTCTTAGGTCTCTTTTTTCTTCTTTCATGAGAAAATGCCCTTGGCTCATCACTCTGTTTCCAGTCTCTAGCCCCTCATTTACTCCTGTTTCAGGAAGCTATTGCTCAGTCATACAATGTGTAATGCGAAATATGAATGAAGATGTCTAGGTAAATAGATCTAAGTAAGTGTGTGTTCTTTCAGAGTGAAGAGTCTCCACCTTGGTGCTATTGGCAATTTAGAGACGATAATTCTCTTGAGGGATCTATCCTGTGCATGGTAGTCCGTTGAGGTCAGCAATATCTCTTGTCTTTATCTACTAGATGCCAATATCACCTGTGTTATCTCCAGTACCTCTTACCCTGTTGTAATAACAAAAAAATGTCTCCAGAGACCACATATGTGCTCTGGAGAAGAAGAGGAAGATATCCTGTTAGTTGAGAATCACTGTTTTAGAGAAAGGTGTGGTTTCTCTGAGCAGATTTGTCATTATCATGCTGAATTTTTTGCAAAAGCACTCTTAGGTATTATCTAAAGATTTGCATTAGAAGGTCTTCTGAGATGCTTCTAAGGTGATGGTCTATTTAACTTATCTTGTTGAATAGCTGTTCAGAGACCCTTTCACCCTTGGCCCTGGTGTGAGAGTTGAGTAGATTGAGCATCTAGGGGCTATCAGAGAACTCTTTTGGGTTGTTCGAATAGGACCAGATCTTAATTTCATCTTTACCTCCATTGACCTTGCTCCATTTTTAAGCTTGTTGAGACATTTCATATTCCTATACTTAATGGTAATATAATAGTGGTGATCTGATTATGACATTTTATCCTGATGATATTCACTCCTGACTACGGGTAAAAGGTGTTTCTGAGTAGTTGATATGGAAAGAATACTCTGGAAAATAAAAGGAACTATATCATACACTGTCTTTAAGTTATTTTGCCATTCTTCTCTCTGCATTGTAATTATTTGTATACAAGTCTGTCTCTCTCCACTAGACTCTTAAACCACTTGTGAGAGTCTGATGACTGATGGCTTTGGTATCCTCACTGCTTGCCACACAAGAAGCACTTCAATGTGTATTTAGTGTGTATGGAAATGGATAAGAAAATGGAGAGGATGCTATGTGTGTTAAAGAAGACAACACGAGTGAAAGAAGTTCTGCTGGCGTGTCATTTTGAGATAATTTGATTCAGGCATCAAGATTCTTAAAAAGTACTCTTTTCAATTTCTCTTGCTGTGAAGATGGAATGTTCTTAAAGGCTTACTGCATAATGCCATCATTGCTGATCGGAATGAAAGACAGCAGTGTTTCTGGTCATCTACTGTGTATTAAGCATATTCTCAGATGCTATCTCATTAAATCCTTTCATGGAGGTTAGGTAGGTATTATTTCCAGTAGTCTGGAGATTAGGCAACTGAAACTCAAAATATGCTGCTAATTGCTTTTGTTTTGTGTTGATCACTAGCATTAATGGGACATCATCATACTGAATTTTTCATTTTGGCACAAGATGCACATTCATTTGACCTGCACCCTCTTCCAGAAAACTCTATCATATAAAGTGACTGCATTCTGATGGATGGGCTGAATTCCTTTTTTGCCTGTTCCTTTAACTTTATGTGGGATTCTGGTGTCTCATTTTTCTCATCCTTCAAACATGAACATTGCTCATTTCTATCATCAGACCATGTCAGTGAGTACTTTGAAATTCTCAAATGAAAGACCCTACATAAACTACAAATATGTTATTCCAGTGACAGTAAACAATTGAAAGAAAGTAACTTGGGGCTGAAGTGTCAAGTTTAATCCTTTGAATTCTTTTATCTCTAAGCACAGCCAGAGTGGGTACATCTTTCCCTAAACTTCCCAAGAACCACACACAAAAGAGTTGGGAATTCTGTTTAGTTCTACTAAAGATAAAGAGTTAAGTGAATCACACCAGTACTCCAGCCCATGGCTCCAAGGAGTCTAGGTACATCAAACCAGATGTTCAGACCACTGAGCCATGCCCTCCAGCTGTTCTAGGAAAACATTTTTTAGACTAAGAATGAACATCTTGCTTGTCATCATTGAGCTGCATGTAGCTTCCAGCAAAGTGAAGGCTGGTACTACTTTTAATTTGATTTGCTATTGTTAAACTCAGTTCATTCTTGTGGTCTACTTTATTTGTGTGTGAAAGAGGTTTTAAAAATACATGTTTTCACTCTAGTTCTCTTTTGGTATTTTCTTGGGGACAGTCTCCATTGCGGACAATAGGGGATTGCCCAACGGCCGATAGAGTCACGAGACTGCTATCTTCTTTTTCAAAAGACACATAAGGCTCAACAACAGCTTCCTTATGAAAACTGTCAATATGTGTGAATTTCTGGCCTGAAATTGTGGGTGTTATCTTCAGTTTTATACAAGCTGTCATTTTGATGCTTTAGTATTCCAGAATACCTCTACCTTCTGCTGCTTCATGCTTTGTATGAACTGAGACTTTCCCTGTATAAATATGTAACAGCTGGAGCACAGTATTAATAAAAAGCAGAAAAAACATCTGAATCCACTTATCCTTTGGTCATCTGCCTCTTCCCTTGTGTCTAATCCAGTATGCATGAGTTCTGGGTACCAGGTTGGAGAATAAAATGTCCTAGGACATTGGTGTCTAAAATATTTTCCTTCTTCATGATATCAAAAAAGATGAAATCACTTGAAAAGCATTTTTTCCCTCTGTCAGCTGGTAACTGTGCAATAGAAATTAGGTTAAATTCCAAGCCAGTGTTTTGGTTAAGTGGATGCCCAACCAAATCCATGGGGTAGGTAACATTTCCAGCCCAACCTTCCTTTGATGGCAGTTTTGACACTGGAAATATTGTTACCTTAGAAATATGCACCATTGCATGAAAAGCTTTCTATCTTGGGACCAAAATAAATGCTTTCATGGTTATAAATACACTAAAAGAAACCTCAAGAAACCTGGAGCAAATTAGTCAATTGATGTCAAAATGACAGACGCTGGTATATTTGCTTTCTTATTGTCACAGTCTGGTTACAACTTTCTGAGTTCTTTCTAATAGTTTACATCAACTTAGCTTATGCTATTCAATATATATATATATATTTTTTACTTTTTGGAGGCTGAGTTCTTTACTTTTATCTTTGACACCCTAGCAGTGTATATGGGTAGATGTTTTTGAAGCAAAATTGTGTAAAGGTAGGAATATACCTTTGCACTTTAAATCCTGGGATTCTCAGGAAGAAAAACCAAGTATCAACAGTAATCGCTTAAAAGAAGTATAAAAATCTTTGCTCATAAAATCTGCTTTACATCGTGTTGAATCTTTGGTATCTCTTGTCTCATATCAGTTCACAAAATGCGGACTTGGTCTGATATTCAAGACCCAGAAAACCATTTTCTGTTTTGAAATTGGGTGACATTGAAATACCTTCCCCTTGCCTACTCATCTGAAATTAAAACTTTGGAAGTTACTGATGGCCTGACAGTGTCCATGTGGGGCAATTAATAACCGAAGACAAATATCTCTTAGGAATGCTTTCTCAAAACAACTTGATTTAAGCCAAACTTTCTGAGAGATAGGGTGGATACTGGCATGCCCTGTGAGGCCAACATCACATTTTCCTGGTTTTATGCCCTCTTGCGTGTTTCAGTCTGTGTCATTATGTTCTTATATTCTTTATTTAGACCAGATCTAAATGCATGGTCTTTTGGTCAGCCTTATGATTTAGAAATACTATAAACATCAGAAATCTGAAGTTTTCAGTCATTCTAGGGACAATTATAAATCTCAGTACGAACATGGGAGAAAAATAAACAAATTTTCCTGCTGAAACTTGCCTTCCCTCCTTGCTACTTCGCTCCCTTTTCCCCTTAAACACTTATTGGCCCCACATTTTTTTTTTTTTTTTTTTTTTTGCTGTAAATGATCCCAAGAATCTGAGATGCATCATTAGTTTAGTGTGAGTATTCAGGGTGAAAGAATAAAGTCTGCTTGTTGAGGGTATGTGATTTTTCTATTTTGTCCTGAATTGACTTTAAGATTTATTAAGGCTTTAGCACCAACGTTGTCCCTTAAGTATCTTTATTAGTACTAAGAAAATCTTTATTATAATCTTGTCTATGGAATTATGCTATGTACAGCACAAAGCCATTAAATGAGACGCATCACGAGTATATGAGCTTTATGCTGTAAGATGCATTTCAACATGATCTGGATTAAGAATGACAGCACAAGGGCCCACACTGTGGCTTAATGGATAAAGCTGCAGCATGCAGTACCAGCATGCCATATGGTTGGGGGTTGGAGTCCTGGCTGCTCTTCTTCTGATCCAGCTCTCTGCTATGGCCTGGGAAAGCAGTAAAAGATGGCCCAAGTCCTTTGGTTCCTGCACCAGCGTGGGAGACCTGGAAAACCTACTGACTCTTGGCTTCAAATCTGCTCAGCTCTGGCTGTTGAGGCCATCTGGGGAGTGAACCAACAAATGGAAGACCTCTCTCTCTGCCTCTGTCTCTGTAACTCTGTCTTTCAAATAAATAAATCCTTAAAGAAAAAAAAGAATGACAGCACAGTTTTTCATGATTGCTTTTATTCACTCACTCAAGAAATATTTATTGAAAAGGTAGCCCTATGTGGCAGTATCTTAAAGAAAATTGCTATGTATTCAGAGGAGTCATGTAGAAACTTCAAATCTCTTATATAAGATCCATGGGATATGCAAAAAATGAAAACAAAAGTAGATGATAGGAAATTGAAAATATCAATAATATTCTTGTTAGGTGTTTATGAATGAATCTTGAAAAAGCATGAATTTAACCAGGTAGAAAACTCAAGGGGACAATTTCAGAAGTCTATGTATATCATGAAATTTGTCTGCTGATCAAAAGTAATTAAGAGATGAATGTCATGATTATGGAACTAAGGATCCACTTGCCTCTCTGAAGGGCAAAAAGGATCAAAAGACTTTCATTTCTAAATGTGAAAGTTGAGTTATAATCTTATGAGCACGAAAAACAAGCAGTTCAATTTGGCTGTATTAATAAGCATTTGGTTTTGCTGGTCCCAAATATATATCTGCATTTAGTGTAGTACTTATTATCTCCAAAAAAAACCTGTAATCTAAGTTGAGGGTGCATTTAAAAAAATAAAAACAAACATAAGGTCTGAGAGCATATTAATGACTAAATTCCCTACTTTCAGGCAGTTAATCTGCTCAGGAAAGATGAGGGAAAATTTTTGCTTTCATTATCCTGCGTTTTATGGACTTAGTAGATCACAAAAGCATACAGAAGTAAAATAATTTCATTTGACAGTAAAACTGTGGAGTAAATAAGCTAGGCTGTCAAGGAAGTTACTTTATGTTTCTGAGCCTTGGTTTTCACACCTGAAAACATAAAAGTATTGATTTACTTCTCTTTAACCTCACTTAAGAGTCTAAGAATCTAACATATATATAATTAATAATATACAAAACACCAATGAAAAGGGAAGCATGGACCAATTGTAATCACTCTTGGTGTAGACCATGGGGCAGAACTTGGGAGGTGTATGGAGAACTCAGTGTTGATGACCTACACTGCCTTTCTCATCACAGAAAAGGTCACTGTTGGGGATCCAGGGACAGAATAGCTGGCCAAGAGCTGAGGAGTCCATGTGGAGAGAACAGGTGCTATGTACTTCACTGAACGTTTGTGTACTTCCAATATGAAGAAATTCTAAACTGCCCTGTGATTTCACTGAGAAGTGATTAGATTTAGATGAGCTCATGAAGGGGCCTAGTCCTCATGATTGGATTAATGCCCTTATAAGAAGTGTGTTCTCCCCCCCTCCACTCTCTCTTTCCCTCTCTCTCTCCCTCTTTCTTTTTCTCTTTCTCTTTCTTCCCCTCCCCCTTCCTCTCTCCTTCCCTTCCTCCCCTACTGCCTGCCTTCCTCTGTGAGGGTGGTAGTATTCATTCAAGTCTACTATAACGGAAAAACTAGTACCAGTTGTGGGTATACTTGGTCACATGAAAGAGTGGATCTATAAGTGAAGAAAATAAACTTCCCCTAAGGGTAGGACTTTCTAAAATCAAGTGTAATGGTGGAGGTATGCAGAGCTGGAGCAGATAGCACAGGGAAGGAGAATTTAGAAAAGCTAAATGTGCTTGTCCCACTTCTCTTCAGCAGTGGTTTTGAACTTTATAAAACATTAGCTTCATTTGGAGGATTTGGAAAATTTCAAATTGCTGGGATCATCCAGGAAAGTTCTAGTGCAGTAGGTCTTGAATGGTGTCAGGGAATCACATTTCCCAAAACTTCCCAGTGAAACTATGCTACAGGTTTAGGGATCAATGTGTGAGAACCACTGCCCCACTACTAGTTCAGTCAAATTTATCCAAATTTATCATCTACCTCTGCATTTCTCAATGAACTGGTGTTGGGTCATAAAATACTTTACAATTTTTGAAGATTAATCTTTTGATGTGTTGAAATAACTCAACATCATTTTTACTTCTAAGAATTTGGAGATGTGTCCTTGAATTAAGTATAGCCACATTCCAGGAAATGCTCATAAAACAATAGACAGAACTTGAGAATAGCAAAAAGTGCCCATTATGCCCTGTAGGATGAAAGTCCCAGCTGAGGGTGAACATCATTTAATAAACTTTTTCTTCACCAGAGACATAAACATGATAAGCAAATCATGGTTCTTGTCTTCAAGAAACTTAGATTAGTGAAGGAGATGGATAAATGAAATAACTAAGTTGAAAGTAGCCTAATCAAAGACACTAGTGAAAACAAATTTCATGGGAGATCAGAGTGTTTAAGGAGTATTAATCCAAATGGAATGCTGTGGAAAGGCTTCAAAGAACATCCATTTAACTGACGCTTCAAAAGAAGAGCAACTAGCTAATGTGCCTATTACTGCAAAGTGTACATTATGTACTATTCTAATAAAATAATAAGCTCACCTAATATTCAGATGACTATGTCTCAGGCATTGTTTTAAGCATCTTACATGTACATGAACTGCTGCTGTTATGTCTATTTTATGGAAGAGACAACTGATCAAACATGAGTTTAGAAACTTGCCTAAAGTAAATAATAATCAGTAAAATTGGTTGGCAGTTTCTGTGACTTTGCTGGAACACTTTAACATACTGGTCTCCCTGAGAGAGTGAGAAGTTATTCTAATCAGAGAAATCAGTATGTGTAAAAAGCAAAATTATATGAGAATTCTCAGTATGTTTAGTGAATGATGGCGTGAAAGAAAAAGTGCCTAGTGAAAATGGGCAGGGAACAACACTAGGAAACTGATTATATAATCAAAAGTTTTAATTTAATTTATAGACAATAGGTACACAATGACAGTTAAAGCGAAGACGAAGTAAAAAAGGGATGTTAGATACAGATGTTTTATCTGTGTTATGCTCTGCTTAATAAAATGCCCATCCCTTTTCCACTGGAGTAATAAAATATTAGAACTGATAATTATATCAGTGATGTACATTTAGCTCAAATATTTTCTGACAAATTGTCTTTCTAGATGTAATATATCTTCATAATTTATGAATCAATATACATATACTGGTATATATGCTCAATTTGGGGGTATTGTTATATGAAAATAAACTTTGGAGATAGGATTGTTCTGGATGGATTGTCTTTACTCTAAGATCATTGATCTTAGAATATGATATCTTTGGATTCTGTGCCAAAATATTGCATACTTTATATGTTCTTATATGTTCATAATGCAACATAATCAACTAAAAAGAGAAAAGGAATAATGTTTAGAAATAATATTTTAAGTACAGTTTTATTCAGGAGGCTCATAAAATACTGTATTACTATTATAGTTTTAATGATTATGTGACTTTTAAAATGTATATGAGTAAAGTTGAATATCTTTTCTTTCTTTTTTGATTATTCTTGATGGCCCCTGTTTGTGTTTCTGCTGGACTTTTTACTTTTCATTTGTTGAATTTCTTATTTAGTAGAGTCATTAAGCTTTTGACTCTAATATAAAATAAAAATGTTGTCTGAAAACAAATTAATGGATCTTTGATTTGTGGCAAAGGAATAGAGAGGTGGAGAAAACAAAGAAGTTAAATAAAGTAATCAGAGATTTGTTTTTACATTGGGTTATGTAAGTGAGGAAAAGGAAGTAGCTGTTATTGGCTCTCAAGTTTCATCTTTTTTTTTTTTTTTTTTATTTGACAGGCAGAGTGGATAGTGAGAGAGAGAGACAGAGAGAAAGGTCTTCCTTTTTGCCGTTGGTTCACCCTCCAATGGCCGCTGCGGCCAGTGCATTGCGCTGATCCGAAGCCAGGAGCCAGGTGCTTCTCCTGGTCTCCCATGCAGGTGCAGGGCCCAAGCACTTGGGCCATCCTCCACTGCCTTCCCGGGCCATAGCAGAGAGCTGGCTTGGAAGAGGGGCAACCGGGATAGAATCCAGCACCCCAACCGGGACTAGAACCCGGTGTGCTGGCACCGCAAGGCGGAGGATTAGCTTGTTAAGCCACAGCGCCAGCCGTCAAGTTTCATCTTTAAGTACATATAGATAGAGTGATGTTGTCACATTGTGTAGAAAAGATGAGCATGCTTCTGCAGATGCAAAGGGGTTATGGTTAGTATATTTGGGTTTGAGCTTAACTATAGAACATCAGTGAGAATGAAGACAATCAGTGGAAGCTGAAAGATCTTTAATTCAGAAAAATAGGGAACTTGCAGCTACATATTTGAAAGCCAATGGTACATTTATGGTAAAAAATGAACAAAGAAGAAATTCCTCCATGGAAAATGATGGGATTCCTCAAGAGCATATGTAAAGTAAGAAATGATATTCTAGAAAAGAAAAAAATAAATATTAAAAATCATACTTACCACAGATCCAGGAGGAGACAGTCTAAGAGTTGTGGAAGGACACTAAGGAAAACTAAGAGGGAAATTTAAAATATGTCATGTGTGATGGGCAGTGACGTGGACCACCTCTGAAGGTATAAAAGTGGGAAAGCATGGTCAAGTACATAGACACACATTATAATGAAGCTGTTGGAGTTGAGACTCTTCAGGATCCTCTGTTAATGATTCTCTCTAAGAGGACTTTTCCAAAACTTGGGAAGTCAACTCATAAAGACTGAGGAAAGAAAAGGTAGACAGATGTAGTTTGCATTTTAAGAAGATAGATGATAAAAGAAAGAAAAGAAATAAGTTAGCACCTGGACAGAGGGGAAGAGTCAGGGAAGATTTGTCTGTCTGTATTAACAAATTGAGCACAATGACAATGGGTTATTCACTATGAATCTCTGGATACACTACTCTTATTGGTGAAATCTTCTCTCCACCCTCACACCTTTATTTAGCTAACTCTTTTCATCCTTGGGGTGTCAGCTAAAAGTCATTCTTCCTAAGAAGACCTTCTCTGATCTCTCAGGATGAGTTAAGAATCCAGAACCTCTGTGATATTCATCGTATCACACTCTAATTTGTCATTCATTGAACTCATTATACTGGCCCATAGTATGTTTTCAATAAATGGCAGTGAAGATGTTGAGTCTCTGGCATCTTTGACATTTCTAAGCAGAGCTACCAAGTCCACTGCTGGATTTATGAAACTGGATGTCAGAAGAAACAGCTAGTTAGAGACAAAATTTGGGAAACACAGGCAGAGGGACAGTTGGCTCTAGTAAAATTCTTAAAGAGAGTAAGATATAAGGAATCCTAGAATTGAGCCTCAATTACCACAACATTCAGTAGCCCTGTGAGGAAACTGGTTGTCCAAAGGAAAGATGGAAGGAGAAATTTGATGAGGGAAAACCTGGAGAAGTTTCAAGAAGGAGGGCATGGCCAATTGTCGTGCTCAGGCAGTCAGGACGATATAGACAGGTATAGTGACACCGAGGCCATCGCTGAGCTCATGGAGGTCTTCTTTGGCAGAGTGCTATGGAAGGAACCAGTCTGAAATGGGTGACAGCAGATTGAATGGGATATAAATATTAAATGTTTATTTTTAATTCCTTTTGGAAAGCTTTGGGAACCAAGAACACTCAGAGTTTCACCGTTTTTATAAGTAGAATATGAATTACTATTTGCTTTTCTTTTAAAATAATGGCTGTTCAAACAGGCATCTCATAGTGGTTGTAAATTTGCATTTCCCTGTTGATTAATGATGTTGGGAATCTTTCAATATATCGGTGGGTCATTTATGTTTCTCCTTTGCAGAAATGTTTATTCAAGTCCTCTGACTACTTTTTATTGAGCTTTGTGAATTTTTCCTATTCAGTTGTATGACTTCCTTATATATAGTATTTTATGTATTAACTCCTTCATATATTTTGTAGTTAGCAAATATTAACAGGGTGTCTTTTCACCCTATGAATTATTTAACTTGCTGTGGAGAAGCTGTTCAATTTGTTGTAGTTCCACTTTCTTGTTTTCGATTTTGTTGTCATATCCATGAAATTCTAGCCAACCATGATTCACTCATAACTTCAGTATTATGATGATCCCCTCCTTTATTGTAGGAGCTTTATAGTTTTAGATTTTATGTTTAAACATTAAATCTTTAATCCACTTTCAGTTAGTATTGAATACAGTGAAATATAAGGGTTGGATTTCATTCCTTTGTGTGAAAAACAGAATATTCTGTTTTCCAAACATTAATTGTTAAAGACACAATGCTCTTCGCATTGTGTATCTCTGGGAACTCTTGTCAAGCCTCATTTAACTGTATATGCATGAGTTTATTTCTGGTCTCTCTCCCTCTCTCTCTCTATCTCTCTCTCTTTTTTTTTTTTTTTGATTATATGCCAATATTTATGCCAGCACCTTACTGTTTTGATTACTGTATCTTTGTAATATGTTTAGAAGCCAGGAAATAAGTTGCCCCCAACTTTTTTTTTTATGAGATTATTTTGCTTTAGTTCCTTTATGATTCAATATGTTTTTTAGGATTTTTTTTCTATTTATATAAAAATGGCATTGGTATTTTGATAGGGATTACATTGAATCTATAGAATACTTTTGGTAGTGTAGCTATTTTAACAATATTAAGTCTTTTATGCTATGAATACAGGATTATTTCCATTTGTTTGTGTCTTCTTTACTATGTTTTAACAAGGTTCTGTATTTTTCAGTATGAAAGTCTTTCCCCTTCTTGGTTGTTTAGGCTAACTTTTAGTACTTATTTTTTTACTGCTATTACAAATGCAATTTTCTGCTTGAAATATTCATTATTAGTGCATAGGGACATATTTAATTTTTGTATGTTGATTTTACATTCTGTAAATTTGCTGAATTTTTTTATTTCCAATATTTGGGGTGACCTTTAGAGTTTCCTACATGTGTGACCACACTGTGAGCAGAGATAATTTTGATTCTTCCTTGTAGATTTGGATACTGTTTATTTCCTTCTTAACTTAATTTTTGTAGTTAGTATTTTCATTACTGTGTAGAATAGAAGTGTTGAGTGATCCTTTGCTTTATTTCCAACCTTACAGGTAACTTCTTAGTTTTTCCTGTTGTTTATATTAGCTGTGAGTGTTTCCAATATTGCCTTTATAACTCTGAGGCAATTTCTTTCTATTTCTAAATTGTTGAAGTTTTTATCATGAAATAGCATTGAATGACACTAAATTTTTCAAATGGTGATTTTTCTACTTCATTCTGTTAGTGTGGTTTATCATTAAATTGTTTTTCATATACTAAACAATTTTAGAACACTGGGGATAAATCCCACTTGGATATGATTATGATCCTTTAAATATGCTAATAAATTCAATTTTCTAATATTTTATTGAGGGATTTATCATCTATATTTATCAGGGATATTGGCCTGTAGTTTTTTTTCCTTGTAGTGTCATTATATGATATATGAGGGAAATACTATCCTCATTAAAATGAGATTGGAAATATTCCTTCCTCTTCAAATCTTTGGAAGAATGGGAGCAGGATTGGTGTTAGATCCTTTAAATGTTTGTTAAAAAACACCAGTGAAGCCACCTGTTCCTGGGCTTTCATGTGTTGTGGAGTTTTTAGATACTTACTCTTTTTACTTGATATAGGTCTGTGTAGATTTTCTATTTCTTGATCATTAAATCTTAGTAGGTTGTATGTTTCTAGGAATTAATTCATGTTGTCTAATTTGTGGGCTTATAATTCTTCAAAATAGCTTTTTATAGTCCTTTATATTTCTTTGGCATCAGTTGTAATGTTTCTCTTTCATTTCTTATTTTTTATTTTAATTTTCTTTTTTTCTTAGTCACTCTATTCTTCAGTTTTTATTACTAGAGAATACCTGACACAGGCTATTTTTAAAAAAGGAGGATTATTTAGCTCACAGCTTTGGAGCTTCCAAGTCCAAGTGGCCCAGTGCAGGTTTAGTGAAGGCATCGCTTCATGGAATGGCTAACATTGGTGAGAGCATAGGTCAAGGAATGCAGTCACATCTGGACCTTCTACCAAAGAGAAGGAGTGGGATCAAGTTCATGCCTTTTACAACAACCATCTCATGAGAATTTAAGAAGTCTCAGTAGAATTGCATTCCAAAAGCACACCTCCCAATAATCCAAGACCTCCCACTAAGTCCCATCTTCCAAAGCAACCATGATGAGAGCTATGCCTCTAATCATAATGGACCCTTAGGGGGCACATCAAACCACGCTTAAATAGCAGCAGTTGCTCTAGTTAAGAGTTTGTTAATTTTGTTTGCATCAAAAATTCTTAGTTTCCTTGACTTTGGTTTTGATTTCGCATTCTCTATTTCATTTATTTCTGCATTGATATTTATTGTTTCCTTCCTTTTGTGAGCTTTGCACTTAGTTTGTTCTTTTTCTGGTTACTTTTTTGAGATCTTTCTATCTTTTTTTTTTAATGTAGACACCACAATAAACCTCCCTCATTCCTGTTCTTACTGTATCCCAGAAGTGTGAGTTGTGTGTACATTTTCATTTTTCTCAAGATGTTTTCTAATTTCCCTGTTAAATCTTGTTTTTTTTTTTTTTTTTTTTTTTGGTGTAACTTATGATAGGGAATATTCTGTGAGTACTTGAGAAGAATTTATATTGTGCTGCTATTGGATAAAATGTTCTGTATACATCTGTTAACATTTGGTCAATGGATGCATGGAAGCACCTGGAGACTATCATGCTTAGTGAAATAAGCCAGTCCCCAAAAGACAAATATCATGTTTTCTCTGATACTTGGTATTTAATATTTCCTTATTGATCATCTGTTGATGTTTCTTTAGTTATTGAAAGTAGAGAATCAAGATACCCTGGTGTTATTGGGTCACTATTTATCCTTGCAGTTCTACTTACGTTTGCTTCATATATTTGAGCACTCTGGTGTGGAGTGTGTATGTATACATAATATATATATGTATATATATATATAATCTTCTGGTAAACTGAAACATTTATAATATCCTTATTTGTCTCTGTAGCAGCTCTTTTATTCACAAGCTATTTTGTCTGCTGTGAGTCTGGCCACTCCTACTGTATTTTGTAAATGTTTGCATGGACGGTCCTTTTCCATTCCTTCATTTCACTTCATTTGCTTACATCTGAAGTTAGCTTCTTATAGACAGCATGTACCTGGATCATGTTTTTATTCCATTTAGCCATTAGGAATTTAATGATGCTGATAGGGACAGGCTCAATATTCATTTTCTCTTTTATTTCAAAATAGTTTGAAGTTTACAAAACAAAGATTTTAAACTAGTAAAAAAAAAGTCATTTCATGTCTGACTCAGCTTTTTGTGTTTTCCTTTTCTTCTCTTGCTATCTTTTTTGCATTTCTTTGGTATATTGTAACAATATGCTTTGCTCGGCTTCATTTTTCATTTCTTATGTATATTTTTTTGCAGATTTTGTGTTTTTGTGGTTACCATGGGGCTTACATAAAATCTCATAATTATAATCATTTATTTAAGCTGATAACAACTTCAATAGCATGTGAAAATCTTTCATTCTGTTACACTTTCTGTTATTGATATCACAAGTTATTTATTTTTATATTGTGTTTATTTACCAACTTTTATATTTGTAATTAATTTCTATACTTTTGTCTTTTAATTTATATGCCACAATTAAAATTTATTTATTCATCACTGTTACCCATAACACAGTTTTCTATATTTGACTACGAATATATATTTACTTTTAACAGTTGACTTTTCTTTCTTTCTTTATTTTTTTTGACAGGCAGAGTTAGACAGTGAGAGAGAGAGAGAGAGAGAGAGAGAGAGAGAAAGGTCTTCCTTTTTCTGTTGGTTCACCACCCAAGTGGCCGCTATGGCTGTTGTGTTGCGGCCCACACGCTGCGCCGATCCGAAGCCAAGAGCCAGGTGCTTCATCCTGGTCTCCCATGCAGGTGCAGGGCCCAAGAACCTGGGCCATCCTCCACTGCCTTCCTGGGCTACAGCAGAGAGCTGGACTGGAAGAGGAGTAACTGGGACAGAAGCCGGCACCCCGACTGGGACTAGAACCCCGGGGTGCCGGCGCTGCAGGCTGAGGATTAGCCTAGTGAGCCACCACGGCGGCCCGACAGTTGGTTTTATACTTTCATGTGTTTTGTTTTGCTGTCTAGTGTTCTGTTATTATAGCACAAAGGACTTTCTTTAACATTTCTAGAAAGATACAGTGTTAATAGTTTCCCTCAGCTTTTATTCAGATGAGAAAATTTCCCTTTCCTCTTATTTTTTATTTGTACTTAGAAGCATACAGAGTATCAACAAAACAGTTGCAACATATATTTTTTTTTGCGATTACAAAGTGGTGTTCAGTTGGCAGACAACATTTTGTGTAAGCTGCATCAGACACACAACCAAAGATGAAAAAACTACCAGTCCCATATATAACTAAGTTGTATTTTGTGGAGAGAAGAACCTGCTTTAATTTTCCATGCCAGCTTACAACCCCCAACTGGACCAGGCAAGGATATAGGATACTGAAAATGCCACTAACAGGGGTATGTAAAGACACATTTGATAGTGTGTTACTGTACAAAAAAAAAAAAAAAAAAGACATTGCACAGTTTAAAAACAAGTCTCATACAGTAATTTTGCTGTATCAGGCTTTCCTTAAGCTTGTTAGGAAGGCATGTTGTTCTTGTATTTTTCCTTCGGTGTAGCAGCCTTCTTTTCACAAGAGTGCTTGTCATCTGGAGCAGGGTGTTATTCTGTATCTCACTCAGTTTCTTTGCAACACACCAGTGGATAGGCCAAGATGTTTTCCTTTGATTTGAGGGTGATACTCAGAACACAGCAAGAGAAAGGCTGAAGAGTCCTTTTGGGAGCACTGGAATTTTTGAACTTCTATTTTGTTTCCCCTTAAGAAGGGAGATGGATTATCATTTCTCTTCCCTAATGAGCCTAAGCCACCTTTTTGAAGTTTTCATATTTTCTTTTTCTTTAGCAGTCATGATCTTCCATCTCTCTGAGCACTTCTTAGGAAACTCTGAGAAGTTAATGAAAGCATTGGGTGCTTCTTCTTATGCTCCTCCCAGTAAGTTTGCACAAAGAATGGATGTGATGACATTTGCCTCTCAGTTTCTTAAGACTTCCCTTGGCCATATTTAATTACTTTTTGAAAGCAAGGCACAGACTTGTCCAGTGCATTAGACACTACTGAAGATGAAAAATGATCAGCTTTTACTTACCACAATAGTTTCTATGAAGCTCAATGTACCACAGTGGCTGTGAGAGCAGGAGCCACATGCTACTCTTTTTCTGAGGAACGTAGTAGGTGTAGTGTTCTTGGTTGGCAGCCCTTGTTCATGTTCATCCTTTTAGCATTTTGAATTTATCATCCCACTCCCAGCTAGTCTGTGAGCTAGTCTGAGAAATATGTGGATATTCAGATGGAGGTACCTTTGTGCATGATGAGTTGGTTTCCTCTTACTGCTTGCAATATTCTATCCTTGACTTTTGATGATTTGACTGTGTTTTCTTGTAGAGAGTTCATTTTGTTGAAGTGCATTAGACTGCTTGAATATTAATATTAATTTCCTTCATTTGATAGAGGAAGTTATTAAACATTATTTCTTTAAATAAACTTATTTGTTCTTTTTCTCTCCCAAAGTCCCTTAGGCTTTATTCACTCTTTCTCATTCTATATTTTTCTCTGATGAATGATTTCAAATGTTCTACTTTCAAGTTCATTGATTCTTTCTTCTGCTTGATCACGTCTGCTGTTGAACTCCCCTTGTGAATTTTTCATTTCAATTATTGTGTCATTCAGCTCACAAATTTCTGATTGCTTCCATTTGCATTCACTGTTTATGTTCTTATTATGCTCATTCTTCATTTTTCTCATTCACATTTCCTATGTGTCTTTTTAATGGTTAAATTAAATTTTTTGTCAGAAAATTTATATACTAGCTTTTGGGGATTGGTTTTGGACATTTATTTTTATTTTTCTTCCAAGATTGATTTGTTTGAAAGGAAGAGGGAGAGGGAGGGAGGGAGAGAGAGAGAGAGAGAGAAAATCTTTCATCCACTAGTTCATTCCCTAGATAGCCAAAATAGCCAGGGCTGGACCAGGCTGAACTCAAGAGGCAGTAACTCCATGTAGATCTCCACACTGGGTGGCAGGCACCCAAATACCTGGGCCATTCTCTACTGTCTTCCCAGGGGTGTTAGCAAAAAGCTGGTTCTCAATTGGAGTAACCAGGACCCAAAGAGATACTCTGATACAAGATGCTAGTGCTGCAATTGACATCTTGACTCACTGCACCACAGTGCAGTGGACACCCATTGTGTTCTTTTGAGTATGCCTTGTTCCCTTTTACTTTTGCTTTCCCCTAACCCAGACTGAAAACTGTTGCTTTATGAAACTGGGCTTAACCTAGAATGACATGGCTTTATTGAAATATGCTATTTCCAGTTGACCAGAAATTTGCTTCTATCTTGAGATTTTTTTTCTTCCTATCTGGGTTTTACATTGTGTGGCTTAAAAAAGCAAGCTCCTCTGATACCAGATTCTTATACTTCTGCTTTCTTCCTGTTGGCCAGAGGTGCAGACTACAGGTAGTGGGGGATTTGTTCTTGTAACTGGAAACATATTGGTGGCAGGGAAATATCTCTGAACTTGTCTCTTTCACGTGATGTCAGTGGAATGGTTTGGACAGTGTTGGCATTTTCAGAGGTGGTACTTACTATCTTACTGGCTGTCTGACACTGAAGAATATTGAAAAAGTAGCCTCATTTTCCTTCTGCCCCTCTGGTGGCAGTTGGGCCTGAATTCTCCCCTAAGTTGAGATACTCACAAAAATATCTCTGGCATACTTTAAATCTCGAAATTCAAGTCCTTTTGAAAAGCTCAGCTTACCGTAGAGCTCCCCATACAACCCCATTGTTTCCTTTAATATTTCACTTTTTTCCATTCTCTTTAGAACTTTTTCCTTTCATTATCACAAAGTCTTGCTTTACATGATCAGTTTTCCTCAAAGCTCTGTTTTAATTTTAATCAAAGTTAAAAGAATATTTTCTTTTCTGCTTTCTTTTCCTTCTGGTATTTACAGTTGTCTTTGAAACAGTTAGACTTGATCTTACCCCACCATAATAACTATATCATTTTTGTTAAATGTTCTCTTAGAATTCCTATACCAATATTATTTGTAACTTACATAATCATAAAGCTAGAGCCATATATGCATTCTAAAAATCTTTATATATTTCTTATTGCATATGGGATTCTCTAAGTGCAATCAATTTAATCTCATTTTTAAACATCATCATATTTCTTTGTTGTTCTTAGCACACAAACTGCTAGCAGCTAGTTAAAGAAGCAATACAATATTTAAAGGATAGCTTAATTAATTCATTTCTTTAATACTAAAAAAGAAGAATTATTACAGAGGATTGCATGAATAATGACCATGAATGCTGAAGTAAATGCCAAAGGCTTTTAGAAGGAGGAGAGTTGGTTTCAGACTGAGAAGGACATATGTGACCTTGAGATTGAAGCCAATGGAAGGATGGTGACATTCAGAGACGCCAAAAAGCATGATGTGTTATGGGCCAAGTCTTGAACACCTGAAAGCATATGGTGCGTGGGAGAAAGTTGAAGTGTCTGATCAGAATGGAGCATTTGAAGAGGATTGATGTAGGAAGCAGACTTGTGTTGAGTTCAGGTGGAAGATGAATAAAGTCCCAGAGGTTGTTTAAATATTGATTTTGGGAGAACTGAGACTGAATGGCATTGATCTCTGTGCAAGGCAAATTTGGTATATGAAGAGAGCATGTGGCTCAAGAACAACTTGCAGTTTGTTGTGTATAATATCACCTGGTGCTAAGTCATCTTATTTGAAATATCTTACAATCTGGAAATAAGAGAGATTGGATGAAAAAGACTCTTCAGGGCTTTATCTGTGGATATACTATCTTCAGGTACTTTTTATAAACTCAATGTGCCTTGCTAATGTAAATTTTAAAAATCCTATTATCTTTATTATCTTTTTGCTGCTTTGTAGCTCACCTAGCATCTCTGGTGCTTGTAGAAAAAAAGACTCTTGTTAAGCTGGGCGTTTCAGAGTCAGAGATTCAGCTCATATTCAATCTGGGGTTGGCTGACATGGAGAGATGAAGAGATGTTCTTGTCTGAGTTTGGCAGTAGCTTAAATGTTGAGGTCCCAATGTTTCAAACTCAGCTCAAGCCCGTTAGTGTGTTTTGAGTTTGGCTCTTGGCAAGGCATGACTTCCTGTTTCTAAGAAAAAACACTCATGAGAGAGCCTTAATAAAGCTTCTTGGACATCAAAACAACATTTTGATGAATTAATTGTAAATGAATCAGAAACATATGGATTCACTCTCTTGAGACACACACATGTTTAAAAAATGAAGGGGGGTTGTTGCTCAGGGGTAAATGTGTTTTGAGTTTTATCAAATGCAGAATGCTTAGGAGAAATAAGGAGTGCAAAGAATGAATTGGAACTTCTGCTTTCTCTTTAAATAGACAAAGCCATTTGCAGTTTCATTTGCTGCCACCTATTGTTGTTCCAGAGGAAATTCAGCAGGGATGACTAATCACAACCAAGCAGGCCTAGCTGTTTTCATCATTACGTTATATGGTTAGTATTGGTAGCTTGAGACTCTGGGCAGAGTACTGGGGGTATAGGAAAAAATAGGTCTTGTGTTCATTATATTAACAATCTGATGAGGACTGTTTTCTCTAAGGAATAGGTTATAAATCTACTCATATTTTCTTGACTATTCTGTCCTTTTAAATATCCTCTGAAATAAAGGATATTTTTCTGGAAATCCTGTTTAAAAAATAATAAAACCCCAATAAGCTAGCACTTTGCATGTACCAGGATGGCTAGTATTAGAAAAAATAGCAGAAAGAAAAGTAAAACTATAAGTATTGGAGATAATGTGGAGGAATTAGAACCCTTGTACACTCTTAGTGAGAATGTAAAATGGTGCAGCTATTAGTGAAAATAGCATCATATGATCCAGCCATTGCATTCTTGGGTCTACACACAAAATAGTTGAAAGCAGGGGCTTGAAAAGATATCTGTACACCCATGTTCACAGCTGCTTTATCCCAAATAGCCAAAAGGTAGAAGCAACCCAAATGTCCAAGGTAACACATGAATCAATAAACAAAGAGCCCATGGGAGTATTTTAAGCATGGAAAGCCTAGACACTCTGGGAAAAAAAACCAACCTAAATAAAAGACCTCTGTGAGTGAGATCCCAGTGGAAAGAACGGGCCATCAAAGAAGGAGGTACCTTTCTCTGAAGGGAGGAGAGAACTTCCACTTTGACTATGACCTTGTCTAAGATCGGAGTTGGCGAACTCAAAAGGCTTCCATAGCCTTGGCAACTCATGACAAGAGCCTAGGGTGATTACTGATGCCATAAACAAGAGTGTCAATTGTTAAGTCAACAACAGGAGTCACTGTGCACTTACTCCCCATATAGGATCTTTGTCCTTAATATGTTGTACAATGTGAATTAATGCTATAACTAGTACTCAAGCAGTACTTTACATTTTGTGTTTCTGTGTGGGTGCAAACTGTTGAAATATTTACTTAATATAAACTAAATTGATCTTCTTTATATAAGGATAATTGAAAATGAATCTTGATGTGAATGGAATGGGAGAGGGAGCAGGAGATGGGAGGATTTTGGATGGGAGGGAAGTTATGGGGCGGGGGGGAAGCCACTGTAATCCAAAATCTGTACTTCGAGAATTTATATTTATTAAATAAAAGTTAAAAAATAGCTACTAAAAAAAGAAAAGAAAAAAATTTAAAAAAAGGTGATCTATACACTTAATAGAATATCATTTAGCCTTAAAAAGTAAAGGAATGCTGACACATACTTCACTACGGATAAAAATTTAGAACATTAGGCTAAGTAAAATGAGCCATTCACAAAAAGACAAATACTACATGATGCCATTTTTATGAGATGCCTGAAGTATTCAAATTCATAGAAACAGAAAGTAGAATGGTGATTGCTAAGAAATCAACAGTGGAGTGCGTTGGAGGTGGGGACAGGAAGTTATTGTTTAATGTGTACAAGGTTTCAGTTTTACTAGATGAAAAATATTCCAGAGATTGGTTGCACAATAAAGTGAATGTACCTAAAAATACTGAACCATTAATAATGGTTAGTTGATAAATTTTCTGCCACAATATTTAAACCCAAAATGAATGAAATTTGAATATTGTTGAAAAGAGTAATCCCAAGAACAGACGATCTTTGTAATTACAGTAGTTTGCCCTGTGACTTTAGAGTCTAATTTCTGGACTATAAGGATTTTGTTTCACCTATGACTAGATGAATATATGTGTGTGTACACACGGTCTCCTTCTCCAACCCAAGACCTGTAGCATTTTACAGCATATTTCCTGACTCTTGGTGTGTTTGGTATTAGTACTGGTTTTAACGAACTATTACCTGGAAATTAACTTTGTGCTTGGTGAAAGGAACATATTCAGATTTTCCAAATACCGCTCACTTGAGGGTAGTCATATTTATTCATTTATTTATTTTTATTATTGTGCACCTATTTAATTTCTCGTATAGGCTCCCTTGGCTGTGTCATAGGATGAGGAATCTTAGCAGGAGCCCATATGAGAGGGAGAGACCATACAATGACACAGGATGCCATGGGGGGATTGAGGGTTCAGGCTTGCTTTTTCGTAACAACCAATTCTCATGGGAATTAACCATCTTCCCATGAGAACCAGCTTAAGTCCTTCCCGAGTAGTGCCTCAAGCACTTAACCACCTCCCACTAGGGCTCATATCTTAAAGATTCCACATCACCGCTACTATTGTGAAGACCGAGCCTCTGACTCATGAACCCCAGAGGGGCAAAGCACGTCCACATCACACCTCTCTACCTCTTTGTTGGTTTTTAACATGGGAAGGGTTGGACCCGTGCCCTGGCTCACTTGGTTAATCCTCCGCCTGTGGCGCTGGCACCCCATATGGATGCCGGGTTCTAGTCCCGGTTGCTCCTCTTGCAGTCCAGCTCTCTGCTGTGGCTTGGGAGGGCAGTGGAGGATGGCCCAAGTCCTTGGGCCCTGCACCTGCATGGGAGACCAGGAAGAAGCACCTGGCTCCTGGCTTCAGATCGGCATAGCTCTGGCCATGGCGGGCACTTGGTGGGTGAACCAACGGAAGGAAGACCTTTCTCTCTGGCTATCTCTCTCACTGTCTAACTCTGTCAAAAAAAAAAAAAAAAAAAAGGGAAGGGTCAACTAGATAGTTCTCTAAGGTATGTCTATGTCTCTGCTCTAGTTTATATTAGTTGTATAATCATTGTTATGTTGCTCAAAGAAGATCCAACTGCGTGGAAATATCCTTTCTTTCAGTGTTAGCTTTCAATGATCTCTACTTAATAATCTCTAGTTGGAAAACATTGGTAATGAAAGGACCATAGAAATGTGATTCATAGTTGTTTGGGGCAGGAGACCAGGAAGAGTGCTTTCTGTAATTAAGAGGACAGGGACATTGGAGGGGGCTGGAGGAACAAGGTTGAGATGTCATCTTAGGCTGACAATGACTACTATGTACACAGTGGAATTTGGCAGTCTAGATTGTTTTGGCTTTAATTTCCATTCACTTAAAACAAGTGTGTGTGGGAAGGAGCTTGTGGGAAATGGGGATAGAGGAGATATGATTTATTTTGGGTATTGTGCATTAGTCATTTTTCATCTACGAAGTCACCACCTGAAACAAACATCAGACAGCAATGGACGTCATTCATAAGCAATACATTTTGTTTTCAGAGAGGCTTTTATGGATGTGATTAAGCCCTGTTAAACATTCTTTGCCACTGGGGCCGGAAGCATTCTCATTGTGTATTCTCACTTGTGAAATGCCACGACTCAGGAAATACATGAACTTTTAAAACTATGCTGGCTGGATCCATACATGCTTTGGGAACTGGGGGAGGGAAGTAGAATAATCTGATCACTCAAGCCATGATTATTTGGACATTTACTCATAAATCATCCAGATGATTTCCTTAATCTGCTGAGTCCTTTTTTGGGAAATAGATACTATTGCTTTTGCATTCAAAAACAACTGATTTTTTTTCATTTAACTGTAATGCTGCAAATTCAGTCCATGGCAATTTACTGGTACACATGGAGCAATCAATTTAGACACACTTACAGTAACTCTCCACAATGCTACGTGATGGTCTAAATGTAAAACTGCTGGACAAGACTATTTTTAGTATAACCTCGGCATTTTGCTTGAAGGAAAGTAGCAGCCTTTATAAAAAGAGACAACAAATGGTTTTTCTATTAAAGTAAATTTCCAGGTTAATACAGTTGTCCCTCTATATTTATAGGTTCTTTATCCACGGATTCAACCATGGTTTGAAAATATTTGTATAGGCATTCTTTTCTGTCTAAACAGTATAATATAATAACTATTTATCCAGAATTTATATCATGTTTGGTATGGTAAATGATCTAAAGATGATTTTAAGTACAGGCTAGGATATGAGCAGGTTATACACACATACTATGCTATTTTGTGTAAAGGACAAAGCACCTGCTGATTTTGGTGTTTGTGGTGGGGTGACAGGGGTTGTCACACAGCCAAAGCTCCACAGATGCTGAGAGGTGACTCTGCAAAACTAGGTATCTCATTGACATGTCGCTTAGGGTTATCTGTCATGGCGGGAGCCATGAATAGGATCTGTGATGTGGATTTTTCACTTTTCAATTATATAATGGACATAATTATAAAACATTTCAGACTTCATTGGCACACTGAGTGATTAAACCTGTATTTGATTTGAATTTTTAAATTAAAAAAACATTTATGTATTTATTTTATTTGAAAGAGAGAAGGAGAAGAGATGTGGGAGCTCAGAGAGAGAGAAAGAGAGATATCACCTCTACACTGGTTCATTCCCCAAATATCTACAATAGCTGGGGTTATACTGTCCAAAGCCAGGAGCCAGGAAATCTGCCTGGGTCTCCTATGGGAATGGCAGGGACTCAACTACTTGAGCCATAACCTGCTGCCTCCCAGGGTGCACATTAACAGGGAACTGGAATTGGAAGCAAAGCCAGTACTGATATGAGCTACAGGGATACCAAGGGGTATATTAACCACTATGTCAAATGCATGTCTCAATGCCATTTCTGAACTTGAGTTAACAGTGAGTTGTCATTTCATATGGACATAAAAAAATCACTTTTACTCTGCAGGTATGTTTGAATCTTGAATCCACAAATCTATCTGTGTATTATTGCTTACAAAAAATAAATTTGTGAGACTTTAAAATTAATTCCACCCACAGCTTGTTTAATCAAATGTTAAAGTATGAAAATGTTGGGGCAGGCATCGTGGACAGTGTGTTAAGCTGCTGCTTGTGATACCCACATCCTATATCCGAGTGCCTGGTTACTCTGCTTTTGATCCCAATTCCTGTTATTGCATCTAGGGAGGCAGCAGATGATGGCTCAACTATTTCTGTCCCTACCATCCACACAGGAGACCTGGATTGTGTTGCTGACTCTTGACATTGGCCTGGCCCTGCCCAGGCTGTTGTAAGCATTTGGGGAATGTACCAGCAGATGGAAGCTGGAATTAAAAACAATGTCGGGGCCGGCACCGTGGCCTAATCCTCCGCCTTGCGGCGCCGGCACACCAGGTTCTAGTCCCGGTTAGGGCGCCGGATTCTATCCCGGTTGCCCCTCTTCCAAGCCAGCTCTCTGCTATGGCCCGGGAAGGCAGTGGCGGATGGCCCAAATCCTTGGGCCCTGCACCTGCATGGGAGACCAGGAGAAGCACCTGTCTCCTGGCTTCGGATCAGTGAGATGCGCTGGCCGCAGTGGCCATTGGAGGGTGAACCAACAGCAAAAAGGAAGACCTTTCTCTCTGTCTCTCTCTCTCACTATCCACTCTGCCTGTCAAAAAAAACAAAAACAAACAAACAAAAAAAACAATGTCGGGACTCAAACCCAAGCACTCTCAAATAAGATGCAGATATTGCCCACTGTGCCAGCTGCCTACCCCATCTGAGTCTTTTGATAGCAAATTTATTTTCTAAAAATTGAAGAAGAAACTATTTCTATGACAGTCACACAAACATATATATATATATATATATATATATATGCTTAATTCTTTCATAATTAATTTGGAATATAATTTTTAAAGCAACTATTCCTTTAGTGATCAGTGTTATAAATGCTATTACTTTGTGGAAAATTCCACTGTGATTCACATATGCTTTATTGAACTGGTACTGACCTTTCCCTAACATTTAACTCATAAACAAAACAAGATATGGATAAAATTAAATGAGTTAAATTTAGATCCCTGGTTTATTATAACTAAACCAAAACCTATATTTGATTCCCCTTTGAGAATCACGGTACATTGAAAAGATCTTCAAGTAGGTAAAATACAAATTTCCAGTGAGGAAGAATGAGATTGTGCTTTTATATATATTTTTAAATCTTACCTTATGACTTCACAACATTTTCTTTCTCCTGCTTGTTATCACTTCACTAATTCAGTTATACAGTCCTTGAGTCTTTATGGAACCCCTACAGTTGGAACAACTTTATTGGTATTCAGCCCATAATATGGAAAAAATAAACAAGACCCTAGGCTGCATATTACTGATGTTAGATGTAAACATTATAGTTTATTGCTATTTATATTGAATAAATAAATAATTCCCTTTTCCCCATTTTTTTGGTTTTGAAGATCTTACAAAGGAAACAGGTATGACGATGATATAATATGCATTATGTCAAGCTGCAATGTGAAATTCCTGGGTTGTTCTGAGAAGAATAACCTGCTGTGATTTAGACTTTTAAATGTCACTCCTCCTTCTGAGTAAAGAAGAGAATTTGAAGGCCCAGGAGTAAAGGTACAATGAGAGGGACCACTCTGGTTGCATCAATCTAGATAAGGGATAAAGCTCACTTTGCACTGGAAGCCAGTAGTGCAGACAGGGAAAACTGCAGACATTCAGGATGCATTGTGGGGAAAGAGCTGACAGGACCTAGTGCCACCTCACACACACAGTTACCCCACATACTGCATAGGTTATCACTTAATATACAAGTTACAACACATATCCCACATCTAGCTGACATGAGCAAACTGATGGCTGAATATGCTTAAATTTAAGTATACGTTTTAACTTGCTTTTGCCAAATAATATACACTATACATTTTTGCATCATTTTGTATTTTTTATAGCATTATTTTACTAATCCCATGATTTATCTTCTTTGTTAGTCTATTTAAGTGCTCTTATTTCTTTCACATTTTCAATCTTTTGCTATTAAAAACAGTATTGCTAGAATATGTAAATAAAATATTTGTAGGCATTATTCATTATCCCCTTAAGAATCTACTGCTAACATAACTTTATCAGGGGTGTATCTATTTTAAAACCTCAGGCAGAGCAATAGGATAGTAATTTTGAACTTGACAGTAAATCCAGCGTACCTTAGTGAGAATTCTGCTTCTCCTCCTTACGAGCTATATCACTGAAAAACATTACAAACCCTATGTAGGCCATTGTCACATTTTAAATCCATATATTATTTGTTGATATGTATATATATCGTACATATATATATATATATATATCAGTATTGAATTACTTGCTTAGGCATTTCTCATAAGGTGTTTTCTATTTATAAATAAGATTTTAAAATGTATTGATACTAACTTTTATACTTTATATGCTGCAACCATTATCTATCTGTTGATTGTCTTAATTTGTATATGTGTTTAAGAAAATGTAGTCAAATATGCTACACATATTTGGGTAAGATAGAAATTATGGTTTAATATTCTTTAATAACAAAATTTCATTATATCACTAGTCTGTACACTAAATTACATGAAGGTACAGTAGGCATGATAGTATTTAAATTTAACAGATTCAAGTCACTAATTAGGCAAAAGCTTGAATTTAAAATGAAATGTTAGTTTTTTTTATTAAACTTTTATTTAATGAATATAAATTTCCAAAGTACAGCTTATGGATTACAATGGCTTCCCCCTCCCATAACTTCCCTCCCACCCGCAACCCTCCCCTTTCCTGCTCCCTCTCCCCTTCCATTCACATCAAGATTCATGAAATGTTAGGTTTAAAATGAGATAATATTTAGCAACATGCTTAAGAGAGAGAGAGAGAGAGAGAGAGAAAGGGAAAGAATTGAGTTCCCTTGGCAATTCTTATTTAGGTTTAGAAGAAGGTTTAGAAGTATCCCCAACTGGGGCCATGAATAGAGGCTTCCACATGATCTACTCCCTGAAGCACATGTCCAGATCTCTGAAGTCATCTTGTGACATGAGATAGGAACTTTTCCAAAGCCACACTTGCCTCACTGTTATACTATGCAAGTGGACATCCAGTTTTCCACTGGGAGGTCCAGTGTGGGCAACACACATGCTCCCAGCCTCTTTTCCACTGCTGCCCACCGCTGCAGTCTGGAGTCAGGAAAATCTGTACTCCTCCCTGTTATCAGGCTCTGCCATCTTACGACCCACAAGAAGGGTCTAGCATAAGAAGTGAGCAACGTGTGGTCACAGTGAGTCTGCTTCCAACACTCATTTGGAGGAAAAATATCTCCTAGATCTGTCTTTGGAACTTAGAAAGCTGGTCTTTATCACAGTAACACAAAAGTGATCCTTAAAGCCAAAATTATAGAAAGATTTACAACTAAATTTATCTTAAAGATTAATAGTTTTATTATTTATATGTTTGCCTTTAGTTCATCTGGGAGTATTTGGACTGGTGGTGAAGTGAAATTATTTAGTTTACTTTCAGATGATAGACTGATTTTTCAAATTCTAAATCTTTTAGCCTTTAGACTATGCTATTTATAATAGGTGAATGCAAACCTAAGTTGATATGTACATGCTGTGATGCCAGAAAAATATTATTTTTAGCACTGTGAAGTTGTAGTATGTTTTACTATTTCGAAGGCTACTAAATCTCTTCTTTCTGACCTCTATTCTTTAATATTTTATTGACTGACCTCGCTATTTAAAATGATCCCAAAGGGATTTTTATTCCAATCTTTGGAAATTTGTGTATAAACTTGATGGGAATTGCTTTGTCTATGGCATTTTCCAATTGGGAACAATTCACACACACATAAATTATGTTGGCTTATATATTAATATATAATTATGATTCTATTTTATGTTCCTAAGATGATAGCCATAAGAATCCTATTTTTATCTATTTAGATAATGTATGGGTATAAAATGGCTATGCATTCTTGCAAATTTAATACTTTTAAATTGATGTTATCAATGAGATATTGTTTTCTTCATATATTTGATCATATTATTCTATTTTTAACTACTTGAGAGTTTGTAATAGTTTATAAATTAACTACCTTCACAATTGTTGAATACAAAAGAATTTTTTTAATTACAATATTACATACACATATCTATATTTTATTCAACTGTTAGAAATTTAAAATATAAATCATATAGAAGAAGATTGACTCCATTATACTTAGAATGTTTCCCTTCGTGTAATCATGAACATATAGATAGGAACAATGAGTATGACAGTATGCCTATTCAAAGTATCAAAGTTATACTGAGCTTACACTGATTGGAGATAATGGAAGCAATGTATCATGATCACATAGAAACTCAGAGGTACTGCAGATAACTCTAGAGTAGACTTTTAGCCTTCCAAAGAGAAGGGCCTGTTACACCGCAGAATTGGGCAGGCATCTATGGCTGAAGCTAGGCTTCAGTGCATCCCAATACCAGGTATTAAGCTAAGAATAATACTAGAATGGGCATAATTTTTAAATTAGAATTCACGAAAGTGAAAAGATGATGTGACGTTATCTCAGATATATCCCAATACCAGGTATTGAACTAAGAATAATGCTGTAATAGGCATAATTTTAAAACTAGACTTCACAAAAGTAAAAAGATGATGTGACATCATCTCAGAATACAAATTGGATAAGATGCACCCATTCATTCTGCAAAGCTTTATTGAACATCTGTGTGTCAGGTGCATTTTGTTAGGCAATGGCCATACAGCCCCACAGGAAAGAGACCAAGATTCCCTCCTGGGGTGGTACAAAGGCAATATACAAGTAAACAGTATTTTCCATAGCAGTGTCAGTTTCTAGGAAGACAAATATAAAAATTTAAGGAAATAGAAAGTGATTGCAGCTTCTGAATTAGGTAGTGTTATCTCTGAGAATCTTCTGACAGTCAAATAGAGGCCCCAGCAAAATGAGGGAATGAGTTTTGTGAATATCTGAGGTGAAAGTTTTCTAAGCACAGAGAACCACAGGCACTGAGGCCAAAGGTGTGACCATGTTGGACATAAAAGAGTTACTGAATGGACATAAAAGAGTTACTGAAAGGAGGCATATTTTGACAATGAAAATGGTCCCAGAATTTAAAATGTTTTCAAGTACAAGGCCTTTTTACAATCCTAGAAGCTCATTTTTAAGAAAAATGACAACAAAACAAAATATCTAAACAATAATGGTGATTTATACAAAAATTAAGCTGGGTTTAAGATAGAGATAGAAGTATCTTAACTTTGCCCAATAAAAAGATATTTTCCAAAATATCCTGATCTTTTGGACAAAGAATGAAAATTAACTTTGACTTTAGTAAAGCTTAAGATATTTTATACAGAAAAAAAGGAATGTGAATTGGATAATTGAAATGTGTATTGTTAAATTTTAGGCAACCACTAAAAAAAGTTTTAAAAGAAGTACAATTGATGCATGAGGAAAAGAGAAAAATTGAAATCATATAAAACGCTCAGTTAAAATAACAAAGGGTAGGGACAGGCTTTATGGTATAGTGGGTTAAGCCATTACTGTGACACCCTCATCCCATATCTGAGTGCCATTTAGTGTCTCAGCTACTGTGCTCTCATCCAGCTTCCTGCCAATGCAGTTGAGAAGGCGGTGGATGAAGAACCCAGTACTTGGGTACCTGCCACCATGTGGGAGGCCCAGATGGAGTTTCAGCTTCCTGGCTTCAACTTGGCCCAACTCCAGTGGTCACAGGCACTTGGGGAGTGAAGAATACAGGAGATTCTCTCTCTCTCTCTCTCTCTCTCTCTCTCTCTCTCTCTCTCTTATGTTCACTTTCACTGTCAATTTGCCTTTCAAATAAATAAAACTTTTTATAAAAGAAATCATATAATGTATGCTCAGAACACAATAGAACTGAACTAGAAATGAATCACAGACAGACACCTGGAAAAATTCCTGCATACTGAGGGATTAAAGGAATCGCTATATGGAATTCATCAGATAAGAAATCTTAAGGGAATTTTTATAACAAATTTATTTACTTGAAAGAATTACAGAGAGAGGTAGAGACAGAGAGAAAAGGGTCTTCTATCCACTGGTTCACTCCTCAGATGGTTGCATTGGCCAGGGCTGAGCTGATATGAATCCAGAAGGCAGGAGCTCCTTCTGGGTTTCCCACATGGGTGCAGGGGCCTCTTTTCCAGGCTCATTAGCAGGGAGCTGGATTGACAGCAGAGAGACAGGGACTTGAACCAGTACCCATATGGGATTTGGGATTTAATGTGCTCTGCGAAAGCACTAGCTCCTTAAGGGAATTTTTAAAAGTATTTTGAACTGGCCAGTGCCATAGTGTAGTGAGTAAAGCCGCCTCCTGTAGTGCCAACATCCCAAATGGGTGCCAGTTTGTATCCCGGCTGCTCCACTTCCAGTCCAGCCCTCTGCTATGGCCTGGGAAAGCAATAGAGCATGGCTAAAGTCTTTGGGCCCCTGTGTCCCTGTGGGAGACTGGAAGAAGCTCCTGGCTTCAGATCGGTGCAGCTCCAGCCATTGTGGCCAACTGGGGAGTGAACCAGCAGATGGGACTTTCTCTCTCTCTCTCTCTCTCTCTCTCTCATTCTTTCTCTGTGTAACTGACTTTCAAATAAAATAAACAAATGAAATGAATATTAATAATGAAATAACAATTTATTTCAAATGAAATAAATAAATCTTTTAAAAAAGTATTTTGAACTAAAAGAAAATGGAAATACAAGTTATCAAAATGTGAGATGTAGAAAAAACAGTTTTTGGAAGTTTACGTAATGGGAGCCATGTATTAGAAAGGAAGAACAATCTCAAAGAAGTAATCTAGGCTTTCACTTTACGAAGCTAGAAAAAAAAGTAAATCCAAAGTAAGCAGGAAAAGAAATAATAAAAATTAGAGAGTAATTCCATAAAATTGAAAGCAAGAAATAAAGTCATTGAAATGGAAAGGTGTTCCTTTGAAAAGATCAATACAATTTTTAGAATAAGAAAAAGAGATATCACAGCAATTACCAGTGTCAGAAATGAATGTGGAGGACATCACTACAGATCCCATGGACACTGAAAGAACAGTCTACCACGTAAGCCAATAATCCCACCTCTGGATATATATCCCACAGACATGAAATTATTATATCCAAAATATATCTGCTTTACCATATGTATTGTAGCACTGTTCACAAAGTCAAGACATAGCATCAATCAAGGTGTCCACCATCAGATGAAAAAGAAAATCTTGTATATATATACACACACAATAAGATATTATTCAGATATAAAGAAAATAAATAAATCCTGTCATTTGCAGCAAAACAGATGCACCTGGAAGATACCATGTTACATGAATAATCCAGTGATGGAAAGAAAAATACTGCAAGTAAAAGAAATTGAATCTGAACACAGAATTGTGATTACTAGAGGCTGGGAACAGTGTTGGATAATGGGTACTAAATCAGAGTTGTATCAAAGGAATACATTCATTGATGATAAACCAGCGGCAAAGGAAGACCTTTCTCTCTGTCTCTCTCTCTCTCTCACTGTCCACTCTGCCTGTCAAAAATAAAAAAAAATAAAAAAATAAAAAATAAAAAAAATAAAATAAAAAAGATGATAGTTCACAATAACTCATTATATATTTTATGAGCAAATATAAAAAGGAGCTCCAAGCCTCCAGCCATAAAGTAATATCAAAGAAAGAGGAATGCTACTTATCCTGATCTGATCAGCACACATTGTAAACCCGTATTGAACTGTTACACTGTAACCCATAAATGTGTACCATTGTTGTTAGTTAAAAAACTTACAAAAGGACAAGCAAGGAAAATTGAGAATAACTGTATGCTTATAAATTTGATAACTAAATGCAAAGTACCAATTCCTTGGAAGACAATCCTCCAAAACTCGGCACTGGCCAGTTTTGGAGAAATACACAACCTGAGTAGAACAACTAAATACAATGATAATTAATAAAGAAATTCAGTCAGTATTTAGTAACTTCCTACACAGAAAGCACCAGGCCCAGGTGGTCTCACTGCAGATTCTGCCAAAAATCGTTTAAAATTTATACCAGTTATCTGCAATTAATTCCAGAAAATAGAAATCAAGTGAACATACTTTCTGATTCTATGAGGCCAAATTACTCTGATATAAAAATGAAAGATTTTTTAAAGAAAATGCTAGACCAATATCTGTCATGGATTGGTACAAACCCCCTAATTTATTTCAATCAAGTTAATACATCAAAATACTCATAAATTACTCCAACAATGTACAAAAATAATTATACACTATTACTAAGTAGGATTTTCCTCAGGTATGCAGGGAATGGATCAACAATTGAAAATCAGTTAATGTAATCTATCACAACAGATGAAAGAAGAGAAATCACATTATTATATTTATAGATATAAAAGAACATTTGATATGATTCTGCATCCATTTAAGATAAAGACTCTCAGGAAACTAAAAATAGAGGTAGTTTCCTCATCTGGTACAGAATATCTACAAAAGCTCCAGCTACCTCATAACTAAAGTAAGAATTTTAAACTTCTGTAATAAACTCAAAAACAATGAACAAGACTGTCTGCTCCCAGTACTTTTCAGCATAGTACTGGAAGTCATAATTGATGCAATAAGAAAAGGAAATAAAAGGTATACAGATTGGGAAGGGGAAGTAAAACTGTCTTTGCAGGTGACTCAATTGTTGTCTTAGTTTGTTTTGTATAGCAGAATGTTCCAAAGCGGCTGATTTATGAAGAAACTACTTCTCACAGTTCTGGAGTCTGGAAAGTCCAATATTAAGGTGCTGCATTTGGTAGGGTCCTTCTGGCTTCATCATGCCATGACAGTGTCAAGCAGGTGAGAGGGAGAGCAACAGTGATGTTGACCCATTCTTGAGGGCAGAACCCTCAGGATGTAGTCATCTCTTATTAGACCCTATTTCCCAACTCTGTTGCCATGGAGGTTACCTATAACAATTGTTGATATAGAAAAATCATCCTCAAAAGTAAAAAAAAAAAAACAACTCATGGAACTCATAAATGGTTATAGCAAGGCTTTAGGATATGAAGTTAATACATAAAAATCAATTTCTTTCATATATACCAGAGATGAACAACTGGAATTTTAAATTAAAAACACATTACCATTTAAATTAGCATCCCCACAAGTAAATACTTGGGTATAAATCTGGCAAAATATGTATGATATTTATATGTGGAAAACTATAAATCTGTGATGAAAGAAAGCAAAGAAAAACTAAATAAATTAAGATATTCCACATTAATGGATAAAAGACTCAGTATTGTCAAAGATAGCAGTTCATTCCAATGAAATGTACAGGTTCAGTACAATGCAAAGCAAAATCAAATAGATTATTTTGCGACTATTAACAAAGTGATTATAAAGTTTAAATGGAGAGGTAAAAGATTTAGAATGGCCAGCTCCATATTGAAGGTAAATAATGAAGTTGGAGAACTGACACTGCTTAACTTCAAGACTTACTATAAAGCTACAGTAATCAGGATTTTAAAACATCAGTGGATCAGAATAGAAGACCCAGAAATAAATTTGCATGAATATAGTCAACTGATATTTGACATAGGAAAAAAAATCATCACAATGTAGAAAAGATTTTTTCACCAAATAGTGCCAGAACAACCACATACGTACATGCAATACATCAGTCTAGTCACGCACTTTGTGCTTTCCACAAAAATCAACTGAAATGGATCTTAGCTCTAAATTTAAAATGAAAAATTATAAAATTCCCAGAAGAGAAAATTGGAGAAAACCTTGATGTCTTTGGGTATACTAATGCCTTTTAAAATTTTTTATTTATTTAAACAAATTAATTAGTTTGAAAGGCAGAGGTGGGGCACAGAAACAATCTTCCATCTGCTATTCACTCTCAAAATACCCACATCAGCCAGGACCAAATCCAGGAAGCATGAACTCAATCTGGTTCTCCATCATGGGGGACAGGGGTCAAGAACTTAAGCCATCACCTGCTGCCTGGAAAGGTACACATTAGCAGAGAATTGGAATTGGGAGCAGAATGGGAACTCAAAACCATGAATTAAATGCAGCAACATGTGCCCACCCACTGCCAATGACTTTTGAGATATAATACAAAGTTATGATCTATGAAAGAAATAATTGATAAGTTGGACTTTATTACTTTTATTAAAACTAAAAAAAAAAAAAACAAACAAACAAGCAGGTAGACAATGTCAATAGAACAAGAAAAGCCACAGACTGACACAAAACATTTGAAACAGATACATTTGTTAAAGGAGTGCTATCCAATGCATATATTTAAAATTTTAAAATCAATAGTAAGAAAATCTGATTTTAAAATAGGCAAAAGATTTGAACAGATAGCTTCCTAAAGAATATATAAAAAGGGAAAGCAAACATAAGGAAAGATGTTAAGCATCATGTGTCATTGAGGAATTACACATCATATTAACTCAAAAGAACAGTGAGAGATCACCACACAACTATTAGAATGAACAAACTCCAAATATTGACAACAACACGTGCTTTTTGTGACAATGTGGAACAATGGGAACTCTAAATCATTGTTGGTAGGAATGCAAAATGGTCACTTACGTCAGAAGATTGTTGGCACTTCACAGAAAATTAAACATACTCTTACCATGTGATCCAAAATTGCTTTCCTTGGCATTTAACCAAATGAATTGAAGAACTATTTCCACATAAACGCTTGTACACACATATTTATAGCAAAATTAATCATAATTAATAAAACTTTGAAGAAACCAGGATGTCCTCTAGTAGGTAACTGGTTAAATAAATTCTGGTACATTCCCCCAAATAAGTATCATTCAGTGCTTAAAAAGAAATGAGCCACCCAGCCATGAAATGACATGGGGGAATCTTAAGTGTATATTACTAAGTGAAAGAAGTCTACATATCACACGAGTACAGTAATGGCATTTTGGAACAAATGAAACTATGGAGGTGATAAAAAGACCAGTGGTTGCCTGAGGGGAAGGAAGAGGGTTTAAAATAGGCAGAGCACAGAGGATTTTTATAACAGTGGGTACTTCAAAAGGTTCATGGAAAAATGATGCAAAAAAATTTTGAAATCCATGTATAGTTTTTCATAATGTGCAGTTCCCATGATCTTTCTGAAGATTCTTTGAAAGTATGGTTTTTAGTTGTTGTTGTTTTTTTTTTTTTTTTTTGGTATCAAAACCATATATTTTAACTCAATTTTCCACAAACTCTTTGAAGTATTCTTGTGTTCTGTATGGGACTGCAATAGTGGATTCAAGTCATTACACATTTATCAAAATTTATAGAAGACAAGATTGAACTGTATTGTGAATCATGGATTCTGGGTGAAAATGGTTTGTCTGGGTAAGTGTATTTGTTATGACAGATGTACCAGTGGAGTGTGGAATGTTGATAGTGGAGAGATTGTGATTGAGTGGGTGTAGAACTGTATGTGCTCTCTCTATACTTTCCACAAAAATCTTGCTAAGAACCTATAACTACTCTAAAATATAAAGTCTGAAAAGCACAAACAAAAATTTCTTTTTTTTATTAAACTTTTATTTAATGAATATAAATTTCCAAAGTACAGCTTATGGGTTACAATGGCTTCCCCCCTCCCATAACTTCCCTCCCACCCGCAACCCTTCCCTTTCCCGCTCCCTCTCCCCTTCCATTCACATCAAGATTCATTTTCAATTCTCTTTATATACAGAAGATCAGTTTAGTATATATTAGGTAACAATTTCAAGAGTTTGCCCCCATATAGCAACACAAAGTGAAAAAAAATACTGTTGGAGTACTAGTTATAGCATTAAATAAGAGTGTACAGCACATTAAAGACAGAGATACTACATAATATTTTTTTACAAAATTAATTAATTTTCTATGCCATTTCCAATTTAACACCAGGTTTCTTTTTTTTTTCATTTCCAATTATCTTTATATACAGAAGATTGATTCAGTATATAGTTAGTAAAGATCTCATCAGTTTGTACCCACGCAGAAACACAAAGTGTAAAAATACTGTTTCAGTACTAGTTATAGCCTCACTGCACATTAGACAACACATTAAGGACAATTCCACATGGGATGTAAGTACACAGTGACTCCTGTTGCTGACTTAACAATTTGACACTCCTGTTCATGGCGTCAGTAATCTCCCTAGGCTCTAGACATGAGTTGCCAGGGCTATGGAAGCCTTTAGAGTTCACTGACTTTGATCTTATTCCGATAGGGTCATAGTCAAAGTGGAAGTTCTCTCCTCCCTTCAGAGAAAGGTACCTCCTTCTCCAATACAATCCCATCAAGGTGGCATGTACCAATGCCATCTCACTAGTCCAAGTGATCAATTTCAGTTCACAATTGATGGCTCTGATAGGTCTAAGAGTCAAAGGGATCACACAAACAAGACTAGTGTCTGCTAATACTAACTGATAGAACCAAAAAGGGAAAGAACGATCCAACACGGAAAGCGGGATACACAGCAGACTCGTAGAATGGCAGATGTCCTAAACAACACTGTGGCCTCAGAATCAGCCCTTAAGGCATTCGGATCTGGCTGAAGAGCCCATGAGAGTATTGTAGGCATGGAAAGCCAAGATACCATGGAAAAGAAAAAAAAAAAAAAAAAAAAAAAAGGACGACGACCTAAATGAAAGATCTCTGTGAGTGAGATCCCAGTGCAAAGAATGGGGCCATCAAACAAACAAAAATTTCTAACTACTATTTATAAATATTTTTGGGGACATTGTTCTTTTTTTGATTACTTTGCCAGCTGCTGAAAATAGCATTGTGTGTCTGTGTGTGTGCATTTGTCTGTGTGTGTGTGCATTTGGCTCTCTGTGTATGTCTGTGTGTGTGCGTTTGTGTGTGTCTGTGTGTGTGTTAGCAATGGGGCTATCACTGAGTTTTTGATGATGGTTTTGTTTCCTTTCTTCTTCCTCCCCTTCCCTGTTCCACTTCTTTCTGAACTCAGTTTCTTTTACTTATAGAATGCAGTGCTTTAGGGTGCCTTGATAGTATCAGCATGAGTACATTCAAATCCAGGCTACAACCCCTTTTTTCTTCTCTATAACTTCAGGAAATTTACTCTACTAATCTAAGCCTCATTCTTCTAGCTATGCAATTTCAGAGAAAAATGCATTCCCCTTTTTGTTGCTGTAAAGCATTCAGCTAATTTTCACTCCATGGCAACTACTGTTAATGTGAATTTTTCTGCTGAGGAGGAAAATGAGATTTCCCTGCAGAAATGGATGTACGGCACCAACAAGCCTACTGAAATTACTGAATGGTGTTCAAGGGTGGTTTGATTGTGTCTAAACTCTTAAAGACTAATTTCAACCTTTTAGTGGCATGTACCAATGCCATCTCACTAGTCCAAGTGATCAATCTCAGTTTACAATTGATGACTCTGATAGGTCTAAGAGTCAAAGGGATCACACAAACAAGACTAGTGTCTGCTAATACTAACTGATAGAACCAAAAAGGGAGAGAACGATCCAACATGAGAAGCGGGATACACAGCAGACTCATAGAATGGCAGATGTCCTAAATAGCACTCTGGCCTCAGAATCAGCCCTTAAGGCATTCGGATCTGGCTGAAGAGCCCATGAGAGTATTGTAGGCATGGAAATCCAAGACACCCTGGAAAAGAAAAAAAAAAAAAGACCTAAATGAAAGATCTCTGTGAGTGAGATCCCAGTGGAAAGGATGGGGCCATCAAAGAAGGAGGTACCTTTCTCTGAATGGAGGAGAGAACTTCTACTTTGACTATGACCCTATCGGAATAAGATCGAAGTCAGTGAACCCTAAAGGCTTCCATAGCCTTGGCAACTCATGACTGGAGCCTAGGGAGATTACTGACGCCATAAGCAAGAGTGTCAAATTGTTAAGTTTAAACTAATTTTCTTATTCTTAAAAATTATTTGTTATATAAAAATTTAGACTTGTATAGTGTATGTTTAGTCTAACAGGAAGATAAGGGAATGCTTTATTTATTTGTTTTTATCCCATTCCCACCCCTCAAAAATACACACATGCACACACACAGATAGGAATGAAAGAGCATAATGTAGAATGATGGTGGAACGTTTTTAGGTTTCTAACTTCCTCATCAAGGAAGGGGCAGCATTAAGTTCTGCTAACAAGCACACATGAGGGTAAATGTCAAAGCGGTTAGTGAATGGAGGCCCTAAAAATAAAACAGAATTCCTATGTATGCTTCCTAAGTCTGTTGATAAAGAGTATTTCCCCCTGCTTGGGCCAAGAAGCGTATTTGTAATAGCCATTAGGAAAGAACTCGTAGACTTTACAGTCAATAACCCTGAGTGGGAATTATTATGTTGGCATTTACTAGCCCCATGACCACAAGCAATTCCATACAAGGAAACATGAATTTCTTCATCTGGGAAAATAGGAAGTATTTCTGAGTCATGAATATATTGAGGAATGTGAGAAAATACAAGCAGTATAAAAGATAAATATTTGTTGACTACAAATCAGGATGCTTTGTGTAAGCTTGTTAGAGTAAACCAGCGTCCAAGTGGGAGAGCATTCCTCAGTTCCTCACTGCTCTATGCTGCTACAGTGGAAAACCCAACTTTCAGATGAGTACTAATTAAAACATGTTTTATTCATGTAATATAAATAGTGAGTTGCAGAATATCAAATGTTTTGTGTTTAGAATCTACAGGCCAAGAAGAATGTTTATAATCACAAATTGGTATGTATTTTTTGATTCTCAGTAAGATTCTTAATGAGATAGTGAATTTTTAAAAAGTATATTTGGAGGGCCTGGCACTGTGGTGTAGGGAGTAAAGCCGCTGCCTTCAGTGCTGGCATCCCATAAGGGCGCTGGTTTGAGTCCCAGCTGCTCCACTCTGATCCAGCTCTCTGCTATGGCCTGGGAAAACAGTAGAACATGGCCCAATTCCTTGGGTCCCTGTGCCCACGTGGGAGACCTGGAAGAAGCTCCTGGCTCCTGGCCTTGGATTGGGGCAGCTCTGGCCATTGTGGCTATTTGGGCAATGAACCAGCAGATGAGAGACCTCTCTCTCTCTCTTTGCTTCTGCCTCTCTTTCTCTGTAAGTCTACCTTTCAAATAAATAAATAATTTTT
Source organism: Lepus europaeus (assembly GCF_033115175.1). Taxonomy (NCBI): domain Eukaryota; kingdom Metazoa; phylum Chordata; class Mammalia; order Lagomorpha; family Leporidae; genus Lepus; species Lepus europaeus. Next base: position 42,358,405 of record NC_084842.1, read on the forward strand.
TTTTTGACAGGCAGAGTGGACAGTGAGAGAGAGAGACAGAGAGAAAGGTCTTCCTTTCTGTTGGTTCACCCCCCCCCCCCAATGGCCGCTGTGGCCGGTGCACCTCACTGATCTGAAACCAGGAACCATGTTCTTCTCCTGGTCTCCCATGCGGGTGCAGGGCCCAAGGACTTGAGCCATCCTCCACTGCACTCCCTGGCCATAGCAGAGAGCTAGACTGGAAGAGGAGCAACCGGGACAGAATCCGGCACTCCGACAAGGACTAGAACGCGGTGTGCCGGAACCGCAGCCAGAGGATTAGCCTATTGAGCCGCAGCGCCAGACAATAAATATTTTTTAAAAAAGTACATTTGGAGTGGGCATTTAGTCTAGTAGTTACAGCACTAATGTACCATCTGTGTTCAGTTCTTGACTCTGGATCCTGACTCAGGGTTCCTGCCAAGGAAGACCCTGGGAGGCAACAGTGATGGTTCAAGAAATTGGGTTCCTGTCACCCAAGTGGGAGAACTGGAAAGAGTTCTCTGACCCAAGATGTGGTCATGCTCCAGTCCCAGCCAAACCTCAGCCACTGTGGGCACTTGCAGAATGAACCAGCCAATGAGAATGCACTCTCTCTGCCTCTCTGCTGGTAGCATAAATAAATAACTTTTTTTCAGAACCCATTCAACTCCATTTACAGTGAATATTAGAAATGTCATTTAGCCCTACTATTTAGCCCTACTTCAAACAGGAGTATTTTGTTAGGACATGTGATTATCTTCTCTTTTTTTTTTTTTTTTAGATTTATTTATTTGAAAGAGTTACAGAGAAGCAGAGGCAGAGAGAGAGAGAGAGAGAGGTCTTCCATCTGCTGGTTCACTCCCCAAATGGCTGCAATGGCCAGAGCTGCGATGATCCAAAGCCAAGAGCCAGGAGCTTCTTCCAGGTCTCCAACGCAGGTGCAGGGGCTCAAGCACTTGGGGTATCTTCCACTGCTTTCCCAGGCCATAGCTGATAGATGGATCAGAAGTGGAGCAGCCAGGACTCAAAGCAGCACTCCTAAGAGATGCCAGCACTGCAGGCAGTGGCTTTACCTGCTATGCCACAGAACCGGCCCCATGATTATCTTCTTCAGTGTATTATATTATATAAAAGTCGTTTCGTACCCCCAATATTAAGTGTTTTATCAAATATATTTGGTGCCATAATTGAGTTATTATATCCCTTGAAAGCATTCTTTTTTAAGGAGAAGCAGAATAGTACAGAAATGATAGGCACATTTCTAGTATAGTTATTAGGGCTTCCCCTTTCTATGCCCACAGCAGACATTGGTAATCAACAAAGGAACTCTTAGCCTCAGAATCCTTCATAACCCCCAGTGTTTAAAACAGCCACTGTTAAGTTGCATGTCTGGGAAATAAAATAAAATCTGTATGTCATCCTGTTTGCAGGTAAAGAAATAATGCACAGGAAGTTAATAGTGTTGCTTTACTCTCAACTGTTTGAGGGATCTAAGACATATTCATGCACCCTATCCAAGAAATAAATTTTCACATCTGTAAAATAAGAGAATTTAGGTGTTCTGTGATGTGTCAACTTGACTAGGCTGAATTGCATTTCCCAGAATTTCTTTCCCTTTGTGTTTCTAGTTAGCTCTGACCAGAAAAGATTCTTGTGGGAGATTAGCATGGAGAAAGAGAAGCACCAGTCATTTTGCAGATCACATATGTTCTTACTGATGTGGTAACTCATCTTGCTGGCATGGGGTAGCAGATGGTCCTGCAGTTGCTCCAGCTCACCACAAATCCTTTCTCCCTTTCTCCAAGTTTTGGGCCAGTTGTGTATGTGTTTCACCCTGTAACAAACAGCCTCAGCTTTTGCAGGATATCTTATGTTTGTGGGTTCCAGATTGATGTTATACTCACTTATGCCTCATCCATTTTCCTTAATTTTTTTTTTTTTTGACAGGCAGAGTTAGACAGTGAGAGAGACAGAGAGAAAGGTCTTCTTTCCATTGGTTCATCCCCAAAATGGCCGCCACGGCCGGCACGCTGTGCCGATCCGAAGCCAGGAGCCAGGTGCTTCCTCCTGGTCTCTCACGCGGGTGCAGGGCCCAAACACCTCCACTGTCTTCCCGGGCCACAGCAGAGTGCTGGACTGGAAGAAGAGCATCCGGGACAGAACCGGCACCCCAAATGGGACTAGAACCCAGGGTACCAGCACCGCAGGCGGAGGATTAGCCTAGTGAGCCATGGCACCAGCCCGTTTTCCTTTTTTAATTACCAGTCTTGTGAACTTTATTTCCTATTATAAGTCATGAAGGTGACCTTAGACAGACAGTTAAACAAGACCCACAATAACAAAAGATCAAGTCTTCGCCACAAAATCATATACCAGTGTATCCTACTATTTCTACTTCTGTGATAGAGTCCTGATGATAGAAGAATTAAAATCATGTGCCAGATAATTTATGAAGTTCCTTCCACAGTACCCACTCTATAAGTGGGAGGGGCAAATTAACAGAGTGATTTGGCACCAGACTTTATAGTCTAGGCTAGCTCAGGTCTAAATTTTACCTCTGGCATTTGATAATCATGCATCTTTAACCATCTTTTAAACCTCTGTGAACCTCAGATTCTTGTCTGTAATAAAGAACAATAACATGTACTGCTATGAAGTGATTAGTATGAAGATGAAGAAAAATATACAACACTTAGCATAGGGAGGACACTCAAAGAACGGTAGCTTTGAAAAAATGTATAGATTTTTTTGCTTTGTGACATTTTGCATTGACAAATACTGCCAAAATAATAAATCTAAACATTTTTGAGTAGCTTATCTGTGAATAAGCCAAATGTGAAAAGAAAGAAAAGTGAAAAAATTTTATTGACAATTTTTTTTGCATTTTCACTTTATTTTCTTTAACTTATAATTTGGCATTTGATCTATAGCTCATTACTTTAAAAATTGCCACTTTGCAATTTGAAGCAAAATGCTTATTTTTTAAAGATTTATTTATTAATTTGAAAAGCAGAATTACAGAGAGGCAGAGGCAGAGAGAGAGAGGTCTTCCATCCACTGGTTCACTCCCCAGATGGCCACAACAGAAGGAGCTGTGCTGATACAAAGCCAGAAGCCAGGAGCTCCTTCCAGGTCTCCCATATGGGTACAGGGGCCTGAGAACTTGGGCCATCTTCCACTGCTTTCACAGACCGTAGCAGAGAGCTAGATCAGAAGTGGAGCAGCCAGGACTTGAACTGGCACTCATATGGGATGCCCACACTGCAGGCAGCAACTATAACCCATATAACCTGCCCCAAAATATTTATTTTTTTAATTGTTTCTTCTTTCTTACATACCATGTCAGTATCATTTAGTGGAAAGCGCACTCAGAAGACTCCAAAGTCGCAAGTTCAAGCTTGACTGTGTTGCATCTGACAGGTGATGTACATAGATACTGTGGCATTATCTTCCTGATCTTAGAAGTGAGGATAACACCTCCTATGCCTTCCTGTTGAATGGTTTACATGAGGGCTATGGATGAAAGAACGTCACTAACTTCAAATGCTAAACAAATGTAGGACAGGGTCATGACTGTTGGTTGTATTCTTACTCAAGTCCAATCAGAACTGTTCTTCTGATCTGTCCAGTCAAATAGCAGAAGTATTTTTCACTTAATAGGGATAATTGATCCTACTCCCCAAAATGAAAGTAGCACGGTATAGTATTAGTGATAAAATCAACCATTTCTATGTGTTCTCTGGTGAGGTGATGTGTGGAGAAAGTGGATTTACAGCCAGACTGGAAATGTTTGATTGTTTTTTGTTTCTTGATTCATAAATGACACATATTATGTATTTTTATTATTAAAAAACTTTATTATTATTATTATTATTATTTTTTGGACAGGCAGAGTGGACAGTGAGAGAGAGAGACAGAGAGAAAGGTCTTCCTTTTGCCGTTGGTTCACCCTCCAATGGCCGCCGCGGTAGCGCGCTGCGGCCGGCGCACCGCGCTGTTCCGATGGCAGGAGCCAGGTGCTTCTCCTGGTCTCCCATGGGGTGCAGGGCCCAAGGACTTGGGCCATCCTCCACTGCCCTCCCTGGCCACAGCAGAGAGCTGGCCTGGAAGAGGGGCAACCAGGACAGGATCGGTGCCCCGACCGGGACTAGAACCCGGTGTGCTGGCGCCGCAAGGCGGAGGATTAGCCTACTGAGCCGCGGCGCCGGCCCTTTATTATTATTTTTATTATTAAAAAAACTTTATTATTTTTATCATTAAAAATGTATCCCACATTTAAGTATTTATTTTGAATAAATGGATAACTAACTGAATATTAGCATTAAAAATAAAGCTAGCAAACATTTATTCAATGCTTAGAATGGCCAAAATATTTGACAAGGTATAATAACAGGAACAAAGATGAATTTGATTAGACTTCTATCCTCAGATGGTAAGGAAATAATAATAAATAAATAATATCACATGTAAAAATTATTTTTTAACTTTTATTTAATAAATATAAATTTCCAAAGTACAGCTTTTGGATTACAGTGGCTTTTTCTCCCCCATAACGTCTCTCCCACCCAAAACCCTCCCATCTCCCGCTCCCTCTCCCATTCCATTCACATCAACATTCATTTTCAATTCTCTTTATATACAGAAGATCAATTTAGTATATAGTAAGTAAAGATTTCAACAGTTCGCACCCACACTGAAACACAAAATATAAAGTACTGTTAGAGTACTAGTTATAGCATTAATTCACATTGTACAACATATTAAGGACAGAGATCCTACATGGGGCATAAGTGCACAGTGACTCCTGTTGTTGACTTAGCAATTGTCATTCTTGTTTATGGCGTCAGTAATCACCCTAGGCTCTTGTCATGGGTTGCCAAGGCTATGGAAGCCTTTAGGGTTCACCGACTTCGATCTTATTCCAACAGGGTCATAGTCAAAGTGGAAGTTCTCTCCTCCCCTCAGAGAAAGGTACTTCCTTGTTTGATGGCCCATTCTTTCTGCTGGGATCTCACTCACAGAGATCTTTCATTTAGGTGTTTTTTTTGTTTGTTTGTTTTTTGTTTTTTGTTTTTTTTTTCCCCAGAGTGTCTTGGCTTTCCATGCCTACAATACTCTCATGGGCCAGATTCGAATGCCTTAAGGGCTGATTCTGAGGCCAGAGTGCTGTTTAGGACATCTGCCATTCTATGAGTCTGCTGTGTATCCCGCTTCCCATGTTGGATCGTTCTCTCCTTTTTAATTCTATCAGTTAGTATTAGCAGACACTAGTCTTGTTTATGTGATCCCTTTGACTCTTAATCCTTTCATTATGATCAATTGTGAACTGAAACTTATCACTTTGACCAGTGAGATGGCATTGGTACATGCCACCTTGATGGGATTGAATTGGAATCCCCTGGCATGTTTCTAACTCTACCTTTTGGGTCAAGTCTGATTGAGCGTGTCCCAAATTGTAACATGTAAAAAATTTATAATTTCACAATAAAGTGAATGTCAACATCCACAGGAAATCCTTGTTTAGATATCTTTCTTTCTTAGAAAGAATGATAAAATTGTAATTTTTTACCTTTTACTACCTCATTTACTATAATTGAACTTGCACGTTTAATTGAACCAAAAGCTGGACAATTATGCCAAAACTTGATATAATGATGGAAAAAAAATCAGAGAATGAAAAAAAAAGATGGCTCAATTTGTCTTTTAGAGACACTACAGGAAAAGCTGGGGAGAGAGGATAAGTTTAAACAAATCTGTTTTTTGATCATATTTGAATAAAAAGGAATGACAGTCTCCAATAATCAGCAATATTTTAGAGAGGAATTCTAATTTTGGTTTTGGGATATAGGAAGTTTTAGCAAGAAGGCAATGTTTCAAGTAGTTTCTCAATTTATTGTTCAAACATGGAAAGTATGACTTCCTGTTGGGAGAGAAATATGAAGTTTGCATCTACTAAACCTGGAGGTCATTTAGATCTCCATTTTGCTGTCTTGACACTTAAGGGTTAATCCATTCCAGGACTTGTCAACATCCCCTTCCAATCCCTGGAATATTTCCTTAAAAAGGAAGATTCACTTTTTCTAGTATAATTAGATCTTCTCATAATTGTTGCCACATAGGAACATTGTTGATTTTGGTTTACTTTTTAGAAGTATGTTATTACAATAGTTTATCAGTTCTCATAAATTATGAAGAAAGTTTTAAAAATTGGTGAAATATAGCATTCAAAAAGTAAATAAAACATAAATGTACAGTTCAGTGAATAACTAAAATAAATACCCATATCACCACTACACAGTGAAAAAAAATAGAAAGGGATGAAGAGGGATATTGCCAGCATCTCAAAAGCTTCACTGAGATTTCCTGTACAGAAAACCAAATCCTCCTAATAAAACTTTGTTTCTTCCTTGCCAATAATTTCATCATTCTTTCTTGTTTTGAGGAGCTGTCTGGGGCACAGATTAATATATTGATTAACAATTTAGGTTTTTCAGGATCATATGCAGATGACAAAATGCATGTAAAAATATGAGATATTAGATTCTTCCCAGTCGGGAACTGGCTGCTGACTTTTCTGTTAAGCTGGTTATAGAATCCCTTTTGGTACCCTGAATTAATAATGGCTTATTTTTGTACTTTTCATTTGTTAATATAAAATTTTCATTTTATTCAGCATATGTTTAGCAATTAATAAATGGACTTACTCATTGAAAAGCTCATGGTATAACTGGAGAGATAAAACATATAACTTTAAAACTTTACTTAATTTTTAACAATACTGTAGTAATTAAATGATGGTATAGGCAATGAATCTTTAAGTTTTCTGGCAAGGTGCTATGTGGAGAGAGCTGATTTACAACTGTACTACAAATGTTTGATCTTTATCTTCATAAACCCCCTAAATGTCAGGTTTTACCTTTGCCAAGATAATGGCAGTGGTATTTATGATGGGCTGCTTAAGGTCCCAACCTCCTCTGGTGACCCCCAGGGTCAGTTTCTTTACTGATGGTTTGATAACTGGTTTGACCACTTAAAGAGCCACCAGAGAGCTTTAGGGGGGAAGATTTCTCTCTTAGATTCCTCACCTGGAATCTAGTTCAAACCAGAGGCACACTGGGGGCACAGCAATAGGGTTCCAGGGAGTTTAGACCAAGATGATATATTTAACCACCCATGCTTGCCTGCATTTTCTTTCTCCTGCTGCTGTTTCTTTGCCTTTAAATACAATTCCATGTGAGAACACTCTGTAGAGTCTGTGTTTTCAAAATACTCAGACTGGGGAAGGCCTTACAGATAGTGACCTAGAGGAGACATTTAAAATGACCCCCCTTCTTCTGCAATTTAGATACCAACAGCTGGGACATTCTTTCAAAGAAGGAAAAATGAAATAAGGGTGTCAGGAGAGGCAGATACTGTTTTCAGCTGGCTTCTGGTTGCCCACTTCTAGGCTGAAGGTGCAGAATTATTCCATCTATGGATGGACAAGCAAAGTATCTGTAGATTAGGAGGAGGGAGCAAAATGCATCTTGGATGAACTCTCTTTAAAGGAGGAGAAATTAGCCAGGAATTCCTGCCTTGGCCATTTCTGTCTGTTCCAGAGACAGTAAGTGCCTCAGAGGCAGAGTGAAGCTGATAGAGCCATGGTGCTAGGGCTGTGCTTGTCTATAAAGAGGAGGAATGGAGTGGCCACGTGGGATTGGCAGGTCTTTGCTTTTATTGCAATCTGGTCAGTTGTTACAGAGTTCAGCTACATTTTAGATCAATTTTACAGCTCTTTTTGGAATAGCATTTGAAATGGAAATGAGGGAGTGGGGGACCATCAATTAATACTTCATGTTTGATCTCAGGATCCTCAATAGCTGTGTAGCTTTCATAGATATGTGGTCAGAGAACCACATTGCAGCTCTATTAAGTTGCGTAATATTAAGAGGACAGGATTCATGCCATTAAAAGGTAATTGCCCAACCCCTGATTTAGGTGTTACATGGAGAGCTCCAAAGTTACTGAAATGCTGAGGATGTAAGTAACTTTGCATCAACTATATGATAACGCGGTGACTGAGACAAATGATGGCTCATCATGGAGGGGAATTCCTTAATCAGTCATCCAGATGGGTTTGATGACAGGGGCAATGGAAGAATTTTTCAGAAGAAATGACACAGTAATGATACCGGGGACGGAAAACACCTTGGGACAACTGAAACATGTGGAAATGTTTTATGATTTTATGATTTTTATTGATTAAAAGTGGTACGAAAAAGAAGATTATGGAGTGACCACAGTGCTATTCATGCATAGCTATGAAAGATTAGAAAACCTTCAACACCAACTCCTCAGATCAAGAAAGACAACTTATCCTAGTCTTGATGGATTAACATTTGAGTATTACACAAAAGAGAAGTCCACAATCTCTTCAGAGCCCATAAAAGTAGGAGAGGCAGAGAGCACTGTGACTGAGAGACAGAGTCCATGTCTCTTGGACCATCCCCCTCAGCCCCCAGACAGTGATGAGCTAGGTCATTTGCATTGGTATGGATACACTGGCCTGTTGGTGGTGAAGACTCTAAAAGATTGTTGGGTATTGGTTATGTAAATCTGCTAAGGAAATGTTAGAGAGCAATGCCATTAAGTTAGAATGATATGATGCAGTAACTCCAGAAAGCTTGTAAATGAAAGGGTGCTTCAAAGTGGGCTTTTATGAATGCAAATTGTGTACAGTTGTTGCCTTACTCTTATCAGATGGGTCATTACAATGGTTTTGATGTCTCAGTGAGGACTTCTCCCTTATCCAGATCTTAGGGAAAGGAATTTTGTGCAGGTCTTCCTTGTTTAGGCATGCCAAGCAGAAAACCCTTAGGATTATCTGAGCTCACTCAAGTGCTTGCTTATTTTAAAATGATAGATATCCCAGAGAGCATACAAAAATTTTGGCCTTGATCATATAACAGGTCTGTTAGTGTAGTAATATTGGTGTCCACAAATTCCTTATGTAACAGTCCCTTATGACTAATCAGAAAAGCTAATGGGCCCTGGAGGTTAACTATATCTGGATGAAAAAAGAACTGAATTAGGTGGTGATAATTTTGGAAGGGTCTGCTACTGGCAGTTATACTGACTGGAATTTTTGGTAAAAGTCTGTTACTGCCACCCAGTGGCAATACCTATAATCAAGATTGGAAGTTGATGGACTATCATTGTGATTTGTAAAAGGGGCTTCAGATGCATGGAAAATAAAAGGAGATTTAGGTCAGGGTGCTTTGTTACGGAAAATCTTAAGGACTTGAAGCAGGAATTAATGTGGGTTGTGTTGATACCTATGAAAAAGCTTCTGATTTCTAAGGGGACTTGTAACAACAGTGAATATATATCCTCTGCACTTTAAAGATGGGACTATTGAGTGGTCAAAATAAGCAGTGAACAGCCACAGAAACATTCAGGCAATGCAATGATGGGAAGAATGAAGATGCATTCAGCTATCTCCCTCAGAAGCTTGACCTATGACTAAAAATTGTTCCATTTGTCAACAGAAACATCAGAGGTTGTTTCTGTTTCACAGCCATGGTCCATACCAAGGTGACCTGGCCTGACTGTAACTGGCAGATGAATGTACAACTTTATGCTGGGATACTCATTCTGGATTTGGATTTGCATGTCTGAGACTTGAAACAAATTCCTCTCACACCATTAAGGTCAACAGCAGAATATATTATTTTAAATTTGACTTCCTAGTTATGTGTCTTCTAATAGTGTTGCCGAAAAATACAACAAACTAGTTGGAAGTGTTGTGTAGAACCCCCCAAACTGGGTTCACTTGCCACATGTGCAGAAAAACTTGTCTCTGACAATGGTATGGTGGAAGGAAGCAGGTATTTTTTGCAAAGCAGAGAATGAGGAGCTGGGCAGCTATCGCTTAATTCCCAAGGTTCTTATAGATTGAAATTGGGGCTGAGAGGTGTGTGTTCAGCTTGTGTCCATGTTCCTGGTTAGTTAGTGGTGCTCATGAACTTCCTTTGAATGGTCAGTGATGCTGTGCTCTTTAGGGAATTTATGGAGGTCAGGTGGGCTCCAGTTGGTCTGGGGGTTACGTGAAGGAGGCACCTACATTCTTTCCAGACCTGGAATGCCCCTACACAAACCACTCTAGGACAATACTGGCCATTAAGGTTCTTATCTATTAGAGAAGCAAATGGCTCCTTGATTCCTGTGATTAGAAACTTGTAGGGTCAGTTGTGTCTCTCCTTCAGCTCAGTGAATTCTTTTTTGTAAAGGACAGACAAGGACACCATGGGCTGAAGGAGACAGCTATGAGGCTGGGCCATACTTTTACATTATAGGGGCTTGGTTTCAATGGCAGAATCACTTTTATTGGAGGTACACTGCACTTGGCCTAAAAAAAATCATATACAGCAAAATTTATCACCTCCAAAGTAGGGGACTGACAGAAACTTAGAACTGGCAACTGAAGCACTTGGTTTCTAAATTGCAGGTGATAATGGACTGGCCCCCATATCTGAAAAAAGATGTGTATTAAAGTTTAATACAGTGTTTTATCAAACTTTGTTTTAAATTGTGATCAAGTTGCTAGGAACTATATCCTACTATAGTTTTAATGATTTTTGTGAATATTTAAAAATTTATATGAATAAAATTGGACATTTTTCCATTTGACTTTTTTTTTAAGCCCTTGCCAATTTTCTTCTCCACTATGGTCTTTTTATTTGTTGGACTCTTTATTTAATGGCACATTAAGCCTTTGTCTATAAGGTAAACTGAAAAATTGTATCTCAAAATGGTAAATAAAATAGTAATTTGTAAAAAGTTTAATATATATGGAAATAAAAGATTATGCCTTTGAGTTGATTATTGAGATATTGTGGAGAAGATATGGAAGAGGAGATGGTAGGGCAAAGGAACTTATGTAAACTTTTTCTCTATTTATAGAAGTTTTTCTTTTACTCTACCTAAACCTGGAGTGCCAAGACTTGGTTGGTTTTCATTTGAGAATTCCAGAATATGGACCAATTCTAAACATGATACCATGAGAGTATCCTTAAATATCACTGCAAAATGTCCTAAAGAATGACAGGTTGTTGTTTTTCCTCTGTTGTCTAAGCTAGGTCTATTCCTGCTTTTCTTCTCAGTGGACACAATGGTCTTACACCTATCTAGTGCTATTTCCTTCACTGAAACTGACATGGAGAAAGTATTGACAAGATTCCTGTGATTGTCACCTCTGTAGAACAGTCCTCTGTTAAGATTATGGTGATACTCCAGGAGTAGAAGGAAGATGCAGCTTAAAATTGACAACAAATAAAAAAAAAAAAGGAAGTACTTGCTGATCTAAAGGGAGCTCATAAATGAATAATCCCAGCAAGGAAATGCTAGAACAGAGACTGATACTTCCTCTTCAACACATTTCCAGAGACCATAGAGTGAAGGTGTTAGCGGAGAGCATCTCCTTCATCTGAATCTGAACATCCAGGACAAGCTCCAGGGAATTAAGAGCATCACCTTGGATTCATCTCTATGAAATGTCTCAATGACACTAATAACTCCCTGTGAAAAACAACTTTGGCAAAGTAAAAAACAGGACAGAGCTACAGATCACTGTGTAACTGCTAATCTAAATGATGACCTGCTTGTTGAGAAAGATGCTTAGATAAGAGGAACATATTTGTTATATGTCCAAATTGTCATACTACTATGTGCCCTAGTACATGTAATCCATATTTTTGTGGGTAGAGATAAATCATGAAAATTAATAACACGTCTCAGAGAGATACCCAAATCTGTTTAGGAATAACTTGGTGATCTCGTGTATCTACTACTGATAACTCCAGTGTACAAGGGAGCTTATGGAAAGCTCTCTGACATAGTTGGAGTAAAGTGTATTTGGGAATGATTACTAGTTATATAACTTTTTTTTTTTTATAAAACGGCATCATCTTTATTTTGCATACTTTAATTTCAGAACAAAATAATAAAAAAAACCACAATACACAACATCCAACCCCACTGTCAAATTAAGGAGGGGATGGGGCTTGAGGCCATTGTTTCCTGCCTTAAGACACAGGACAGGAGAGAGACCACTAGACATCAGCAGGGGAGCCAGGTGGGACAGGACCACTCAAGGCTGCTGTGGGAGCCACGGGGACACTATACAGAGGGCAGGAGCTTCAAGGAGTTCCTAATCTACTTCTTCCATGCGGGAGGCGTCCTCGTCTCCCTCGAGAGGGGGGATCTCCTCAGGAACAGCTGCGCTGGGTTCCTCTGCTGTCACCTTGTCCTCATCAATGCCTAGGCCTAACTTGATCGTGCGATAGATGCGGTTGGAGTGGGTCTGGGGATCCTCCAGGGAGAAGCCGGAGGACAGCAGCGCAGTTTCAAACAGCAGCAACTTTTTTCTGAAGAATTCACCATTTTTTGTTCATAAAATACGCACTAAAACTTTACTCAATAAGTACTCTACGGCAATAGCATATTTGCCAGATAAATGAACATTGGCCAACACATTATAAAAGAGCCCTTGGGAATATTGGCACAGGTCTAGGATCTCTAGGACAGGCCATTTTTTTTTTTTACTATATATGGAAATATATACCAAAGCAACTGAGTTATTGACCCATATTGGCCTATTAGACTGAATGTTATTTCATGAGAAAGGGAAAAAGTGGCAAGAAGCCTAGACAGATAACACAGCCCTAGAGACATGGATAAATAGACTTTATAGATACTTTGGCAAAAAACTAGGGAACAAAGATGGGAAAGAGCAGGAACACTGACCACAGAGGGGATGTGAAGTATGCTCTTCCAGATGGATACAGAGGTAGCTCAAGGACAGTGGCCTGGGAACATGGCAGAAGAAGCACTTGTTTGAGTTTAAGAGACTCAGGATACCCTTGGCATATGAAAAGCCTAAATGCAGAATGTAATCTACATACATGTTTCTTAATTTTCATGGTTCTATGTATAAATAAAAACAGATGTACTTAATAGTGAAGTTAATTGAAATTGGAAGCTTATTAAACGCCACCAAGATTTCATCAGTTGGAGAAAGATCAACATTTAAAAATAAAGCTCATTGGGAACATGGTTAAGTATAATTTTGCAGTGTGAAAAAGAGCATATAGTTTATGCCTTCAAAAGACTTGGAATCCAAAACTGAGACTTAGCCACTGGTTGAAACTTCAATCCATGACAATGTCAGGTATATGAATATTGTCACCTTTGCTGGGAAGGAAGAGTAAATATTATTGTAATTTTGATTTCTTTGTTTTGTTAATATCTTGGTGTAATTTATAATTTAATTGCAATTTGGCACAATGCTAGTATAAATGGTAGGGTTAATTCAATGCATTTTTACTAAATCTATGATAATCCTTATATTGATGATCAAACACCATGGGGAACCGAATCAAAATTTCTACAAGATATTCTTCCAATGGAGGGTTATTGGGAACAGAAGTAACTAGATTTAGTTAATAACAAAGTAATTGTTTTATTGTATTGATCTATAGAAACTCTTCCTAAAGGTTACATTTCAGTGGCAGAAAGAGGTAATAAGATTGTCAAGCTTGCCCATGCTTATGAACAACTTTGCACCAGAATCTTTTGGAAATTTGGGTAAACTGAAAGGGCTTTTTGAACTTATACTCACGCCTGCACTTCTTTGATAATGTAAATAATTAGTATCTTCACAGTTGTTTTTTCTTTTTGTTGTTAATGGTATGAAAATTACAGGAGAGGGAATGCTCATGAACAATGAGCTTTGGGTATAAAGTTGATTTACATTTCTACTAGAAACACTCTCATCTTTTGGAAAGACATATTTTGGATATGTTTTGCTCTTATATAAGATAGGAGCCGTGGATGGATAAAGTACTGTTTAGGATCCAAAACGGCCTGGCGACCCCAAGGTTATCTTTTTTATTGATGGTTGACTGGCATAACTGGTTTGATAAAGCTGATTTGACTGAAAGAACCACTGAGATTTTCTTGGAGAACTCTCCAGGAGTCAAAATTCCTTGCACACAATTTGGCAGTTCAGAGCATGCACTTAGCCCTGTTCTGGTTTACAAATAGAGCCCCAGGGAGTTAGGGCCATGGGATATCTTAGGGTCTTCCAATACTTGTTTCTGCTCTCTTTCTCTTGCTGTAACATATCTTTTCCTTTAAATAAAAGCCTTGAATGAGCATACTCTAGAGTCTGTAAGTCTTTTAAAATATACAAACTATGTATGAAGGTATTTAAAAAACTTGGTTGAAAATGGAAATAAAAGTTGTTTATTTTGGTGCCATTTAAAAAATTCTGTGCATGGAAGTATTTTCAATAGATGCATGGAAAATGTATTATGGAAAAAGCTGTGCATGGATTTCAACTTTTTTGCATCAAAATAAACTTATCTTTTAATTTCACTTTTCTTCAAACTCTTCAAAGTACTCTTATGCATGCACAATATACATAGGTTTTGTTGGAAAAGGTTGGATCACTGGAAATGGACCTGCCCTGGAGTCGAAGGATGCCCAGGTCAGAGCCACAGATCTTATTGGCTCTAAGCTGAAAAGCCCTTCACTCAGCCCAACTTCCAAAGTGACCACTGCAGCTGAGGGGATGGTCAAGTAGGGTCAGCAACATTGCAGGCAGAACTGTAAATTTCTTGTTAGAGATGCCCCCTGCCTTTACCTGGCCAGCTCTCCTCCCAGGATTTATCAAAGTGGTTCTTGTAAAACATACATGATTTGGGTTGCTTAATTTTAGACATCAAGTATTATTTGCTCATCAGTAATGTACAAGACAAGATGGTTACGAGATGAGACCATCCCCAACAGCCTAAAAGCAGTGATGCTGGATCCATAAGAAAAAAAAAAAAAAAAAAAGAAACAAAACAAATCCTAGGGAACCCACAGCTAGATTGTCTCCCAACTCTTGAGGCCACCAATGACTTGGTTTTGTTTAATCCTTTTTAAGAGTCTTTTGATAGTTACTTTTTAGTTTGTTCAAGGCTTTCAGCTATAATTATCAGGAAAAAAGGGAATAATATGCTTAACCCATCTTCTCCATCACTGGGAGTTCCATGGTAATCTTCTTAGAAACATAATTCTAATTGTGTTCCTCCATTTACTCTTCAATGGATTATAATTATAGTCAGAATAGAATGCACTGTCTTTCACAAGACTCCATGTGCTTGCCTCTTACCTGAAACCTATCAGTTAACTTACATCTACCATCTCCCTTGCTGTGCCCTCTCCTACCTTGCATCTTTTTTTTAAAGATTTTTATTTATTTATTTGACAGGTAGAGTTACAGACAGAGAGTGAGAGACAAAGAGAAAGGTCTTCCTTATGTTGGTTCACCCCCCCAAAATGGCCGCTACACCAATCTGAAGCCAGGAGCCAGGTGCTTCCTCTTGGTCTCCCATGCGGGTGCAGGGCCCAAGCACTTGGGCCATCCTCCACTGCCCTCCTGGCAGAGCTGGACTGGAAGAGGAACAACCGGGACTAGAACCTGGTGCCTATATTGGATGCCGGCGCTGCAGGTGGAGGATTAACCAAGTGAGCCACAGCACCAGATCCCTACCTTGCATCTTGTTTCTAGAACTCATGGATCCTGTTCCCATGCAAGGGCTTTCACATGTGCTGTTCTGCTGCCTGAAGCACTTGTCTTCATAAACCTGGCTTATTCCTAATGATGAGGAAGAAATAGAACAAGAAGAGAAAAATCTCACCCAAACTATACACAATATTGATCAGCAAATGGACTAAAGGCATTTTAAAAGGTAAACCTATAAAGTTACTGCAATAAAACATACAATGTATCATTAGCTAGAATTGGCAAGTTGAGTTCTTGAATAAAAATCTCAGATTCATGGAGAATAAGGCCAAAACAAAAATTTTATGATTTAAACTTAAGGATGTCTTTTAAATATAGGACATAATAAAAAATGTAGACTAGGAGAAGATGTTTGCAATGTCTGAAACTGACAAGGAATAAATCTATAGACTTTTTATGAAAAATACTTGTATATAAGAAATTGCATGGGCTCCTACAGAAAAATGAGTAAACGGTACAAAAAGAAATTCACAGAATAAGAAATCTCAAAAAGAGGCTCAATTTCATGATAAGACATATAAAAAATAAAAATTCTATACACTACCTCTTTATGTCCATCAGATGGCAATAACTGGGAAAGTGTGGTTGTGGATCTGTTGTGCTCTGCTCATGGAAGGATGTTACAGCATATTTTGTGGAACCAACTATCAATACTTATTCTGATTAAGTCTATCCTCTATGATCCAGGAATCCTGATTTAAGAGCAATGCCAGGGAACATACCAACAAATCCATTGACATTCTTTCCAAAACTGTGCTAGTGGGTAATAAAAATATTTTGGAATTAATAAACAAGTAAACTGTGGGAGGTAGACACTAGGGAGTAAGAGATCGAGTTAAAATCAACACACTGGATACACACATAGAAATATGGGTGGAATTAACAGGATCTAAGTAGAGAAATAAAACAGGAAACTTATCAGAATGTGAAGCAGAGTTTAATTTATATAAAATTTAGGAATGCATTTGTACAAAATGGCAAGGCACATTTTATAAGGAGTTACAAATAAAAAACTATACATTATATTAGAATGGTTGCCTGTGGGGGTGACACACAGGGAAATATGGGAGAAATCGAGTAAACGTACAAATGACTGAATGCATGGCTAAGTCATTATTGTGAATCCAAAGAAAAGCATTACAGAGGGAGTCAGTGTTGGGACATGGTGGGTAAAGCAGCCACCTATTTGGCCAACATCCCATTTGTGCCGGCATCCCATTTAGGCACAAGTTCGAGTTCCAGCTGCTCCACTTACAATCCAACTCCCTGCTAATGAGCCTAGGAATGCCTTAGTGGATGACCCAATTATGTAGGCTCCTGTACCCATATGGGAGACCCAAAAGGAGCTCTGGGTTTCCTGGCTTTGGCTTGGCCAGCTCAAGCTGCTGTGAGTTTTGGGGAGTGAGCCAGTGCATGCAAGATCTGTCTGTCTCTCTCTCTCTCCCTTCCTCCCTATAAATCTTTTAAAAAAGGAATGGAAAATCATTGCTGAGCCCATGGATAATGATGTGCCATGAGTTGAAGATAATGATTAAATTATATCTGTGTGCTGAGGATTGCTCCCATCCTCCAAAATACACATCAAGCCACATGGCATCTCCAGGAAGTAGCTAAAATAGAGCCCTTTACATTCACAACCAGATGATAAGTAAAATATTCTCAATGCACTTAATGAAGACGCTGCTTAATAATATGATGGTTTGAAAGTGGGGTATTAATTAGGAGGTGTCAGCAGGGTTGGTTCTTTCTGAAGTCCTGAAGGAGAATCAGTCTCATGACTGTCCTAGCTTCTAATACTCTCAGGAATTCTTTGGCTTGTGGATGTTACTCTCAGTGTATTTTCACATCATCTTTGCTCCGTTTGTGTATATCTCTGTGCCCAAGTTTCCTCATTGTATAAGAACAGTCTTCATACTGGATTGGGGCACTCCAATGCTGTAATTTTAATTCGAGTACACCTGCCATGATGATGTTTCAAATCAGGGTGTGTTGTCAAGGACTTGAGTTTGGACTTCGACATATCATATTGTGGGGCACAGTTTAAGTGATAGTAGTCTGTCCTCTGCTTCTCTTTCCAAATTCATGTCCTTCCTGCATGTATGTTCACACCTGAGTTAATTGGGTCAATTTCCTTTCTTTCCATCTTTCCCCATGTTGTCTTTTCTGTCTTTTACTTTCTGCTCATCTAGCTTCATTTATTCAGACTCAGCTCTCAAATTTCCTTTTTTCATGAAGCTTTCTGTGACAGCTTTGACTCTTACTGGCCTTAACCTTTTCAGTACTTGTCATCTAGTTTTGCAGAACAATCTAGACTTTATGTTGCTTTTTTTCATAAGAGATAAAGTTGTCTAATGACAAATTTGCCTAAGAGAATAGCTGATATGCCTGTCACTTAACCTGGTATAGACTGAGAACACTTTAGCTTGACCATTATTAGGATAAAATTAAGTACCTTATACCATACCAACAATTTCTTCTTGAGACATTGACATGAACATCATGAATAAAGCTTTGGCATAAAGTCTTAATTCTAAATGCATTTTTAAGCAATGAAATACAAAATTAACAGCATTTAATCCTAGTAGACAACTATCCTCTTAAATTCTCATGTATTTCTAACCATTAGAAGAAATCTTATTATTGAAATGTTCTAAATCCATTATAGATGAGGCCTGGGGTATGATTAATTGTAAGGTAAAGTTTCTCTCTGTGAACCTGTGAAACCATACTACAGATTTTCTGCTTCCAAAAACACAAAGATGATGCAATCATAAAATACCCCTCTTCTAAAACAGATGGGAAAGGAAAAGGGGATATGAGCCTTAAGCAAGACTGAAACAAAGCAGTAAAAAAATCCATTTTTTAAAAGCTTAACAACAAACTTTGACTTAGAATCTTGTCTTCTAGGCTGGCGCAGTGGCAGCCCTTGTCTTTCAAAAGCAGCCCAGCCGCCTGCCACGCAGGAGTTTTGGAACTGAGGAGGTGTTGGCCCCATCTCCTGGGCTTTTGTTCTCAGGATCCTGGTATCAGTGACTGGTCTCTGAACTGCCCTTTGGGTCACTCTTCCCTCTTCCTGAAGGATGACACATGCTCAGCTGAATAGCTCTAGGAATAGCCTGGGGAAGCCCGACAGTCTTCCTTCATTTCATTCCATTTCATCTCAGCCTGAGCTGGCAGTGTTTCTGCTGAGATAGTTGATTAGATCCACAGGAAGCTTGAGGACATTAGCCACACCCTTGATATTCTCTCCACAGCACATGTTCTCATTTTGTGCAATATGGATAAGCAGAGAATTTCCAAATCTTCAAATTCTGGTTAACACTCTTTCTGATTCAATCATTCCTCTTACATTTTCCTATATGTAATAACAGGAAACTAGCCATGCATTCAGAACACTGCTCAGAAATAAACTCGGCTAAACACCCAAACTCATTCCTTACACATTGTACTCACCTCCCAACAGAGTGCGATTCCGTGAAGCCTTCTGCCTTTTATTAATCAAAATCCCCTTTTGTCTGGTTACTAATAGCATGTTCACCATTTGTGTTTCAGACCTCATAAACACATTTAAATCAGTATTTCTACCAGCCGTCTCTTCAAAGGCATCTAGGCCTTTTCTATCAAGTTCCTCTTCCACTTCAGTTCATGCTTCTTGCCTTCACAGCTAGGAGTATAATCTCAGGATCAGTTAACTTGATGAGTTGTTGGACTGTTTTGCAAAGTGACTGCACCATATTACGTTCACATCAGCAACGTATGAAGTTTCCAGTTTCCCCATGTATTCTCCAGTATCTGTTACTCATATTTTTGATCACAGTCATTTTACTGATTGTGAAGTGGTATCTTGTGGTTTGGAGCATTTCCCTCATGTTTAGTGATGTTGAGCATCAGTTTGATTTTTGGCTATTTGTATATTTTTTCTGGAAAAATGTATTTTTATTTGCTTTATATACCTTTTAATCGGGTTATTTGTCTTTTTATTATTTACTTGTAAATTTAAAAATAGTCTTCTACACTGTGGCAAAAAGATGACCTAAATGAAAGATCTCTGTGAGATCCCAGCAGTAAGAATGGGCCATCAAAGAAGGAGGTACCTTTCTCTGAAGGCAGGAGAGAACTTCCACTTTGACTATGACCTTGTCTAAATAAGGTCAGAGTTTATGAACTCAAGAGGGTTCCATAGCCTTGGCAGCTCATGACAAGAGCCTGGGGTGATTACTGACATCATAAATAAGAGTGTCAATTGTTAAATCAACAACGGGAGTCACTGTGCACTTACTCTCCATGTAGAATATCTGTCCTTAACATGTTATACTATGCAAATTAATGGTAAAACTAGTATTCAAACAGTGCTTTATACTTTGTGTTTCTGTGTGGGTGCAAACTGTTGAAATCTTTACTTACTAAGTAAAGATTTACTTATATACTAAGCTAGTCTTCTGTATATGAAGATAATTAAAAGTGAATCTTAATGAAGAATGGGATGGGAGAGGGTGTACGAGATGGGATGGTTTGTGGGTGGGGGAGGTTATGGGGGAAAAACTGCTATAATCCAAAAGTTGTACTTTTGAAATTTATATTTACTAAATTAAAAAAAGTATGCTTAAAAAAATAAAAATAGTCTTCTAGATGTCAGGATATCAGTTGGGCTGGGAAATAGAACTGTACCCTCAGAAAGGAATAGCCAATTACAGCAACAAAACTGGAAAAATTCAGTCTTACTGTAATGATTTAAAACTGGCTGGGACTTGAGAAAGCACAGACTTTCCCTGAGCCATTTGTGAGCATGGAACACCATACTAATCTAGGATCAGTTGAATCACCATAGATATGAGGAAATAGTAAACAAATTTCTGAGTTTTACTGACTCGGAGTGAAAAGGGGAGAGGAGAGCACTGAAGAAGCATTAGGAATATAAACATATTGGGCACCATGCCATAATGAGGGGACTTTCCTTAAAATTTTTCTCTTCCCTATGCAGAAGTCTCACTAAAGATCTCTGTCCAATGCCTCAGATAGAGTGACCTAAGAGTGAAGGAACAGGGACTCTGTATGTGTGTATGTCTCTCAGAGTACTTGGAGGTGGTAAGAACAACCATAAGATGCAGAGAGTCTGGTCATGGCCAGCCAGAGAGGCAGAGACTGGAGAGCATTTGCTGTATACCAAGCCTAGCACTATGAGAGAGTCATCCCCAGTGAGATATGTCAGAGAGTCTCTGTAATTGAACATTATCAGATACAAAATATCACATATAGGTTTTCTTAACTGGTACAAATTCCTTTTCAGATGTACAATTTGGAAAATTTTTCTTCCATTCTCTGGGCTTTCTTTTCACTTTCCTGATGGTGTTTTATTTATTTGTTTTTTTTTTGAAATAGATTTATTTATTTATTTAAAAAGCAGAGATATAAAGAGAAAGGGAGAAACAGAAATAGATCTTCCATCCACTGGTTCACACACCATATGGCCTCAACAGCCAGGCTGGACCAGCTGAAGATAGGAGCCTGGAATTTCATCTGGGTCTCCCAAGTGGGTGGTGGCAGGGACATCTTTTGCTGCTTTCTTTGGCATAATTCACTAGGGAGCAGAGCAACTGAACTCAAACCAACGTTCATATGGGATGTTGGCATCAGAGACGGCAGCTTAACTCACTTAGCCACAATGCCTGCCCTGATGGTGGCCTTTGGAGTACAAGTTTTAATTTCAAGGATACCCGGCTTTATCTTCTGTTGTTACTTGTGCTTTCGTGTCATTTCTAAGAAACTACTGTATTATTCAAGTTTAAAAACATTGGCATCTGTTTTATGTTTTGAAGAACTGTATAGTTTTAGATGTTATCCTGTTATATGTGATTCATTTTGAAATAAATTTTATGTCTATTGTAAAGTGTGAGAAGGGGATCCTTCTTTCTCATGTGAATACCCAGTTGTAACAGTATCATTTTCATGTTTTAGTTTTTTTTTATTTTTTTTAACTTTTATTTAATAAATATAAATTTCCAAAGTACAACTTTTGGATTATAGCAACTTTCCCCCCTATTACCACCCTCCCACCCGCAACCATCCCATCTCCCACTCTTTCTCGCATCTCATTCTTCATCAAGATAAAATTTCAATTATCTTTATATACAGAAGATCAACTTAGTATGTACTAAGTAAAGAGTTCAACAGTTTGCATCCACACAGAAACAAAAAGTATCAAGTACTGGTTGAGTAGTAGTTTTACCATTAATTCACATAGTACAACACATTAAGGACAGAGATTCTACTTGGGGAGTAAGCAAACAATGACTCGCATTGTTGATTTAACAATTAACACTATTATTTATTACATCAGTAATCACCTGAGGCTCTTGTCATGAGCTGCCAAGGCTATGGAAGCCTCTTGAGTCTGTCCACAAACTCCAGCCTTATTTAGACAAGTTCATAGTCAAAGTGGAAGTTCTCTGCTCCCTTCAGAGAAAGATACCTCCTTCTTTGATGGCCCATTCTTTCCACTGGGATCTCTTTCACAGAGATCTTTCATTTAGGTCATTTTATTTTTTTTTGCCAAAATGTCTTGGTTTTCCATGCCTAAAATATTCTCATGGGCTTTTTAGCTGGATCTGAATGCCTTAAGGGCTGATTCTGAGGCAGAGTGCCGTTTAGGACATCTGCCATTCTATGAGTCTGCTGTGTAACCCGCTTCCCATGTTGGATCTTTCTCTCCTTTTTTTTTTTTTAATTTATTTATTTATTTTTTTTTATTAAACTTTTATTTAATGAATATAAATTTCCAAAGTATAGCTTATGGGTTACAATGGCTTCCCCCCTCCCATAGCTTCCCTCCCGCCTGCAACCCTCCCCTTTCCCGCTCCCTTTCCCCTTCCATTCATGTAAAGATTCATTTTCAATTCTCTTTGTATACAGAAGATCAGTTTAGTATATATTAGGTAAAGATTTCAACATTTTGCCCATATAGCAACATCAAGTGAAAAAACTACCATTGGATTACTAATTATAGCATTAAATAGCAATGTACAGCACATTAAAGACAGAGATCCTACATAATTTTTTTTTCAAATTAATTAATTTTCTATGCCATTTCCATTTTAACACCAGGTTGTTTTTTTTTTTCATTTCCAATTCTCTTTATATACAGAAGATCACTTCAGTATATAATTAGAAAAGACCTCATCAGTCTGACACTAGTCTTGTTTATATGATCCCTTTGACTCTTAATCTTTTCATTGTGATCAATTGTGAACTGAAACTGATCACTTTGACTAGTGAGATGGCATTGCCACATGCCACCTTGATGGGATTGAATTGGAATCCCCTGGCACGTTTCTAACTCTACCATTAGAGGTAAGTCTGATTGAGCATGTGCCAAACTGTACATCTCCTCCCTCTCTTATTCCCACTCTTATATTTAACAGGGATCACTTTTCAGTTAAATTTAAAACCTAAGAATAATTGTGTGTTAATTACAGAGTTCAACCAATAGTACTAGAACAACAAAAAAAATACTAAAAGGGATAAAGTATTACATTGTACATCAACAGTCAGGACAAGGGCTGATCAAGTCATTGTTTCTCAGAGTGTCCATTTCACTTCAACAGGTTTCCTTTTAGGTGCACAGTTAGTTGTCACTGATCAGGGAGAACATATGATATTTGTCCCTTTGGGACTGGCTTATTTCACTCAGCATGATGTTTTCCAGCTTCCTCCATTTTGTTGCAAATGACTGGGTTTCATTGTTTCTTACTGCTGTATAGTATTCTATGGAGTACATGTCCCATAATTTCTTTATCCAGTCTTCTGTTGATGGACATTTAGGTTGATTGCATGTCTTAGCTATTGTGAATTGAGCTGCAATAAACATTGAGGTGCAGACAACTCTTTTATTTGCCAATTTAATATCCTTTGGGTAAATTCCAAGGAGTGGTATGGCTGGGTTGTATGGTAGGGTTATATTTAGGTTTCTGAGGAATCTCCAAACTGACTTCCATAGTGACTTAACCAGTTTGCATTCCCACCAACAGTGGGTTAGTGTCCCTTTTTCCCCACATCCTCTCCAGCATCTGTTTTTGGCAGATTTCCGTATGTAAGCCATTCTAACCGGGGTGAGGGAAAACCTCATTGTGGTTTTGATTTGCAGTTCCCTGATGGCTAGTGATCCTGAACATTTTTTCATGTGTCTGTTGGCCATTTGGATTTCCTCTTTTGAAAAATGTCTATTGAGATCCTTGGCCCATCTCTTAAGTTCGTTGTTTGTTTTGTTGTTGTGGAGTTTCTTGATCTCTTTGTAGATTCTGGTTGTTAATCTTTTATCTTTTGCATAGTTTGCAAATATTTTTTTTTCCATTCTGTTGGTTGCCTCTTCACTTTTCTGACTGTTTCTTTTGCAGGTAGAGTTAGACAGTGAGAGAGAGAGACAGAGAGAAAGGTCTTCCTTTTTCCGTTGGTTCATTCCCCAAATGGCCATGACAGCCGGTACTGTGCTGATTCAAAGCCAGGAGCCAAGTACTTCCTCCTGGTCTCCCATGCAGTTGCAGGGGCCCAGGCACCTTGGGCCATCCTCCACTGCCATCCTGGGCCTCAGCAGAGAGCTAGACTGGAAGAGGAGCAACCAGGACTAGAATCTGGCACCCACATGGGACGCCAGTGCCACAGGCAGAGGATTAACCAAGTGAGCCACGGCACTGGCCCCTCAGAACTGTTTTTCTTGGGATTTCCTCTCTACTTTTTAAATTTCTGATCAACTGCCAGATGCTGTATGTACAATCCTTTGGGATTCTTAATATGTTTCTCCTGGGATGAAATGTATGTCTTATGAATAATTTGTACTGAGTGATCAGGGCCTCACTTCCATCTCCAGTGCCTGAGGAAGAACCTCTGTTTTATGAGTGAAGTGTAGAGAAAAGAAGGAAACTCCAAATTTTTTACTATACTCACCAAAAACATGTCCTCTTTAACTTGGAGGTGGAGAAGATGTGACTTGCTGGTGGTCTACCTACTTTGGCAAGATAAGGTTGGGAATTGAGAGAAGTGAACCCAGCTGCTTAAGAACAGGTCATCTATTAAACTAAACTTGGGGAGGAACTAGGAAACAGGTTGTGGCTCACTTAGAACAAACTTTTATTGTTCTTACCAATTTTGTCATTTCTTTCAATAAAAGTTTCTATATTTGCTATATGTCTTTAACACAAATTCCAGAGATTTTGAATTCTTATTTTAAAGTACTTTTCTCTGTATTTGCATTTTCCCCCCGAGGTGTAGGTTTGTCATCTCGGAATTCTTTCAAAATTGGCCTAAGTTCTAGAGTATTCTACTCCTTTTACTCCATTCCTGTTCCCCTTTGTCATTTCAGTATGGAAGTTAAGTTTATTGATCCTTTCCTTGGTCTTGTCTAATCTACTGGTGAGTCCACCAAAGGCATTCTTCATTTCCATTACAGTGTTTTTTATTTCTAGCACTTCTTCTTTAGTTTTCTCTTAGAATTTTTATCTTTCTAGTGAATTAACTCATCTCTCTTACATGACACCCACTTTTTCCACTGTAGCCTTTAGACTATTAATCACCAGTATTTAAAAATGTTCATCTGAGGATTTTAAACTGTACTGAGTCTAGTTATGATGGTGGCTCTCTCTTCAGACTATTTTTGTTGCCTCTTTGAGCATGACTTGTCCTTTGTTGAAAACCTGACATTGTGTGGTGGGAAAGAGAAATTCAGCTAATGAGGTCCATAATGTGAGTTTTATGTTAATTTGAGTAGCAGTTGGGTTGTGTTTAATGTCTGTTGTAGCTTTAGGTGCTAGAGTCTTCAAACTTCTCTATTTTCCTTGTTGTTGTCCTTCTCTTAGGCCTTGAATTTTCCTAAATCTATACCACAAAGTGTGTGCCTTGCAGAAATATCAGCCGTAATCCACTGTTATTCTGGAGTCCTGTTAATGTGGCTATAATGTGGCATAAATATGTGATTAAACGAGACTTTTAGTTCTTGTGATGCTGTTTTCAAAGGTTTATTATAATCCGCTGCTCCCTTAGGTGACATGAAGGCTAGCTGGTGTGGAGTAGGAGAAATGCTGCTCTCTCATGTGGGTTAAGGTGCTGGTAAAATTTTATTTTCCCAAAAAAGTAGGCCTTTATATGAGGTGTGTTTTAGGCATCTTTTACAATGACTATTCTTTTCCCAGAAGGAGCTAGGACTGGATATTTCTAAACTCTATACTGTGAGAACCTGGAGAGTTTTCTGGAGCCAAATCCCAGAAAAGTGTGGGGATGGGGGAAGGGGTTTGTAATGGTTGATACCAGGAATTTCTCTCTTACATCCTGTCCACGTCAGTCTCCAGCAGTTAATCATAATTGTCACCTGATTTACTGCACTTTCAAGGTCCAATGGCTTATGCTCACAAGTAAGCAGATCTCATCTTTGACTTGTGTGTTCTGACTCTGAGGTGGAAATTTCTCTAATAAGCCCAAGAAAAGTTGTTGAATTGTAGCTTGTTGCAGTTTGACTAGTTGTAAATATTGCAATGATGACTTCAAATCTCTTTGTATCAGAGGTGCTGGAACACATATCTTAACAGTATGGACAACTGGGATATAACTCTCTATTCTCTAATTTCCAGAATGGTGAAATATTCTTTGAAAAATATTTTATCTTAATTTCTTTTTTTGTTTGTTTGTTTGTTTGGCTGGAGGTGGCTTATGGTGATATTTCATGTCACCGCAGGCAACATGTGCTGCAGTTAAGAATTTGATTCTGGGGCTGGTGCTGCGTTGCAGTGGGTTAACACCGTGGCCTGAAATGCTGGCATCCCATATATCCCACCATATATGGGTGCTGATTTGAGTCCCAGCTGCTTCTCTTCCAATCCAGCTCTCTGCTATGGT
The DNA here is from genome assembly GCF_033115175.1 of Lepus europaeus. Taxonomy (NCBI): domain Eukaryota; kingdom Metazoa; phylum Chordata; class Mammalia; order Lagomorpha; family Leporidae; genus Lepus; species Lepus europaeus. The sequence goes on from NC_084842.1 coordinate 42,384,893, forward strand.
TTGGGAAAGCAGTAGAAGATGACCCAAGTCATTGGGCCCTGGCACCCACTTGGGAGACCCAGAAGAAGCTCCTGGATCCTGGTTTCAGATTGGCTCAGTTCTGACCATTGAGGCCATCTGGGGAGTGAACCATCGGATGGAAGGCCTCTCTCTCTCTGCCTCTCCTCTCTCTGTGTATCTCTGACTTGCAAATAAAGAAATACATCTTTTTTTTTTTTTTTTTGACAGGCAGAGTTAGAGAGAGAGACAGAGAGAAAGGTCTTCCTTGTTCCATTGGTTCACCTCCCAGATGGCTACTACGGCTGGCACACTGCACCGATCCGAATCCAGGAACCAGGTGCTTCCTCCTGGTCTCCCATGTGGGTGCAGGGCCCAAGCACTTGGGCCATCCTCCACTGCCTTCCCGGGCTGGAGCAGAGAGCTGGACAGGAAGAGGAGCAGCTGGGACAGAATCCAGTGCCCCGACTGGGACTAGAACCCAGGGTGCCCGCGCTGCTGGCGGAGGATTAGCCTAGTGAGCCATGGCACCAGCCAAATAAATAAATCTTAAAAAAAAAAAAAAAGAATTTGGGGCCAGCACTGTGGTGCACCGGGTTAACACCCTAGCCTGAAGTGCTGGCATCCCATATGGGCACTGGTTCTAGTCCCAGCTGCTCCTCTACTGATCCAGCTCTCTGCTGTGGCTTGTGATAGCAGTAGAAGATGGCCCAAGTCCTTGGGCCCCTTGCACCCATGTGGGAGACCTGGAAGAAGCTCCCGGCTCCTAGCTTCGGAATGGCGCAGCTTCGGCCATTGCAGCCAATAGGGGAGTGAACCATCGATGGAAGACCTCTCTCTCTCTGCCTCTCCTCTCTCTGTATGTAATTCTGACTTTCAAATAAATAAATAAATCTTTAAAAAAAAGAATTTGATTCTGATATCAAAATGTGGGATTTGAATTCTGGCTATTTTTCTCCAGATTTGTTACTTTAAGAAAGATATTTCACCTTGCTGTTCCTTAGTTTCTTCATCCTTAAAATAAAGTTATAATAGTAATTTTCTCCAAGGAAAGAATTAGTTATGGTAATACTTACAAGCATTGTGGAATAATATCTGATACAAAAATTGTACTTAATAAATCTTGGCTATTTTTAAGTTTTACAGAAGTATGACTATTTTTATGACTGTGAGTATTGTTAAGTTTTATTTAATTATTTATTTATTTGAAAGGTATAGTTAGAGAGAGACAGAGGCAGATTATGAGAGAGAGATGTCTTCCAAATGCTGGTTCATTCCCCAAATGGCCACAATGGCCAGAACTGGACCAATCTGAAGCCAGGAGCTTCTTCCAGGTCTTCCACATAGATTCAGGAACCCAAGCACTTGGGCCATCCTGCACTGCCTTCCCAGACCATAGCAGGGAGCTGGATTGGAAGTGGAGCAGCCGGGACTCAAACCGGCACCCATATGAGATGCCAGCACTGCAGGTAGCAGCTATACACACTACGCCAAAAAGCTGGCCCCTTGTTACATTTTGAGATCTCCCTTTGCCATCTTTACATTTTAGACTCAAGACTTAGATTTCCAGAAGAACTGATATAAGTCACAAGGCAATTTTAAGTCATGTGGCCAGGCTATAGCAGTGGATTTTCTAATTGAGAGACACGCCTTTGTCTCTGACAACACAGGGCAAAAGTCCAACAGCTTTGTTTTATTTTGTTGAAATCATTGTGTGTTTGAAGAATTATCTTCATGGATAGTTTATGGATTCTGGAAAACTCCCCACAAAAACAAGACTCTTTGATCCACAAGTGTTTGTTTTTCATCTTAAAAACAAAACAATAGAGACAACATCACCAACAACAGAATAAACCTAACACAAAACCTTAAAGTAAAAGCTTTTAAGGATCTGTAAGGCCCATCCTTCTCTCTAGAAAACATCTCACTGTAAAGATAAACACAATTGCATTGCTATGGCTGAGAATGTGACCTTATGTCCTTCAAAAGAAATAGAGATGTCATGATTAGGAGGGAAGGAGGATTCTCTGGTTTGAGAGGGTTTTTTGATTCAATATTGACTTTTTTGGTTCATGACAAGACTGGCAAAGGTAACACCTAGGATAAAGTTTGCCTTCAATAGTACCTACTCCTTCTTTGTGTTCTCCTCCTAAGCTGCATTTATAAAAGTAGAAAGCTGATCTTACATCTAGGAAATATGATTTGTATTCACTAATTTCCAGACTGGATGAATGTTATATACTCAGTGGATATGACAAAGTTCCAGTTTGTGGAATATAAATAGAAATGATGTGAGTTATTTCCATCTATTGGTCCTAAATTCTCCTATAATACGGCAGAGACACAGTACTTCTTGGCATAGTGCCGCCCCAAGAGAACCCAAAGCTTGCATCATTAGAATTTGAGTGATCAGGAAATATATGTGATTGTGTGGCATCTCAAGTTCTTGTAGTTGGTTGTTAGAATAGCCATCATCAAATAATATACAAAAACAGAACAGAATCTGAGAGAGTAGAGTAGTTTGTTCTGGGTGACATCTGATTTTGTGCCAGCATTGGAACTGGAAATTGCAGATCCCTGGTTTAAAGTATTTTATCATTATTATACTTTTTTACCCATCTAACCCCAGTTCATTAAAAAAGAAAAAAAATGGAAATACAAAACATTGAGCAGTTTAATAAGATAATTCCACACAATTGCTGCCTCTCTGTATTCAAAAAATATAATTACTACATTTTAAGACACACATTACTTTGGATACTTTCCATTGTTGCTTCTTCTATCATAATTTCTGAAATTAGGAATTTCAAGAGTCATGGACAAGAGTTAAAGAGATGTGTGTATATTAGACAGTAATTCAAAGTAAAATCACAAGAAGTATCATTAACTCTGTTTATGAACTAAGTCCATTTTAAGTTACAAGAGGTCAGATCACCCTTTGCACTTAATGATGGTTACATGAGATTATAAGTCTCTAATTCTATTTAGTACCCCATCCATGCCAATGGGATGAGTTGGACAGTTAAAGGTATCTGACTAACGGAAATGACTTGGGGCCAAAGTAAACTGTCAAAATGAGGCTAAATTTAGCTTTGCAACAAAGCAGATGTAAATCTCGTAGGTTTCTCACCATCAGCTACGAAAATAACAAAACATCTGTGTCCTACAGAAGTATTTTAAAAGGTTGAAGATAGGGCAAGGTTTGTAACCTGTTTCCTCTAAGCCTCAAGTCTGAGATCAGTTCCAGCAAAAGTTGAAGGTTACTTAAAGAAGTCTGAGCTGCTTCCCACTGGACACAAAATGTTCCCAAGTAAAACTCATTAGTTCAATGACTGTGAAAAATGCTAGATTATGTCTAAATCACAGAACGTGACAGCTTCAGGGGACCATGCTGTCACCTCAAATGCTCCAGTGAGTCCATGAAGAATGCCAGTGGTAGGAAGGGTAATTTTCTTTCCCAATTCTCTTTTCCAGTGTAGCGAAATATTTGCATAAAGTGACTCAATCAAAAGCAAGCTGAATGTCTGTTGTTATGAAATCTTGCATTCTTCCACAGCGAGAGGGAGGAAAAAGAAAATAAAGCACAGGAGAATGGCATTTTTATTTTACAAACAGGAAAAAGAGTACCTTTTTTCTTAAACTTTTCTTTAAAAAGTTGCTGGGAATACTAGCTTTTATGAACTCTGAGTGAATTACAATTGTGATTGTTGGGTTTTGAGTTTTGCATTTTGAAAACCTTTTCATATTCTGACTCCTCATTTTTTCTTTTTTAATGTTTGTAAAATAATTGCAAGAAATAACTTTGAAAAATCTTTCCAGTATTCTCTGCCAAAAATCTCTGTACAGCTTTTCCCACTGTGTATTCCTACAGGTCTTTAGAACTGATGAATTCCTGGTTGTCCTGGGGCAGGACTCTATGTCTACATAATTATACCCTAGATTTTGAAACATATTAATTCATATTATCTTACAATTTGTACAAAAATGAATATAATGCACATCACATTGTTTTATGCAGTAAGTGTTTAACAAAAAAGATACCTATATAGTATAAGGGTAATTACTACAAAAATCTCATCATTGGAAGTATTCTAACATGATTCTTCTAGCAAATATTTTAGAATCAAGCAAGATAAAGAAAGTATGTGTGCATAATATTTGCATAATGTTAATTTAAATTGGGTATATGTAAAATAAACATTGAGATGTAAAGGAAATAACAACCTGAATGTATTATACTCTATTGAAAGTACATCCTCATTCAGTCAGAGAACAGAAAAGATTATGCTACTACTATCTTTATTACTGCTAGCAATCAGATAGACTTTGGACTGTGACCTAAAGGGCCGAGCCTCTGGCCTATCAACTGAGGAAGCAACCTCAGTTGGGACAAGCAGAAACCCAAAGGAAAGCCACGCCTGTTCTTCAAGGGAAAAACAGATGATGAATGACATGAGGGACTTTCTCCCATAACCATTGTCTTTTTTTCCCTTGTGTGATTATTCAGATATAGGCGGTCCCCAACTTGTAAGTTCACAGAGTTCATTTTTCAAGAGAACTGTTGGAACTCAGAACATAATGTCCCATAAAATCAGTGTTATGCTCCTGGTTACTAAGGTTGATGGCTTTTTTTCCTTGGTAAAACCCTTGTTGTCTGTGGTGGAGAGTAGGCCCTTCTCAGTCTCCCGTCCTGTGGTTTTCACAGAGTGCCTCGCTGCTCCTTGACCTCAGATACTTGGTCAAATTCAGTGATTACTCAAAGGAGTAGACACAGTTCAAATTGGAACAGTCATAGTAACCTTGCCCCGCTCCCTGCTCCCCCAGCAATAGTGATGAAATGGTGGGCAGGTAGTTTAAGCTGAGACTGGCTAGCTGGATTTCTTTTCAGGAATAATGTCAATTGGATCTGTGGTAGGAAATTGGGATTTTATTGGTCTAAAACTGTGAGGTTGTGAACCCATTGCTGTTACAGTCAATAGCTCCTAATGTGAGAAGACATGGGCTTACAGTAGGAAAGAACAAAGCTAGTAGGCCAAGAGGTAAGAGATGAGAGAAGAAAAGTGAGAGTGCTGCCACCAATCCCTGGTTTTATTGCAGGAGGCTGAGAACGGTCTTGAATCCTGATTTCCAAGGTTGCTATGGAAGGTTAACATGAAAACCTCCTATTGTCTTCAAACCATGCAAACACCATTTTATCTTGTACATATTCTCCCCCCTCCTTAAATCTATTTTTATTGTTTTTTCTTCTTATACTAATATATTCTACCTAAAGTGATTGGTTTTCCAAGCCAGAATTTATTTTTTACTTATTTTTTTATTTTTATTTTTTTATTTTTTGACAGGGAGAGTGGACAGTGAGAGAGAGAGACAGAGAGAAAGGTCTTTCTTTTTGCCGTTGGTTCACCCTCCAATGGCCGCCGCAGCTGGCGCTCTGCGGCCGGCGCACTGCCGGAATTTAGAAACCTATTTTCATACAGTGTTACAAAGTTAACTGCTAGAATGAGTGTGGGGACTGTCTCTCCCCTTTTTGTCTTATCTTCTTTCAACAAGGGTTCAGTGAGCTCAGGTATTTAAAGCAAGAATGCTCAAGCACAGGATTTTGCATTAAGTGTCTTCTCTTGCTGTGACCATAATGGTAACTTTGGTGATAAGGGAACAACATACAGATTCATAAAATTATTCTCATTTTCTGGAGCCCTCAACCCCAATAAAGAGCCCAAAAGAACTCATAGTGTGATGTTTAACTATTTGTAACATAGAATTTATGGGCTGGCACCACGGCTCACTTGGCTAATCCTCCGCCTGTGGTGCCGGCACCCTGGGGTTCTAGTCCCAGTTGGGGCGTCGGATTCTGTCCTGGTTGCTCCTCTTCCAGTCCAGCTCTCTGCTGTGGCCAGGGAGTGCAGTGGAGGATGGCCCAAGTGCTTGGGCCCTGCACCCGCGTGGGAGACCAGGAGGAAGCACCTGGCTCCTGCCTTCGGATCGGCACAGCGCGCCGGCCTTAGCAGCCATCTGGGGGGTGAACCAACGGAAGGAAGACTTTTCTCTCTGTCTCTCTGTCTAACTCTGCCTGTCAAATAAATAAATAAATAAATAATAATTTAAAAAAACCCATAGAATTTATGAAGGAACACAGATAGTATTACAAATAGCTGCTATGGTCATAGTTTTAACCATCCAAGGACAGCACTCAGAACATATTCACCAACTTGCTTGTAACTTTTTACTTAACATCTGAGTCATCTCATAATGGAAAAAATTTTGCTCAAAATAGAAACTACATTGTGGTGGTGATAGTGATTGCTATCCAACCCTTACTGGACTAGTTCATGTTGGATGAGAATGTGATTCACTTATTGAAAAGCACGAATCCTCCCAGGCTCTGGGATGATATTTATCATTTTTTAAATGTTTCACATTACTTTTAAATTATAGATAATTATCTTATGATTGAAGTCTCAAAATCATCTGAGAAACACACACACACACACACTCACTCATTCACTCAAATTAATGTATGTCCATTCCCCTTTCAGCTAGAGTCTCTGTATCTTACTATAAGCACACATAAACAAGATACACCTACACAAGGAACAATATGTTTTGTGGAAGGTAAGGAAGAGTTCAAAAGAAGAGCATAATTTTGTATCCATCATTCCCTTTCATATGTTTTGTAGTTCTCTATCCCTGGAATGCTTTAACTCAATTTATTTGATAGATATATTTATTTAATAAATACTGATAAGTCCCTGTTATATATTAAATGGCACACTGCAGCTATTAAAATTATTTAATTATGTGACAGCCTCTCCACTGGGCTATGAACTTATTGTTAAAAGCTCTGTTCTATTGATCATTGGATTCCTAGTTTAGTGGATGACTTAAGTGTGGAGAAGAGGGAAACCTAACTCTGCCCTAAGAAGCCAGACTGTGCTTCTAATAGAAGGTGATAGCATAACTGCATTTGAAGATAAGCAAAAGACAATGATGTGGAAGGATAAGAGGATGGTAACTGACAGGAGGATTGAGACAAGCCTACTGGAGGAACTGGATATGGCATAGAGGGAATAACTTGGAGTACAAAGTGATTGTCAAGCAATTCTGAGTTGCAGGAGTGTGAATTATAAAATGCTGAAGACTAAAACAGAGAATTAAGAAGGTAGGGGCTAGATAAAGGAGGGCTGCTAATTTGTGGTATTTGAGTTTCTTTCTGTTGTTGATGGAGAACCTCTAAGTGGTGTAAGTAGATCTGTAGCACAAGCAGATTTGCTGTTTAAATCAATGGCTGTAGCATCAGGATTGAAAATAGATCTGAGAAGTATGTTAGAAAATCACTTGCATACACAAGGGAGACTTAGCTACTCCAACTCAACAGAAGTCCAACAACCATTACTAAAATAGCCAATGTATCTGAACATAGCATTTAAAGAAAAGGGAATAGAACTCTGTCTTATTCCCAAAAAGATAAACAAAGACTAAAATCACATGTTGATGGAGATGGAAATCTGCTAACATTCCCTAATCATGAGAGGATGAAGGTTGGTACCTTTCTGCATTTGTGACAAGCTTCTACATTGGCCCATTCTATATGAATAAGAAAATCTATCTACCTATATGTGGAAATGGATAAGCCCATAATTCCATTTTTAGAAATTGGCCCACAATACACTTTAATATGAGTGGAAGTGATTATACGCAAGGTTCTCATTGCAGTATATGGCTTGGAAAAGTAAAAAGAAACGGAAGCATTTTAAAGAGTAGAAAATGAATAGCAGAATGTATGCATACATGTAATAAAATATTATATCTAGCTATACAGAATATTGACTTCTTTTTATATATTGGGTATGATTTCCAAAATGATTTTTTTAAAAGTGATACTCCAGGTTTTTTTTTTTTATCGTTGAAAAATAAGCAATTTTATTCTCTACTCTTATCACTGTTCTTTAATTTTAATTGAAATTTATTTTTCATATACAGATGATATACACACAAATATATGAACCAATGTATATTTATATATTTATTTGACTCTTTATAGCACCAACCATGAACCTAGTATGTCCTATTTCAAAAATCCCTCATATAGCAAAGATTAATTTTTACCAGTGCCGGTGAAAAGATTTACAGCATTCTAATTGTAATTTGACTCCTTTATTTACTTTATTCATGGTTTTAATAATACATTCTTTTATTATATTTCAATTATAATTTGATTCAAAATTTTGACTTTATAAATTTAACAAGAATGCATGTATTTTGACAAAGTCAATTATGTGTTGCAGATGATCCCTTATGAACTTGTTTTCTCATCTATTATGGGGATAATGACATTTCCTTTTTTTTTTTTATTCTGGTTTCTTTTTTTTTCATTTATTAAACTTTTATTTAATGAATATAAATTTCCAAAGTACAGCTTATGGGTTACAATGGCTTCCCCCCTCCCATAACTTCCCTCCCACCCGCAACCCTTCCCTTTCCCGCTCCCTCTCCCCTTCCAATCACATCAAGATTCATTTTCGATTCTCTTTATATACAGAAGATCAGTTTAGTATATATTAGGTAAAGATTTCAACAGTTTGCCCCATATAGCAACACAAAGTGAAAAAACTACCGTTGGAGTACTAGTTATAGCATTAAATAAGAGTGTACAGCACATTAAAGACAGAGATCCAGGTTTTTAAAAATATGGTGACATATGAACAGCTAAAAAAGCCACATAGGAGTGTACATAGAATGATGATAGTAACATACATAAGTAATTGATGAGAAACACCTCTGTTGTAGGACCAGTGTGTTAGGGCCTTGGGGATAGGGAGTGATTTAATTTTCAATGTATATCCTTTAAATTTTTGAAATTTAACTCTTGCATATATTACCTAGTCAAGGAAGGGAGAGGAGGAGGAAGGAAGGAAGAAAGGGAAGAAGAAAAGAATGAAATTAAGGGACTTGACATAAAAACTGAAATTTCACCTTCCCTAAAGTGATTAAATTTGTTCTCTGCAGTTATAAGATGAGCCTCAGAACCCACATGAAGTGATGAGATGTAATTGAGAGGTCAGCGTCACTCTCTGATTCCCAGAGTGCCACAATTCAGATCCTCGTTGGGCCAGAAAAAGGTCACATGTCAACATTATGACATCTTATCTCACTTAATGTGAATATGGAATAGGAAAATACAATCTTCCCCATGAATTCATTACCATGAACTTGCCTTCATTTGTATTTAGAGACTAATTTTTATTAATATGAGAATCCCTGTGTCAATAAGTTAAGATTAAAATGTGTTTTTTGTGTGGAGACATCTTGTGATAAATGATGGAATGATATAAGAGCAGTTCACAACCTTAGCCTGACACCTCAGTCTCCATCAATAACTTCCTAGAAGAAGAGGCATACAACCTAAAATTGACAAAACACACCAAAAAATTTATCATAAGTCAGACACAAGGACTAGGTTTTCAAGAGTGCCACATCACAGAGCTACTTTTAAATTTTTATTTATATCTTTATATAATGAAAAATAGAGATAAACATAGAGCAGACAAGGTTCTCCCATCTTCTAGTTTACTCTCCAAATGCTGGCAACAGTCAGGGCTGGGGCAGACCATAGATCACAGCTCAAAACTTAATCTGCATCTCCCATGTGAGTAGCTGAGGCCCAGTTATTTGTGTCATCACCAATGCCTCTTAGGGTGCACATTAGCAGGAAGCTGCAATGGAGAACAGAGACAGGACTTTAATAAGGTGCTGACGAGATATTGGCCTCCTGAGTGGTGCCTTACCTGCTGTGCCAGTACCTGCCCCAATGACAGAGATATTAAATAAGAATGTTTAAAACTATTAAACGTGTTTTTGAAGCTTATTTGTTTATTTAGGAGTCAGAGATGCTGAGAGAGACAGAGAGGTTTCATCTGTTGACTCATCCCCCAAAAGACTGCAAATACCGGATTGGGCTGAAGCTGAAGCTGGGAACTCAACTCAGAGCTCCCACATGAGTGGCAGGGACCCAATTATTTGCACCATTACCACTTTCTCCCAAGTTTAACATTTGCAGGAAGCAGGAGTCTGAGCTGAAAGTCAAACCTAGACACTCAGATGTGGAAGTATACAGGCATCCTGATTGATGTTTTAACAGCTAGACCAAATGTCTGCTCCTTAAGCACATCTTAAAAAAATAATCAAAACAAAAAGATGATATAAAACATTCAATAGAGTTAAACCCACCAGAATCTCTACTTATAAAATTTTTTCTTGGAATTAACAAAAAGGACAGGTATAGGAAATTTGAAAGGGATAGAGGGACATGAAGAAGCCCTGTGGGGCACAGATGGTACAAATGGAGGTCAATATAACATATGTCTAAATATTCCAAAGCTAAAAAAAGCTATTAAATAAATTAATTTATATCATCCTTTCTTGACAGATACAGTTTCATAAAAATATAAAAGTTGTCAAATTATTACTTTCATATGACAAAAATTAGAAGAATATCATATATGACTAAATTAAATTCTTAATTGTACACATTTGGGTTTTCTGTTGATTATCAAAAAAAGGTTTTGGTGCATAATATATAAAAATACACATAATTTATAAACCATATAAAACTCATACAGTTATTTTTCTTTTCACCTTAAAAATTCAACAATTATAATATCTAAACTAAGACTGTCATATAATTTTGTACTATTGATAGGAAAGGAAACTAGACAACTTTCCTTGAGTTACTATACTTCTTCTATAACACATTTTAAACTAATTTCATTTTGAATAATTAGTAGATTTGGAAATTGAGAACTTTACATTGGATTTAAATTTTTTAAAAAATATTTATTTATTTGAAGTCAGAGTTACACAGGGAGGCAGAGAGATAGAGAGAGAAAGAGAAAGAGAGAGGTCTTCCATCTGCTGGGTCACTCCCCAATTGGTTATAATGCCTAGAGCTGTGCCAATCTGAAGCCAGGAGCCAGGAGCTTCCTCCAGGTCTTCCCAAGTGGCTGCAGGGGCCCAAGGACTTGGGCCATCTTCTACTGGTTTCCCAGATCATAGCAGAGAGCTGGATTGGAAGTGGAGCAGCCAAACCTTGAGCCAGTTTGAGACCCGACTGCTCTGCTTCCTGTCCAGCTCTCTGCTATGGCCCGGGAAAGCAGTAGAAGATGGCCTAAGTCCTTGGGCTCCTGCACCCACGTGGGAGACCTGGAAGAAGCTCCTGGATCCTGGCTTCGGATTGGCAAAGCTCCAGCCATTGTAGCCATCTGGGGAGTGAACCATCAGATGGAAGGCCTCTCTCTCTCTCTCTGCTTCTCTTCTCTCTGTGTAACTCTATGTAATATATTTATTTGAAATACATTTCAAATAAATAAATAAATCTTAAAAAAAGATGTTCCAGTCCAAGACATGAGGGAATTTATCTTCCCCAAGCCTTTTTGTGCTTTTCAGACACTCAAATTATTGGACGATGCCCACCTACGTTGGTGAAGAAGTATCTTCTGTACTCAGTTTACTGACTTAAATGCTAAGCTCTTCTAGAAACACTTTCATAGGCACACTCCAAAAGTAATATTTTACCAGCTCAGGGCATCTCTTAGTAGTCAAGTTGGCACGTAAAGTTCACTGTCATACATGAGTTATTTAATATTGCAAAATGTCCCTTAGTCACTATGTGCAACTGTTGCTAACCAAGATAATTGCTGTGTATCCTTTAATCACAGATTGGAATGAGATCAGAAACAAGGAGTAATCTCATGGCACTATTGACAAATGCATTATGTTATTCTAGAATCCTTTGCATTCATTCTTTCAGAAAAGTCTTGACAGATAAATTTTCTCTTACTTAAATCTTCTTTGCACCAGGTAGCACCATCTGTCTTTGACCATGGCAGTCACAAAGCCCACTGATATTCATGGCATTTGAAATGAATGGCTTTTCCCCCTCAAAGCTATAAAAGACAAAGTTTCTTGGGTCTTAATTATAAGACCAGATATTTAAGTTATAGTTTGCACTGTTTTAACATTGAGTACTGAATTCCAAGTAACAATAGTTTTGAAATATTTTGCGCTCTCTCTCTCTCTCTCTGTGTGTGTGTATGTGTGTGTGTGTGTGCCTGAACACGTTATGATGCATAGGACTTTCCAAAGCCCCGATACAAGATTGGAGTTATTCTTGCCCAGATTTTTGAGTAGTGTTTTTGATTGGAGTTCTGAAAGGACAGAATAAAGAGAATTGAGAGAGAGAAAATTAAAATTGTAATGTATAAGCATTTTCTCAGAAAGAAGAGAAGACACGAACAGCTCAGACTCAGGAAGCCCAAGGAGTTCAGTAAAAGAGTACAACACTAGATCTAAATAAACACATCTTGGTGAACTTCAGAACACCAAAGGGAGGAGAAAACAGAGCCTTTAAACAATCAAGGAAAACACATTTCCTGTAAAGAATATGTTTAGCATTAACATACAATTGCTGAAGAACACAATTCTGGAAGAAAAACAATAGAATCCAAAAGGAAGACAAAATATGCACGACAGAATGGGAAATGAACAAACTAGTAAACACAATGAAAATATAAACCAGTATTAGCTGTATAAAACAGTAATAATGAACTAATTTTACCAAAACAATATATGAATATATATATTCATATATATGTATATATATATATACATAATACATACAAGCTAAAAACTTGTCAAATTTACTAACAAGAAAATAATAAACTGCAATTAGAGAAACACTTTAAAACAAAAGTGTTCTGACATGTTAAAAATAGAAAAAATAGTTACACTTGACAAATCACCAAAGGAACACTAGTGAAGCTACAGCACTTTTAGGAAAAATATTTAAGGTAGAAGCATATACACAAAATCATCACTACACAGTCCTAGAAAGAATGATTTACCAAGAAGATGTAAATTTGCATGCAACTAAAATAAAGCTTGAAAACATAGAAAACAATACAAATATAAGAAAAATAGAAATGCATCATTATAGTGACAGAATTTAGAGTATGTTACTAAGTAATCAAGAGGAAAAGTAATATATTCATATAAATTGGAACAAACATTTTTGACAAATTAAAACTAGCAATTAGTTTCATAAGGTTCAATGTAACTATAGAACACTAAGTCCAGCAGTTAAAGAGTACATATTCTTTTCAAACACTTATGATAAATAATTAAAAATTACTACAGCTGATAAAAGAATTCAATGAGGTAATAGGAAACAAAAGAAGCATAAAATTAATTGTAAATTATATGGCATAAGATAAACATAAAACCCCAAAATATAGCAGAATCAACATTCATTTCTCAATGCTAACTAAAAATAAAAACAACCTTAAGAAATCAGGATACTTAAATATGCTTCTGAACAAATGGAATTAAAAGATAAGTTTATTTTTGAGCAAAATGTTGAACTCATAGTTTTTTTTAATATTTATTTTTACTTATTTGAAAGTAAAAATAGAAAATAAAATAAAAAAAGAAAGTACTTAGTTACTTATTTTACTTATTTGGAAGACAGAGTTACAGAAAGAGGTAGAGCCAGAGAGAGAGATAGGTCTTCCATCCGCTGGTTCATTCCCCAAATGGCTGCAACAGCCAGAGCTGAGCTGATTCAAAGTCTGGAGCCAAGAGCTTCTTCCGGGTCTCTGCATGGATCTCCATGTACTGGGCCATTTTCTACTGCTTTCTCAGGCCATAGCAGAGAGCTGGATTGGAGCAGCCAGGACTCGAACTGGCACCCATATGGGATGCCAGTGCTGCAGGCTGGGCCTTTAACCCACTGTGCCACAGCACCGCCCCCTGTAGTTTTTTGAAAATACATTTTTTTCTATGAACTTTTTGAAGTCTCCTTTTATATGTAAATAAATTTAATAGAAGTATGTAAGACTACTGATAAATTAGTAAATTTAATTGGGAATGCAATGTAGAATAATAAAAGAAATGTGGGATTGAATTTTTAAGGGTGAGAATACTAAAGATTGTAATGATATGAGGTGTACAAATATAATACAATACTAATACAATTTCAAAGAAATTTTAAATGGAATTTTATAAGCTAAGTCTACCATTTATTTGGAATAGAAAAATGCTTAAAGATATGTCTTTCCTTGGAATAGGATAATTGGGGAGGTATATAGAAGAAGTGACCAAAAACTAATGTGAAGCAAATACATTTAAAATGATGTTGTTTTGGTATAGGAATAAGAAGACAGTTCAATGACAGAAAAAGTCCAGAAATAGAATAATGTTTAAATGAATGTTTAGAAGTAGTGAGATTTAAATATTTGAAAGAATAACATTTTAATATTTTAAATAGTTCTTGTTATGAAAACTCAAAAATATAAAACCTTCAGATCTTACTGAAGTTCTCTGTCTTAGAAATATCCCGTGTTTGTTTTGGTTTGGTTTGGTTTTTAATAAGGACAGATGACTTTCATAAGAAAATAACCATGTAAGGATAGCCAGGGAAAATAAAAAGAGCATGAATTAGTGGGATTAAGTCCAGAAATGAATATATTATGCATTAGAAAATCTTTAGATTGAGGATTATCTGAAATAAAAGGATTTATCAAGATATTACAGAAGCTAGCCAGAAAAGAACCAGGTCCTGGAACCAGCCCCCACAACTCCAGCAATATAGCTGGTTAGCAGTTGGGAAAGTCTACTAGACCTAGAGCTAAGAGCACTTTTGTAACAAAAATTTTGGGAAGGAGGGTGTAAATTGTTTATGCTGAACCTCCATTGGCTATACATGCTGAGGAAAGCAATGCCAGGTAGCAACTTTGTGGATAAAAGGACAACCCATATGCCGAAGGATCTGTGACTTGTGGAGGGTTGAATTATTCATCTCGAAAGTTGAGATATAAACGGGGCAGTGGCTCCTTGTTGTTGGCCACCATATGCTTTAACATACATTCAGCAGGAATGTGGAATAGACTCGGTGAACTAATGCGCTGGACCCTGCTAAAGTGCCATGCAGAGTCAAGGGGAGGATTGTTCTGTTTGCATTGTATGTGAGGTGTGTGTGTGTGTGTGTGTGTGAGAGAGAGAGAGAGAGAGAGAGAGAGACAGAGAGAGAGAGAGAGAGAGAGAGAGTGAGTTAGGATAGAGTAGGTCTTCTCTTAAGAGGAAAAAACAGAAGTTAGGAAAATTAAGGAAACAAAACTATATGAAGGAAAAGAAAAAAACATAGATGATAGGTTTGGGGCTGGGATTGGGTTGGGTGGTGACGGCCAAGGAGACAGATGGTTTATGTTCTGGATGTGAATGAACTTTGAGATGAGAAATTATATTTGTGTTAGAAATTATATTCCCCACCTACTTTCCACAGAGCCTTTCCTCCCCAAACCCCAAAGAGACTTGTGAATTTCTCAGCCACCCTAAGCCTTAACAGAGCTCAGTCACCTCAACCAAGTGTGGAGTATTTTTAATTAGACATCAATAGGATGGTAAACACCAATTTTCTGAAGGGGCAAAGGGAAATTGCCTTAGAGACCAGGAAGAGGCTTGTATAATATTTACATAAAACAGTGTCCGAAGACTGCTGTTCTGGTCCAAGTCCTAAACAGGAAATGAAGCTATATGCACTAGCGTGACTCAGGAGTTAACCTCACTACCTGCTTACCTGGCAGAAAATCCTCTTGTGTTCTCAGAGAATGAGCAATTCTCATTTGATTTTTTCCCTTGAGACCCAACTTCTCTCTTTTAAAAGGATGAAGTTTTCCAGGTTTGCTATTAGTTTCAATTATAAAATTATTAATAAGGTAATACTTTGGACATTATATTTAGGAAGTATGATAAAATCATCAAAATGTTTTAAAATTATCCATGTTTTCATTATAAATATATATTTTGTATATTTTGCATGTGTGAAAGCATTAATTTAAAATTACCTATTGCTTTTTATTAACACTTTAAAATATTTTTCTGCTTGTAAGATACTGATTTGTCGGTAGAGTTAGAAACATACCAGGGGATTCTAATTCAATCCCATCAAGGTGGCATGTACTAATGCCATCTCATTAGTCCAAGTGATCAATTTCAGTTCACAATTGATCATACTGATAGGTCTAAGAGTCAAAGGGATCACACAAACAAGACTAGTGTATGAATAATACTAACCGATAGAATAAAAAAGAGAGAGAATGATTCAACATGGGAAGTGGGATGCACAGCAGACTCATAGCATGGCGGATGTCCTAAACAGCACTCTGGCCTCAGAATCAGCCCTTAAGGCATTCAGATCCAGCTTAAAAGCCCATGAGAGTATTTTAGGCATGGAAAGCCAAGACACTCTGTCAAAAAAAAAAAAAAAAAAGGACCTAAATGAAGGATCTCTGCGCATGAGATCCCAGTGGAAGGAGCAGGTCATCAAAGAAGCAAAGAAGGAGGTACCTTTCTTTGAAGGGAGGAGAGAACTTCCACTTTGACTATGACCTTGTCTAAATATGATCGGAGTCAGTGAACTCAAATGGCTTCCATAGCCTTGGCATCTCATGACAAGAGCCTAGGGGGGATTACTGATGCCATAAACAAGAGTGTCAATTTGTTAAGTCAACAATAGGAGTCACTGTGCACTTACTCTTCATGTAGGATCTCTGTCCTTAATGTTCTGTACATTGTGATTTAATGCTATAACTAGTACTCAAACAGTATGTTTCACTTTGTGTTTCTATGTGGGTGCAAACTGTTGAAATCTTTACTCAATATATACTAAATTGATCTTCTGTATATAAAGATAATTGAAAATGAGTCTTGATGTGAATGGAGGGGGAGAGGGAGCGGGAGAGGGGAGGGTTATGGGTGGGAGGGAAGTTATGGGGGGGAAAGCCATTGTAATCCATAAGCTGTACTTTGGAAATGTATGTTCATTAAATAAATGTTAAAAAAAGATATTGATTTGTACAGATATAAAATTAATTCCATCCCTTGACAGTTATTTTTCCTAACTTCCTATTTTTTAATGCCTGTCTAATACCAGGAACATAATTTGGATATGCTGCAAAGACTGCATGTTAAAGTTTGGGTATTTGGAATGTTATATTAATTGATTAGGAATGGTATTTAATTGAATTATGATGTTGGAAGGCAGAGCTTTACAAAGCGGTTGGATCAGATTAGATTGGATTGGGCCGCAAGGGTGAATTGAGCTGCTAGCGTGGCTGCTCAGGTGGACTGGATTAGCTTGGATTGGGCTGCCCTGATTACAGCAAGAGACCACATAGAGGGTGGATAGCGTGTGCTCCTGTGTCTGTTTCTTGGCTCACAATATAATCATCCCTCTGCCTTCCTCCAGCCTCACCAGATACCTGAACCATTGAGGCTGCCTGATCTTAGACTGTGAATATCAAAAACTCTGAGTGGAAATAAACTTTATTCCTTTCGAAGTAGCTTCTCTCAGATATTCTAAAGTAAGGAAAACATCACTAATACAGTGCTGTTCCATGCAGGACTGGGGTCTGCCAGCACTGGCATATTCTTGGTCTAGCCATTGATTGTGTTGGAGAGCAATGCATCACTGGCAGACCAGGAGTGTAACTGTAAGAGATAAAGAACTATACTCAGATATAATACCTCCAGCCAAGTTAATAAAATGAAATTATTACCTGATACTTTTAAGTATGTAGAATCTAAGTATGCAGGCAGACATACTGAGATTGACTATGATGCCTGAAGCTCTGTGAAACTTAGCTCCCAGGAGACTATCTCCAATGCCACTTTGGCTACCAACTCTTCACAGTTTTCTTAGATTAGGACAAGAAAGAAATGCAAAACTTGCTTCTTGATCTGGAAATAAAACTAGCTGGAAATACATGACATGCAAGCAAAAAAACAGTATATTCCTGCCATTTTCTTCTGTGCACTGGCTGATATCTGTACTAACCATGACATTCACTGTCTTTAGAATTCAATTTTCTCAGACTTTCTGCCATGTCTTCACTTTGAGGTAAAATGATTCCAAATGACAATGAACTCATGAGTTACATTTTACTTATTAAAATTTCTTTAATTCCTTTATCCTACTTTGTACTTCATTTATTCATTCTGATTTCTGAATGCCTGGAACAATACTTCTCTCTTTGTCAAAATTTGAACTAATAATTAGCTCTATTACCTTCCAAAATTCCAGATACCATGATAAGTCATTCCACATGTTTATTCAAACATTCTAGCATTCTTGCTTCCTTTCATACTCCTTATATTAATTTACTTCTGATTCCTGGATTGTATTTTCTACCAAAGTCTCAAATCTAGGACATCATGTTCTCTACAAGGGTACTTCAAAGAGTTCAAGGAAACTTAAATTTTAAAAAGCTTATTTTGGTGAAAAAAAAATGAGATTCATGCGTACAAGGGGTATTTATTTATATATAGATATATCTCATATAAAACTTTTCCAGAAGTCAATAGCAAATATCTTCTATGTTTATTTCTTATATATATTTTCTCTCCATATTTAAATAACTCCATATGTATCTCCATATATATATATGTATATCATGTATTATATATGTAATCTTTTTTAAAAGATTTATTTGTTTGAAAGAGTTACACACAGAGACAGAAGAGAGAGAGAGAGATCTTCCATCCACTAATTCACTCCCTAAATGGCCACAAGACCCAGGGTTGGGCCAGGCAGAAGCCAGGAGCCAGGAGCTTCATCCAGGTTTCCCATGTGGGTAATAGAGGCCCAAACACTTGGGCCATTTTCCACTGCTTTGCAGGCCACTAGCAAGAAGCGTGATTGGAGTTGGAGCAACTAAGACAAAAACTAGTGCTCATATGTTATGCTGACACCACAGGTGGTGGCTTTACCTGCTACATCACAATGTTGGCCCTGAAATATTACAGATATATAAAATCTCCATATATATAATAGCATATATATATAAATATAAATATAATATATATATATATATATATATATATATATATATATATATATATATATAAAATCTTTTTCCAAAAGTCATCAGTAAAATTTCTTAATACCATTTTCCAAAAACTGGTCAGGGGTTATTACAAGTGTGTGTGTGTGTGTGTGTGAGAGTGAGTACATGTGTGCATGTACAGAGAAAAAAAAAGAATATATTTCTCTTCTACCTCCTTTTTCCTAGAACTTTCCACTTCTAGACTTAATTATATATGATAGCAAATTGCCTTATACTGTTAGTTGGGAATTATGCTACTTGTGTACAAAAATATTCTGATGGGGCCAGCGCTGTGGCACAATGGGTTAATGCCCTAGCCTGAAGCGCCGGCATCCCATATGGGCGCCTGTTCTAGTCTCGACTGCTCCTCTTCTGATCCAGCTCTCTGCTATAATCTGGGAAACCAGTAGAAGATGGCCCAAGTCCTTGGGCCGCTGCACGCACGTGGGGGACCTGGGGGAAGCTCCTGGCTCCTGGCTTTGAATCGGCACAGCTCCGGCCCTTGCGGCCATTTGAGGAGTGAACCAGCAGATGAAAGACCTCTCTCTCTCTCTCTCTCTCTCTCTCTCTCTGCCTCTCCTCTCTCTGTGTAACTCTGGCTTTCAAATAAATAAATAAATCTTTAAAAAAAAATATCCTGATCTGATGAGTCTCTTTATTTAGTCCCAACCCTTATCATTGCTTCTGGATCTCAGTAGATGACATCACTTTGTACTTTTACTGAGAAGATCCAAGCTGTCCTTCAAGGGCATAGCTGAATCATTAACCCATTCTGTCTTTGCTTTCTAACATTTTTAGTAGGAGAAAATGCTCCTTCTTAGCAAAATTAACTTAATATTTTTCCGTTCATTAGAATTCATCAATTTGTTCTCTGTCTAGAACTTTATTCCATTGATTATCTTTTTTAAATCTAACCTTTAATTTGTGTTTGTTTTATTATTCAGCTCCTCTTCTCTTCATTGGTGAGGGTGAGATTTCAATCCATTCTAGGATTACAAGGAAGATCAAGCATAGGATGCCTAACACTGTACATGTGAGGTAACAAAAATTATAAATAACATGGTATACATGGCCATGTGGGAATAACACTCAGAAACATAGTGAACATTGGGGAGCTGTGGGTGGCCCACTCACAGTGTTTCCTACAGAAGGAGTGTGATTGCCTTTCCTGGATAACTCTGTGGACTAGCAAAAAAACTAAAGGCTGCTATATAAGGATAAGCAGGGACTATACCTAGTGCTCAGGAGGATTGACCGGGACCTTTTCCAAAAACAAATGTGAACATGTTGGCTTTTTAATTCTAGGGAGAAATAACAGTACATTTAAAATGTTCACATATTTTAAAATTTGTTCTTTTTAGTTTTTTGACTCCTCTCTATTCCTTTAAGCATATATACTTAGAGTATGTTATTTATCATTCACTATCTTTATAAAAGGACCACATTTTAGATATTTTTATTTGTTATAATATGCTTTCATTGAATACTTAAAAATTATTAATAATAGCTGTACATTGTTATGGGTTACAGTGTGACATTTCAATGCATGTCAATAAATACTAGTCAAAAATTAATCAGCATTTTCTCTTCTTTCACAAGCTTTATGATTGAAGGCTTGCAGCTTCTTCTATTTGTTCACACAATTTAGGTTATTATGAAGTATAGTTTCCCCACTATCCTATCCTCCTTCTTTTTTTCCTTCTTTTTTTCTTTAAATTTTGCAAAGACATATTTTTAAAGATTTATTTATTTATATGAAAGTCAGAGTTACACAGAGAGAGACGGAGAGACGGAGAGGGAGAGAGGGAGAGAGGGAGAGAGGGAGAGAGGGAGAGAGGGAGAGAGGGAGAGAGAGAGAGAGAGAGAGAGAGAGAGAGAGAGAGAGAGAGAGAAAGTTCTGCATCCACTGGTTCACTCCCCAGTTGGCCACAATGTCTGGAGCTGCGCTGTTCCAACACCAGGAGCCAGGAGCTTCCTCCAGGTCTCCCACATGGGTGCAGGGGCCCAAGGACTAGGGCTATCTTCTGCTGCACAGGTTACACTGGGGACTGTGCTCTGGCAGGCATGGATCTGGAACAGTATAATCCTGACAGAACCCTCCCCAGGTCCCACAAAGTGAGTCCCTGCCTCAGAGCTACAGGGTTTAGAGGGTATCTTACCCATGTCCTATAGGTAGATTACAGGTTATGCTTGCCATTGTGCACTAGCAGGTGAAAGCCTGGATCAGTGGGATGTAGATCCTTGTTCCAAAGACCTATTGAGGTGTCTTTGAGAATTACAGAATGATCGTTAACATACTCAGAGCCCAGTCCCTTGTGGAGTGAACTCAGAAGACTCTGTGGAATACAGTGCCAATCTTCATAGTACTAGAGATGCAGGACTTGCAGAGTACCTTACCCAGGTCCCACATGGTTTTTGGAATCTACACTAGCAGATGCAGGCCTGGAGCAGAGCAATGAATATAAAGCTTTTCCCAGGATCTGCAGGGGAGCACAGGTATTCCTGGAACTTATAGAACAATGATGACTATTCCAGGGCTGCAGATTGCAGTAGGATTTTTACCTAGATATAACAAGGTGAGTGCAGGTTATGCTGTGGATTGTGCACTGACAGCTGCCAGTCTGAAGCAGAAGAATGTGGACAGGCCCTCCAGTATCCATCAGCAAGTGCAGAGTTACTCCAGGGATTGTAGCACCAATAGTCATAGTCTCAGAGCTACAGAACACCGAACAGACTGTGCAGTCCCCACAGAGCATTCAAGAGTGACACTGGAGCTTGTGCCCTGGCCATCCAGAAACTTGTGTTGAGAGAGTCAGAATGTGTCTTCTTCAGGTCTGGTCCTCTGAGCTTGTACATTGACTATGGCTAGCACCAAGCCTCAAGAAACAGAGGGGAGTTTCTTAAGATCATGCAGAACATGGAAACATGGCTCCAGAGCTTCAGCCCAGCAATCCCACAGCTGCAGGGTACAGAAGGGCTGTCTGGCCTGTGAAGCATCCTGGCTGGGTAGGGGGACTTCTGATGGTGATGGGGCAATGGGGCTGTATGCTGTCCCCTAATGCTCAATGGAACTCAGTCGTGGCCATGTGGCACAGCTCAGGTCTGAGGCTTTGGGGAGAAGGGAAGCAAAGTGAGCTCCTTTTTTGAAGCCAAGTAGTCTCTCAGACCCAGTCAGCTTTCTTGACTGGATTTATACCTAGCGAGGACCTTGAGATTCTAGTCAGGGCTGAGGGTCTGCGGAGAGGGTGGGGGTCATTGAAGTCTCCACTTACCTTATCCCAGCAACATGGGATCTCACTGACTGGGGAGCCGGAATGTGCATTGTTTCTCTCTATGCTGTCTTTCCAAGGCTGTGTGCTTTCTGGAGAGTCTGTCACATTTTTACTCAGATTTCCCTTCAATCTCTGTGAAACACAGTCCATTTTTGTATTCCTGCTGCTTCTCTGCCATGGAGTTCAGTGCAGAGCCATCTTGGGTCCAATCTGCTGATTCTTTTTATGTCTAGATGTTTGCTTATAAAAGTGACTTTTTGGATAATTTCTAAGAAACAGAAATTCCTTCAGTTTCTAGAAAGCATTAACTGTGTGCCCTCATTGTTTTACAAAATCTCTAACCCTATTTATGCTTCCCAAAAATGTCCTAGGGATCACATTTTGGTAACATTAAGCTTTACTCTATTTTAATTTATTTCAATATGTTAAGTAAGAAATTGTCATTCTTATTTAAATCATTTCCTCAGATTTCTTTTTCTTTCACAAACTGCTAATATTTCTCATTTTGCTATGTGAAGTTCATACAATTTTCTCACTGAGTGCTTATGCAATTTTTTAAATTCTATAACTAGTTTTTTTAAAATTTCTCATAATACCTATAAGGATAAAATAATGCTGAGTATGGGTAATTTTTAATTAAAAAATCTAATTTATAGGCCAGCGCTGCGGCTCACTAGGCTAATCCTCCGCCTTGTGGCGCCGGCACACCGGGTTCTAGTCCCAGTCGGGGCACCGGTCCTGTCCCGGATGCCCCTCTTCCAGGCCAGCTCTCTGCTGTGGCCCGGGAGTGCAGTGGAGGATGGCCCAAGTACTTGGGCCCTGCATCCCATGGGAGACCAGGATAAGCACCTGGCTCCTGCCATCGGATCAGCGCGGTGCGCCGGCCGCAGCGCGCCAACCGCGGCGGCCATTGGAGGGTGAACCAACGGCAAAGGAAGACCTTTCTCTCTGTCTCTCTCTCTCACTGTCCACTCTGCCTGTCAAAAAAAAAATTAATTTATAGTTAGCTGTATGTTGCTTTTACATATCAAGATTGTCTTTATCTTAGGTCAATTTTCTTCCCTTTTTATTATAACTTTTCTTCAGCTCACTTTTTTCGAGATAACTGTTATGACTAAATTTAAGATCCTTATTCTGTTATCTCCAATTCTGGTCATTTATCTCTTTTATGTTTTTGTTGTCTTATTTTGATTTTTCTAAATGACTTATTAAAATTGTTCTCTAATTTTTATATTTTATTGTAAGTAGCCCACTGCTTCCATTGCATTTTTTTTCTGTTTAATACATTTTCTGGTATGGTTTCTTTCCTCTTCAAAATCTCTTTTTAGGGGCTGGCTCTGTGGTGTAGCAGGTTAAGCATCTGCCTGTGGCGCTGGTATCCCATATGGACACTGGTTTGAGTCCCAGCTACTTCTCTTCCAGTGTAGCTCCCTACTGGTGGCCTAGGAAAGCAGTAGGAGATGAAATAAATGCTTGGGCCCCTACACCCACATAGGAAACCTGGAAGAAGCTCCTGGTTTTTGCCTTCAGATATCCTCAGCTCCAGCCATTGCGGCCATTTGGGGAGTGAACTAGTGGATGGAAGACATCTCTCTCCCTCCCTCCCTCCCTCCCTTCTTCCTTCCCTCCCTCCCTTCTTCCTTCCCTCCTTCCCTCCCTCTCTCAGCCTCTAACTCTGCCTCTCAAGAGAAATATATCTTTAAAAATTTCCTTTTTAACAGATTTTGGAATGCTTTTAATTTTAATTGCTTAAAAAGATTTATTTATTTGAAAGGTAGTTACAGAGAAAGAAGGAGAGACAGAAAGAGAAAAACTTCTTTCATCTATTGGTTCACTCTTGAAAAGGCTGTGGCTGGGCCAGTCTAAAGCCAGGAGCCTGGAACTCCATCTGAGTCTCCATGTGGATGGCACAGACATAAACACCTGGGAAATCTTCTGCTACTTTCCCAGGTGAATTAGCAGGGAGCTGGATCAAAGTGGAGCATTTAGGACTCAAACTGATGCTCACATAGGATGCCAATGCCACAGATGGCAGCTTAACCTGATGCATCACAATATTGGCCCCTAATTTTACTTTTTTTTAAGGACACACATAATAATGATACCTATTAGTGGAGTTCCATGTGATGTTTGGATACATGTGGACAGTATGTGAAGTTCAAATCAGACTAAGCCTATCTATCCTCTCAAACATTCATTGTCTCTTGCTGGTGAAAAACCTCAAAATCCTTTTTTCTAGATATTTGAAATGTACAGGGCACTATCATTATAGATGAAAGCCCTCTTAGACGTCTGAAAATTCAATTTCAAATTCTTAATGTTTTCTTCTGTTTCTTTCAGTAGCTGTGTTCTATATTTACTTACTGAATTCACCTCTATTATGTTAGAGTTTACTGAACTTACAGTAAGAGATTATATTTTTCTGATTTAAAAAGCTGATATAGGTGCTTTTATATTTCTTTTGTGTCTTTGTTTAAGTAAATAATAATTTTAAAGAACTGCAAAAAATTTAGATTTATTAGGGTTTAACTTTTCCAGGCCATATATCTAGGACTTCCTGTGGAAACAGAGAGATGTTTTCCTTCTAGGTAGGTTTCCTTTGTGCTTCAAGTTTCTTTTGTTTTCAAAGTTTGTGCTTTGTTAAGTTTCTTTAACAGGGGTGGGTGTTGGGTGCCAGAGTTAAGTCTCTGCTTCAGACCCCACATCCCATAATGGATGTGTATTGCAGTCTACTGGAAGATCTCTCTCTCCCTCTCCCTCTCCCTCTCCCTCTCCCTCTCCCTCTCCCTCTCCCTCTCCCTCTCCCTCTCCCTTTCCCCCTCTCCCTCTCTCTCTCTGTGTGTATGTGTTTCAAATAAAATGAGTATAAATTTTAAAAATGTATTTTATAAGCCTTTATGACTGTCTGAATATAAGTTAGCTTGTGACCTATCTCAACTAACCTCCTTAGTAGTCAGTTTATATGTTACCATATTTTACATGGCTTGTTCCTCACTTGGCAATTCAAAGGAGTAGCTTCAAAAGAAGACTCTGCTTCCTCAAGAAGCTAGTGGGATTGAGAACAGGCTTCTAGTAATTGCCTCCTGAGAGCTCTTTACTTCTAGTGTTTTTCCTACACTGGAATATGATATGGTATGTTCTACTAAATAGTGAGGGCTGTTTTCTCTAAACGCAGATTTATCTTATATGATAAACAGAAAGTCACCCAGAAAGTCTATCAATACTGTTTCACCAGCAGTTCCTATATTACACTTTCTTTTTTATTTATTTGAAAGGCAGAATGACAGAGAGAAAGGAGTGAGGCATGAGGAGACACACACACACACACACACACACAGAGAGAGAGAGAGAGAGAGAGAGAGAATGGAGAACCAGAACTTCCCTCTACTGGTTCATCCTCCAAATGCCTGCAACAATCAGAGCTGGGCCAGACCAAAAGCAGAGGACAGGAACTCCCACCAGAACCTTTACATGGATGGCAGGGACCCAAGTACCTAACCCAGTATCTGCCAGCTCTCAGGATGCATATTAGCACAAAGCTAGACTAGAAGGAGAGTTGGTATTCAAACTAAGCACTCTGATATAGGATGCAGGAATCCCACGTGGTGGTTCAACCTGCTAATCACAACAACCACCCCTCTAATATTATGCTGTAATGCTATTTAAGGTGTTGGCATTTTGGTAGAATTTTTCCCTTGTCTACACTGTTGATACACATCCCCCCATTATTCTATTCCTTTATATATTTTCCAAGGAAGCTTAATATTTTTCCAAAGCATTTGAGTTGAGTGAGACATAGTCCCTTTTTATATACTGAATATTGTATTTATTTATTTTTGTTGTATACATTAATCCATTTATTAGAGGCTACTGATATGTCAAAAATGGCTCTTCTATTGGTCTTCCAATTCTTTTAGTCTTCTGATTGCAGACTTAACTGTAATGGCAGAAGTGGTATTGTATGCCCATTTTAAATTGTTGGTGTTCTTTCACTTAATTTTTTATAAATCATTGATTATTTAAGTGTTTAAATCTACCCCCTGGTTATTCTTTTATTAATTCTCCTGCAATAGCTAGTCAGGAAGGACTACTTTAGGCTGTAGTAACAACTCTACAATCTGTGCTTATAGACAGCTAGGACACATTTCTCATTCATCCTTCTGTGAACAGGCAGGGGTTTTGTCACATGCTGTGTCTTCATGCTTTCCAGGCTAATGAAGATTATCTAAACGTTTAGTCACCATCCCAGAAGAAAGAAATGGGATGTTCCCACCAGCTCTAAAAGCTTTCAATGGAAAATAACACACATCACTTCCAATCCCATTTCATTAGCCTAAACAAGTCTGGGAAACATAATCTTTAATGTACCACAAAGGAGAGAGAGAACTGGAATATTTATGGACCATTTTAATAACTACCACATTTCCTATCATTTTTAACCTTTAACATTATTGCCAACCCAAACTTCTAAAACTTTCCTCTTTGTTTTCCACAAACACAGTATACCAATAGCCTCTCTTCCTAGCTCTTTGTTTATCATATTTTTCTCCAACCTCTTTTCTTTTTGCAATGACCTAAGTGTAGTTGATCCTTAAATTTTTCTCCTTGTTCATTTTCCATTTTATCCTTTTCTCTGTCCTTAAGTGACCCCTTATTGTTACACTCAACTATTCATGTATCTAACCAATCTATAATTCATATATTATGCATTTTCAGTCTTAAATATGCTATGGGGAATAAGGATAAATAAGACAAAATCTCAACCTTTATAGAAATCACAGATTGATTGGAAAGACAAAAACCAAATGATTTCAGGAAAATGTACTACATGGTTTTCAGATGTGTGTACATGAAATACAAAACTTGGTAGTCCAGTGCATAGAATAAGTAATAAATTTGAAATATGTTGACATAACTAAATATCTGAAAACTTGAATAAACGTACTATAGTCCATCATTTTCAGATAAAATTTGCTTGTTTGGATGTTCCTATTCAGAAACTCTGAAGGAAAGCTATCTTGAAGAGGAAGTATCCAGAGGAGTGGCTATTGTTTATTTAATACTGGATGTGGATTTTTCTGGGTGTGAAAATACTTCTAATCATGAAAATTTAAACTATAGATACATACCATGGTTTAATTTTTCTTTGTTTTCTCTAAATTTATTAGAAAATGTAAGAATTAGTTTTGGTTTCTTGATGATCAAATGCTGTTTTCATTTCTATATTCAGTAGAACACCACACACAGTAGTAGTGTATGAAAAATACTTATGAAATGAAATAAAATTGATTTACACACCATTTTAATAGAATTGGAATTTTATCCTGGTTACTTTATGGAAGTTAAAATTTCATATGGAAAGATTAGTGAGAATAATAAATAATAGGCTACTTTAGGAGACCTAGTTAGAGACTTGGTTATGCCGCTGGTTGTGTGTGCATTAAAATTTGAGGAATTAGTCATTTCAAATACAAATTGGATGGTAATAAAGACAAATTTTAAATAATAATACTTTAATTTTTATAACTTTAAATTTATATATATTGGAGTTGCTCAGAGCGTAACATCTATAAAACTCCTGATATTTATAGCAAAATCTATTTTGAGAAGTAAAATTATGTTCAACTTTATAGTCAGTTTTTTTAAAAATATTTACTTATTTGAAGGTCAGAGTCACAGAAAGAGAGGGAGAGACAGAGAGACTAGGAGAAATCTTTCATCTGCTGGCTCACTCCCCCGATGTCAGCAGTGGGTATGTTTGGGCCAGGCTGAAGCCAGGAACCAGGACTTCTTCCAGGTCTCCCACATGGGTGGCAGGGGCCCAAATAGCTGCTTGACAGAGGGCATTAGCAGGAAGCTGGGTCAGAAATAGAGCATTTGGTACATGAACTGGCACCTGTGTGTGATTCCAGAGTTGTAGCAATGACTGTATCTACTACGCCACAATGCCAGACCCCCTTGTTCTGTTTTTAGAGATAAAATCTAATTATTCTTAGAAAAGTAGACATTTCGTGTAGGTATCCAAATGAATAAGGTGAAAACAAGTATTTTCCCATAAAATAGTAAATTACTGGTAATTCTCAAATTCAGAATAATGTGAAGAAGGTAAATATGGAAGTAAGAAAGGAAAAATGTGGTTTGATTGCTTTCTATTTCAGGACATGCTGAGTCTCTGAGTTATGTATTTCCACAGAATCAAGATCAGTAAATTGAAAACATATTCATCCACTACACACCCTTTATATGATAGGTGTGCATGAAAATCATTTGAGCTTTTAAGTAAGATACATCCAAGTACCAAATGAATTTAAAGAAAAAATATGTATTTGATAAAAGCAAATAGTCCTGGAGGGTAAATCTGTTAGGTATAAACCTATGAAGGGACAATCAGCCTCAAATATACAGAGCAATGTGTCCTAAGTCCATCATTAAAAGTACAGGCTTAGTACTCTGCCAAAACTCAAGACTTTGCAGTAACAGATGATACCTGAAGTAACTCTTAGGGGGAACATAGTCTTAATTATGTGTTACACATCACTCTTTGCAAATGCTCTCATTGGAAACACTCACTACAGCAATATTCTCAGAAGATGACTAAGCCACAGACTTAATTGTGCATAATTCAAATGCTCTGTCAGAATGTTGCTCTACTAAATCTTGTTGGCACACTTATTTAACACATTCACTCTGGAACTGTATTATGTGAGATAATAGCTTTTTAAATATAAGTTCATTTTGTTTTTACCTTTTTTGTAATTATCTTACAGAGACTAGGTGAAAGTTGAATGATTTTCATTGCATATCTGAGTTTATTTGCTTAAGGAAAAAAAAATAGCCAAGGAACATTTAAACCATTTTGTTTGCAGAATATTATTTGGGAAATGGTACATTCAAATTGACATCTTAAAACCAGACCTTTACGGCTTTAAAAATTCTATTTAATTCCCTCTTGGCTCTGAGCTATGTGGTTCCTTTCTTTCCTAGAACTTGCAAGTCTTTCCATGTAATATATTTGAGTTTGGGACTCTGACTTCTCAGCTCATTGTTTCTAAGGAAATGGCCAGGAAAGGCCACACATCAGATTTTTAGAGTAAAAATAATGAATGGGCATTTGAAATGAATAAGAATTAGTCTTACCCTCTGTCCCCCCAAGGCCACGTGTTTGCCTTGTGCCTCATTTCCCACAACTGGAAGCTCCCAGCTGAATAATCATATCCAAACATGCTGAGCTAATTGAAGAAAGGTGCTACATAAACACAAGGTACTGTTATTATGGTCATTTTCCCAGACCTTGGGCTTCCCCACCCACTTCCTGTACATTTACAATGAGATGGAAAGCATAGCCTCCTGCAGAGGGATGCACGTGTGAGAGCAATGACTTTGGTGCCCTCAAGTGGTTTCTTCTATGTAGAAATGACTTGTGTCAAGAAGCCGTAGCTCATGACAAAAATGATTCTCATGAATGTGCCGGGGGGCCAGGGGGAAGACACACAATCAAGGCATGTAGGTTATTTTAGTTAATATTTTTAAGCACAATTATTTTCATTTGTAAAAATGCCAGACTGTCCTTAGTATATTTAAAAACAACATTAGCAATGCTTCTGCATGGGAAAAGTACAACAAATATTTTTTCTTTGATAACCTATCACTTAGCAAGCTACTAGGAAAAATCTTTCTGTGCCTTCACTGGAGGGTGTGTTATAGGATGTTGGAGATGTAGAGACGTTTATCAGGCAGCTAGTGCTTTACAAATGTTTCCTGAATCTGTTTTCTCCTAGATCCACACTACTAACTAGCTAGGTAGGGACAGAAATGTACTTGTCCTAGCTAACCCAGAATCCTTCATCTCTAAAGGGAAAGGATTGAACCACATTGGTGGCTTTTAAAGTTTTGAGTTGGTTCAATCAGCCTAACCTTCTCTTACATAAGAAACATTCCACAGAATCCAAAAACATAAATGAAATTACAGTGGTTTCCTTTTGATTAGGTTGTGTAAAAACCTAGTCTAGTCATTTTCACAAAAGTTCCTGTCACACCTTTGGAAAAACCCAGAGTATGCTTTTTTAAATGTACTTTAAAAAAAAGATTTTATTTATCTGAGAGATAAGAGTTACAGACAGTGAGAGGGAGAGATAGAGAGAGAAAGGTCTTTTCCGCTGGTTCACTCCCCAAATGGCCTCAACAGCCATAGCTGAGCAGATCTGAAGCCAGGAGCCAGGAGCTTCCTCCTGGTCTCCCACACGGGTATAGGCGACTAAGCACTTGGGCCATCTTCTGCTACTCTCCTAGGCCATAGCAGAGAGCTGGATTGGAGGAGGAGCAGCCAGGATACTAACTAACTTCCATATGGGATGCTGGTGCTGCAGGTGGAAGTTTAACTTACTACACCACAGCATTGGCCCTGGAAACACACTTTTAAAATCCTGTATTAGTTGTCTCTATTGGCTATTTAAGCTCCAGTTAAAAATATTTAAATATTAATTTATTAATTTACTAATAGAAGCTTAAAATTTTAATTTTCTATTGTCCTGTAGTAAACCAGGTTTTTCCATTTTAATTATCAATGAGTGCACAGAGGTCATGAGGTAGAAAAGATGAACTTCCAAAATTCCTGTCTTTTCTGAAACTTTATGGATCTACAAATAATTCTCTTTAGTCAAACATACTGAGTCAAATATCTGAGTTTTGAATTTTAACAAAAATGTTGACAAATTTGACAAAGCTGGTTGAAGAGTAATCCAGTTAACAAGATTTTGAGAGTGACAAAGTTCTATGTTGTCATATAATTGGATAACATGAGAGGTCTTCAAAAATTCAGGGAAAATGCTTGTCATGAAAAAGCGTGCATGGATTTCAAACTGTTTTTGCACTTTTAATTCCATTCCCCATGTATGTTGCAAAGTACCCTTATATTATGTAATCTCACTTCTTTATGGAATCTAAACAAAGTTGGACACCTAAACAAAAGTTGAATGGTAGTTTCCAAAGGCTCAAGTTTGAGAGATAGGGAAATGGTGGTCTATGGGTTCAAACCTTCAAGTTGTAGGATGAGTAAGTTTTGGATATCTGATGTGCAGTATGGTGACTGGAGTGAGTTATACTCTAGTATTTAATTGAAATTGGCTAAAATAGATATTAAGTGTTCTCACTCCTTCAAATAAAGTAACTTTGTGAGGAGATGGATATGTTCATGAGTTTCATTACACTAATAATTTCACAGTGCTTTTACAGTGCATGTGTATGTTAAATGGACCAACCCAGGAAGGACCATGAATGATACAATCTGTAAGGTTTGTGGGTGGACTTCTTGATGGAAACCATGAGGTAGTTAGTAGAAATCACAGCCATCTTTTGAGTTCTACATGCCAGTTGCTGAGAACCCCTGGTTCCTTTCCCTGCTTCCTGCTCCAGGATGATCTCCTCAGTGTCCTGGGTGGGTGAGAGAGAAGTGGTCCGTGGTAGGCAGTGTCCTACTCAGCTGGGGAAGCTAGATGCTCATTAAGTTCTCACTTTTTCCCATTGCTCCAACAATGCACTTGGACCTCTTCACTGAATTCCTGGGCTTCTATCAGCTACTCTCATTCTTGGGTGGTTGCAAAGTCAGTGGTTCTGTAGGAGAGGTGAGGTTGTAAACTCCTCTTCTCTCATCTTGCTGATGTCCTTCTTCTATAAATAATATGCTTTCGTTTCAATTCTGCTGCTCATTCACCTTATTTTAAAGAATAAACAAAATTTGGGGCTGATCCTGTGACCATGGTAGGCTATGCTTCCACCTGTGACGCCGGTACCCCATGAGGGCACCAGTTCCTGTCCTGGCTGCTCCTCTTCCAATCCAGCTCTCTGTTTATGGCCTGGGAAAGCAGTAGAAAATGGTATTCCAACTAACCAGGTAAAAGACCCAGATGAAGTTCCTGGCTCCTGGCTTCAACCTGGCCCAGTCCTGTCTCTTGTAGCCATCTGGGGAATGAATGAGTGGACAGAAGATCTGTTTCTCTGTCTTTCCCTCTCTATCCATAAATCTACCTCTCAAATAAATAAATAAAATCTTAAAAAAAAGAATAAACCACATTAAATAATTTAATAATGAAAAAGAGCTCATTTGTGTTTTGCAACATATATATGATGCTCTTCATTCTTTGGTTATCACTAGAAAATGAAAAGGTAAGACACAGTCTGAGTGAATTTATTGGAGATAGATAAATGCTATTTTTCAAAAGTAAATTGTGTGAACAAAGCTGCTATAAACAGGGAGGTTCAGGTATCTCTTTGATACAACATGTTCATGTCTTTTACAGTATACCCAGTAGTGGGATTGCCAGATCATATGGCAAGTCTATTTCTCGTTTTTAAATAAGTCTCCATACTGTTTTCCACAGTGGCTGCACTAATTTACATTCCCACCACAGTGTGTAAGTATTTCCCTTTCTCCGTATCCTCACCAGCATTTATTACTCTCTGTCTTTTGGATTTTAACCATTCTGACAAGGTTGAGGTGATCTCTCATTGTGGTTTTATTTGCATTTCCCTGATGGCTAGTGATGTAGAACATTTTTTTCATATATTTGGTGACCATTAATTTTATTCTATTAAGAACTGTATTTTGATGTCCTTTTCCCACTTCTTAACTAGATTGCTTGTTGAGTTTATTTTTTTATTGCTGATATATTCTGGATATTAATCCTTTATCAAGTCGGAATATTGCAAATATTTTTGCTAGTCTTTCTGATATATTTTCACTCTGTTGATTGTTTCCCTTGCTAGGAAGTTTCTGAGTTTGGAATAATCCCATCTGTTTAGTTTTGCTTTTGTTGCCTGTGTTTTGGGGGTTTTATCCAAGAAGTTGTCCCCTAAACCAGTGTCTTAGAGTACTTTCCCTATATTTTCTTCTGACAACTTCATAGTCTCAAGTCTTAAATGTAGGTCTTTGGTCCATGTTGAGTTGATTTTTGTACATGATAAGAGGTATGTATCTAATTTCATTCTTCTACATAAATACATCCAGTTTTGCCAGCACCATTTGTTAAGAGATCATCCTTACTCCACTGTATGGTCTAAGCACTTTTGTCAAAAATCAGCAGGCTATATGTACATAGATTAATTTCTGAGCTCTCTAATTTCCATTCATCTATGTAGCAGTTTTTATGCCAGTACCATGCTGTTTTAATTACTATAGCTTTGTAGAGTGTTTTAAAGTCAGGTATGGTGATGTCTTCAGCAAATAGTAATTTAATAAATATAATTCTCATATGACATAAATTGATAATAAGTTAAAAATAATAAAATGGGCATCAAATTTGAATAGATGTGTTCACTTGGAACAATGACTAAAATGCACAAATTTATACTTAACATCATGAGTCACCAGGAAAATATCAAGACAAAACTATTATGAGATACTATATGTGCCCTAGAATGGCTATAATAGAAAAAAAAAAACTGGCAATACAAAATGTAGGAGAGAATGTGGAGAAACTATATTACACACAAATGCTTCTGTAACTATAATGTCATAGTAACACTTTGGAAAATGTTTTTCAAAATTCCTCATGAAATTAAACTAAATCATGAATCACAGCATTTTTACTGTGACTTATTTATCCCAGTAAATAAATAAATATGTCCATATATATTCTTCACATATATTCACATCAGGTTTATCAATAATAATTTCAAATTGAAAGGTCAAATGTTTACTAACAGATGACTGGAAAAACAAGTTGTGATACATGTGCATGCATTATAATTATACTCAATAAAAACAGTCTACCAGTACAACTATTAATATGAATGATTATTATTAATTGTACTAAGTGAAAACAGCTAGATGTATAAGATTACACACTGTATGGCTCCATTGAAGTATTCTGTATCAGGCAAAACTATTTTATAGTAGCAGAGAAAGCATATAGCCAGTTATCCAGATTGAAGCGGAGGAGTTGCCTGCAAATGGAGAGGAGACTTAGTGTGATAAATGTTGTCTGTGTCTTCATTGTCCTGGTGTTTATTTGAATGTAGATTTTTTTCAATGCTTTGATCTATGTGACAAAAGCTTTCTTTTCGATTCAGTTTGAGTATATATATATATATATCATATATATAATATATATTTTAAATATATTTATATATATAAATATATATATATTTTAAATTTTTCCCATCTTGTTAAGATTTCCCAGTTTATTTTCAGGAAGAGCAAAGTTGTCTTCTAGGCATCTTCATTATTCTATCTTTCTGTGTTTTTTTCACCCATTTTTTCCAATTCTTATTTTAAGTAATTGTGTATTTTGCCTTTAATTTTAGAGTTTGTTTATAAAACCATTTTTTGTTTGTATTCATTAATTTTATCTTCTGTTTTCAGGACATTTTATTTATAACTTTTCCTTCAATTATTTTTGTTTTTCCTTTTTCAATTATAGTTATTTCTATTCTGTTTTTCTTTAGCAAGGCTATAAAATTTTCAGTGAGTTATATTTTAACTACAGTTAATAGACTGTCATATAGAATGCTGTCATACCTCTATTTTGGGGACAACATGATTTTTTTTTTTTAAAAAACTTCAACAGTAGCCAGTAGACTAGAATAGAATCATTTCTATTTCTGGAGACAGCAGGTCTTTGTCTTCTGGTTTTCTTGGAGGTGTCTAGTTTGTTGCTAGAATCTTGTTGCAGAGATTTTTGCTGTTTTCTCTTAAAAGCAGCTATAATAGTTTGTGGAAAACATGTTAAGAATGTCAATGATATTGCCAATAGTATTTTGACATTCATTTCATTCTAATCCATTTTCAGAAAAATAAAATGTGTGGGAACTGGCTTTGTGGCATAGAGGGTTAAGCCTCTGCCTACAGTGCTGGCATCCCATGTGGGTGCCAGTTTGAGTCTCAGCTGCTTCACTTCTGATACAGCTCCCTGTTAATTTGTCTAGGAAAGCAACAGAAGGTGGCCCAAGTATTTGGGCCCCTGCACCCATGTGAGAGACCTCAAAGATGCTTCTGGTTCCTGGCTTCATCCTGGCCAGTGTAGCCATTTGGGGAGTAAAGCAGTGGATGGAAGATCTCTCTCTCTCTCTCTCTCTGGATTTCTGACTTTCAAACAAATAAATAAAATCTTTTTAAAAAAGAAAATGTATGAAGCCTAGAAGTAAAAAACATAAAATAGTGGTTACTAAATGTGTTAAGACAAATTTTCCTTCTAAAGTCAATTCCCAAATAGTCAAGGCATTATTTCGGGCAACATCAGGGTATCTAAAGAACAATGAAGGTCAATATTATGATACAAAGTTTGATGTCAGTAACATGATTTGCAAATTCCTGATACAATGAAGACGTCTTGCAAGTATTGGTTATTGTATATTTAGGAATAGCAGACTACGAAAGCAAGAGCGAAAGGATAAGAACATTTGTCCCACTCATTCTATATTGTACTTTGTGAATTAATAGATTACAAACTTTTTAAGGAACAGAGTTTATGTGTCTTAGAAATAACTCAAAAGTACGAGGAGTATAGAATTCAAATTTCCCACTTTCTCATTAAGCACCTAGTATGAGCATATAGACATAAAACTAAAAATTGATTTGAGTGTGCTTAGATTTCATGTATCTTGGTGTTTCATAGAAAGATTTGATCACTAGGTGGCAGCAATATGCAGAGAAGGACCCTGTAATCAAACAGCAAACTGGTCAGCTTCCTAGGTGCTGTCTTTGGCCTGAGCTACTTCCTATCACAAGAAAGCATTACATAGCTATTGCAAATGACATAAAGCTATGGTTTTCCTCAACAGGATTGTCAGCACGTCATTTAGGAATTTCAAATATAGTTAGTGAAAACTATTATCGGATGAACACTGTACTTTTAAAGTGCTCCCGTTGCTTGTGCGACTCTGTTTCAGTTCAAATACGCCTGCCCTTTGCTTACCTATTTCTGCAGCTATACAACAAGTCCCTGAAGAAGGGATTTCTTTTCAGACGTTTCAGCATTTTTTACTTCTGTGCAACCATTATTTTCTAAATTTATTTGTAAATTTTCTGTGTGAGATACTTGTTTTTAACCAATCAGAATACAGAGTTATAAAATTAGCTGAGATTTGGAACAATTTCAGATTTTTAGATAAATTCTTGCAAAGGTTGTACGAAGAATTTGCATGTACTCTCCTGGTCAGAATATTTTTCCTGCCTCTGATCCTGGTGGCTATCCACAGTTGAGTGAATGAGTCGTTAATAATGACTCAAGAAATATTTTTACCTGTAAACAGGTTACATAGGGTGATCTCTTAGTTAACTCAGACTGATATGAGAAAATACTGTGAACTAGATGCCTTCTCTATAAAAGAATTTTGTTTTTCATAATTCTGGAGGCTGGAATCCAGGACCATGGTACCAGTGTGGTCATGTTCTAGATATTGCCCCCTTCTGGTTGCAGATAGAAGGCTTCTATTCTAACTTGGCAGAAAAAAAAAAAACTGAATTTGTCTTCTGGCTGCTTCTTTTAGGGCTCTTAATCCCATTCTTGAAGCTTGACCTCAATGACCTGTTTACTACTGAGCAGCTCCACCTTCAAATACCATACAATGGGGACTAAATTTCAACATATAAATGGGTGGGAGGACAAAAAATTCAGTTCATAACAGAGGATTTTAAGAATATAATATTGTCCAGCTGAAACAATAGAAATCTAGACACTGACCTTAGAAACTTAACTTTTGAAGATTGTTTTAGCTTGCCTAACATTTTAAACCATTCTGTTCCCTATTGTCTTTCCAATGCACCTCTCAGATCTTCCTATTTGCATTTAATTCCAATTATCAAAAGCTTACCATGTATTTATCATTTACTTCTATTTTTGCTCTACTCTTACATGGAATAAGCATTCCTCTGTTGATTTCACAGATTTTACAGATAATGACATTGACAAAGAGATTAAAGAAGTGTATGAGAATTAAAATCTGTGTATGAATTTAATTCCAAGTGGTTTGGTTCCAAGTTTAATGTTCATCTTTATCTGATTTATCTTCCCCAGTATCAATACAATGAGTTCTGAAAACAAGTTTTTGTAATAGGTAAGAATGAATTAGGTGTGGTGATTTCAAGCAGCATTTATTCCGAGGACTAGGACTGTAAAGGCAATCTCTCCTGCTCTTAAAATGTGAGTAAAATGGCCTAAACTATCCCGGCAGAGACAATCTGTTCTAAATAACCTTCTCAAGTTTAGAGAAATGAATAGTTTATCTGTATCTGACATTGACAGCACATCCCTATTACAAGTAACACAGAAGTCAGGCCGTACTGGCTTTCACAATGATGGGATTACATTGGTTTCTAACTAAATATAAACATATGGACCTAACTCAGGAGAGACTGAGTATGGACATTCAAACTTTGTTATTAAAAGAGCTGTTATCTCTCTTCCTCTTGCCTCTGCAGTGCTGATATTCTCAGGCTCCTTGTGTTCTTGCTCCCACCCCACCTGTAATTGTCCAATTCATGGTGGTGAAATGGTTGCAGTAGTTCTGGATACCACAACTTCACAATACATCATTTAAGGGGCAACAGAGTCTCTTCTGGGCCATAACAAATTCTGGAATTTATGTTCCCCTTTTGGCCTGAGTTGTTTATTTGTTTATTGTGAAACAAAGCATACTGAGCAGGATATGGGATTTGCTGATCGGTTTTAAGCCAACCAGGGACGTTTCCTGTAGCTGTGAAGAAGTTGATGCTTTTAAAATCCCATTCTGATATTGGTGGCCTTTTGAGTTCTCCAAATTATTTTTGACAAAATAGAGCAATGGATGGTGAATGGTAGTCAGAAAATCGTGCCTTTTCACTATTTGTCCCTGTCTTCAGGCTTGCTAAGCTTCTTACCTTATCATTTATATTTACTCAGAGTTTGTCTCCTCTTTTTAAAATGAACTTACAGAGGGATTTGTAAGCATTTGCTTTTTCTTCAGTGTCAAGACCTTTCATCAAGAATCGTATCAAGGGCAGCTCCTGGAAGAAATATTTACCAGCTGTGTGACTTAACCACAGTATAAATTCTCTGAATAAAACTTCCTTCAACCACAAAAAATGCTTGAGTTCTAAATTCTTAATTCTTGAGGCACTAAGTTAGAAAAGGCAAAGTACTTAGCAGAGAATAATTTTCTTTTCTCTCTTGAACTACTGCGTAGACAGCTCAGGTAGATGTGGCTCATCTAGACACTAGCCCATTATCTGTCTGAATTCCAACAGGATTTGGTGCTATAATTTGTCTCCTAGGAAGTACTCCTTTCATCATAGCCTGGTATTCTCAATAGCTCTGTCAATCTGATATAGCCATGCCAGAGTTCCATCTTCCTCCACGGGAGCATCAGCAGAGTTGAAACCATGAACTGCTGTCTCTCCCCCCCATACAAACCTGGAATGAGAATGTTTTTTCTAAGGAGCCACTATAGTCCTTACAAGTGATCATTTCTGTAGTTTTAATGTGCCTTTGTGTCGCTAAGGCAATGCTCATTGATTTATTCTTTTTTTTTTTTCTTTCTTTCTTTTTTTTTTTTTTTGGTATTGTCAAGTCTGGAAGTGGGGAGATTTCTGAAAACTAGGGTATGAAGAGGAATAAGTAAAACTGCTATTCATGGTAGTCTAAAAATCCTAACTGTGTAGCAGTAGTTCTCAAGTAGGGAGGATTTTCCTCTTTAGGAGATGCTTGGCAAAGTCTAGAGTATTTTTTGATGCTCATGAAAGGAAGGGGTGGTGGTGCTGGGATCTAGTGGATGGAGGCCATGGTGCCGACTATTCTACAATGTGCAGGGCGTCTCCTGACAGTAGCAATCATCTCTCTGTTTATGAAAAGATTTGGGTTGGAATGTTGTTGCTGTTCTTTTCCTTTTTATTTTTAAAAATATTTATTTTAAGTTTTAATTAGTTTGTACCAGAGTCAATGTGATTTGTAGATATAATTCTAAGAACATAAAAGCAGAGTTACAGAGAGAGGGGGAGAGAAAGAGAGAGAAAGAGGTCTTCCATCCACTGGTCCACTCCCCTAATGGCTGCAATGGCTGGGCTGGGCCTGGCCACAGCCAGTAATCTGTGGAATTCCACCCAGGTCTCCCACAGGGGTGCCAGGGGTCCATGCTGTCTTCCACTGCCTTCCTAGGGAGCTGGATTGGAAGTGGAACTGCCAGGACTTCTCAGGAGGAAGCTTAACATCTAATCCACATTGATGACCCCAGCTATCTTAAGTCCTTGTGGAGAAGGATTTCAATATTCAGTCCAAAACATCTTCGCTGCTTTGCTGTATGAGAATTTCCAGATATAATTCAGATCAGAAGAAATATGCACTTCTTGAGGGTGGGATGTATATTGTAGGTAAGAAAGTGGTTTCCAAAATGTAGGAGGAGAGTTATATAGTGGAATTTAGAAGAAACCATCAGTTTGAAGACAAGCACAGACATGAGGGTGATGGAGAGGGTGAACACATATCCGAGGTGCTCAGCAAAGTTCTAGTTTACACCTGTTGTTCAAGATTGCTGTTGACACTGGTCTCTTTCATCTTTACCATGGAGCAAATTTAGGTACTGAGGTGAATACATTTGGAGTCCACTCATGTATTCTCATGAATATGCAATGATATTTCTTTTTTTTTTCTTTTCTTTTTTTTCTTTTTTTTATTAAACTTTTATTTAATGAATATAAATTTCCAAAGTACAGCTTATGGGTTACAATGGCTTCCCCCCTCCCATAACTTCCCTCCCGCCCGCAACCCTCCCCTTTCCCGCTCCCTTTCCCCTTCCATGCTTTGCTATTAGACTAAGAAAAAAGTAGTTTTAAGTGTCTGTGCTCCTATATTGTAATTCCTTTAATTTCCACAAAATTATTCAATAAAAGCTGAAATGTGCACTCATCTGAAAATAGAAAATAAACGGGGCTGCCTATCTCACTTTCATTGATCACTAGCAGCTGTGGACAGAGTTTAGTGACAAGAGAAGTAGCTGCAGAGCTGGAGAATTTAGGAGCTGCAAGGCCAAATTGGAAGGATTAGTTCTTTTGAATTAAATTCAAAACTGGGACCTGCAAAACTTATTTAGTTATAACAATTTTCTTTATACCTTGAACTCATTTTCTGTGCAGTGCTTGGCTCTGTTTATATCTTATTTACTTATCTCTTTGATTTACAGTGTTCACTTTCTGAAAAACTCCTTTTGATGCCTGCCTGTTGGATGCTATCCCTCTTCCCTCAGCTGGCTATGAGTTAGTTTTTGCTTGTCTACCTGGCATTTCATTCTTTTTGTACATCTCTTGACTTTGGTTTTGTTCCATTGCCTAATTTTCCAGATTATTCATCTGGTTACTACTTCTATTCCTCCTCAGGACATAGGAAAAAATAAAAGAATTGGGCTGGGCCTAACATAGATGGTGAAGGGAAGAGAGCAATAATTACATTTCTGGATTGGTCCATGGTCTGAGAAGTGGAATTGAGGATGAAGTCTGCCAAGAAAACATGTTTAGAGAAATCCACTAGGCATTAGCTGAGAGGAAACCAAACATATTTAAATCTAAGAATAAGCTTGGAGTGGAGTAGCTTAAGGCAGTATATTGTTCTCAAACCTTAATGGCCATTGGGTCTCCTGTAGCAGCTTGTAAAAGTGGATCATCATGGCCTCACCACAGATCTACTCAATGAAAATCAACCAGATTGGGACAACTAATCTGTATTTGTGAAGTGTCCTAGGTGCTTTTGATGATCAGTCAGGGCTTTGAAACTGGGCTCTTGGGATTTCTGGTGAACAGTTGGCTTTCAGGCATAGCTGTACTTATGGTTCTTCCTCGTCTGGGGCTGGTCTTAACAAAGTCTGAGAGGTGCAAGATGCATTATTGGCTCCTGAATTCTGCTTGAGCTCAGCCTAATTACCATTCGTATGCCTGCCTGTCCTCCAGCCTGTAGTCAGTGCCTCCCTGCCTCTGTTCCTGGCATTAGATAGAGCACTGACCTAATCTATAGAACCCTACTCTGGTGGTAGGAAAAGAGAAGATATTAATCTTTTAAATTTGACACAATCCCACATAAACATATATTTTCCATAAAATGTATGCCACGAAGGAATGGTTTCCAAGCCGCCAAGGCTTCTGACTACTGGCACAAAGGATTTGGTATTGAGCTGCCTCCCCCTAGTGGTTTGGCTCCTCTCATCATTTGCTGCTGGGCTTTTTTTTTTTTTTTTAACTTTTATTTAATGAATATAAATTTCCAAAGTACAGCTTATGGGTTACAATGGCTTCCCCCCTCCCATAACTTCCCTCCTACCCGCAACCCTCCCCCCTCCCGCTCCCTTTCCCCTTCCATTTACATCAAGATTCATTTTCAATTCTCTTTATATACAGAAGATCAGTTTAGTACATATTAGGTAAAGATTTCAACAGTTTGCCCATACAGCAACACAAAGTGAAAAAACTACCATTGGAGTACTAATTATAGCATTAAATAACAATGTACAGCACATTAAAGACAGAGATACCACATAATAGTTTTTTTTTAAATTAATTAATTTTCTATGCCATTTCCAATTTAACACCAGGTTGTTTTTTTCATTTCCAATTCTCTTTATATACAGAAGATCAGTTCAGTATATAATTAGTGAAGACCTCATCAGTTTGTACCCACACAGAAACACAAAGTATAAAAATACTGTTTCAGTACTAGTTATAGCATCACTGCACATTAGACAACACATTAAGGACAGATCCCACATGGGGTGTAAGTACACAGTGACTCCTGTTGCTGACTTAACAATTTGACACTCCTGTTCATGGCGTCAGTAATCTCCCTAGGCTCTAGTCATGAGTTGCCATGGCTATGGAAGCCTTTAGAGTTCGCTTACTTTAATCTTATTCCGATAGGGTCATAGTCAAAGTGGAAGTTCTCTCCAGCTTTGAGACATCTGTAGCATGTTTTTCAGAAAATTGGCCTCGTTATTGACAATGAGGCCTCGGTATATAAAGAAGAGCTTATCCCAAATACAATATAGTATAAATTCTAATTTATCATCCATGCCTGACTTCTTTTAAAGACTTAGATATCTTTACGTGTTTTTCTATTTATCACACCTTCATTTTTCACATTTGTGTTATTAAAATGATTTCCTGTTACTAAAAATCAATGAAATGAAGATATCTTTAATATTCTTAGTCGGGGGCCCTGCTGGATAGTAAATACAGTATATATCTATATATTAAATATGTAATTGCAGAGTTCCATAATTTGAAAAGTTATAAGTGAAAACCATTATTATCAAACCTGGTAAAAAGCTGGCTTGGGTGTGTTTCATCACGTGGATTATTAGGTGACACTGATAAACTAATTATATGAACCAACGTCCAGGAAAATGAGCTTAGACACCTCATCTCAGGATCATCATTTTGAGGTTTTGTATTAAAGAATTCCTCTAAATGAACTTGTGATGAAATTCCAGGGTTTTGAATAGTGCTAGTTACTTGGAATAGAATTCAATATCTTGTACATGCTGAGTTTATCATGACCTTGCTCCAATACCATCCTTGTGTGTTCGTCACCTATGTGACAGAATTTAGAATGATTTAATTTGATATTCTCAGTCACTTTCACAATCCTCTGTCATCATGCCTTCAAGTCCCAATTTCCTTCATCCTGCTCTGTGAGCCCCCAGTTTAAACCAGACTGACATAATTTCTTTATCCCGGGGAAAATACCTTTGTGAATGATTTATCACTCTTCAGAAAGGGGAACTGAACTGTTTTTTACAATTTTGAGTCCTACTTGTCATACAATATCCAGTTTACTCTGAACCTAAACCACAGGCCTTTCTGAACTGCCAAGACCACAGTAATCTTTCTCAGATTTCTTTAGCTTTAGAAGCCAAGTTAATTTCTTCTGAATTTTGACATACATGATCTACATTGTTAGATGCCTTTATTTGTTTGCTTGTTGTATTATCTCAGCTGTGTTGAAAATGTTTAAATGTAGCAACTTGGAAGTTGGTGTCTGTGAATTTTCCCATAGCATAAACCAGCATCTCTCACTATACTCAAATATGTATCTAATTAGGATTAATCTTTGTATTTAGCTAGGATCAGAATTCCTAATAGAAGTAGATGTAGCATATATACAACTAGATTTCTCTCTACTTACTGAAGCAATTTTTAAATATATGAATGAAAATGTTGGTGTTTATTGCAGTCAATTATTATTTTTATTTTGTTCTCATAATATCTTTGGAGAGCATCAGATTTTCTTTTATATTTTATTTTAACAATGCCTTATTATAGGTGTCCAAACACAGTTTTAAAAGACACTAAATGGTAATTATAGCTAAAAATAGCCATTATTGATTTTCCTAATGCTTGGGCTGTGCATTGGAAGGAAAACATCATTTTTTTTTTCCTAGAGCTTCTCGTTAAAAGTACAAAAGCACTTCCAAAATTTGGAAGTATAACACAAATTTGTATGCCCAGGAGCCACAAATTCAAAGAAACATGTGTGGAAAGTTTGTAGGATATCAGATCATGGGATTCAAAGATCACAGGATAAATCTGTTACTGATTTTTTCAAGGATTCTG
The DNA here is from genome assembly GCF_033115175.1 of Lepus europaeus. Taxonomy (NCBI): domain Eukaryota; kingdom Metazoa; phylum Chordata; class Mammalia; order Lagomorpha; family Leporidae; genus Lepus; species Lepus europaeus. The sequence goes on from NC_084842.1 coordinate 42,428,659, forward strand.
AGGGTCAGAGATGAATGTGACTGAGACTAGGCACTGAGGGAAGGAGCAGAACTTCTGATTGTGCTAATATAGTCTGCATTTCTTTATACCTACCACAACTGTGGGCTCTTCTGCTCTGTATGACGCCATTACCCAGTTGGAAAGTAAAATGGTACACACTTCCAAGATTGCTCTACCCCAAAGTACAGTAGAGCCAATAGCACTAGCACATTCTGTCTTCAAAGTGCATTACAGCCATGAGGACACGAATCCATCTGTAACTGACAGTTACTGAGGTGGTTTTGTTCAACCATTTGTAAGTTACCTCAACATCCTGAGAGAGCCACTTAGACGTACATGAACTTGGATTTCCTATTCAGTGTTATCAGAGAGTAACTCAGCATTTATTTAAGTTGTTCATGCTCAGAAGGGTAATCTTAAAAATAGAAAATACCCAAGTGGTTTTAATTAAAAATGTAATACAAATTCAAATAATTTGGAAGCCAAAAAAAGTAAATAAATCTGTCTCATGTTTCTATCAAAAAGAACACTATTAATGTTAATATCTTATATTTTCAGTTTTCTTGAAATATGCCAATATATTTTATATAGAATTGGGACCATACAATAGTATTTTATAACTTGCCTTTTGAATTTTATTCATTTATTTTCATTTTATTTGAAAGGTGGAGAGAGAGACAGACAGACATATAGAGATCTTTCATGCACTTGTTCATTCCCAAATGCCTGCAACAGCTGGGCAGGGCCAGGTCAAAGCCAGGACCCAACAACTCCATCTTGATCTCCTGTACGGGTGGAAAAGACCCAAGTACTTGAGCCATTATCTTCTACCTCCCAGTGTGCAGATTATCAAGAAACTGGATCAAAACAGAGGAGCTGAGACTTGAACCAGGCACTTAGAGAATAGGCTGCAGGCCAAACACCTACCCCCATAATTTGCTTTTTAATTCAGTAACACAATAAGCATATTATACCATGCCATATGTTACATAATCATCCAGAATACCTATATTTATATAGTATTACATTATATCACTTCTCACTTTAACTTACCTTTTAATAATGTACATCTGTGATTCCATTTATAGCCATTATAAATTATTATTCAATGAATACATTTCTTCTTGTTTTTGGCTACATTCATGCTAATATCCTGTTTTACATCAATCAGGTAGATAAGTTCTTTGTTCCACTATATTTTTCTTCTGTGTGTGCACTTTTCTTTTGAATTCCAAGACAATTTTTCAAACTTTTTTTTCAATTACTTCTTTTTTTTTTTTATTTGACAGGTAGAGTTATAAACAGAAAGAGAGACAGAGAGAAAGGTCTTCCTTCCGTTGGTTCACTCCCCAAAGGGCCGCTATGGCCGGTGCTGCGCTGATCCGAAGCCAGGAGTTAGGTGATTCTTCCTGGTCTCCCACATGGGTGCAGGGCCCAATCACCTGGGCCATCCTCCACTGCCTTCCCGGGCCACAGCAGAGAGCTGGATTGGAAGAGGAGCAGCCGGGACTAGAACCCAGTGCCCATATGGCATGGCAGCGCCACAGGTAAAGGACTAATGAAGTGAGCCACAGCACTGGCCCCTCAGTTACTTCTTTTTTAAACATAATATATCCTGCCTCTTACACACATAAATGGAGATTATATTTTTCTTTCCTAGAAATTTCCTTGTTTATAATTTTCTCCTCTTTCAGAAAGGCATGATATAATTTCAGATTGCAATTTTCTCAGATGTTGATGAACAGAAATTATTTCTAATGTTATATATGTTTCAATGAGGGCTATTATTTGATACATCAGCTCAGCTTCTTTCTTTGAATAGTTTACTAACAAGTTTAGTTCATTTACATATGAAATCATTGAAGATAATAAGAGGAAGAATTATTATTACTAAATATTACTAATTCATCAAGTTTAATGAACTTCATTAATATAGCTTAGAACAGAATATAATTAATGGTTTTAAAGAGGTATAACCTTCTTACAGAAGAAAACAAGAATTACATTCTTTTTTTTAGAAATTTCTTCCAATTTCAGGTGTTTTCTTTAACTCTCAAACCATCCAGGTGATGTTTTAAAAAAATTCAAAAATTTAGGCATAAATTTTAGAAATGAAACTCTGTAGCTAATTTCTCATAAGTGCTCATGAAAACATGGCCCAAAGTAAATTAAATTTTAAGTGATTGAATGATTAGCAAAAGCACTTTATTGAATTAGGGTATTGACAATATCTTATTAATTGGAGTTTGGAAAATGTTCATCAAACTCCCTGCAGATATTTCTTCCTCTCCAAGAGTCAATCATTTGTGGTAAGAACCAAATGCTAATTCCAATTAATACAATGGTGTTAAAGAAAGCAAGATGACATTCAACACGAACCTTCATCAAGTATTTTGTTGTTCTTTGGATATAACCTTATACACCTTAGTTTGTAGACTCTCCATAACTTCTTGTGGTGATTTAGAATCTGTCTTTTCCTCTGCTATGTCAGAGATGTATAACTAGCATATTATTCCCATTTTACATGGAAGAAATGAAATCAGAGCCAGAGAGAGACTTCTGTATATCACCTAGCAAGCCAAAGACAATTCCTGGATTACCAAGATACTAGCATTTTGACTTCCTAGCCATTGTTTCCTCTTCCTCCTACCTCGTCAATACACACTCAAAAGCTTAGCACCACCTCTTTCCTTATGCTCACTTCTATTACCACTCCTGATTGAATAGCAGACTTCAAGAACAATGCTTATTTCTCACAACTCAATATAATGGCTGGCTGAATCTTTTGATCATCAGTAGTTTAACGAATGCATACTACATATAGGGCACATATAAGATTTTCTCCTTGTGTGTGATAATATTTCAGGAAGTTTAGTAATTTTTTTTTTCATCTATTAGGGAGATAGGGAGAGAGCGAGAGCGAGAGAGAGAGCGAGAGAGAGCGAGAGCGAGAGAGAGAGAGAGAGAGAGAGGATCTTAGATCTGCTGGTTCTCTCCTCAAATGCTTGCAAGAGCCAGGGCTGGACTAGGTGGAAACCAGGAGCCCAGAACTCTATCCGCATTTCCCACAGGGATAGCAGGAGCCCAGGCACTCAAGCCATCATCCGTTATCTCCAAGGATGTATAAGTATAAAGTTGGACTGGAAGAGGAGTAACTGAGACAAGCCAGTACTCTGATATAGAAATGCACACATCACATTCAGAACTTAACCCTTATACCACAATGCCAGTTTTTCATGAATTTTTAAACACTATACTCTTCCTATTTTTTCATCTTTATTTGATTAATTGTATTTTGAAGAGCTAATGGGGTAAAGAGTTATAGACAGAAAAGAGCTTTTATTTAGGTTATATATTAGGTACACATTTCAATAAAAGGGAGGCTTTATTTTGTATGATAAGGTTTTTCTAAATACATTTTGGTTATTGGTAGAAGTCACTTTCATATTGTTTTATCCCTAGCTTGGAGCCAGCTGACAAAACAATGTCTGGGGCACCAGTGAGTCAATTCTATTCTTAATTCTTCATGTTAACTAGCAATTTGCTATGTCATCTGCTTATAATTCTTTTGCCTTGTCCTAGGTATTCTAACCAGAGGTCAGTGTATACAGTTTTAAATTTTCTCATACATATTGCCCATAACTGGATTTTTTACTCACTTTGATGAGATAGAAACATGATCTGCAAAGTTGTACTTCTCAAAGGAAAGTCTATATTTACTATAAGAATCAGGATGAGAGCGACACAAATTGTGGTTGGCAGTTGGCCCAGGGGAAAGAGACTGGTTAAAGCACCCATGTTCCACACTGGAGGACCTGTGTTCAACTCATGTCTCCAGTTCCTGAGTCCAACTTCCTCCAGTGCAGACCATGGGAGGCAGTGGTAATGGAACACATGATTGGGCTCCTGCCACTGATTACTAGAGACAGTTGGGAGACCTGGTATTGAGTTCTCAACCCCCACCTTAGCGTTGACCCAGCCCAAGCCATTGTGCATTGTGCACATTTGGAGAGTGAACCAGTAGATCAGTGGATGGATGGGAGCTCTATTGATCTCTCTCTCTCTCTCTCTCTCTCTCTCTCTCTCTCTCCCTCTCTCTCCCCCCCTGCCTCAAATAAATAAATAAATCAAATTTTAAATGATACAAGTGCATTTATTTTCTTCGGTCTCCAGGAGGTAAGAAGATAGAAGCAATCATTCATTTTTTGTATAAGTCAGTAAATGTGTGTCAGTTGTGCATACTGTGATAGACACTGTGGAACAGGCCAGGCTTTTAAGATAGTCCTCAGTTTAACTGAAGTTATAACTGCTATAGCTTAATCTAGATATTCTATACCAGAAACTGTTTTGTTTTGTTTTATTTTTTTTTAAAGTCAAGAACTTCTTTTATTTTAAAATAAACATTGAAGATCCTCCATTTCCCACCACCCTACAAAATTTTTGAATGTGGAATGTTCAACAGCCTATCTATTTTAGTAGGTTACAAAACCAGCAAAAACTCCAGTTGTTTAATGATGAATGTTTGAGAATAGCTTTGTTATTTTATTTTTTTAAACTTTTATTTAGTAAATATAATTTTCCAAAGTACAGCTTTTGGATTACAGTGGCTTTTTCCCCCGATAACTTCCCTCCTACCCGCACCCCTCCCATCTCCCGCTCCCTCTCCCATTCCATTCACATCAAGATTCATTTTCAATTATCTTTATATATAGAAGATTGATTTAGTATATATTAAGTAAAGATTTCATCAGTTTGCACCCACACAGAACATAAAGTGTAAAAAACAGAAACTGTTTTAAGAGCTTTACATATATCAACTCACTGAACTTTCAGGATAAATTATGAGACAGGTACCATTATTATTTTCATGAGAAAACAAAGGCAAACAGAAAGCATATAACAGTAACTAGTTTGTGGTGGAGTTGGAATAAGATACATATGTGGAGAGATCATTGATGTTAAAAACTATTTGAACTAATTTTCTTGTGATTGTTGCACTCAATAAGTCTTATAGATATTTAGAAGAGGGGAAAAATCAGTGTGGGCTTATACTGTCAGGTAGTGTGTCCTGTAAATACAGAAACTTTGCAGAAATAATATACTTTCAGTTTAATGCAAACTTACTGATGAGTAGTTGAATGAGACATTGTGAAGCTCCACAATTTTATGTAATGTGCATTTGTGATGCGATTTCAAAGATAGTGGGGAGCCAACCAGAGCACTGGGTTACTACCCATACTTCTACTTTTTCTGATTTACAGATAATCCTATGTTCTCTAATTTTGATGATTTCAACAGTAACACACGATTTTAAACAGGAATCAAGGTGCAATAGGTCAGAAATACATATGAGAAAATGATTTATAAGGATCAATTGAGTTCTATTTTCCTTCATTTTCTGCAAAGGTTCTACACAAATCTGAGTGATGTCAGCTGTATCTTTTATTATTATGCATAGGTTTTATTTAAGTAACCAAATCCACTTTGGAATATGCATTAAAGATACCAAGTACTTATTGCTAGTTGACTGGATTGTGATACTAGAACTTGGTATTGTAGACTCAAGGCTGTTGATGTGGAAAGTGTCAGCAGGGACAATACCTGAATCTTTCTGAATGCTTATCTTGAAAGTGTTGGTAAACTTTTCCTGTCTGACAGCTTGTTCTTTACCCCCTTTAAGCCAGATGTTCTCACATTTTGGTATTCAATTTGGGCGTCTTTCTCAGATGCACTTAAAGAATGGACTTTTGCTTTATTGCAATATTTATCAAAAATGAGTCACTATTTATTATAAAACTCTTTGGCAATACTCAGGAAAATAATTTCAATGGTGAAATAAGCAAATGGGAACAATTTATTCAGAGAGAATGGGGGAATTTACAAAGTGGAGAAGCAGGGAAGACAACCATCCAAAAGGAAATATTTTCCAAACAGATAATTAACAAACAGACTGATGGAGTGGAAGACTGAGATCAGTGATTCTCAGCTCTGGCTGAACACTGCAGTCTCTTGGGAAATTTTAACAAACACCAGTGTTGGGCCTCATCCCTAGAGTATCGGGATTTAATTGGCTTGGGATGACATGTTGGCACTGGTGTTTTTTAAATAGCTCTCTGGATGATTCTAATGTGCAGCCAGAATGGAGAATGACTACCCCCAATAATTGTCTCAACTTCTTCTGTGAAACATATACGTAGGAGCATCTGCTTGATGGTTAAGGTGCCCACATCCCATATTGATGTGTCTGGTTTTGATTCCTGACTCTGCCTCCTGATTCCAGGTTTGCACAAAAGTAAATGATGAGAGACATCCGGGATGGTTCAAGTAATTGGGTTCTTATCATCCATACAGGAGATGAGAATTAAGTTCCTGGTTCTTGTCTCTGGCCCTGGACCAGTCCTGGCCATTGTGGTCATTTGTGAAGTAAACCAGTAGATGAAAGTAATCTGCCCATCTGTGTGTCTGTTTCTCATGTAAGTTGTTAAAGGTTAAAAAAAAAAAGAAATATATAATGTAATCAGAAGTACATTTTTATTTGTATTCATATTGCTAATGAAAGTATAGATTAATTGATCTTTAACTTTCCTAAGTTTATGCAAAGGTTGTAATTTTAAGCTACAAACAAATGAAACACCAAATTGAGTCAGATCTTTAGATCAGCAAGAGAGGATTTGTTCTTTACCATGATATTTATGTCATTTCTCAAATTCTCCAAGTGGTAATACCTGTTGCTGGACTTTAATAAAAATATTCGCTGGACTTTAATAAAAATAGAATTACACAGTACATCCTTTTTTATGACATTAACCTTTTTAAAAAACCTTTATTTATGTATTTGAAAGGCAGTTTCAGAGAGAAAGAGAAGGAGAGACATAGAGGGATAGAGATCTTCTATTTGCTGGTTCACTCCCCAAGCAGATGCAATGGCCAGGGCTGGGCCAACCTGAAGCAAGGAGCCAGGAACATCTTTCTGGTCTCTGGAAGTGGTAGGTGCAGGGGCCAAGTACTTGGGCTGTCTTCTACTGCTTTCCCAGGTGCATTAGCAGGGATCTGGGTCATAAGTGGAGCTGCTGGGATTTGGACTGGTGCCCATATGGGATGCTGGTGTTGCAGGCTATGGATTTAACCTGCTGCACTACAGCGCTGGCATCCAGTGTGTTCTTTTGGACTAAACATTAGCCAGAGTTCTTAGCTGAAGGAATTTAAAAACAGATTGGCAAATTATTTGGAAACGACTGTCTGATGTTTTTTTTTTTTTTTCTTTTGCATTTACTTCTTCTTGAAAGTGAAAGTGGCAATATACAGAGGGTAAAAATAGGAATGTGTTAGGCAGCCTTCAGCAGAATTTTTTGCCATATTGACAAGGTTGTGACATTAAAATTTATTAGGCCAAGGATGCTTGATGACCCCTTGTAAATACATCCATGAACTCCACAGTTGAGGAGAAAAAGACAGGTTGGATCTCAGCTGCATTTTTTGTTTTAGCATAAGGACATGGGATAGTCAGAAGATGCAACTGGGGCTGTGCTGTGGCGTAGCAGGTAAAGCTGCCGCCTGCAGTACTAGCATCCCATATGTGCAAAAGCTCAAGTCCTATCTGTTCCACTTCCAATCCAGCACTCTGCTATGGCCTGGGAAAGCAGTAGAAGATGGCCCAAGTTGTTGGGCCCCTGCACCCGCATGGGAGACCCGGAAGAAGCTCCTGGCTCCTGGCTTCAGATTGGTGCAACTCCGGCTATTGTGGCCATCTGGAAAGTGAACCAGTGGATGGAAGACCTCTCTCTCTCCCTGCCTCTGCCTTTCTGTAGCTCTGCCTTTCAAATAAATAAATAAATCTATCTTCATGACTTGCCTTAATAGATTACACTATTAGTGTAATATACTTTGTAGGGATTAGATGAAGGTTGTCTTGAATAAGAATGTAATGTTGGGGCCAGCGCCATGGCTCACTTGGTTAGTCCTCCACCTGCGGCACCAGCATTCCATATGGGCACTGGGTTCTAGTCCCGGTTGCTCCTCTTCCAGTCAAGCTCTCTGCTCTGGTCAGGGAGGGCAGTGGAGGATGGCCCAAGTGCTTGGGCCTCTGCACCCATGTGGAAGACCAGGAAAAAGCACCTGGCTCCTGGCTTCAGATCTACGCAGCACTGGCTGTAGTGGCCCTTTGGGGAGTGAACCAACTGAAGGAAGACCTTTCTCTCTCTCTCTCTCACTGTCTATAACTCTACCTGTCAAAAAAAAAATTCCATTAAGACAGGTGTTTAGCTTAGGAGTTAAGATGCCTGTTGGGATGCCTCCATTCCACATTGGAGGGCCTGGGTTTTAGTCCTTATTCCACCCATGCTGATGTGCATCCTGGGATGCAACAGGAATAGCTCAAGTGGTTGGATCCCTGAACCTATGTGGGAGACCTGGATGAGTTCCTGGCTCCTGGTTTCATCCTTGGCCCAGCTCCAGATGTGGGAAGCATTTGAGAAGTGAACCAGTGGATGGGAGCTGCCTGTCTCTCTCTTGCTTTCTGACTCTGAAATAAAAAAAATAATAATTTAAAAATTCCTTTAAAATTCTTATTCATCTGATTAAGGCTTATTTGATCTTCATCAACTCAGTCAATTTATGAAACAGAAATACTACTTGTACTGTAGGGTTTTTATTACAGCAACAATTCAATTAAAGTATGAACTTTCGTGTTTCAGCCTTACCAAAGCATAACACAGGAAAATTCATGTTGTTAACTTTCTTTGTTTTTACTGCCCAGCATTACTGTGGTCAGTATTGCATTTATGCTAATCCTACCAAATTATTCAACAGCAAATTGTATCTCATTGCTCCCCAGTTGCAATGTCCAGTGCAGCTGTTTCTTTTTTTTTTTAAGATTTATTCATTTATTTGAAAGTCAGAGTTACACAGGGAGAAGAGAGACAGAGACAGAGAGAGAAAGAGAGAGAGAGAGAGAGAGAGAGCGAGCCCGAGCTTCCATCCGCTGTTTCACTCCCCAATTGGCTGCAACAGCCAGAGCTGTGCCAATCCGAAGCCAGGAGCCAGATGCTTCCGTTGGGTCTACCTTGTGGATTCAGGGGCCCAATGACTTGGGCCATCCTCCACTGCTTTCCCAGGCCATAGCAGAGAGCTGGATTGGAAGTGGAGCAGCTGGGACTAGAACTGACATCCATATGGATGCCAGCGCTTCGGGCCAGGGCATTAACCTGCTGTGCCACAGCGCTGGCCCCCAGTGCAGCTGTTTCATGTAATTTCTACTTCCTTAAGTCTTCACTTCTCCCCAGTATCAGCTCCTGTGAGAAATGGCCTTCTTTCCATTTATGGGTCCATCCATTCAGAGGACCTTTTAACTTTCTTACATTTCACCAAGACATTTTCTTTCATTTTTACCATTCCTATTTCTCTTTGCTCCTGCCCTAAATCTCTCTTAAAGATGAACTTGAAGAAAAGTAAATTAAATTGGCAAATAAAAGAGTTGTCTGCACCTCAATGTTTATTGCAGCTCAATTCACAATAGCTAAGACATGCAATCAACCTAAATGCCCATCAACAGTAGACTGGATAAAGAAGTTATGGGATATGTACTCTATAGAATACTATATAGCAGTAAAAAATGAAATCCGGTCATTTGCAATAACATGGAGGAAGCTGGAAAACACCACGCTGAATGAAATAAGCCAGTCCCAAAGGGAAAAATATCCTATGTTCTCCCTGATCGGTGACAACTAACTGTGCACCTAAGGGAAACCTTTTGAAGTGAAATGGACACTATGAGAAACAATGTCTTGATCAGCCCTTGTCCTTACTGTCAAGGAACAACTTAATATTTTATCCCTTTTAATATTTTTTGTTCTACTTAATACCATTGGCTGAACTCTTTCATTAACACACAATTATTCTTAGGTGTTTAAATTTAACTTAAAAGTGATCCCTGTTAAATATAAGAGTAGGAATAAGAGAGGGAGGAGATGTATAGTTTGGCACATGCTCAATCTGACTTACCCCAAATGGTAGAGTTAGAGACATGCCAGGGGATTCCAACTCAATCCCATCAAGGTGGCATGTACCAATGCCATCTCACTGGTCAAAGTGATTCGTTTCAGTTCATAATTGATCATAATGATAGGATTATGTGCCAAAGGGATCACATAAACAAGACTAGTGTCTGCTAATACTAACTGATAGAATTAAAAAGGAGAGAACGACCCACCATGGGAAGCAGGATACACAACAGACTAATAGAATGGCAGATGTCCTAAACAGCACTCTGGGCTCAGAATCAGCCCTTAAGGCATTCAGATCCGGCTCAAAAACCCATGAGAGTATTTCAGGCATGGAAAGCCAAGGCACTGTGGCAAAAAAAAAAAAAAAATGACCTAAATGAAAGATCTCTGTGAGTGAGATCCCAGTGGAAAGGATGGGCCATCAAAGAAGGAGGTACCTTTCTCCGAAGAGAGGAGAGAACTTCCACTTTGACTATGGCCTTGTCTAAATAAGATCGGAGTTGGTGAACTCAAGAGACTTCCAAAGCCTTGGCACCTCATGAAAAGAGCCTCAGGTGATTACTGACGTCATAAATAATAGTGTCAAATTGTTAAATCAACAACAGGAGTCACTGTGCACTTACTCCTCATGTAGGATCTCTGTACTTAATGTGTTGTACAATGTAAATTAATGCTATAACTAGTACTCAAACAGTACTTTATACTTTGTGTTTCTGTGTGGGTGCAAACTGTTGAAATCTTTACTTAGTATATACTAAATTGATCTTCTGTATATAAAGATAATTGAAAATGAATCATGATGAAGAATGGGATGGGAGAGGGAGTGGGAGATGGGATGGTTGTGGGTGAGAGGGAGGTTATGGGGGGAAAAAGCTGCTATAATCCAAAAGTTTTTTTTTTTTTAAATCCAAAAGTTGTACTTTGGAAATTTATATTTATTAAATAAAAGTTAAAAAATTATTTAAAAAAGATGAACTTGAGCTATTCATAAGTCTACTATGCTCTTAAACCCTTTCTGTCCAACCTCTTTACTCTTTTCCTATTCATCATATTGTTGCCGTAAGATAAATTCAGGCTTCAGCACCCTAATGTAAATTTGCCTTACCTCACTTCTATTTTAGAGCTCCTCCCTTTCTTGTTCCAAAATCTCTTGAATGAGTAGTATTTCCTCATTTCCCTTCTGATCTTTAACCTATTTTTATCTCCCTTTATTTGCCTTACTGAACCTTCTGTGACTTCTTGACTGCATTGCTGTAGTTCACAATTCCTCTTTATAATACTGGTGTTGTCTTTGGACTTTGTGATATTAAGTAACCTCATTCTGGTTTTACATCACACACCCTTTTGCTAAATCTTTCCTCTCTTGGCCTCCAAGTATAATTCTACACTAAAACACTCCAGTGACCATCTCCCTTCTTTACAGTTACTCTCTTAATGCTATCATACATTCCCACAACTTCTAACAGGTACATAACTCCTTAATGTTTATATTCAACACCAGTCTCTTGATTCCTAGTCTTGTATTTTCAATTGTTTGATTGTTACCACCCTGAAACATATTTATAACTGAATTCATTATATTTGCCTTAAGCACATTTTTCTATTTTTATTTTTATTAATGCTATTATCAACTACCTAATACTGATGCTTCAGTCTCACTGCACTAGGTCATAGTCAAAATTCAATTAGCTTCATAAAGTGTTTCATCAGTCCCTCCATGTAATAAAAATCTTCAAAATATATACATATTTCTTAATCATCATTTATGTTTCTGAGTAATGTGAGTATTTTAGACATATAAGTATAAAACATGTTACTGAAATTGTTCCAGTTGACTCTGCCTTTGTAACAAGAAAGGAATTAAGTTCTTACCATATGGCATAAAATTATTATCTAGAAACTAAACAATATCCAATGTGATGTGAATCCCTTAACAATATTATTGCATTCTGCCTTTAATGTATTCTTTTTAAAATTTAATTTAATTTTTAAAATTTATTTTGCTTAAGGAATACAACTATATACATTTAATATATAAGGATTTGGGAACATGATGGTACTTTACCCCCTACCTCTCTCTCACACATACTCCATCCTTTCTTCCACCTCTATCTTCCTTTCCCATTCTTATTTTTTAGATAGATAAATTTTCAGTTAATTATTATACTCATAAGACCAACCCTACACTAAGTAGAGAGTTCACCAATTAGTATGAAGAAAAAAAAAAAAAAAGAACAAAAAGGGACAAGAAAACCATTGTTCCGCAGCAGTCAATGCCAGGGCTATTCAAAAATCCTCATATCTCAAAGTGTCAGTTTTGCTCCTGTAGATTATATTTTAAGTACTCTATTAATTACCACAGATCAGAGAGACCATATTGTGTATGTCTTTTTGTGACTGGGTTATTTCAGTAAGCATAACGGTATCCAGTTGCATCCATTTTGTTGCAAATGACAGGATTACTTTTTTTTTTTTTTTTACCACTCTGTAGTATTCCATAGTGTATATATACCAGAATTTCTTTATCCAATCTTCAGCTGATGGACATCTGGGCTGATTCCATATCTTAGCTATTGTAAATTGAACTGAAACAAACCTGGGGTACAGACAACTCTTTCATACGCCGATTTCATTTCCTTTGGACAAATTCCCAAGAGTGGGATGGCTGGGTCACATGGTAGGTCTATATTCAGCTTTCTGAGACATCTACATACTGTCTTCCACAGTGGCTGCACCAGTTTACATTCCCACCAACAATGGATTAAGGTTCCCTTCTCCCCATATCCTCACCAGCATTTGTTGTTTGTTGATTTCTGTTTGAGAGCCATTCTAATGGGGGTGAGGTGAAACCAGATTGTGGTTTTGATTTGCATTTTCCTGATGGTTAGAGTTTCTGAGCATTTTTTCATGTGTCTGTTGGCCATCTGAATTTCCTCTCTTGAAAAATATCTGTTCAGGTCCTTTGCCTGTTTCTTAACTAGATTGTTTGGTTTGTTGTTGTTTAATTACTTGAACTCTTTATAGATTCTGATTGCACATTTTGCAAATATTTTCTCCCATTCTGTTAGTTGCCTCTTCACTTTGCTGAGTGTTTCTTTTGTAGTGTAGAAGCTCTCAGCTTGATGTAATGCCATTTGTCAATTTTGGTTTTAATTGCCTATGCTTCTGGGATTTTTTCTAAGTCTTTCCCTATTCCAATGTCTTATACGGTTTCCTCAATGTTTCTAGTAATTTGATGGTATCACATCATAGATTTAGGTCTTTGATCCATTTTGAGTGGATTTTTGTATTTGATGTGAGGTTGGGGTCTTGCTTCATACTGTTGCAAGTAAAGATCCAGTGTTCCCAGCACCATTTATTGAAGAGACTGTCTTGGCTCCAGGAGTCAATTTTTGTTCCTTTGTCAAAGATAAGTTGGTTGTAGATGCATGGATTGATTTCTGGATTTTATATTTTATAGTGGTCCACACATCTGTTTTTGTGCCAGTGCCTGTCTGTTTTGATTACAACTGCCCTGTAGTATGTCATGAGGTCTGGTATTGTGATGCCTTCAGCTTTGTTTTTGTGTTTTAAGAGTCTCTTATGTTTCCCTATGAATTTTGGCATCCTTTTTTCTAGATATGAGAATAATGTTGTTGGTATTTTGATTGGTATTGCATTGAATCTACAAATATTTTTTGGTAGTGTGGACATTTTGAAGATGTTGATTCTTCCAATCCATGAACATGGAAGATTTTTCCACTTTTTTATGTCTTCTTTTATTTCTTTCTTTAATGTTTTGTAATTTTCATTGTAAAGATCTTTTACACCCTTGGTTAAATTTATTCCAAGGTTTTTGAATTTTTTGTAGCTATTGTGAATGGAATTGTTCTTAGAAGTTCTTTCTTAGCTATGGCTTGTCTGTGTATACAAAGGCTACTGATTTTTGTGTATTGATTTAATATCCTGCTACCTTACCATATTCTTTAATGAGTTAAGAAAGAGTTCTAATAGACTCTTTTTTTAAATTTTTTTTTTGACAGGCAGAGTGGATAGTGAGAGAGAGAGACACAGAGAGAAAGGTCTTCCTTTTTGCCATTGGTTCACCCTCCAATGGCCTCTGCGGCCGGCGCCTCTTGCTGATCCGAAGCCAGGAGCCAGGGGCTTCCCCTGGTCTCCCATGCAGGTGCAGGGCCCAAGGACTTGGACCATCCTCCACTGCCTTCCCGGGCCATAGCAGAGAGCTGGCCTGGAAGAGGGGCAACCGTGATAGAATCCGGTGCCCCAACCAGGACTAGAACCCGGTGTGCCGGCGCCACAAGGTGGAGGATTAGCCTGTTAAGCCACGGCGCTAGCCCCCCTAATAGACTCTTTGTAGAGACTTTTGGGTTTCCTGTTTATACAATCATGTCATCTGCAATTAGGGAAAGTTTGACTTCTTCCTTCCCTATTTGTATCCCTTTGGTTCCTTTTCCTTGCCTGATGGATCTGGTTAATAATTCTAGGGCTATATTAAATAGCAATGGTGAGAACAGGCATCCTTTTCTTTTCCAGATTTAAATGGGAATGCCTCCAATTTTTCCCATTCAGTAGGTTGCTGGCTGTGGGTTTGTTATAAATTGCTTTTATTTCATTGAGAAATGTTCCTTCTATACCTAATTTGCTTAACATTTTCATCATAAAAGAGTGTTGAATTTTATCAAATGTTTTCTGTGCATCTATTGAGATAATATGTTTTTTGCCATCAGCTTGTTAATGTAGTTAATCATGTTTATTGATTTTTCGAATATTGAACCATACCTGCATACCAGGAATAAATCTCACTTGGGCCATGAATGCTCTTTCTGATGTGTTGTTGAATTCAATTGATTAGTATTTTGTTGAGGATTTTTGCATCTATATTCATCAGGTAAATTGGTCTATAGTTCTCTTTCTCTGTCATATCTTTTTCTGGTTTAGGAATTAAGGTGATACAGGCTTCATAGAAGGAGTTTGGGAGGATTGCTTCCCTATCAATTGTTTTGAATAGCTTGATAAAAATTGGAATTAGTTCTTCTTTGACTTTCTGTTGGAATTCAGCATTAAAACCATTACAAATGGGGGTTTTCTTTGTTGGGAGGGTCTTTATTACTGATTCAATCTCTGTCTTGGTTATTGGTCTGTTTAGGTGTTCTATGTCTTCATGACTCATTTTAGGTAGGTTGTATGTGTCCAGGAAACCTCATTTTTTTCTTTAGGTTTCCCAATTTGTTGACCTATAGCTCTTTGTACTAATTCCTGATGACTTTTTTATGTCTGTGGTATCTGTTGTTACATTTACTTTTTCATCTCTGATTTTGTTGATTTGGGCTTTCACTCTCCTTTTTTTGGGCCAATAATGTGTCAATTATGTCTATTTTTTCAAAAAAACAGCTCTTTGTTTTGTTGATCTTTTGTATTTTTTGTTTAAATTTTGTTTATTTCTTCTCTAATTTTAATTATTCCTTTTATCCTACTATTTTTGGGTTTGGTTTGCTGTTGTTTTTCTAGAACCATGAGATGCATTGATAGCTATTTATTTATTGTCTTTCCAATTTCTTGATATAGGCACCAATTCTTATAAACTTACCTCTTAACACTGCTTTTGCTGTATACCATATGTTTTTTTTTTTTTTGACAGGCAGAGTGGACAGTGAGAGAAAGACAGAGAGAAAGGTCTTCCTTTTGCCGTTGGTTCACCCTCCAATGGCCGCCGCGGTAGCGCGCTGCGGCCGGCGCACCGCGCTGCTCCGATGGCAGGAGCCAGGTGCTTCTCCTGGTCTCCCATGGGGTGCAGAGCCCAAGCACTTGGGCCATCCTCCACTGCACTCCCTGGCCACAGCAGAGAGCTGGCCTGGAAGAGGGGCAACCGGGACAGGATCGGTGCCCTGACCGGGACTAGAACCCGGTGTGCCGGCGCCGCAAGGCGGAGGATTAGCCTGTTGAGCCACGGCGCCGGCCACCATATGTTTTGATATGAGGTATTGTCATTTCATTTGTTTACAGAAAATCTTTAATTTCTCTTTTGATTTATTTTATGACTCACTGTTCATTTATGACCATGTTGTTCAGTCTCCATGTGTTTGCATATGTTCTTGAGTTATTGGCTTCAAGTTTTAATCCATTGTGATCAGAGAAGGTGCATGGCATGACTTTGATTTTATTTGAATTTGCTGATACTTGCTTTATGGACTACTATACAGTCTATCTTGGAGAAAGTTTCATGCACTGCTGAGAAGAATGTGTATTCTGCAACTGTGGGGTGAAAAGTTTCATAGATATCGGTTAGGTTCATTTTGTCTATAGTTTCAATTAGCTCTGTTGTTTCTTTGTTGATTTTCTGTCTGATTGATCTATCCATTGATGAAAGTGAGGTGTTGAAGTTACTATTGTATTGGAGTTTGTGTCTCCCTTTAGTTCCATTAAAAGATCTTTTAAATAGCCAGACACCCTGTAATTGAGTGGGTATACATTTTTTATAGTCACAACTTCTTGTTGTATTGATCCCTTAATCATTACATAGTATCCTTTTTTGTCACTTTTATCAGTTTTTATGTTAAAGTCTACTTTGATAATAGGATGGCTACTCTTGCTCTTTATTTCTGTTCCCATGGAGTATCTTTTTCCATCTTTTCAGTTTCACTCTGTGTGTTTCTTTGTTCATGATGTGTATTTCTTGTAGGCAGTAAATAGATGGGTCTTCTTTTTTTAATTCATCTGGTTGGTCTGTATCTTTTGACTGGAGAGTTGAGACCATTTACATTCAAGGTAAGTATTGATAAGTAACTACTTGGCCCTGCCACGTTTCCTTGAATATTCCTATCATTTACTTTATATTGATTTTGTACTTTTACTGGGGAATTTCCTGCTTTTGCATTCTTTCATAATGGTAGGTTTCTCTCTGTGTTTCTGTGTGTAGCACATTCTTTAGTATCTTTTGTAAGGCTGCATGTGTGGTGACAAATTGCTTCAATTTCTGTTTATTATGGAAGGTCTTTATTTCACCTTTATTCATAAATGATAGCTTTGCTGGGTACAGTATTCCAGGTTGACAATTTTTCTCTTTTAAGAATTTGACTATATCTTGGCATTGTCTTCTAGCCTCTAGAGTTTCTGATGAGAAGTCAGCTGTGTGTCTAATTGGAGATACTCTAAAGATAATCTGGCATTTCTTTCATGCACATTTTGGAAAGTTTGACTACAATGTATCATGGTGAAGATCTTTTCTGGTCATATCTGTTAGGAGTTCTATGTGCTTCCTGTACTTAGACCTTACTTTCTTCCTTCATTTTAGAGTGGTTTTCGCGAAGTAGGCCTTCTAGTTCATTCTCTCTTTCCACACCTTCGGGCATTCCTGATACTAGTATGTTGGGATTTTTGATAGTGTCACATATATCTGCAATGCTGTTTTTAAGTTTTCTAATTTCTTCTTCTTATTTTTGATCTGACTATAAAATTTCCAGAGAGTTGTTGATTTTATTCCAGGAGCCAGGAGCTTCTTCTGGGTCTCTGACACAGATGCAGAGGCCCAACCACTTGGGCCATCCTCCACTACTTTCCCAGGCCATAGCAGAGAGCTAGATTGAAAGTTGAGCAGCCAGGACGGGAAGTGGAAACCCATATGGGATGCTGGCATGGCAGGTGCTGGTTTTCCCACTATGCTTCAGTGCCAGCCCCTCGAATATTCTTTCTTCTCTCTCACCAATTCTGTTGTTAGGGCTTTCCACTGAATTTTTATTTGATCTATTGAATTATTCATTTCTAGTATTTCATTTTGATTTCTCTTTCAAATTTCAATTTCATTGGAAAAATCTTTATTCATATCATTTATGGTTTTCTTTAGCTCTTGGATTTGCTTCTGATTATTTTTGAGTAATCCTATGATTAGTTTTTTTGAATTCCATTTCTGGCATGTCTCAATCTCTGTCTTCACATTGTAATATGAAAATGTTGCTGTATTCATTACAAGATCATAGTGTCTTCCTTATCCTTGTTTCTTAAAATTTTGCATTTATTTTTAGACATTTGTAGAGTGTTTTTTTCGTCTAATGGCTTTTTATCTTTGAGCTATGCCTCTGTGGCTTATTGGAATATCTACCCTTTCAGTGAATCCCATGAGTTGTATGGTGAGTGTGGCCAGGGAGTTCTGCTCAGTGTTCCAGAATAGTATCCAAAGCAACACCCAACTTGGGCATGGTAGTTTTCCTCTGATTAACTGGATGGAGAGGAATGGTCAACCCTGTTGGTGCAAACACTCTTTTTCCTCCAAGTTGAGGAGTGCCCAGGTGTTCATCCCCAGAGTGTTCAACACTCATTCGTGCTGCTGCATGAACTGCACATATGATCTGCACAGCCCCTCCTGTGAGCACCATTCCCTCTACTATGAACTGCTCTAGGCACCCAAGGAGATCTGAGGGTGTGCTGCAGCACTCAGTGATTGTCCAGAGCCTAGCTATGCCCTGTCTCCTCTCGCACAATCACTGTTTTCTGTCTCAGCACCCAGAGTTCTCAGGGTCAAGGAGTGCAGCTGGAGTCACTCCACCAGCTAGCCAATCCTGACCACAAGGAGGCTGAGGTGCTCCACTGCCACTGTCCACATGTGCTCCAGCCTGCTGGATCAAGTCAAGTCCTCCCACCCAGATTTGATGTCAGTGGGGAATGTGAGTTTTCTCTTTGGTAAGATCTCTGGATCATAGGCACACACAATACCTGCCAGCAGCAGGCCTGGTCACTCCGCAAATTAGGAGAGTCTGACAGGTGGCACTTCCCTTCTGTAGGGATGGCTCCCCCTCTCCTCCTGTTACAGGGTGCATGCACCTGGTATGGTGTAGGCCATCTCCATCAGTTGCTCTTGCACTAGTGTGGGTACCCCCACTGACTGGGTTGAAGACGACCCCAACAATTGCTGGGTGTGCACACACAAGCTGCGGCAGGCTCATGTGTGTATTTCCAAAAATGGCACCAGCCCTCCTGCAGTAGGCTGCAAGTTACTGTTGTAGCAGAGAAGAAGGGATCCCAGCCTGATTCCAAAGGTGCAGTTCACTAAGCTCTCCCTCCCACCATGCATCAACAGTGGCGTAGGCCCACGGAGTCTGATCTCAGCTGATTTGCCAGGGCAGGTGCATTCTTTCCCATATCCAAGCTGCTGGGTCTTCTGTTGTCTCGCTGTGACTTGCTGCACATCTGTACTTTCCACATAGGTCCAGGCCATTTCTACTTCTTTTACAGGATCTTCCACTGTAGTTTCCCTTGCAACTATACCCTGAGAGTATACTTTCTCCACTTTTTTTATATTAATTTCACCCCACATAAATCAGACCACCCTATCACTATTTACAATCTTGGAACTTCCCTTTAATGTATTTTAAAACTTGTCTTAGGCAGCAGGCGTTTAATCTAGTGTTTAAGATGTCTGTATCTCATATTAGAATGCCTGGGTTTAAAACCCAGTTCTGGATGAGTGATGGCTCAAGTAACTGGATTCCTACCACCCACGCAGGAGATCTGGATTGTGTTTCTGGCTTCTGGCTTCTGGCAATGACCTGGGCACATAAGAGCTATTGAAAGATATTTGGAAAACATTTATCTGTCTATGTATCTCTTTGCTTCTCATATAAATTTTAAATAAATAGAATCTGTCCTAAAGTTAAGCTTTAGCAAGGACTGTGTACTGTTTATCTCTGTTTCATCAGAAATCTCTTTTTCAAAAAGTATTTTATGGCATACCTCTTTTTTTAAGATTTATTTTATTTATTTGAAAGACAGAGTTACAGAGAGAGGTAGAGACAGAGAAAGAGAGGCCTTCCATCTGGTGGTTCACTCCCCAGATGGCCACAATGGCCGGAGCTGTGCGGATCCAAAGCAAGGAGCCAGGAGCATCTTCCAGGTCTCCCATGTGGGTGCAGGGGCCCAAGGACCTGGGCCATCCTCTACTGCTTTTCCAGGCCATAGCAGAGAGCTGCATCGGAAGAGGAGCAGCTGGGACTAGAACCGGCGCCCATATGGGATGCTGGCACCTCAGGCCACAGTGCTGGCTCTGACATACCTCTTATTTGATCATTTTCATTTATTTATTAAGATTGTTTATTTACTTTGAAAGTCAGAGTTACAGGGAAAGAAGGAAAAACAGAGAGAGAGAGAGAGAGAGAGCGAGCTTCCATCCGCTGGTTCATTCTCCAGATGGCTGCATTGAACAGGGCTGCACCTGGCCGAAGCCAGGAGCTAGGAGCTTCATCCAGGTCTCCTACATGGGTAACAGGACCCTAAATTCTTCCCAGGCCATTTTCAGGGAGCTATAACAGAAATGGAGCAGCTGGGTCACAAATTAGTGACATTGGCATTGCAAGTAGTAGTTTTACTCACTATGGCACAGTGCTAGGCCCTTCATTAGAAACCTCTAACAGATTGCCAATATAGCAGTTAAGCAATAAATATTCACTAATTTCACAAAGATTTAGTACTTGATGTAGAATGTGAAAAACAACCCCCAAATTGAATAGTTGAGGGACAGTTGCTGTAACAGTGTAGAAAGATTGTGAAAAGCAATCTTTGCTAAATTATTTGTTATTTCTAGGTTCAGATAGAGCTGTGACATCTTCAAAAAGGAAAAGAAAAATGAAGTGAATATGAGAACTGCATAAAGTTCTACCCTATATTGTCACTATGTGTTTCTTATATTCTATCTTTTTTTCTATGTGAATAGTAAGCTTAACTGTTTATTCTGGGAGATCTTCCAGAAATATCATGAGTTAGCTCATGTGAAATTTCAGCAATTTTTCCTCCATGATTATTGCTAGCAATAACAACAATTAGTGAATGAGGAGAAACATTGATTGAAGAGAAGCACAGATCTAAGGAATTACTTGCTGTTTGAAAAAAGATTGGAAGTGGTGCGAGAAGAGCCAGTGAACAGTGTAGATATTATAAAGCAGTATGAGCCAAGAAGTATGGAAACTTAAACCTTAGGGGAGCTAACTTCCTACTTTGTAAATTATCTCATAAAGTATAGAATTACTATTTTGAAATTTTTCATAAAATTCCAGTACTTCCAATTTTACCTTGGAACTAGGTTGTCTAAGAATCAAGCCACTGCTTGTGTGATTTTTATGCTTGGTTTCCTATTGTCTTTCCTTTAGTTTGACTAGTGCTGGCTCTGCTGACATGACTGAAAAATGTTGGCCCATCAAGAAAATCTAGTCTTTTGGTTTTATTGCCAGCATATTGTATCCTCATTGAATGATTAGTTGGTAAGTGGATAGTCTCCATTCATTGTGGGACTATGAAGTGCATTGCAGTTTTCAACATAGTCATTTGCTGAAAATGAATGTGCTGGTATGGGTTACTGATTATACCAGCCATGTGTAAAGTTAGAAACACACTATTAGAAACCTTAGAATATAGAATTTCTAATCCTAATTTTAACTGAAACCGTGAAGTTATTTGCTTTTTTTCTCTTTATTTGAATGGCAGAGCACGAGAGAGAGAGAGAGAGAGAGAGAGAGAGAGAGAGAGAGAGAGAGAAAGAAGAAGATGAAGAAGAGGAGGAGGGGGAGGGGGAGGGGGGAGGGGGAGGGGAAGGGGGAGAATTTCTACCCATTGTTTCATTCCCCAAATGCTTGCAGCTGCTGACATTAGGCCAGGCTGAATCTAGCAGCCAGGAACTCCATCTGGCTCGCCCATGGGGGTGGCATGGACTCGAGTACTCGAACCATCTTCTGCTGCCTCCCAGGATGCTCATTAGTAGGATGTTGGATTAGATTCAAGTAGCGGTTGACTTGAACCCTTAACCCAGAGCCCAGACACTTCAAATTGGGATGCAGGTGTCCCACACAGTGGCTTCTCCACTGTGCCACAATGCCTGATGCCTGTCCTTGGAAGGGTTTTTGGATTGATACTTTTTTTTTTTTTGATATATGGGATAGTTTATAGGGATGAAATAAGAAGAAAAGAAAGAAAAAGAAAAGAGAATAATTTTTCTTTGATTTTTATTGTGCCTTTAAGCCTACAAGGGCAGTTCAAAATTAAAGAATTCACTATCAGACATGTATCCCATACTTAAGTCAAATTAAATTAAAAAAATATTTGTGCTAATACTTTGTAACATTGTAAATATCTATGTAACTGGAAGGTGTTATTTTAGTTCCATATCATTTATAGTAACATTAGGTAATATGGATCAGTTCAGGAAGTATATGAATTTTACATTATATATATATATGTATATAATGTTATATATAACATATAATTTACAAAGTAGTATTACTACTGGAATATATTGATTTTATCATCACTATAATAGTCCCAGCTTGATGTGTTTGTTGCTTTGTTAGAAACAAAAAGAGTTAATTTAAAGAAAAGTAAAACAAAGCAGAAGCCCAGAATTCTCCAGTATGACATGTTTGGAATACTGAAAAATAAAAATTTCCAGGGGCTAGTGCTGTGGTGCAGTGGGTTAAAGCCATGGCCTACAACACTGGCATCCCAAATAGGTACTGGTTCCTGTCCTGTCCCAGCTGATCCACTTCTGATCCAGCTCCCTGCTGATGGCCTGTAAAAGTAGCAGAGGATGGTCCAAGTACTTGGGCCCCTGAATCCACATGAGAGACCCAGAAGAAGCTTCTGGCTCCTGGTTTTGACTTGGCCCAGCTCAGCCACTGCAGCCATTTGGGTACTGAACCAATGGATGGAAGAATCTCTCTCTCCCTCTCTCTCTCTCTCTCTCTCTCTCTCTCTCTCTCAAGTTTAACTTTCAAATAAATAAAATAATTTGTTGTTTTTTTTTTTTTTGACAGGCAGAGTGGATAGTGAGAGAGAGAGAGACAGAGAGAAAGGTCTTCCTTTTTGCTGTTGGTTCACCCTCCAATGGCTGCTGCGGCCAGCGCGCAGCAGCCAGCGCATTGCGCTGATCCAAAGCCAGGAGCCAGGTGCTTCCCCTGGTCTCCCAGGTGGGTGCAGGGCCCAAGGACTTGGGCCATCCTCCACTGCACTCCCTGGCCATAGCAGAGAGCTGGCCTGGAAGAGGGGCAACCAGGACAGAATCCGGAGCCCCAACCGGGACTAGAACCCGGTGTGCCGGTGCTGTAAGGTGGAGGATTAGCCTATTGAGGCGTGGCGCCGGCCTAAAATAATTTTTTAAAAATGAAAATTTATGTAGATTGATGTTCCTTACTTGAGAATATGGGCCTACTAAAACAATAGTATGAGGAAAACATATTGTTGACTTACAAATTTTCAATAGATATTTTATATCCTACAATGCATTTTTTTATTTGAAAGACAAGGTTAAAAAGATAGGGACATACATACATAGAGAGAGAAAGAGAGAGAGAGAGAGAGAGAGAGCGAGCTTCCATGCACTGGTTCACTCCTCACATGGCTACAATAGCTATGGCTGGACCAGGCTAACACCAGGAGCCTGGAACTGCATCTGGGTCTCCCACATGAGTGGCTGGGGTCCTAGTAGCTGGACCATCTGCTGCTGCTTTCCCAGGTACATCAGCAGGGAGCTGCATGGGAAGTGGAACAGCTGGGGTTGCCGTGCCACAACGCTGTCTTCCACAATGCATTCTAAATGGATAGCATTCTTACGCCAAAATAGCAAGCTCCAGCTGTCTAAATCAAGTTAAATTCATATGCTTTTTTCTTTGTGGAACAATCTATTTTATTATTATTATTATTTTTTGAGATTTTCTTATTTATTGAAAGGTGGAGTTACAGAGAGAGCAGGAGAGACAGAGTGAGAGAGATCTTCCATCTACTGGTTCACTCTCCAAATGGCTGCAGTGGCTGAGGCTGGGCCAGGCCAAAACTAGAGCTTATAGTTTCTTTCAGGTCTCCAAGTGGGTGCAGAACCTAATGACCTGGGCCATCTTCTGCTGCTTTCCCACGCACATAAACAGGGAGTTGGCATGGAAGTATAGCAGCTGGTTCTCAAAGCATCGCCATATGCAATGCCTGCATTGCACAAGGAGGGTCAACTTGCTGTGCCACAATGCCAGCCCCATAATGGAACATTTTAAAGCCAGCTCCTAACTTTGGAGCTTTAATAAAATTTCATCAAATATGCCAAGGTGACCCTCACCTCTGTATATTAATCCTTTGAGACATGTCAGACTCTGATATAGTCTTAACCTCCCCTTGAGACATTCACAATGCAGACGTGAAAATTGAGAACTCATCTTATACGGCTGTATTATTTTACAGAGAAAAAGCATCAGAGATGGGAAGAGGTTAAATGAATTGCTTGAGATCACACAGTTGTGTGGATTCTTGGCCAGAATCCAAATCAACTCCGCCTTGCTGTCTTCCCAACTGCAGTAAACTTCCCATGCTTTGAAAATCGCTAAATAAATGCAACTTAGGAAGATAGTGTTCTAGGAAGTGGGTGAAATGTTCCAGTATCAGTTGTGTGGGGAGTCTTCCTGACAAAGACAATTGATGTAGGAGGGTGGCAGGAGGCAAGACCTCCCTCTGTCCCAGCTGGTTAATTTGAGGGGGTGATGATGGTAATTACAATAGGGTTGGGAAAAACTCCTTGTCAACATTATTGTAGCTCACTTTTGATCTCAGGAATCAGTGTATGTTCTAGAACATTGACTTTTGAAACAGAGCCAGCAACCGTTATACCAGCCTACATCAAGAGGTTAGTATACTTCACATGAAAGCCTTGCAGAATATTTTTTTTCCTTTGTATTTATCTGGTGTAAAGTCCTCAGATTTTCTAAGAGTTTTAGGGACCAAAGAAGAGTGAAATATCTCTGACCTAGAATTCTAAGGAGAATGACTCTTGCTGTAAAATTGTGAAGTTGACCCTTTCATCCTTGGGATTTCCAACTCTTCTATAGTACTCAGCCTTCATTAATAATATGTTGTTCTCATCACCCCCTTCCATTTCAGATAGCTAGCATTATCATGGCTTTTATCTCTGTCTTCAAAGATTATCTTCAAGGAAAAAACTTTTCAAAACTCTGTATTCCCTATTGAGGTGTATATGGTAGCTAAGGCAATTATCCATCCACCTAGTCTCTTCTGCTGAGTTGAGCTGAGGGATTAGGTGAGATCAGCTGTTCCTGGCTTTGGTAATGAGAGGATGGCCTTGACATTCCTTGGCTTTTTGCCATTCTCTCTTTTAAGCCAACTTATTATTTTTTTAAAGATTTATTTTATTTTATTTTGTTTGAAAGAGTTACAGAGAGGCAGAGGCAGAGAGGCAGAGGAAGGGAGAGAGAGAGAGAGAGAGAGAGAGAGAGAGAGAGAGAGACAGAAAGTTTTCCATCTGCTGGTTCACTCCCCAAATGGCCGCAATCGCCAGAGCTGCACCAATCCAAATCCAGGAGCAAGGAGCTTCTTCCTGGTCTCCCACATGAGTGCAGGAGCCCAAGGATTCGGGCCATCTTGTACTACTTTCCTGGCCATGGCAGAGAGCACAATCGCAAGTGGAGCAGCCAGGACTTGAACTGGCACCCATATGGGATGTTGGCACTACAGGCCTCTACACCCTCTACACCACAGCACCAGCCCCTTAAACCAACTTTAATGATGCCTGATGGAATATGGTTCTCTTCCTGAATCATTTGTTTAGCCTTCTAGAGAACACAGAGTGTTGTCAGGGGGGAGATAGGAGTGTAGAGAAAGTGTGCTTGTGTGGCCAAGACCAAGGATGAGAGGCAGCCTGAGGTAGGATGGGGGGCGGGGGTGTATGTTCTTATTGCCCTAGTGTAGGTATCACCATGTGGCCTAGTAAGGGGCAAGATAGAAATCTGACCTTTGTTTTATAGGCAAGGAAATAGCCAGCAAATAGTCAACAGGAAAAAGACAGATAATTAAAGTCCCAGCCAGAAAGAGATGCCACACTCAAACTGATGAATTGGGAAAAATTTAAAAGTTTAATAAGAGGCTGCTATCAAAAGTGTGGACAGGACATAAGGAGGCCAGCAAGATCCTGAGGCTGATAGCAATAGAAAAAGTTAATCACCTATGACCTCAAGGGGTAGGGGAGGACATCATTGCGAGAAGCCAAGGAGGGGATGCTGTGTGGAGAATCTTCCTGGCAGAAGCTGAGCCTTTAGTAAAGAAATGCAGCCAGCTCACAGAGACCTACTAAGGAGGGACCCAAGGAAAACTACCCAACCCTTGCTCTCTCTCCATCCTCCCGTCTCTTGCCAGTGAGTCCCAAAGTCAAGGATTAGGAGGCCCATTGCTTCAGGCCATAAGGGTCAGCCTCTTGGGAAACAAAACAAAATCAAGCGTGACGTAAATGAATCTGAATGCACAAATGGAAGAGATGCAGCACAGGAGCATCATGGTTTTATAGAGAGAATCTCAGGAAGACTGAATGAGATTAATATACACTCAGAGAAGCACAAACAGCCAGCCAACTACGCTGTCTAAGAAACACAGGGGAAAGCAAGAAACCAAGAGAGGAAGGGCAGGGTCTCTTGGACAGGGGTTGGGGGTAAACTATAGAAAGATGAAATCCAAGGCTAGAGAAACTTTCCTATTGCAAAGTAGGAAATGTGATACAGTAGAGAGTATAGGCTCATGCTTAAGCTTGTTCAGCTGCAATTGAGGTGAGAAAGATAGAGTAGGAAAGGAGAAGAAAAATCAAAGGTGTATGGTAATATTGACTTGGTGCTGAACAAAAGACTTAACTCTTTTCTAGTATTTAACTCCTAGCTGAGATTAATATCTACATTCTCACCCTTACCTTGCAAAAGTCCATCTCTTCTATTCTGCTAGAAGAATCAACTTATCCTGAGCAAAAGTTTTATCATTTATTTAAGTAATGATAGAAATATGTTTTTTTTATTTTTTTTAATTTTTTTTTTTATTTTTTTATTTTTGACAGGCAGAGTGGACAGTGAGAGAGAGAGACAGAGAGAAAGGTCTTCCTTTTTGCCGTTGGTTCACCCTCTAATGGCCGCCGCGGTAGCGCGCTGCGGCCGGCGCACCGCGCTGTTCCGATGGCAGGAGCCAGGTGCTTCTCCTGGTCTCCCATGGGGTGCAGAGCCCAAACACTTGGGCCATCCTCCACTGCACTCCCTGGCCACAGCAGAGAGCTGGCCTGGAAGAGGGGCAACCGGGACAGGATCGGTGCCCCGACCGGGACTAGAACCCGGTGTGCCGGCGCCGCAAGGCGGAGGATTAGCCTGTTGAGCCACGGCGCCGGCCAGAAATATGTTTTTAAAACTATGGGTATAGAAATTGATTATGAGTATTTGATCTGTTGTATAACTGAATTCAATATAGCATGATCTGTTGATGGAGGGATGAGCAGATATATGGAAGCATAGAAAAAAGTAAATAGTAGACTCTAGAAAACTGCCATGCAGATTTCTTTTAACTATTTGTGTGTTTTAAAATCTGCATTTTCAAAGATTGGAAAAAAATCTTGACAGTTTTAAATTATGGGGTGAAGAGCAACATAGTGAAATTTAACATGGATTAAGTTACAGTATGTAATAAACTATAACCAACTGTAAATAATGCTGAGAACAATTTTTAAGAAGTACCAGACCAGAAACTCAGGTTCTGCCACTAACCACACAGCAGGGGTTGGATGGACCATGTCAAAGGCTGAAACCAACCGAATATAATCACAATTTAGGATCTAGGTTTTCTTCTGGAAGTTTCAAGGATTAAAATTGACTCAAGAGTTCTAAAATAGTTGCTTTAGGCAGTTTCTGCCAATATGATTATAGTCTATGTGCACAGAAAGATCCCTGGCTCTTCCTACTCTGCTGTCTTCACTAATGTCATTCTCTCTGGCCTGCGAGGGTATTTCTGGAACTTAGCCACACATCCATTTGTATATACAATATGACCCATGACTTCTTTGATGATACAGCAGCAAAGTTCACTAGCTTCAACCTAGATTATAAAATATAAACTTTTAATTCTTGATCCTTTACTGAATGTATTTGCCAACTTTTATCTAAAGCTATGAACAACCATATATTTACACACTTCTACCAACTTCAGGTGACAGGATAGGGGACAGCCTTTAAAAATCCATATATAAGCCCACATAAATAAAAGAGGCTATCTTTTGTCATCCTACCGTTGGGTTTGTCCAGGACAGTCCTGGTTATGTCTGTTATCCTGGTATAATGGCAACTGTCATACCCATATACTTAAAACCAACTCTGTTTAAATGATAAATTATATGAAGGAATATCAAAAAGTTCATGGAAAAGTAAAATTAAAATATAACTTTATGAGAGTGGGCATTTTGCCTAGTGGTTAAGACATCCGTGTCCCATATCAGAGTACCTGGGTTTGATTCCTGATTCTGAATTCTGACTGCAGCTTTCAGCAAATGTGCACTCTGGGAAACAGTGGTTATTGGCTTACATAATTGGATCCCTGCCTTCTTCATGGGAGCCCTGAACTGCATTCCAACCTCCTGGCTTTCATCCATTGGTGCACTGCCCCAAATGCCTGCAGTAGCCCTGGCTATTGAACCAGAAGATAGGTTCTCTCTCTGTCCATCTATCTCTCAAAATTTTATGTTGATTTTGATGGAAAAATTTGTTGAAATCCATGTATAGATTTTCATAATATAGATTTTCCATGAATTTTTGAAGGTAACTTATATGTTAAACCCAGGTCAATTGCTCAATAATGTCTTCCTTTCACTCTAAATATAGTTTAAAACAACACAAAGAGTGGGTGTTTGTACAGCAGTTAACATGCCACTTGAGAGGTCTCCCTCCCCTTATTAAAGCACGTGAGTTTTGATACAGCTCTTCTTTCAATTCCAGCTTCCTGTTAATGTGCATTCTGTAAGGCAACAGATGATAACTTGAGTACTTGGGTCCCTTCCATCTGTGTGGGAAATTCAGACTGAATTTTGGGTACCTGGCTTCACTCAGTCCCAGTCCCAGCTTTGTAGGCATTTGGGGGAGTGATGAAAGATCACTCTCTGTCAATCTCTCTCTTTTACTCTCTCTCTTTCTCTATGCTTTTCACATAAAATAAAAAATAAAGAAAATTTATAAAAATGAAAAAGATGCAGCATGAAAATAAATGTAATTTAGAGCAGTCTGTCTTGATTTGATACTGAAATAAACAAAGGAAGTAATTCACACACTAGAATGCTCCTTTGCTCACATAGAAATTAGTTATGGTATAAAGACCTAGAGAACGGAGTCAAAAATTTTTCCTCTTTAATGTCCAAAAGGTTTGGATATAGAAGGAGTTTTTAGAAAGATAGAAAGTCTTGGATTTTTCGAATGCTGTGTCTGATTACCAAAACTTCCATGGCCTACACATGTCTGTTGAGATGCACCCATGGCCTGTAGTAAGGAACTAAAGCTAGTGTAAGCCAAGTTCAGTGCCTAGCTGGGGCATTCTATACACTGAAGCTTGCATCCACCAGCAGCTTAATTCTAAGCAATGTCTCTATTTTGGCAAAAAAAGCTTTATTAATTAGATAAAAATAATCACTTACTCATTGAGTGTCATATTCTATAGCCATCTACTAAAGTAAAGAAACCTATAAAAACCTGTGAGCTGAAGTTTAAGTTCTAAAGCTGCATCCTCAGCAGCACTACTTAAAAGCAAATACAAATTTGTAAAGTTTAATAGTATGGTACAATGTGTGCCCTTGCAAACTAGGAAAGCCAAAATGTCTTGGCTACTAATAATGGCCTCAGTTTCAGAATGTTGATTAACTCCTCAAATTTCAATACTCAGTGTATACTACCCAGTGTATCAGATCCCTTGGAATGTAACTTTCTGTCTTTTAGCATGTCTGTCCCTTTCTCTTCCCTGTTGTGACAGAACCTATGAAAATAACACGATGAATCAGCAGATGAGAAAGCAGGCTTTTGACATCTCATAGATGTCAGAGAGAGATGCAAAGTAGTATAAACAAAACCAAACATGCCTCTCTCCTTATTCCAATCCCATTAAACATGTGAGCCCATCCAGTTCCCTTAAGGAAGGATTGAAGAGAGTGGGTAAGAAGCAAGATGTAGTGAAACAACGGAATCTCTCCCCATGGAAGCCAGAAGAGAAAACCAGAACTCAGTGATGCAAAATGATCCCAAGAAGGGACAAGAATAGAGTAAGAAGGGCCAGTGTTGTGATGTAGTGTATAAAGCTGCCTCCTGGGATGCCAGCATACCATATGGGCACTAGTTCAAGTCTTGGTTTCTCCACCTCCAATCCAGCTCCCTGCTAATGGCCTGGAAAATGCAGTGGAATATGATCCAACTTCTTGGACCCCTGCATCCATGTGAGAGACTTGGATGAAACTCCTGGCTCCTGGATGAAATTCCACTCCCCAGCTGAAACTGTTGCAGTCATCTGGGGGGTGAACCAGCAGTTGGAAGACTTCTCTGTTTCTCCTCTCTCTGTAACTCTGTCTTTCAAATAAATGAGTAAATCTTTGGGGAAAAAAAAGGGATAGAGTAAGAAAATAACTATGATGGAACTTCGAAAAGCTTGTGGAAAGTTGAATTAAAATATATTTATTTTGTCTCAATTTTTTAAAAAAATTTCTATGAGTGGGTCTTCAAAAAGTTCAAGGAAAAAGACATGGAAGAATGATGTATGAATTTCATGTTTTTTTTGAAATTTCATTTAGTTGGAAAGCATATATGGATAAGGAAATATATCTCCCACCCACCCATTCACTCCCCAAATGCCTACAACAGTTTAGGCAGGGTTTGGCCGAGGTCCAGAGAAGGAAATCCATCCAAGTAACCTGGATAGCAGGGACCTAAGTACTTGAGCTGCCTCCAAGGGTGCTCATTATCAGGAAGCTGAATGGGAAACAGAGGTGGGACTCAATCCCAGGCACTTGGATATGGGATGCATGCCTCCCAGTGCTGGCTTAACCTAATGCACCACAGATAATCAAGTAGACTATTTGAGGTAAAACTTAAATGCCAAATGCAATGCCTAGTTCCTACTGAGTTTTAATAATTTTATAGCTGTTTCTATAGCGAAAACCATTGAGAGCACCTTCTTTTGTACCTCAAATGACAGAAAATTGATACACCTTTGTTCAAGATTCAGCTTAGAGGTAAAATTTTTCCATTAGCTATAGCCTGTGAATATTGATTAAGCATCTGTATGTGTCACAAAAACATATTTAACAACACTCAGTTCTATAAATTGTTAAGAAAGTGTTATCCATGTGAAAAAACTTCCCAATCAAGGATAATCAAGACAAAATCAAAATACAGTGAGCAATTCCTGCAAGTAAAATAAGAAAAAAAACAAACTATATCAATCTGAGTTATCTAGATTAAGGTGTTGCAGCTAATATTCCACAAAACTCAATCCCTTGAGAAAGGATTTGCTTCTGAATAACATGCCCATTATGGATGACCTGAGGAGACTACTTCTGTGACTCAAATTAATGATACTGTGGGAGTAGTTCCAATCACTGTGGCAGAGGAAAAGAGAACTCAAGGAGAGTCTCATACTAGTATTTATGGGCTTCAACACGCTTCCTCTAACATGTAGATTACCAGAACATACAAGGAAGAACTAGGAAGTACAATGAAGTCTTTCATATCTAAAAGAGAGCTTTGGTAAATAGTATAAAGACTGATGCATAGAAAAATAGGTTAGAGCTGAGGATCAATATTTTACAGAAGAGGAAGCAGAATGATGGCCAACATCAATATTGATCAATGAAAATAAAGCAAGATCACAAAAGATATCATTTTATGCTTAGTCTATTGGAAAACATTAAAATATATGAAAATGATATGTGTTGGAGAAATTGTGGATCTACATATTCTCTTCATTGTTGGTAAATGTGTAAATTCATACAGTAATTTTTGACAACAATTCTGCTTACAGTTAGAACCCAAGAAAGTTTGTCTCAACAATTCTACTTAGTCAAGAAAAATTAGTGTACAAATATAGCATAATATATGAACAAAAGATATATATATATGACATATATATATATATGAACAAAGTAGCTTTGTTTATAATGGCAAAAATAATATACACACATCCATTTATAAGAGACAGAATTGATAAAATATGATATAGTCAATTTACAGGATATTAACCAGGAATCAAAATGAATAACTCTAGGAAACATATTCATTAGATTAATGCATGATTCTCAATAAAATATTAAATGAAAATAGTATTAAATAAAAAGTATTTTTTCAGAAAGTTGCATTCTAGCTAATATAATTTTAAAACATGTACTTACTGTAAACAGAGAAGTGATAATATTATATATAAAAAAAGTAGAGAATAGAAAACATCGAGTGTTTAATGTGGGTAAAGATAGGAAAATGGGGTTGCAGAAGCCATAATACTAGATATAAATTATAGTCTAATTATTTATTTTGGATGATAATTTCATGTTCTTTTTTTTAAACCATAGCCCCATGATAAGTTTGTGTAGTGTTCTAAGAATTATTATATATCCATTTGCATGCTTGATCACATTGAGAAACAAAAAAGAAAATCCTCTGGTTCAAATATGAGGGAAAGACAGAAAGTGAAAGAAATAGAGAGAAACAGAGTAGGGGGAGAACTGAGGTGGGGGAAGAGTGAGAGAAGAAGAGGTGGAGGAGGAGGTAGAGGTGGGGGAGGAATAAAAGAAAAGAAAGGAGAAAATGGTGAAACAGTTACTAGAACCAGATCCTTGATTTAGAAAAGAGGCTAAACTAACACCAATTATGTGCTGGAGGTTCAGAACCAAATCTCCAAGATGGTGGTAGGAACTGGACTTCATGGCTCAGCCATGAATGAAGTTGTTGATCCACAAAAGGTTAACGTAGAAGTAAGCTGTTTATTTGTGAATGAGGCAAAAGAGTTGACCATATCTTGAATGTGCTCAGGCCACAAATGCATAATTAATGTGTGGCAATATATTCCATGGCTCGAAGCAGATATCCGAAAACTTCCTCACAAGCAATTGTCACATATTAGGTCTACCGTGCTGGTGGTGGTGATGGAGTTTCAGTGTATTATAATAACTATTAAAAAAACTATAATAACTATAAAAACTATAAGGCATAGGAGGGAATTCACTACTATTACTCACAAATCTTGTGTGTGAATGTATACTAAGGTAACCAAAGATCCTCTCTACCATGACACCCAGAAAAAAAAGACAATTCTATGGATGATGTGTGAATAAATGGCTATCAATATAGCAAATGCAAAATTTGTTCTTCCACTGATGCTGTACTAAAAAATGAATTATGGATGAGTGAAGATAGTGCACTTTATAGTCAATATAAATATAGTTATATGATATTGAAGTACAAAGTCTCAAGTCACTAAACATCATGAAAGAAAGGATCATATATCTAAATTCATTAAAATGTAAAAGATCTCTATGATAAAAGATTTAACAAAATGAAAATACAGTTAGACTTGAGAAGGTATATGCTACATTATATTTCAAAAAAGGTTGGTATCAGAATATCTTAAATGACAAAAACTCAGTCAATAAGAAGATATTAATCAACAAAATATACCCAAATGAACTAAAACTTAATAACAAAGATTTAAAATAGTTAATAACTTAAGGATTGAAAATAAACATGAGAATGTGCTAGCATTACTGTTTGTCAAATTGACAGCAGTTAAAAAAGGAATGATGATGACAGATGAATTTTATAATGCTGGTGTGTTTTATAATGCTGGTGTGTTTTACATTGGAGTGACTGTTGGAGATCAATTTTTATCTATGAAAAGTATAGCTGTACAAACTACAAGCTAGCAATTAGCTTTTTAAGTAGCTTACATGGAAAATGTCTATTATATAAAAAGATGTTTAAGGTATTACATGTATTAGTAGAAAATGGAGATCAATTAAATCTCTCAGTAGGGAAATGATACACATACATGTAAATGAAGTCAAAGTACAAAACGCGTGTGGAATAAAACATAAACTTTAAGATAATAAGAGCAGAGACAGTGATATAGAGGGATGTGGCTTAGGTGTGTCTCTAACATAATTTTTTTAAAGATTTATTTTGTTTATTTGAAAGACAGAGTTACAGAGACAGGCAGAGACAGAAAGAGAGGTCTTCCATCTACTGGTTCACTCCCAAAATGGCCGCAACAGCCAGAGCTGAGCCTATCTGAAGCAATGAGCCAAGAGCTTCTTCTGGGCCTCCCATCTGGGTTCAGGGGCCCAAGGACTTGGGCCATCTTCTACTGCTTTCCCAGACAGAAACAGAGAAACAGAGTGGGGGTGGAGAAAGTGAGGTGGAGGGAGAGATTTAGGGAGAACTGAATCAGAAGTGGATCAGCCAGGACTTGGCCCGGCACCCAAATGGAATGCTGGCACCACAGGCCTGGGCTTTAACCTGCTGTACCATAGCACCGGCTCCTACCATATTATTTTTAAGTATAAAAATGTGTCTACGCTTGTATAATAAAATGCTATTACCTGCTAAATCTGGTTACATGGAAGAGTACAATGTTGCCTCCTGTACTTGTCTGTTTAAAATAATTCATAGTTAAAATAAATCAATTTTAAGATGGTAGCCAGCAGGCCCAATAAATGGTAACCAAGAAAAAGGCAGTCTCTGGCCAGCGCCACGGTTCACTTGGCTAATCCTCTGCCTGCAGCGCTGGCACCCCAGGTTCTAGTCCCAGCTGTGGTGCCAGATTCTGTCCCAGTTGCTCCTCTTCCAGTCCAGCTCTCTGCTGTGGCCCAGGAAGGCAGTGGAGGATGGCCCAAGTGCTTGGGCCCTGCACCCGGGAGACCAGGAGGAAGCACCTGGCTCCTGGCTTCGGATCGGCACAGCGTGCAGGCCACAGTGCTCCGGCCATAGTGGCCATTTGGGGGGTGAACCAATGGGTAGGAAGACCTTTCTCTCTGTCTCTCTCTCTCTCTCTCACTGTCTAAATCTGCCTGTCA
Source organism: Lepus europaeus (assembly GCF_033115175.1). Lineage (NCBI taxonomy): Eukaryota > Metazoa > Chordata > Mammalia > Lagomorpha > Leporidae > Lepus > Lepus europaeus. Next base: position 42,463,519 of record NC_084842.1, read on the forward strand.
AAAAAAATTAAAATAAAAAAAGAAAAAGGCAGTATCAGCAGGTTGAGTTGCATCCTCTCAGAGACATACTGAAATCCTATGCCTTAGTGTCTGTGTATTATTTGGAAACAGAATTTTTGCAGATATAACCAAGTTATGGTGAGATCATACTGGATTGGAGTGTGTCTTAAATCCTGTGACTGCTATCATCGTAAAATGAAGGATGAGAGATTTTGATACAGTGATGCAGAGACACAGAGACACAGACACATGCAGAGAATGGGTCATGCGATGACAGACTGGGGTGATGTATATGTAAGCCAGGAAGGCCGGAAACCAACAGGAACAAGGAACAGGCAACGGGGAGATTCTCTCCTAAATTCTTTAGAAGAAATATGGCCCTACAATACTTTAATTTCAGACTTCCAGTCTCTGGAACTGTGAAAGAAAATATTTCTGTTATTTTGGGTTCCCTGGTTCATGGCACTTTTTGCTGCAGTACAAGGAAACTAATGCAGTGTTTTAAAAAGTACTCTAAAGTTAACAAAGACAAAAAGAGTGTAAGAGAATCAATAAAATAGGAACAAAAGATGATTAAAAGTAACTAGCATTTGTGAGAAGAATTATAATTTTCAAAGAGAGTTATTATGAAAAAGAATCAATTAGGTTTTGGGTACTAATTTTGGAGTTTTTTTTGTTGTCTTTCTAGGTCCTTCAGATGCATTGATAGCTCATTTATTTAATACCTTTCCAATTTCTTGATGTAGGCACTAATTGCTATAAATTTCCCTCTTAACCCTGTTTTTACTGTATTCCATAAGTTTTGATACATCATAATGCGATTTTCATTTGTTTTTAGGAATATTTTTAACTTCCCTTTTGATTTCTTTTATGACTCACTCTTCATTCAATAGCAAGTTGTTCAGTTTCCATGTTTTTGCATATTTTCTTGAGATTCTTAGGTTGTTAATTTCCAGCTTCATTCCATTGTGGCCAGAAAAGACACATAGTATGATTTCAGTTTTTTTGAATTTGCTTAGACTGGCTTCATGGTGTAGCATATGCACTGATGAAAAAAATGTATATTCTGCAACTGTGGGATGAAAGGTTCTGTAGATATCAGTTAGGTTCATTTGGTCTATTGTGTTGATTAACTCCATTGTCTCTTTAATAATTTTCTGTCTATTTGATCTATAGTTTGATGAAAGTGGGGTCTTGAAGTCCCCCATTACTATTGTATTGGAGTCTATGTCTCCCTTTGGATCCATTAACATTTATTAATGCTGGCATTGGGTGCATATACATTTATTATAGTGTATGCACCATTCTTCCTGTTGAATTGGTCGCTTGATCACTTAATCATTACATAATGTCCTTCTTTGTCTCTTTCAACACTTTAACTTTGTGTTAAAGTCCGTTTTGCTTGTTATTAGGATGACTACACTTGCTTGTTTTTGTTTTCCATTAGCATGGAATAACTTTTTCTGTTCTTTGACTTTCAGTCTGTGTGTATCTCTGTAATGAGATGTGTTTTTTGTAGGCAGCAAATAGATGGGTTTTGTTTTTATCCATTCATCCAGTCTGTATCTTTTGGAGAATTTAAGCCATCTTTGGTCAAGGTTATTATTAATAAGTAATGACTTGGTCCTGCCATTTAAATATTTTCATTGTTTACTTAGGATTTTCTTTGTACTTTTACTAGAAAATTTTCTGCTTTCACATTTTTCATAGTGATTTCTATCTTTCTATGTTTCTGTGTGTAGTATCTCCATAAGTATCACTTGTAGGGCTGGAAAGCTGGTGACAAAATCTTTCAATTTCTGTTTGTTATGGAAGGTGTATTTCACCTTCATTCATAAGTGAGAGCTTTGCAAGGTACAGTATTCTGGGTTTACAATTTTTTTTTCTTTTAATACTTGTGAGAAATCAGCTGTAAGTCTAATTGGAGATCCTCTGGAAGTAATCTGGCATTTCTCTCACGAACATTTTAGAATCTTTCTTTATGTTTTATTGTTGAAAGTTTGATTACAATGTGTCATAGTTTAGATCTTTCCTGGTCATGTCTATTAGGATTTTTACCTGCTTCCTGTAATTGAATGTCATTTCCTTTCAATACACCTTCTAATCCATTTTTCCTTTTTACACATTCAGGAGCTCCTAAGACCTGTATGTTGGGTTGTTTGATAGTTTCCCATAAATCTCCAATGCTGCTTGTAATTTTTCTAATATTTTTGATTTATTATTTTTTGGTCTGACTGATATATTTCCAAAGATTTTACTTCTAGCTTGGATATTCTTTCTTCAGACTCACCAATTCTGTTGTTAAGTCTTTCCACTGTATTTTTTTATTTGACATATTGAAATCTTCATTTCTAGCATTTTAGTTTGATTTCTCTTCAAAATTTCTATCTCATGGGAATATTTTTCTTCCATATCATCTATGGATTTCTTTAACTGATGAGTTTGCTTCTCATTGATTTTGAGTAATCTTTGATTGTTGTTTTGAATTCCTTTCCAGCCATTTCATGAATCTCTTCATCTTTACATTCTGATATTGTGTTGTTGTATTCCTTTGGGGGGTCACACTGCCTTCCTTATTCTTGCTTTTTGTAGAAGCATTTATTTTTAGGCATCTGTAGAAACACTTGTTGGATTTCTCCACTGATGGGTTTATCTTTGAACTATGCCACTATGTATTAATGGAATGTCTGCTTCTTCAGTATATACCCAAAAGTATGTGCTGCATGAGGCTGGTTAATTTTGGTCAGTGCTCAAGTGTGGGATGCAAATCCAAGGTGATACCCAAGTTGGGTGTCATAGATCTCTGAACTCAGCAGGGGTATTGGTATGATTATGCCTATTAGAGTAATTATAACATCAGCTCCTTTTTTCCAATGTAATTATGCCTACGGTTAACACACAGTGGGTATAACTGTCACCCACACTGGTACGTGAACCACACAAAGGGTCTGTTGAGTCCTCAATGTGAGCATGGAACCATCTGTAATGACCCACCCCAGATAGTTAGGGAGCTCTGAGCCTCGGACACCAGACACAGTGATTCCCCAGAGATCCAGCTATGCCCCTCACACCTTATCATCTAATCACAGGATTCCCACCATCACAGCACTGTGAAATAAAATGAGGGCCATAGTAGGGAGCACAGAATGGTGATTAATGTGTATGGGGGCTTTTGAAGAAAATGGGGAGTACAATAAACAATTGTCTCTGAACCTGAGCTTTGACAAGAAGTGATAAAGGAAAGTACAAGTTAATCATGACTCACTTTGTAATCTAGTACCAACCACTTCCTGCTGTGTGTAAACCTGGCAGGTGCATTCCCTCTTTCCGATTCAGAAGTGGTGGGAACAGATAGCTTTGGAGATTTTGTTCTGTAGGATGAACTCCTGAATGGCCCCATATAATTCTATGATTTCCTTCAAATGAGCCTTAGTTCCAAGCATAAGGCCATCAGATCCTATCATGGTATTAGGGGAATGTTACGTTCTCCAGCTCTACACTGACAAATCTCTTACCCTGGTCCTGGACTATTTCTGTTTAAACTTGAAAATGAGATATGCTATAAATGACATAGAGGTTTGCAGCAAGAAATGCATACTTGAGTGACAGGAGAACTAAGTTTATTTCCTGCTTTGACAATGACTGGTGGAGGAGTTTTTTGGTTTTGTTTGTTTGTTTGTTTTGACAGGCAGAGTGGACAGTGAGAGAGAGAGACAGAAAGGTCTTCCTTTTCCATTGGTTCATCCCTCAATGACCGCTGCGGCCAGTATGCTGTGGCCAGCACACTGCGCTTATCCAAAGCCAGGAGCCAGGTGCTTCTCATGGTCTCCCATGCAGGTGTAGAGCCCAAGGACTTAGGCCATCCTCCACTGCACTCCTTGGCCACAGCAGAGAGCTGGACAGGAAGAGGAGCAACCGGGACAGAATCTGGCACCCTGACCGGACCTAGAACCCAGTGTGCTGGCGCCGCAGGCACAGGATTAGCCTATTGAGCTGTGGCGCCGGCCTGGGGAATGTTTTTTAAAAAAATAATAATTTGGGCTTGCTGACCTCAGCTCTCCTACTGTAAAATAGATGGACTTGGCAGCTATGGATTCCTCCCACCTGACTAGCTATTCTGTAGCTCAGACCCCTGAACACTTAGCAACATCTCTTCTGGGGTTCATATGGTATATAATGCAGGTTTTATTTACATAACTCTGTCTGTCCTTTCTCTGGTTCTAGCTTCTTCCTCTCCACAGTCTATTTTGAATTTTCTCCGCACAACACACACTCAGTTAACTTTGCCTCAAATAGCATCCTCAGCCTTCCTCTTCCTGTCACTAGTTCTACATTCTAAATGCTTTCTCCTCAATCCTCACTGACTTCTCTCTCCACTTTCACTTATGTGAAGTGATCAGCAACCATTAAACTTGTTTTCTTTATGTCTTCAGCTTGCTTCTTCCTTTCTAGGCACAGTTTGTTCTTACAAGAAGCCACTTGAAAATTTTATTTATGGGGCCAGCACTGTGGCGCAGTGGGTTAAAGCCCTGGCCTGAGGCACTGGCATCCAATATGGGCTACGGTTCTCATCCCAGCTACTCCTCTTCTGATCAAGCTCTCTGCTATGGCCTGGGAAAGCAGTAGAAGATGGCCCACGTCCTTGAGCCCCTGCACCCATGTGGGAGACCCAGAAGAAGCTCCTGGCTCCTGGCTTTGGATCAGCTCAGTTCACGCCATTGCAGCCATCTGGGGAGTGAACCAAAGGATGGAAGACCTCTCTGTTTCTACCTGTCTCTGTAACTCTGTCATTCAAACAAATAAAATAAAATCTTTAAAAAATTTATTTATTAAATATTTATTTATTTGAAAGGGATAGAGAGAGAGAGAGAGAGAGAGAGAGAGAGAGAGAGAGAGAGAATCTTCTATTGGCTGGTTCACTCCCTGAATGCCCACAACAGCTGTGGCTGGTCCAGGCCTAAGCCAGGACCAGAAAATTCCACCCAGGTCTCCCATATGAGTGGCAGGAACTCAAGTATTTGAGCCATCACCTGTTGCCTCCCAGGAAGTTGGAATGGAAGTGGAGGTGAGAATTCATCACAGGCACTCTGATATGGGATGCAGGTGTCCCCAGGGCAGATTAACTGCTGTGCCACAATACCTGTTCTCAAGAAGTCCTTCCTTCTTGGACAAAAAGACTGAAGTCTCATGAATGCAATGGTGTGTTTCCCCCACTGTCTTTTCCCTATGTGATGTGTAATAAAGTGCTTCATTTTCTGATTCAGGTTTCCAGTTCTTGATTGCAAAATTCTGAAAAAAACAAAGTTCTGTGCTTGAGCAATGGGCGATTAAGAAGTGAATTCTCACGCAAATGTTCTTATTTTCTGTGTTATTCATGCTAGGGACTGCTGTATGACTTCTGTAAATTAATGTAAATATTTACCTGTCCCAGAGTTCTTAGAGTGGCATCATGTAGGAAATTAGCTGCTTTCTTATGCTTTGTCAAAATTTCACACATTAGAAGCTCAAGTAGCAAAATTTACTCAACATCCAGTATCTGTAGTTTGGGCACATGCCTGAGTGTGTCTCTGTGTGTGCTGCCCACTTTGGCAGGAGTGGGGCTAATTTAATAATGAATAGTTTCCCCCTGTGTTGTTTCACCTATATAACCAGTACAAAACCCAGCTATCCAAGACTACAGTGCAATTATCTAGTATCAATAAAAATCCATTGAATTACTGAAGAATGTTTTAGACAAAACCTAGTTTTAAAAATTATATATGCACTGTAACGTGTGTACATGGGTATTCCCTTTAACATTGCTAACATATTTATTTTCATAATTTTACATTTTCATCTTTTTTGTTTTTCTTTTTTTAAAGATTTGTTTATTTATTTGAAAGTCAGAGTTACACAGAGAGAGAAGGACAAGCAGAGAGAGAGAGAGCCCTTCCATCCACTGGTTCACTCCCCAATTGGCCGCAATGGCTGCAGCTGAGCTGATCCGAATCCAGGAGTCAGGAGCTTCTCCCGGGTCTCCCATGGGGCTGCAGGGTCCCAAGGACTTGGGCCATCTTCCACTGTTCTCCCAGGCCATAGCAGAGAAGCCAAAATCAGAAACAGAGCAGCTGGGACTTGAACTGGTGCCCATATGGGATGCTGGCAATGCAGGCGGCGGGTTTACCTACTATGCCACAGCGCCAGCCCCACATTTTATTCTTTAAGCAACATGGAATTAATATATTGGACAGAAACTGTAAGCTTCTGTTTTCCCATTCCAAGTAGTTATTAGGAGAACTACTAATTAGTAAACTTATTTGGTGGACTTGGCTGAAGGCCAGCTCTGGATTCTTCCCACCTAACTAGCTGTTCTGTAGCTCAGACCCCTGGTATGCTCAACAACACCCCTTCTGGAGTTCATATGTATAGAGAGCAATAGGTTTTCTTTTCTTTTTTTTAAACTTTTATTTAATGAATATAAATTTCCAAAGTACAGCTTATGGATTACAATGGCTTCCCCCACCCCCATAACTTCCCTCCCACCCGCAACCCTCCCCTTTCCCGATCCCTCTCCCCTTCCATTCACATCAAGGTTCATTTTCAATTCTCTTTATATACAGAAGATCGGTTTAGTATATAATAAGTAAAGATTTTAACAGTTTGCCTCCACATAGCAACACAAAGTGAAAAATACTGTTGGAGTACTAGTTATAGCATTAAATCACAATGTACGGCACATTAAGGACTGAGATCCTACATGATTTTTTAAAAAAAATTGATTAATTTTCTGTGCAATTTCCAATTTAACACCAAGTTTTTTTTTTCATTTTCAATTATCTTTATATATAGAAGATCGATTCAGTATATACTAAGTAAAGGTTTCATCAGTTTGCACCCACACAGAAACACAAGGTGTAAAAATACTGTTTCAGTACTAGTTATAGCATTACTTCACATTGGACAACACATTAAGGACAGATCCCACATGAGACGTAAGTACACAGTGACTCCTGTTGTTGATTTAACAATTTGACACTCTTGTTTATGGCGTCAGTAATCTCCCTAGGCTCTAGTCATGAGTTGCCAGGGCTATGGAAGCCTTTAGAGTTCGCTGACTTCAATCTTATTCCGACAGGGTCATGGTCAAAGTGGAAATTCTCTCCTCCCTTCAGAGAAAGGTACCAAGGTACCTCCTTCTTTGATGGCCCCGTTCTTTCCACTGGGATCTCACTCGCAGAGATCTTTCATTTAGGTCTTCTTCTTCTTCTTTTTTTTTTTTCCAGAGTGTCTTGGCTTTCCATGCCTAAAATACTCTCATGGGCTCTTGATCAGCTCTTGTCCTGACTGTTGATATCCAATGTAAATCTATCCATTTTAGTATTTTTTGTTTGTTCTAGTACTAGTGGTTGAACTCTGTAATTAACACACAATTATTCTTAGGTGTTCAAATTTTAACTGAAAAGTGATCCCTGTTAAATATAAGAGTGGGAAAAAGAGAAGGAGGAGATGTACAATTTGGGGCATGCTCAATCGGACTTGCCCCAAATGATGGAGTTAGAAATGTGCCAGGAGATTCCAATACAATCCCATCAAGTTGGCATGTACCAATGCCATCTCACTAGTCCAAGTGATCATCTTCAGTTCACAGTTGATCACATTGATAGGTCTAAGGGTCAAAGGGATCACACAAACAAGAATAGTGTCTGCTAATACTAACTGATAGAACCAAAAAGGGAGAGAACGATCCAACATGGGAAGTGGGAGACACAGCAGACTCATAGAATGGTAGATGTCCTAAATAACACTCTGGCCTCAGAATCAGCCCTTAAGGTTTTATTTTCATAGCTCATTCTTTCCTTCCCTGGGTCTGTCTTCTCCCTCTCCTCTGTCTATTTTGAATTTTCTACTCACTGCATACATTATCAGTTACCTTTGCCTCAAATAACATCATCTTCAGCATTCTTGTGCTTTCCCCTCATGTATGACATTATAACTTTATCAGACACTAAAAACTTAGGAGTATTTGTTCTATTTTGGAATTGCTACATTGTTCTACTGATTTATTACCTTGCTTATACAGATTTCTTACATTTTTATAGTTTTATGATTAATTCTAAGGTCTGGTTAAAAATGTACCATTCTTATATACACTTTATTGAAGGGTTGTTTGGTAAAACAGAGAACTATTAATCAATAATGTTAAGAACATGATTAACAGTGCTCTGGGATCCTTTACAACATTTGACAGGTAAACTGGTGTGTTTCTCCAGGTCTTTGGTCAGTAAATTCATGAAGACTTGTTTACATCCATATACCTGGTTCCCTCTGAAAACAGGTGCTTCAAATCAGCATTTCTGTACTAAAGTTCCTTATCCCCTGCCACCCAGAGAATTTCCTAGGAACAAACAATAACAATGTACAGCCTGCATGTAACTTCTTGGATTGTATGGTTCAGGTTTCATTCTATTCATCTTGCTGTTCTGGGGCCTGTTCACAAGGTATCACTGTCCCCTTAAATACCTTTCTTAAGGTTAAAGACCTTCTAAGATGTGATTTGCCAAGCAACTCTGGGAAATGCGTATTTGAGAGATTTGATGGTGCTTGTGTTTCTGCATGGTTCTGTGATCTTCTTAGAGAAGGTAAACTCCTCCTTTCAATTTGTGCATTCTTCTTACTCTCCAAAGTGTTATCTCCTAGAACTACATGTGTTTCTCTTGATAGTCCTGTCATCCTTGGTTATTTTTCCAAATGGAAACTACCTTGGTTAATTCTATACTCTTATTTGAAAGACACCCTATGTTCTCTGGCAGTTTGTCACCAAATCACTCCTCTGTCTTGCAGCTTTTCCACCATGCCCTCTGGAAAACTGTTTCAAAAACCTGCCTCATTTTTAATACCTCTTCATCTTGTTCAACTATGCCAAGGATAATTTACACCAGCTGCCTTTTGGTAGATACTCCCTATTCTACCAAATTTTCACAAAACAGCTTTGGGGTATGTTGCTCAGTTTTTTCTATTTCATACTGCTTATTTGCATAATTTACTCTTTGTGTGCAAATACCTCATTTCCTAGGAAGTCAGGCAACCTTTGCTTGACCTCCAAGCTACTTCTCCAGAATTACCCAGGATTTGGCAGTCATTTCACAAGTTTCCTCTTCGAAATCCTCTTTCCTGAGATCATCTGTAGCAATGGCAAAATCTATGTCACCCTGTAGGAAATGCTTCTCTCAGTGCCTTGACGTTCGGTCACATTTATTGCCTCTCTTCTTATTCCCTTCACAAATGGCTTTATTCTTGACCTGTTCAGCACTCTGAAATTCTCCAGCTTTGAAAAATAAATTTCAAAGAGATTTTGATTTCTTATTCATTTTGTAAAATTAATAATATCTATCTAGCATCTACCTTTCTTATGTATATTATCTATATAGCTATTTATCTGGATTATCCCTCACTACAGCCACATACTGACACACTTATACTAACATACAGGTATAAGTTTGTATTTTTTCTGTGTCTGTGTGAAGTAACAACTGGAGCCTACACTGGCCCAACTGGCTGGAGATAAGCAAGTGGTCTGGAAAAATAACTGAATGATGAATGTTAGAAGTTGTCATGTTGGCCAGCACCACGGCTCAATAGGCTAATCCTCCACCTGCGGCACCGGCACCGTGGGTTCTAGACCCTGTCAGGGTGCTGGATTCTGTCCCGGTCGCTCCTCTTCTTGTCCAGCTCTCTGTGGCCCGGGAGTGCAGTGGAGAATGGCCCAAGTCCTTGGACTCTGCACCCGCGTGGGAGACCAGGAGGAGGCACCTGGCTCCTGGCTTCGGATCAGTGCGGTGTGCCGGCCACAGCGCGCTGGCCGCAGCGGCCATTGGGGGATGAACCAATGGAACAGGAAGACCTTTCTCTCTGTTTCTCTCTGTCTCTCTCTCTCACTGTCCACTCTGCCTGTCCAAAAAAAAAAAAAAAAAAAAAAAAAAAAAAAAAAAAAAAAAAAAAGAAGTTGTCATGTTTTTGTCCTAGTTAATCTGAACAAGGAGCTCACAATTTCAGCCATGGCCTCTCATAGTCTAACAGAAGTGCTCTTTAACTGCCCATAGCTCTTGATTCATAACTGACAACGTGAACAGCAGGACAGGAAGTACACTTCAGGACATCCAAATTTCTCTGGTTTTTGTGTATTTCTAGGGGACAGAACAGAATGTGGCAAAAAGATTGGCTCTTAGGCTCACATTGTATCTTGTCCATGTTTTCCTCATAACAAAATTTATCCTTTGTATCTATTGTCACCCAAGTATGTTTCCTCTTCATGACTTCCTCTGTTACATAGAGATTTTTCTGGAAGAAAAATATTTGGGGGGGCAACATATACCTCCTAAATCATTTTAGGTGCCTTTCATAAAATTATTTTTATCAGAAATGTTTTCTTTTTACTTTGCCCTTTTTGGGCGGGGGACACTGCAGAGCATTGGTTCATTGTTTTAGTTCTGCATATATTTTCAGGGACTCTAAGTTTGTTATGTTATGTATATTCAACTTGCATGGAAAGAGATCTTACTATTTCTGGTGTTACCTATTTACATGTGGTTGCAGAGATGCCACCATAGACTTATCGTTACCCACATCCAACACATCCCTGAAGTCTATCAACTAACCCCTAGCCCTCACTATTAATAGATACTCTTATTTCATGGAGAAAATGCTTTCTGTGGTGTATTTACTTCTTCACTACAACTCAGTGTTTTTTTAAGGTAATCCTATACATGTAATCATTTGTAACTCATCTCTTTAATCTGTTTACTTGCTTTCTTAATCCTAGCTCATCTCAAATCTAGTAGGAATTGGCTCTAATTCTCTACTCTAAAATTTTCATCCTTTTTCTGGAGTCTTTCATTTCAATTTATAAACAGTTTGTTTTACTTTTATGGAAATTTATCCTGATATTTCTCCTTTCCTTCAAAGGTCAGGTTCTTTAAGTAATGCATTTTCATGCATACTCTACTCAGCTCTACCTTCCATATCTCCATTGAAACGACCCCTGACAAACACATCCATGACTTCATTGCCATACACAAAGACCATGTTTACTTATTATAGTCAGTTTGAAGGAATATTTGTTACTGCTGACTGATTAATTTATTTTGAATTTCTCTTCTGCAAAACCAGCTTCTTGTATGTCTGTCAACTCTTTTTCTCAGTTACCTGTTCTAGGTCCAGTTTTCTTTTTTATTCATTGACTGTCTGCAACTGTTACCATTATGTCTTGGTAAAAATAGGAACACATTCAACAAGTGAAATGCTATGTCAATAGCACTTACTCTAATAATTTAAGAATTTCATCAGGGAACTGCCATTGGATTTGACCTGCAAACTCAACTGTTCCCTAGATCCCCAGCTTGTCGGCATATTCCGTAGATTTTGGATTTGCTAGCCTCTACAACTGCATGACCTAATTCCTGAAAAATAAATCAATCTCAATCTTTCTCTATCTTTTTCTCTCAATCTTTCTCTATCTTTCCAGTTATACTAGGCCTGCCATGTCTATTGCTGCATAGACTATTAAACTGACTAATGGAAGAATGGTAATTTTCCCCACTCTTCGAAAAATATTTGCTCAAGTATTTAGATAATTTCTGCCTTCATTATGTCTTGATAAAAAGAGGAACACATTAAACAAGTGAAATGCTCTGTCAAAAATATACTTTGTATTAATCATATTTACCCAGAGAAACAGAAACTATAATGTATGTGTGTGGAGAAAGACATTTATTTTAAGAAATTGGCTCACAAAATATTTTAACTTGGTAAACTCCAAATCTGTAGGGTTGGGTGGGCAGGCAGCCTGGACATCAAGAGGAGAGGTGCATTTTGGTCCAAGGGCAATCTTCTGGCAGAATCACTGCTCAGAAGAGGTCACTCTCTGTTGTACTAAGGCCTTCAACTAATTGGGTAAGGCCCATTCATATTATGGAGGGTAATATGCTTTACTCTATTGATGTAAAGGTTAATCTCATGTAACTAAATACCTTTTTACAAATATCAAGAATAGTGTGGAAACAAATAACTGAGCATTAGGACACAGTCAATTTGGCATAGATAAATCATCGCACATTAAAAGTTAAAGTCCAAATCTAAAATTCCTCAAATTTTATCTCTGAATTCTTTGACATTTAGTTGCATTTATTTCTTTCTTAAATTACATTCAGAAGTGGATTAATTCTTCATGCATCTGCTTAACACAAAATTAATAAGATGTGTGAATAGACTATTGTCATTCCAGTATGCTGTGTATAAATGAACATATATTGATAAGAAGTTGATAGAGACTTCAAAAAAGATAATCTGTCTTGGATCGTGAGTCTCTCAACTTTACTGAACATTTTTTATAGAATGATTCAGTTATAAATATATAAATGTGTGTGTGTTACTCTTGTCAATGTTATTTCACATAGCTTATTTGAAAGTTTGGACAGTGTCATCAATTTCTTAATTTCTATTGGTCATAACTAGGACCCAGAATCCATCCGATCAAAAATGAAGACTTAAGTATGAGAACCTATTTTAAAAGATTGCACAAGAAACATAAGCAGTGTCTTGCTTTTATTCCCAGATGTTTAAGGTCCTTTTTAATTAACTTTGGGTATTATTGCTCATGTCAGCATCTTTTATTTTGTAGAGTCAGTACAGGATTTCTAATCCCAAGAAGTTGTTCTTTTTTCCTACAAAGGGACCCTGAAAGGGCTTTTTGTTATGCAAATGTATATTGAGTAAGCACGTGTTTTTCTAGGATATTTTTAATGAATAAAATAAGCTCATCATCTGTTGGGTATGTTGAGGAAAGCTTTGTAGAGAAAATGATTCTTTAAATATTTAAAAGTCTTAGGTTCCCTGGAAGTAAAGAAACAAATCCCAGTGTATATGACCCATGATGTTTACTTTTATGCATCATTTTGGTTAGACTACAGAATCTACTAATCTATTTGTTCTAGTATTTTTCTAGATGTGTCTATGAAGGTAGAGTTCAGATGAGATTAACACTTAAAACAGTAGAATTTGGAAAAAACAGACTATTGTCTGTAATGCGACTGGGGCACTCCTAATCAGTTGAAGGCCTGAAAAGAAATGATTGACCTTCTCTAATAACATAAGAATTTCATCAGGGGACTGCCATTGGATTTGACCTGCAAACTCAACTGTTCCCTAGATCCCCAGCTTGTCGGCATATTCTGTAGATTTTGGATTTGCTAGCCTCTACAACTACATGAACTAATTCCTGAAAAATAAATCAATCTCAATCTTTCTCTACTTTTTCTATGATTTTATATATGAATATGATTTTTTTCTGGAGAATCATGAATGATTTAAGACCCACGATTTGAATTTAGGGAATATTTCCAGATTTGGTGATCAAAGACAGAGACCTTGAATTAAATAACAGGAGGATAAAGGGAATGTATGCTGAATATCTGGTATTTAGGTAAGAACATATGTTTCATTGAGAAGAGCTTCAGTCATAAAACAGTGTTCAGTTCCTATTGGTAGTTCCTTTAGATTTAGCTATGCTGGAATGAACAACCCCATGTAAATAATAACTAGTCATATCCAAGTGAGCTAGGAGGGGCTGAAATTGTGGTGCCATGGTTAAGCCACAGATTGAAATGCCCATACCATATCAGAGTGCTGATTTGATCACTCCATCTTTCTGATCCAGCTTCCTGTTAATACATCATGGAAGGCAGTAGATAATTGTGCAAGTGCTTGTGCCCCTGCCATCCATGTGGGAAACCAATTTGAGATTCCTGGCTCAGCCCTGGCTATTGTAGGAATTTGGGGAGTGAACCAGCCAATGGAAGATCTCCCCATCTTTCTCTCTGTTGCTCTGCCTTTCAAATAAAATAACACTAAATAAAATCTTTTTTAATGTACTCAGCACTTTGGTACACTTTTTGAGTCATCCTTTTTGTAAGGAAGGATCCAGAGGGTATATAAATACTTCTGCAATTATAGATCAGTTTTTATCCAATGACAAAGCAGTTATAATAACAGCCCAATCATAATCCCCCCTACCCCCCCGTCTCTCTCTTTCTCAGTACTTTTAAAAGACATGAGATTCTTTGGACTATGTAGATCTATAACAATTGAAAAATTTTTGGAGTGGAGGGGTGTGTTAAAGGCATATAATGGGTTTCTAGTTCATAGAGTACAAGGCATCAAGTAGGTCACTAACAACTTAAAAACCAATATTCCAGAAGAATGTAGATACAAAAATGCTCAACAGAATATTAGTCAATCAAATCCAACATCACATCAGAAAGATCATTCACCTGGACCAATGAGCATTTATCCCTGGTATGAATGAAAAATCAAACCCTGGAGTAAGGAAAGTCTTTCCAACAAATGGTGCTAGAAAAAATATTTCTTTGTATGCAGAAGTATGAAACAGGACCCCTGCCTTATACCTCATATAAAAATCAACTCCAAATTGTCAAGGATCTATATCTAAAAACTGATACCATCAAATTACTAGAGGAGCACATTGGGGAAACTCTGCAAGACATTAGCATAGGTAAAGAATTATTGGACTAGACCCCAGAAGCACAGGCAATCAAAGCAAAAATAGACAAATGGATTACGTCAAGCTAAGGAGCTTCTGAACTTCAAAGGAAATATTCAACAAAGAGGCAACGAACAGCATGGAGAAAATACTTGCAAACTATACAACTGATAAAAGATTAATATTCAGGATCTGTGAAGAGCTCCTGGTCAAAGTATTTGAATGGGCATGAAATACCTAGGATAAATGCAAATGGCCAATAGAAACATGAATAGAGACTCAGCATCACTCTGCCAGCAGGAATATGCAAATAAAAACTACAATGAAGTTTTACCTTACCCAGTAAGAATGACTATCATCCAAAAATAAAATAAACAATAAATGCTGTTAAGAATGTGGGGGAAAAGTACCCTAATTCACTGTTGGTGGAAGGGTAAACTAGTACAACCATTTTGGAAGACAGTATGGATATTGCTCAGAAATCTGAAAATAAATTTGTCATGGGACCCAGCCATCTCATTCCTGTGAATTTAGCGAGAGGAAATGAAATCAGAATATGAAAGAGTTATTTGTACTCTCAGGTTTGTTGCAGGTCAGCTCACAATAGTTAAGATTTAGAATTAATCCAGATGTCCATCAACTGAGGAATGGATTTAAAAAAAGTGGTATATATACACTGTAGCATACTATGCAGCTATAAAATTGAATGAATTCCTGTCTTTCCCAACAAAATTAATGCAATTGGATATTGTTATCCTTAGTGAAATAAGCCAGTCCCAAAAAGACAAATATGTTTTCTCTGATATATGATAGTTAATATAAAATACAAATAAATGAATAGGAATAAAATAGACATTTTGTGATATGATTATTGATATGATTTTAGCCCTTGCTTATACTCTTATACTCCTGTGGAACTGTGGTCTTTCTACTTTCTACTTGATGAATATATGGTTGGTGATGAATTAAGTCTGTGAACATAGAGTGAATTAAAATTATGTATTTGCAAAACCTGATGAAAGGAAGAGGGGTGGGCTGGGGGAAGAGAGGAAAGTGTGGTTGTCTTCTTGAAATAGTACCTCTGAAATGCATGAAATCTGTTCTCTGTATTTTAATAAAAGAAAATAAAAGATAGCAATAAGTTAAATATGTATCAGAATTACATGCTAATGAATACAAAAAATTCTAGTCCAGCTCTGTGCTGTGCCTGGGAGTGCAGTGGAGGATGGCCCAGGTCCTTGGGCCCTGCACCCGCATGGGAGACCAGGAGGAAGCACTTGGCTCCTGGCTTCGGATCAGCGCATTGCACCGGCCGCAACATGCCGGCTGTAGCGGCACTTGAGGGGGGTGAACCAACGGAAAAAGGAAGACCTTTCTCTCTGTCTCGCTCTCTCTCTCACTGTCTAACTCTGCCTGTAAAAAAAAAAATCTTTTTAAAAATTAAAGATCGTTAAATTACTTCATTAACAATTATTGACAAAAACACTTGAGTACTAATCCTGCATTATGTACAGTTAAAAGTACTGGAGATAACTTACTGAAAAACTACCTGTCCTCATGGAACTTAAATTCAAGTTGTGGGGGGCCAACTATGGATTAACTGAGATGGTGAACACTTTTTGTCAGATCAGATTTTCATAAGTAGGAGGATGATGTGAGTAAAACTAAAAGCCTCTTCTACCATAACTTATAAATAGGAAAAATGAGATTTTTCTGTGGGAATTCACCTGAAAAATCAAGTGATCCAAAGCAGATAGAGAATATCTCTCAAGACCAAATAACTGCCACTGGAAGTGTGCATGTGTCAGAATGTCTTAGTTGAACTGTGCCTGGTTCCTGTAATGAGAGTTATTTGAGAAGGAGATCTTATCCATCAGAACAGAGTGAGGAGTGGAATTTGTTCAGCTATTCCAAGCCCTTCTGATTTTCCCCACATGTCAACACACACATAAAATCTGGCCATAATTTTAGTCCTTGTGCCACATACAGGGCAAAGGAGAGTGTAAGGATAGCATAGAAACAGTGAGGAATCACATTTATAAAGATGGGCAATATCTATCTTCATTCTGGTTGGAGGGCAGAATGTTCTGCCAAGCTTCGACTTTTATTAGATATTATGCAAATGGTGCATCACTTTGAACAGATGTAATATATCTTTGCTGATTACTTAACTGCTTTTTGATTTAGATATTGTGTAATGTCAGGAAAAGCCACTTCATGTTAAAAAGGAGCGAATGGAGTGTACCATTTCTTAAATATACACTAGTAATTCAGAGTCTGATCAAGAAAGTCAACTTTATGTAAATATAGTGCCTGAAAGATGATAGCCAAATCCCTTGTCATTCTTTTATAAAAGTGTATTTACCAAGCTTGCAAACAAATAGTTGTCTTTTCTTTGGGTCATACCACGCACTTACTACAGGTCAGAACATATTAAGTTAGAATGACTTTAAATTGGTTTGTTGACAAAAGACCTAGAGCTACTCTTATTCCTTTTCTTCTGAAAATCAGCAGGTCGTGATGTATGGTTCCAAGGGCCTGTTTGTTTTATTAAGAATGATCACTTCCCAATCATTAGTTATGTGTGCAAGCATTTATTCAGTAGCTACTATTGTGTAGGCCCTGTGTTGATGTCTTGAGGATTCGACAATGACTAATATGTCCTAAAGAGAATGTTAATTTAAGGGAAGAAAGGCTTGTCTTAGTAATTTTAGAGAAGATATTACTTTTTGTGTTTATTTTTGCATAATTGTTAAATTACAAAATACCATCTACTCGTTTAACAATTATAACACGAATAGTAATACCACTTTTAGTCCCACCACACAAGAATAGCCTCTCTAAATATATTGGAACTATTTTCTGTTTTCATTTTTTACTCTAAGTTTCCAAAGTTTGTACTCAGTTTTTGTTATTTTGTGTATAATCTTATTTCCTCACTGTTACTCTAATAGAATAACATAAAGATTTTTTGATATATCAAAATGCATTGTAAAGGTAATTTTAAAGTATGGTTTAATATTTCATTGAGTAGGTATGTGCTAATTTACCCACTGATCTTCATATTTTGGATATTTAGTTTTGGTTTTACCCTTTATCAACAGTGTCATTAACAATTTGGTGTATAAAAACCACTCTATATTTCAGACATTTTCCTTAGGGAGAGTCTTGGGGGTTGAAGTATTTGTTTAAAGTATAAGAAAATATGTTAAAATCTTGAATTTGACATTGACTAGTATGTTTTTCTTGGATATTAAACTCTAAGGGTTTTTTTGTTTACTTGTTTATTCTGTTTCCCTAAGTATAACTAAGATATGATCAAATTCATTTTCAAATACATGGTATGTGTATACGCAGACAGAAGGAATTGAGTCATTCATGTTAAAGCCTAGTTTTAAAAACCCAATGCTGACTCTGTGGTGGGCATTTCTGGGTTCTGGGAAAACAGACTGTGCTTCAGCACTCAGTTACTGTCTGCTCCAGAAATAATTGTAAAACCATAACTATTTAGACAGTGCTATTTTGGGATATGGTTGACTGTGCTTCCCAAAGATATGTTTAAATTCCATCCCTAATATATGCAGAGTGATTATGGTGTTTAGAGGCAGAGCCTCCAAGAGGTTATTAAAATTAGAAAAGTTTGTCAGGGGGGTTCCCCCGTCAATGACTACTGGTGGCTTTTGAAGAAGGAAGAGACCAGAGGATACACACACACATGCATGCTCCCTGTCTCTTGCTGCCAGAAAAGCCTTCTACAGGTACAAACCTCTAAACTTCCAGAACTGTGGGCTAAATAGACTTCTTTCTTTATAACTTATCCAATCTGTGGCATTTAGTCGTTAGCAATAGAAAATGAACAATACCACGATTAATGTTATAATCAAATCCAATGCTCATTGGTCATGGAAATTGTCATACATGTTCAGAAAAGACCCAGTCTCGTTGATGTCTCAATAACCCTTTCTTCTCATAGCTATTCTCAAGAATGTAATGTGCTAATGAAATTCAACAGGGCTCAGGGCTGGTGTTGTGGTGTCACGGGGTAAGCTGCTACCTGCAATGCCGGCATCCCATATGGGCACCACCAATTCAAGTCCCAGTTGACCCACTTCAGTCTAGCTCCCTGCTAATGTGCCTGGAAAAATGGCACAAGATGGCCCAAGTTCTTGGGCCCCTTCCATCCACTTGGGAGACCAGATAAAGCTCCTGGTTCCTTGCTTCAACCTGGCCCAGCCCTGGGCATTGCAGCCATTTGGGAAAATGAACCAGTGGATGCTAGATTCTCTTTCTCTCTCTCTCTCTCTCTCTCTCTCTCTCTCTCTCTCTCTCTCTCTCTCTCTGTAACTCTGCTTTTCAAATAAACAAAATAACTATTTTAAAAAAAGATAAAGTGTATATATTAAAAAAAAGAAGAAAGAAAACCAACAGGCCCATTTTAATCACCCTCAGTCATTGGCTTCCTTCTCCCGCCTTGGCCTGAGTCTGGAGCCTAAATAGATGGTGACTGAATTGTTCTTCTCTTCATTTTCCAGCCCTGTTAATTAATCCCATTGTCTCTTCTCCTTACATGATATTCTTTGGAGTATTCAAACTGGAAACAGAAGAGTGAGGATTCAGGGAAGAAAATATATGCTTGTAGATTTCCTTAAGGAAAGTTATAATCTTCCTGTGTGCAAGTCCTTATTTACCCTTGGTGTAGAGAGTCCTTGGGAGAGTTGCTGTTCTGGTCATGAGGCTGAAGCTCAGTTTCAGGGAAGTTCTTCTGGTGCTTCACTCATTACTCATGCTAGAAAGAATTTAAGACCAGGTCTCTCGTTCCTCTCCGTTGATAGTTCTAAGTAATTATTTTGGAAATTATTTTGAAGTCCTTGATAGAAAATACAGTATGGCAATTACAGTTATTTAATCAGAGCCAATTTATGAGTCATAGGAAATTGTCCATAATTGGGTCTTTCTTTCCTTTGCCTTCAATCATTCACTCCTAAGCTTTTGGGTCACTCATTCTAAAGAGGAGGCCAAGAACCAAACACCTAAGGGTACTTCAAAATATTTGTCAAAAACAAAATCCAAAGATGAATTTATTCCAGTGCAAAAATTTTGGAATCCATGCATATGAGAGGTCTTCAAAAAGTTCATGGGAAATGTATATCATAAAAAAAAAAAAAAAGATGCATGGATTTAAAATTTTCGGCACCAAAATAAACTTATCTTTTAATTTGACTTTTTCACAAACATTTTGCGGTAATTTTTGTATAAGATGTTTTTTTTTTGTTTGTGTGTGTGTGTGTGTGTTTTTTTTTTTTTTTTTTTTTTTTGACAGGCAGAGTGGACAGTGAGAGAGAGAGAGAGACAGAGAGAAAGGTCTTCCTTTTGCCGTTGGTTTACCCTCTAATGGCCGCCGCGGTAGCGCGCTGCGGCCGGCGCACCGCGCTGTTCCGATGGCAGGAGCCAGGTGCTTCTCCTGGTCTCCCATGGGGTGCAGAGCCCAAACACTTGGGCCATCCTCCACTGCACTCCCTGGCCACAGCAGAGAGCTGGCCTGGAAGAGGGGCAACCGGGACAGGATCGGTGCCCCGACCGGGACTAGAACCCGGTGTGCCGGCGCCGCAAGGCGGAGGATTAGCCTGTTGAGCCACGGCGCCGGCCTGTATAAGGTGTTTTAAAACTTAGACATCAATCCCTCTCCCCATTACTCTGGATCTGTTTGTCCTGCAGTTTCTTTTCCGAGGTTTTGAGGAATATACATGAAAGGGTGTACATACTGTATTCCAGCGACTGCTTACAATGCACCAGTAAAGACAGAGCTTAAGGCCAAGTGTTCTCTGATGCTAATAACCTTCCCCCTCACTATCTATGTCCTGTTTGGTGCTATAGGATGCTTTCACTGTGGCTCTTTCACCAGTCAGCATCCCTTAACAATTGCCTCTTTAATCTGGCAGTGACTCTCAGGGATGGAGCTAGGCTCTGGGCTACCTTGCAGTGAATGTTATCACAAAATAATCCTTTATAAGATACAGACTATTTAAGTCCTAGAAAAACTCATTTAATATTTTAAGTCCTCAATTTCCTCATATGTAATTTGGAGTTGATATAATATCTACATCAAAATTTTTATAAGAATTATTGACACTATTAATAATGCACTCCAAGTGGCATAGGATGTACATTAAAAGGAATGAGCCTTCTTAACATCAATCGATCAAAATAGGTAGGAATACACAACCAAGAACATTGGTTCAAAGAATTAATGCTCTTGGCTGGCGCCGTGGCTCACTAGGAAAATCATCTGCCTTCGGTGCCTGTACTCTGGGTTCCAGTCCTGGATGGGGCACTGGTCCTGTCTCTGTTGCTCCTCTTCCAGTCCAGCTCTCTGCTGTGGCCCAGGAAGGCAGTGGAGGATGGCCCAAGTGCTTGGGCCCTGCACCAGCATGGGAGACCAGGAAGAAACACCTGGCTCCTGGCTTCGGATCAGTGCAGTGCGCCAGACGTAGCAGCCATTTGAGGGGAGAACCAACGGAAGGAAGACCTTTCTGTTTGTCTCTTTCTCTCACTGTCTAACTCTGCCTGTCAAAAAAACCAAAAAACAAAAACAAAAAAGAATTAATGCTCTTGGCATTCATCAGATTTCATTCCCCACTATTTTCAATTTGATGATTGAGAATCATCTTGCTGGGATCCCCTTTTTTTTTTTTCAGATGATCTTTAATGAGAAAAATTGATATTAGTAGAAAATAAAATAAAAAGTACCAAGTACTTTTCAGAAATGGAATGGCATTTGAGTATCTTAAATGCTAGTGAAGTGGAGTGATGGATATTATTATAATATGCCTTTGGAACTTAATTTTATGGATAACTAAGACAAGAAAAAGTTACATCCCCAAGGCATTTTGACAAGTGATATGGTGAGGATTTGAATCTGTGTTTTCCAACTTGAAGACCCTGGCTCTATTGATGCCACAACATTGGCATCTCTGCTTAAATCTTCAGCTTTTTCTGAGGAGTAAAAGAGATTACATATTTAAAGCATTGGCTAAGTTTCTGGCAATGAGTAAATGTTCAAAGGGTTCAGTATTACTGTTATTATTATCATTCATATTAAATGAGGAGTTTTGTTTAGTATAGACCTGTGTGGGGTAAAAATCTTGCAGTGTGAGTCTCAAAGCTCTTATTGGTTTTTCTGGTCAAATCTACTCCATCACATGTCAGGGAAATGCTTAGAAAATTATTTCTGTAAATTCATCATTGGGAATCTCTCATGACTGTAGTATCAACTCAGAGAATTATTATATCTCATTTTGTACTAAGCAGAGACAATAAAACTTCCCTCTCTCCAGGGTTCTCAACTCTATAGTAATACTTGATTAGATCCCTAAATCACATATCTGATATTAATGGTCTCTGGAGTAGTTGCAGTGAAGAATTTTTAATAAAACTAGATTTTAAGGAATTTTTTTTGATGTGTGTATTACTTTTTATTTTTTAACTTTTATTTGATAAATATAAATTTCCAAAATACAGCTTATGGATTACAATAGCTTTTTCCCCCCTATAACTTTCCTCCCACCTGCAACCCTCCCATCTCCCGCTCCCTCTCCCCTTCCATTCACCTCAAGATTCATTTTCAATTATCTTTATATACAGATCAATATAGCATATATTAAGATTACAACATTTTGCAGCCTCACAGAAACATAAAGTGTAAAATACTGTTTGAGTACTAGTTATAGCATTAATTCAAATTGAACAACACATTAAAGACAGAGATCCTACATGAGGAGTAAGTGCACAGTGACTCCTGTTGTTGACTTAACAAATTGACACTCTTGTTTATGGCGTCAGTAATCTCCCTAGGCTCTTGTCATGAGTTGCCTTGGCTATGGAAGTCTTTTGTGTTCGCCGACTCTGATGTTATTTAGACAAGGTCATAGTCAAAGTGGAAGCTCTCTCCTCCCTTTAGAGAAAGGTACCTCCTTCTTTGATGGCCCATTCTTTCCACTGGGATCTCCCTCGCAGAGATCTTTCATTTAGGTTTTTTTTTTTTTTCTTTTTTTTTTTTTCCCAGAGTGTCTTGGCTTTCCATGCCTGAAATACTCTCATGGGCTCTTCAGCCAGATCTGAATGCTTTCAGGGCTGATTCTGAAGCCAGAGTGCTGTGATTTTAAGGAATCTTTAAGCACAAAAGAGATGTCAGAATAAAAACAGAGAACTTGACATGATGCTGACCAAAGGGATTTTGAAATTTAACTGGGAACATTTTTTATGTATAAAATAGACACAAGAGCTTATAGTTTATAATTCATAGACACTTGGTGTGGATTATGCTATGCCAGGAGATTTGAAAAGCCCTGTAGAATAAGTGTGCATAAACTTGCCCCCATACCAAGTCACTTGGGTCTAGATATTACTTTCTTTTTCTTGCAAAAAAGCTACATGATTTACCTAGCCTCTCTTTACCTCAGTGTATTTGTCTTCAAAATTAAATTATTACCTGATTTACATTATGAGGATAAAAATCTGTTAAGTCACAGATAAAAACTCAATATATGTTATCCATTACCTTTAGTATATATCTACCCTGAGTTCCAAACTTATTTTTCAAATTGACAACTGAATAACTTTCCTATATGTAACATTGGACAAATTGGATTTATTGTATTTTTTCCTTATTTGCTTTAGTGTGTGAATGCCCTCTCTCATGGAAAATGCAATTATAAACCTAATTTCCCATATAAATATCAAGGAAAGAAGCCAGTTAGTAAATGTCATCATCTCTGCTTTTCAGATATGTGCCTAATGTGACCACCATAAACATATGTGTACTTAAAAATCTTGTGGGAAAATGGAATTGAAGCAAAAGTTTATTTTTGTGTAAAAACTTGAAATTTATGAATAGTTTGTTCAAAATATACATTTTACATGACCAAAAATTATGGAAAGGATACCAGGAAGTACTTGATGTAAAAAATATACTGTAACTACAAGATTCCTGAAGAACATTTTCCAATTTAAAATGCCACATGTAACTCAGGTAGACTTTGTCACACTCCATTTCTTTTGTATTCCTCACCTGTACAGGTATATATGCAAATAACTGTATTCATTAGAACACAGCACTGATGTCCATTCCCAAGTTGAAGTCAAGCAGTGGCACTTTTGTTCTTACGGGGATCCCTTACCATTCCACCAAAGCACCTGTAGCTCCAACAAAACAAAAATATATTAATAACTTAATGTGATATAATATATCCTACTCATTTCTTCTCTTGGTTTATTCTTCATTTATCTCATGTTCCAGTCTCCAGGAAGCTTTCTTTGTCCTGCTGAGTCCTTCTTCCTCTGACCTCTGTCCATATACAAATCTATCATACCATTAAAGATAAAAGTATTATAATAACATACAGAAATATTCATTCTTCACAATTCTGCGATAATGATCTTACCTGTTTCCTTCCCCAGACCCTACGCCTAGAGAAAGTAGTGATTATGTTTTCCAGTTGTGACATATATGTCACATACTAAATACTAATGAATATGTGTTGAATTAATAGACACACACATGTGATAATTAAAAGATGAATGTATCTCTTCCTTGAAAAGACAAAGCCATTGGACTTGGATGGAAGAGGTAAGAAATCTATAGAATTCTCAATCATGATGTCTGGAATCCGAGTAACTAGATCTAAAATTCCATTTTGGTTGTTAGTTCTTGCCTTTTTGATCATTGAGAAGATTTCCTTTTAATTGAAATACCTCTAGTTTTAGAATATGCTTCAAAATCCATAAAATGCAGTTTTTGTGGTCTACAAATGGGGTTTGTAGTAATTCTTGGTCTCAGTGTTATTTCTATTTCAGAGGAATCTTATCAGTAAGAATAAGACTGGGTGTATCAGTGAACTTAGCTGTTGAAAGCTTTAGAGTAAATGAGTGCTCAGCCAACACCTAATACAAATTCTGCTTCTGCCCTTTAACTAGATAAGTTCCTTGAGCGAGCTGCTTAATTTTCTTAATACACACAAAGAAGATTACTGAGTCTTAATCTTCTAAATTTTTCAAAATCTTTTTAAACTGAAATTTTGTTGTCTACAAAATGGGAGGAGAGTGGTATTTATTACACAGAGGTATCAGAAGAATCAATATGATGACAAGCATAATAGACTGGGAGACTACCTAAATTTAATAAACAGGTCATTTAAAATGAGCTGTTTTGTTAGGTATACAGTGTGAATCCTGGGCATATCCAGTTTAGTCTGACTGCCACCAGTGACAGATCCCGAAATTCCTCTGGAAATTTCATATTTTGGATTTTGAAGACTTTTTCCACTTTCCTAGTTGTCAGTTATGATATACAGATATCCCTGAGGATCTGAAAGGCTTGTGCCAGTGTTATCTGTCATAGTTCGCTATTTCAGGATGATTCAAGTTCCCTGGGAGCATCATCATATGGGAATAGAACATAAGATAGTTAGAAACTGGTTTACCAAACCACACATGTTCAGTGTACATAGAAATATAAATACATATGTATTATATACATGACATATATATTATATATGTGATAAATAGCTAGCACATTTGTTAAGATCTGTGTCATTTATTGGTTTATGGTAATATATTGGAACCCTGCTACTTTGGAGCAGGGAGTATAGAGAAGGAGAAAAAAAAATCCAGTAGTTTATGATAAAGAAATCTGAGAGCCAGGAGGCAGCTGGGACTTCCGCCTGCTGTGCCATTGTTGCAGGACCACAGCTTAGAGGTTGTGCAACACCTTTGGTAAACACTTCCTGAAGCCGAGACAAGAATGAACCAAGCAGTCTCACTCTGTCTCACTTGAGAAGAGACAAGGGCGTATCAGCAGCCAGGTGTACCTGTGAAGGGCAGGCAGGGAGCTCCAGGAAGCACCAGCATGTGGCAGGAGCTGCTTCTGACACTCACTGTCTTCTTTGCTGCAGGGCCAGGTAGGTGGTGGGCTCCTCACATTCTCTTAAGCACATCAGTGAGATGCTTGCTTTTTATCCTCTCCCAGTAGTTTAATTGTACAGAATATTTTGACTGCTTAGGATTTGTTTCTGTTCCTCAACAAATTTTACTAACCAGTTGAACTGGTTTTCTTCTGTTGTTTGGGGGCAGTGACTGATGTAAAAACTCAAAATCAAAAAGAGGCAATGAGAGCTCTTAGATTGCTGTTGATCTGATCTGTGACTATATAGATGGCAAACAGCGTAATTTAAATAATAAATACGATATTTGAGGCAAAAAATGGAGTTTGGTAAAACCCACTCTGGCATATTAGTGTGTGAAAGCAGGTATGACTAATTATCACTAATTATCACTAGATCGTTTTTGGGAAATACCTACTATTATTGGGGCACTGTGGCTCCTTCTGTTTCTTTTATTCTATTTAGTCCTTTCAGTACTGGTGATAACAAATGTGACTAACTAGAAATAGTTCACCAATTTTGTACTAATAAATCATTGTGATACTTGACTAAGCAATGTTGCTCTGATAATTCACCTCCATTTTGATAGTTATATCAAACATCAAATAATTCAAAAGTAAAGAATATTACTTCCTAGTACCGCGTTGCATCTAGAAATCTCGAATGCCTCTCCATTTCTGGTAAGTGGTCTAATTAGATTTTGTTTATGTTAAATTGGGCAACACACTGCTTCAGCCTATTTCTATTGCTGGGGCTCATTTAAGTCAGCACATTAGCTGCAGTTCTTGAGAGTCCTTGCGTGGTAAACTGGGGTCTAAAGTACTTGCTGGGACTTGGGAATGAAAGCAAATTATCATAGGAGGTATGGGTTTTAGTGGAGGAAAGAGTCTCCTCTTTCATGTACCTATTATATACTTTGTAGCTAAAAATGGGTTTCCCTATCTTTATCCCTCTTACTTAATATTTTTAAATATTGAACTGACGCTACGTATTTAAGTTATTGACTTAAAATTCTGAGTCAAACTTAGTAGAAATGTTCCTTCCTAATATTGTTCAAAATTGTAGGGACAACCCTTTGGGAACCGACTTGGGGCTGAATCAGAACTGCCTGAATACTAGTTTTATCTGCAAACATAAAGATCAGCCAAGTCCATCAGCAGAGTCACATTTCTAACACTGGGGTTCACATATTACATCCTTTTTTAGTGAAATTGCTTCCCTGGACTACACATTCTCAGCATGGCACCAAGAGTCATAACATCTTAGAAATTATGTGTAGAAGTGTGACATCATTCCAGCTACACAGTATTGGGGAAAGAGGTCCTGAAGTTACTCTTGTGAGAACTGGTGGACAAAAAGAAGCTGTATCCTCTTATCTTTCATATTAAATGGAAAACTATTCCTTCATTGACCTTCCAGCTTGTACTTTAGAGGATATCTCCTTGGCCACTGAAATATCATTCTTATTATTCTTATTATATCTTTTACTTTTATGGGCTTTATTTTCTATCCAGAATGGAAGAAGTCAAGAAATTTTCATTGTCCATCTCTTCCTCTTTCTTCCTCTGCTCTCATCATCAAAACAATACATGTATGCTGCATTGACCATGATTTTAACCCAATTCTCTTATAGTTGAAATAAAATAATGATATGTGAAATAAGGTCAGCTACTTGTAATGATCTTCACAATCCCCTGGAGGAAATGACTAATGGGATTTCATCCTAGGAAAAGAAAATAAACAAATATTTAGAAGGATGTGATCAGTGTTGTGTGGTGAAGAAGTGGATGCACAACAAAGGGAAAATGTTTGCAATATTCCCACAGAAAATCTAGGGGTACAGGACTTTCAGCAGTCTCTTTCTTGCCTTCACAAGCTGACTAGAACACTCAGAAGAATATAGGCATTTTAACCCTCATAGACAAAAAAATGCAATGAATTAGGATGTGTATTTTCATCAGTGTTTGTACTCAGTTTACCCACGTGAAGTTTAAAATCACAGGATATTTGTAGAGGTTGCAGAGAATCATAGAATTTAAGTTAATGTTGATATATAAACCTTATTCCAGGTGTAATGTCACATGTTCAGTTAGGAAAAATACTCCTTTCAATGGTTTTGAACCAATTTGAATTGATGTAAAAATGTTAATGTTATGTATGAATGTCCTAATCTCTAAAATGACCCCAAACACATTAACAATTAAAGTAGCAATGCAGGCCAATTTCTGTTATATTAATCTTGTTAATGAATGTTGATTTTTCTAAAATTAATGACACATAAAAGAATAGTTGTCCAACACAAACCAAAATAATAGTTTTCTTTCTCTTGGTCCATTTTTGCTGGTAAAACCAATGTAACAAATGAGTTCTGTAGAAGAGGAGAAGCAAGCATTAAAACGGATTAGTAGAAGCATATTGAGTTGTGGTTGCACCTTGGATTTGTGTAATCCCTGGGTGGCACTTAGCTGTGTTTGTTTCATGGTTTTCAAAATAATTAGCCTGATGTTTTCCAGCTGGGAGAAGGCTACATCATCTCCATCAAATCTGAGGGTGAATGAACCAAAAAATATCTAGGTCTGTTATAACCCTATATTTCAGGTCTCATTGTTTCAGAGGTCTAGTATCCAGGAAAGTAAGAGCCTTTATTGGAAATTGTGTCTGTTCTCTTTAGAGAATACACAATGTTTCTAGGGTTCAGGAAGAGTGGGCATCCATTCTGTTCAGACTAAAGAGAGAGAGGAGCTGCTGAAGATTTTTAAAGCAAATAGTATAGCTTTTACTTGTTTGTTTTGTTATGTTTTGTATGTTTGTGTCTGGTTTCCACTTGGAAGTGCTTGCTGGTGAGCAGTGATCTGTAAATAAATTTCATAACTAATTTACCTATCTTGAGTCCAGTGTTAAAAGCCAGTTGGTAATTTCTGATTTCATGAAACATTAAGATTTAGATGCCAACTAGAAGCATGGAGATCAGTAGGCATATTAGAAAAAAAATGTATCTTGGCTAGATTGCCTTATTTCCCTTCTCACTACTTCTGAATGGGACATGGTATATTATCATTTTCTGCTTTTATGCAAAGGATTAGGTGGGCAGTTACTACTTGTGACCTGAAGGCAATATGAGCTATTTCCTGGTAGAATCATATGTTATGGATGAAAACCAGAAATATAACACTTTCAAGAGTTACTGTGGTTGCACCATTGGTGGAATATGATTTCCTTGAGCTCCTTATTAACTAATTGCATTGATTAGACACTGCAATACACTAGTAGCATGTTGGCACCTTATGGTATGCCTGTTTGGTGTCTCTGAATTAAAGGAGGCAGCAGGGAATTGTGTCAGTACCATCAGTTAATTTCTGGCAAGAGTAATTTGCTTACCTCCTGGAATCCTATTGTTTTGAAATAATTACAAAAATGTAAAATCAATGACATATGATTGATTTAATATTCCTTTAGACATTTGAACTTCTGTTACAAAAATTTTTATGAATGTTATTATTTTATTCTTCCAAAATTAATTAAATGAAAATAAAAGACGTTCATTGGTACATCCATGACAGCAGGAAATGAGTAACTCAACAAACTTGTGAAGTCATACTCAAAGTATGACAATGTAAGGTAACACTTTTTTTTTTTTTAATCACAATTGATTGAAGGGATCATGACCTCTTCAAAGAGGTTATAGTGGACTCTATTTA
Organism: Lepus europaeus; assembly: GCF_033115175.1. NCBI lineage: Eukaryota > Metazoa > Chordata > Mammalia > Lagomorpha > Leporidae > Lepus > Lepus europaeus. The sequence goes on from NC_084842.1 coordinate 42,492,687, forward strand.
TTTGCATAATGTCATGGATTAGCTTTAGAGACTGATTCATCTGCTCCCTCATTTCAAACAAAAAATTAAGCAAACCAAAAATTAAGGTCTTTTGGTGCCAGTGCCATGGTTTTAAAATTTTTTGAAATTGTAATAAATAATCTTAACCTACTGAAAGAACAGCTGTTTTATTATTTTAACACTCCATTTTTGACTCAGAGTTCTTAGTTAATTTAATCTCTTTTCTATTTTTCCAAGTTAAATGCAAATAACAGGAGTGATCAGATGAATTAAGGGTTTTGAAACTGGTGAAAATATGATATCACTAAACATTTTCATAAGTTTTTGCTTTAATTTCTGAAAAAAAGTTTAAAACAGAATGTTTGGGAATTGATGTTATGACTAAGTGAGTAAGGCTACCACCTGAGATACTGGCATCCCAAATCTCAGTTCCAATTAAAGTCTCATATTACATTGCTTCCGATCCAACTTCCCACTAATGTTACAGGGAAGGCAGAAGAAAATGGCTCAAGTGTGTGGACCCCTGGAACCCATGGGGAAGATGAAGATAGAAATGCTGGCTCCTAGCTTCAGCCTGGCCCAGCCCTGACTATTTTATCCATTTGGAGAATGAATCCATAGTTAGAAGATTCCTTCCTTCCTTCATTCCTTCATTCCTTCTTTCCTTCCTGCCTGCCTTCCTTCCTTCCTCCCTTCCCTTCCCTTCCCTTCCCTTCCCTTCCCTTCCCTCCCTCCTTCCCTCCTTCCCTCCTTCCCTCCTGCCTCTCTTTTCTTTCTGCCTTTTTCTCCTCTTCCATCTTCTTCTGTCAGTCACTCTAGCTTTCAATCAATCAATAAATCAATCAACTCATTTAAAAGTAGGAATGATTTTCCCCCTCTGAGTAAGTGTACAGTCCTCCAAGGTGACTGATGGATGAATAATATTTATTGTCTCCATTATGTTTGTTAAAGATGAACCACAGTAACAGAAATACCTTAGACTTCAGGCTTAAGACTTTGAAAAGCTAGGATTACCTTTAGATGCCCTCCTACTCACTCCACAAAGAAAACAATAAATCCTTTCCAGATTCAGTCTTAGTGAGCTGTGTGTGGTAGTGGGGGTGGCAGACGTGGGGAGGACTCCACTGGGCTCTGGTTCCTACTGCGCTTTGCATACTGTGTACACCTGCAGGATTCTTCAGCAGTCAAGGAACAGATCTGCTGACATTTTCTCAGGCACTACTCTATAGAGGGCAGGGATTAGGTCATGCAGAAGAATCAAAAACAAACTAGAAAATACAGTGTTGGCTTTGGATAACTTTGAATTTCTCTATAAGGTAATCTTTAGAAACAACACCAGAATGAGCATTTAAGATTCAAATAGCAGAGGGGATGTTTGATGCAGTGCTTAAGTTGATGCTTAGGAAGCATCCACCCCATATAAATGAGTGTCCTGTTCAAGTCCTTGCTCCTCTGCTTCTGATTCAAATTCCTACTAATGCATACTCTGGGAGGAAACGGGCAGTGGCTCAAGTATTTGGAAATGCCTGTGGGAGACCCAGATTGTGCTCTTGACTCCTGGCTTCAGCCTGGACCAGCTCTGGCTGTTTTGGGCATCTGGGGAGTGAACCAGTGGGTAAAGGATCTCTATCCATTTTTCTCTGACTTTCTACCTTTGAAATAAAATGAAAAAAATTTAAAAGTCCAAAAAATATTGAAATGAAAATAGATTTGGCCGGTGCTGTGTCTCAATAGGCTAATCCTCCGCCTGCGGCGCCGGCACACTGGACACTGGATTCTAGTCCCGGTCGGGGCGCCGGATTCTGTCCCAGTTGCCCCTCTTCCAGTCCAGCTCTCTGCTGTGGCCCAGGAGTGCAGTGGAGGATGGCCCAAGTCCTTGGGCCCTGCACCCACATGGGAGACCAGGAGGAAGTACTTGGCTCCTGGCTTCAGATCAGCACGGTGCGCCGGCCATAGCGCACTGACCACAGCGGCCATTGGAGAGTGAACCAATGGTAAAGGAAGACCTTTCTCTCTGTCTCTCTCTCTCACTGTCCACTCTGCCTGTCCAAAAAAAAAAAAAAAAAAGATTGGATCAGATAACTTTCCAATTCCCTTTTTTTTTAAACCTTTAACAAAGTCTTTTTATTTATTTATTTTTATTTACTTGAGAGGCAGAGTTACAGACAGAAAGAGGGAGAAATAGAGGTCTTTCAGCTGCTGGTTCACTCCCCATATGGCCACAATGGCTGGAGTGCAGCTGATCTGAAGCCAGGAGCCAGGAGCTTATTCTGGGTCTTTCTTATAGGTACAGGGACCTAAGAACTTGGGCCATCTTCTACTACTTTCCTAGGCCACCAGCAGGGAGCTGGAATGGAAGTGGGGCAGCCGGTACTTGAACTGGGATGCTGGCACTGCAGGCAGATGCTTAGCTACTATGCCACAGTGCTAGCTCCCCAATTCCCTTTCAATATGACTGCAGACTCAAAAAAAAAAAATCTTTCCAGGCCAGTGATTGTGTTCAATTTGTCTGCTGCTTTAATGTTCATTTTCATGTTTTTGCTCATTCCAGGTCATTCTATGGATGTAGTATTGCAATCTTTTCTTACAGTGACTTGGTCTTTCCTTAGTATATGACATTGCTACTGGCAAATCCAATAAAAGTATATTAAAATCAGAAATGGTATAGTTACTTTACTTTTATAACTTTGGGTGGTTTACATTGTGCTTCTACTCAGTTATTCTGGGACTATTTAGGTTCCTCAAAGAGTGTGTTGTCTACTGCCTTTATTATTAGTATTAGTATTAGTATTAGTATTAGTATTAGTATTAGTATTATATGTCTCTGTGTATGTGTACACTGCTACTATATCCCCACTTAGGGAGTCATTGCTATATATTACTAAAATGGGAAAACTTAGAAGAGATGTTTCTGGAGGTCAGTTTTGTGGTACAGTGGTTGAGCCACCACCTGTAACACCAGCTTCCTCTATGGACACTGGTTCAAGTCCCAGATGCTAAACTTCTGATAGAGCTCTCTGCTGGTGTGCCTGTGAGGGCAGCAAAAGATGGCCCAAGTGGTTGGGCTCCTGCCATCCACATAGGAGACCTGGGTGGAGTTTCAGGCTCCTACTTTAGCCTGGCCCAGCCCCAGCTATACCTGCCATTTGGGGAGTGAAACAGCAAATGGAAGATCTCTCATGTATGCTCTATCTCTGTCTCTCTGTCTTTCCATCTTGATCTGTAACTCTGCCTTTCAAATAAATAAATAGATGGTTAAAAAAAGAAAAGAGGAGTTCAGGCCGACACTGTGGAGCTGTGAGTTAGGCTGCTGTTCACTCTGCCATCATTTCATATGGGTGCTGGCTTGGGTCCTGGTTGCTCTACTTCTGATCCAGCTCCCTGCTAGTGTGCCTAGGAAGGCAGTGGAAGATGGCCCAAGTGCTTGGACATCTGCACCCTCATGGGAGACCTGGATGAAGCACCTGGCTCCTGGCTTTGGCTTGGCCCAGCCCTGGCCATTTGGGCCTCTGGCGGGGGGGGGGGGGAGTGTGTGTGTGTGTGTGTGTGTCATAAACCAGTGGATGGAAGGTCTCTCTCTGTCTCTTCCTCTCTATGATTCTGACTTTCAAATGGTTTTGCTAAAGAGAGAAACGCTTGTTGACTCTTAAGGGGGAAACGTATGAAGACATAGGTTAAAGTAAAGATGAGAGAAAGAGCAGGTTTTGACTTTGTTGATCCCTTCTGGTGTCAGCATGTGAATAACGGAAACAAATCACTGAGGGCCTCTGTGTGTAGCTTTGTTCACTTGGAATGCAAAAGGGATTATCATTACCAACTGACCTAGTTCATGTACTACAAAGGACTTCTCTTTTGGATAGCTAAGTCTTCTCTTTTCTCTCTCTCTTTTTTCCCTCTCAGTAAGTGCTATAAAAGATCACCCTGTTATAAAGAAGTATGACGTGGTATATCCTGTAAGACTTCATCCAGTTCATAAAAGGGAGGTCAAAGATCCACAGCAAAAGGTACAGATTTTGTTTTATCAAAGAATCTTGATCAGTACATGTCAAAAGGAAAAATGAGAGATATAAATGAGATGTGTATATGAATATATGTTAATGAATCAGGTGGACTTTGTGACTTTTTAGCTATTACATCTTGGAGTTAAATAATAATTATATTTGTTTTAATTTGTTTTAACCTGAATTGCGTTAGTAGTCAGTATTACCCAAAGTTCCACTGTTAGCCTCATTTTATAAACCAATGCTCTGAGATATAAAATGAACTGTTCCAGATTGCACAACAAATTTTAATATTTTATGATAATTTATTCTGTGTACTTAAAATTGCATGTAACTTATTTACCTATCTATTTATCACCTATCTAACCAAAGGCACAAAACTATAATTAAAATGTAAGTAGAAAATAAATATTGCAGGTAAATATATATATATATATATAGAGATGCATAATAGCATGAAATTTATCTGCCTTTTCTAAATAGGAAGCTATTAAAGTTTGCATAATTCTTCCTACTTTGAGAAACAATACATTGTTAACCAACATTCACTCAACATGTTGTGACAGGAAAGCTAAAACATGATGATCCATTCAACAACAATGTTATAATTATCTGTACTCTGAAGCCTCAGGGAGTGGGGAAACTACAGATAAGTGAGACATAATTTATAGCATACAAAAATAGTCTAAAAAACAGTTTGCTGGTGGTTGGCGCTGTGGTGTAGTGGGCTAGACCTCTGCCTGCTATGCCAGAATTCCAAATGGGCACCAGTTCGTGTCCTGGCTGCCCCACTTCTGATCCAGCTCTCTGCTATGGCCTAAGAAAGCAGTGGAGGATGGCCTAAGTGTTTGGGCCCCTGAACCTATGTGGGAGACCCAGAAGGAGCTCTTGGGTTGTGGCTTTGGATCAGCTCAGTTCCAGCCATTGAGGCCAATTTGGGAGTGAACTAGTGGATGGAGGACCTTTCTGTCTCTCTGTCTTTCCCTCTCTCTGTCTGTAACTCTACCTCTCAAATGAATACACACACACACACACACACACATATACATATATATATATATATATATATATATATATATATATATATATATATATATTCATGGAAGGCAGATTGGGAACCCACACATATAGGACTCTTCCAATATTCTGGTCCACTCCTCAAATGGCTGCAACAGCCAGATCTAGGCCATGCTGAAGCCAGGAACCAGACAATCCACCCTGGTTTTATATTTATATATATATATATATATATATATATATATATATATATGGCAAGGACCTACCTTGGGTGATCATCTGCTGTCTTTTCAGGCATGTTAACAGGGAGCTGGATTGGAAATTGAGTAGCTGGGGGACTCTAACCAGAACTCCCATATGGGATACTGGCATCACAATGATCACTTAACCTGTTGCACCACAATGCCAGTCCTCTGAATATTTTCGATACACAAAACCCATAGATATATGGAGTGCCAAGTGTATCAAACAATTATACCTTCTGTTGGACCATCTTTCTGACTTGATCAGGCATAGACACATAGTTTAATATTTGAGCTATAATGAAATAACATTTGCAGATGTTTTTGAAGAAATATCAGAGATCAGGGTAGAACTTTGAATACTCTATTCATGATTATATTTTATGTGCATGAAATAAGGGTAATGGAATTAATAACTATGGAATAAATGACTAGATGTATATGCAAACAAATGAACAATGAAATGAATGAACCTGACTGGAATACATTGTATATCTGCTTCTGTAGATATATGTTCAACAAATACTTAATCAAAACCCTTGAAGTAAGCAACATAAATTATAAAGGTAGTCACTGTCATTTATAGGATTTACTTTTCAGGTTGTACATTTAATTAGAATTCAAAGCCAATTTTCTGTTTGCCCAAGTCACAAAATAGAATATCTGATAGCACAATGCTTTTTTGTGATTGGGGCTATTTCAAGCCAATTTCTGCCACAGTTTCTAGAAGCCTCAAATTTATAGTATTTTGTGTAGTACAGTTGCATTACTAGAATAAAGTACCTCCATTACTGCCAGGTCTTCCTTTGGTTTCCGGAGTTCCATGCCCATCATCACTATCTTGACCTCACAGATTTGCTTCCATCCCAGGACCTTCCAATACTTTCCCAATCCAACCATTAAATCTGAACCATGATATTTTTCCTGGAAGAAACTTTGAGTTATGTGTCCCATGATCAGTTAGTATTTTTCAGTAGAACACAGACCATTTCCTTCTTGGGGGCATTCTCTAAATGAAAGCTCATCTTTCCTCTCCTAATTCATACCTAAGAACCTACAGAATATACAAAAAGGATGCTTCTTATCAGTAGGTATCACTCTCCAACACTGAATTCTTCAAAGTCATGGTTATCACATCACACAATGTACATTCTCTCATGCAGCTTCTGGTTTTCTTTCTTTTTCTTTTCTTCCACCTATAATCTCTATGCCAATGTTAGCTAAAACTCCTACTCCAAAAATGAATGCTCCTTTTCTAAAACAACCTCCAAATGATAATTTTGGAACAAAATCCACTGAAATTTCACTGCAGACTGGAACAGACATCTAGAAGGTCTTTCTGGGTAGAACACTGCATTTAGAACCATAACAGTGTCTTTCTATCTAGTCTTTTTAAACCTGAACACTAAATACTTACGACTATTCTCCATTACTGTTATTTTTTCAATTTCCTGGCTTTTTCCACCTTCTGTACATGAAAATTAGCTGAAACCAATCAGTTTCCCCTCATCTAGATCCAATACATGGAGTATTTATAGATGGAATTTTGAACACCAGAGCACAGCCCAACAACTGATGATTTAAAGGAATATATATTGTGATATTTGACCTTGAAGATGGCCAAATTCCCACACAATAATCATCAACTGATAATTGTAACTAGGCATTGCTACTCAATGAGTTTAGGTGCTATTCTGGTCATTAAAGTGATGAGATAAGAAAAGTTGAGCTTTAGGTGCAACATAGCATATGAAAAAGGATTCAGTCCCTTGTACATGTTTCTCAATCTTTGGGCTGCTGTATTTAGATATTTTTAATGAAAATGGCAGTAGTAAAGTTTTATAGATCCACATGAGAAATGTGTGACCAAAACATCTTATTTTAATTTATTCTTTATCTTTTATTATATATAAAAATCTACACTTAAAATAGTTCTCCTTTTCTACATGATTTACGTGAGATATTTCTTGCTCCTAAGTGCTTGAAACTGTCATTTATTTCTGATAATTTCTCTCAACATTCAGGTACATATTCCTGCTATGGTTTTCATATTCTGAGCTTCAAATTTATTTCTTGGAGCCGGTACTATGACGCAGTGGGTAAAGCCCTGCCTGCAGTGCCGGCATCCCATATGGGTGCCAGTTCATGTCCCAGCTGCTCCTCTTCCCATCCAGCTCTATGCTATGGCCTGGGAAAACAGTAGAAGATGGTTTAAGTGCTTGGGCCCCTGCACCCACATGGGAGACCCAGAAGAAGCTCCTGGCTCCTGGCTTCAGATCAACTCATCTCTGGCCATTGTGGCCATTTAGGGAGTGAACCAGCAGACGGAAGACATCTCTCTCTCTCTTTCTCTCTCTCTCTACTTCTCTATGTAACTCCATTTTCACATAAATAAACTAAATCTTTAAAAAATATTTATTTCTTTATCTGAAAGAGATGAGAGATGAGAGATGAGAGATGAGAGATGAGAGAGAGAGAGAGAGAGAGAGAGAGAGAGAGAGAGAGAAATATATCTCCTCAAATGGTCCCAATAGCCTGGGCTGGGCTAGGCTGAAAACTGGTCTCATCCAGGCCTCATCCAAGTCACCCACATAGGTGGCAGTGGTCCAAATACTTGGTCTATCTTCATCTGATTTCTCAGGTACACTAGCAGGGAGCTAGATGGGAATTGGAGCAATTGGGACATAAACCAGAACCCATGTGAGAACCCGCATCCCAGAAGGTGGCTTAACTTGCTGTGCCCCAAAACCAGCTCCTCCACAGAGTCTTGGAGTCTTCAACATCAAAATTCCCTGGGCTGGCATGGTGGTATAGTGGGTAAAGTCGCCACCTGCAAGGCCATAATCCCATTTGGGTGACAGTTCATGTTCCCACTGCTCCACTTCTGATCCAGCTCTCTGATAATGGCTTGGGAAAAGAAGTGGAGGATGAACTAGTACTCAGTCCCATGCAACCCATAGGGGAGACACAGATGAAGCTTCTGGCTCCTGGCTTCAGCCTGGCCCAGCTCCAGGCATTGCAGTTATTTTAGGGAATGAACCAACAGATGGAAGATCTCTTTCTTTGTTTCTCCCTCTCCGTCTGTAACTCTGACTTTCAAAGTAAATAAATCTTTTAAAAGATAATCCATGAAACACAGTTGAGATTTTTTAGGTCTGTGTGCAAATTCTTTTTCCAGATAAATTCAGCTCCCCACTTCACTCAGATAATTACCACCTCAGGTTAAATGTTACATCTCAAGAAAGCCATTTATGCCTTTAAAACATTAGGTGTCCTATAACATATGTACATCTGTTATCATACCACTTCATGTTCTGTCTTTACTCAAGGTTATGGGTGCTCTGACAGCAGGTAACACTCTTTTTTTTGCATAGAGTTGAATTTCCAGAGCCAAGCAGAATCACGTTTCTAATAGAACCAGCACTCAAACAATATATGTATAGTGCGTGCATGCATGGAGGAATGCATGAATGGGACTATCAGATAACTTTGTTGCCAAAGTTCCTTGATCTGTTAAAAGGGAAAGAAATAAACAGTTGGAATTATACTGGCCACTGCTAAAAAAAGCATATATTTCATGCTAGTAATTAAGCAGATAAACATAGACAAATGAATAAGCATAGCCAAATAAATATTTGTGTGTGTTTAAATTGCCAGTGAATGTTTGTATATTCTTGCAGGGAAAATTTGAAACTGAATTAAAGTATAAAATGACAGTCAATGGAAAAATTGCGGTGCTTTATTTGAAACAAAACAAGTAAGTGTCTTCACCTCTGATTTATCCTCATCAACAGTAAGTTGTGGTATGCAAAGTGTGCCAAATGAGTCTGTTACTACTTACAGCTCTCACAGTCCTTACCTAATCAGCTTTTGCTCTCAACTGATCCAAGATATCCAACAAATGTTTGTTACTGCTGAAGCAGTAGAAATACATTGGGTAAAACAGCAATTTACCAATACTGTATTTTTGTATTTTAGGAATAAAACCCAATGAATGAAGTATGTGTAGAAACTCATTTTAGTTATTCTATGACATAGTAGAGAGGTTCCAGTGCATTTTGCTATGACTTCTAGATTTTCTTCTGTATTACCGCATAGCATTATTCTAACACTGAACAGGTGGATTTTTAAAAATTTTATTTGTGGAATACAAACTTTATGCATTTCATATACACAAATTTTGGAACATGGCGATTCTTCCCCCAACCCCATCTCCCTCTCACCCATACTCCCACCCTTCTTCCTCCTCTTTCTCCATTTCCATTCTTATTTTTTTATAAAGATTTGTTTTAAGTTAATTTTATACTCATAAGATTAACCCTGAACTAAGCAGAGAGTTCATCCAATAGTACGAAGAAAATTTTAAAAAAAGCAAAAACAAACAAACAAGCATTGTTCCTCAACAGTCAGGGCAAGGTCTGTTCAAAGTCATGACATCACAAAGTATCAGTTTCACTCCTTTTAGGTACTCTATTAGTTACCACAGATCAGAGAGAACATATGGTATTCGTCTTTTTGTGACTAACTTATTTCACTAAACATAATGTTTCCAATTTCATCCATTTGTTGCAAATGACGGGATTTCATTTTTTGAATCACTGTGTAGTATTTCATTTCATTGTTTCATGTGTCTATTGGCCAGTTGAATCCCCCTTTTGAAAAATGCCCATTTCTTAACTAGATTGTTTGTTTTGTTATTGTTGAGTTTATTGAACTCTTTTTTTTAAACTTTTATTTAATGAATATAAATTTCCAAAGTACAGTTTATGGATTACAATGGCTTCCCCCCCATAACTTCCCTCCCACTTGCAACCCTCTGCTTTCCCGTTCCCTCTCCCCTTCCATTCACATCAAGATTCATGAACTCTTTATAGATCCTGGATATGAATTTCTTATCAGTTGCATAGTTTGCAAATATTTTCTCCCATTATGTCCTTTATCTCTTCTTTTGCAGTGCAGAAGGTTCACAGTTTGCTGTTACCCATTTGTTAATTTTGGCTTTGGTCCCCTGTGCTTCTGGATTCTTTTCCAAGAAGTCTTTCACTATGCCAATGTCTTGCAGGATTTACCCAATGTTCTCTATCAATTCATGATGTCAGTTCATAGATTGATGTCTCTGTTCCATTTTGAGTGGATTTTTGTGTAAGGTGTAAGGTAGGGGTCCAGTTTTCCCACCATTTGTTGAAGAGACCATATTGACTCTAGGGATTGATTTTTGCTCCTTTGTCAAAGATAAGTTGGCTGTAGATGCATGGATTGATTTCTGGAGTTTATATTCTGTTCCATCATTCTATACGTCTGCTTTTGTGCCAGTATCAGGCTGTTTTGATTATAACTGCCCTGTAGTATGTCTTGAGGTTCTGTATTGTGATGCCTCTGGCTTTGTTTTTGTTGTTTAAGGTTACTTTAGCTATTCAGGGTCTCTTGTGTTTCCATATGAATTTTAGCATCATTTTTTTCTAGGTCTGAGAACAATGCTATTGGTACTTTTGGAATCACATTGAAACTATAAATTTTGTTCAGTAGTATGGACATTTTGATGATATTGATTTTTTAACTTGTATTTAATGAATATAAATTTCCAAAGTACAGCTTATGGATTACAATGGCTTCCCCCCCTATAACTTCCCTCCCACCTGCAACCCTCCCCTTTCTCGTTCCTGATGATATTGATTCTTGCAATCCATGAACATTGAAGAATTTTCCAGTTTTTTGTCTTCTTTATTTAGTGTTTTCTAATTTTTATTGTAGAGATCTTTGATGTCGTCGGTTACATTTATCGCAAAGTATTTAAATTTATTGTAGTTATTGTGAATGGGATTGATCTTAGAAGTTCTTTCTCAGCTATGGCATCATCTCTGTATACAAAGGCTATTGATTTTTGTGTGTTGGTTTTATATTCTGCTACTTTACCAAACTCTTCTATGAGTTCCAATAGACTCTTGGTGGAGTCTTTTAGATCCCCTATATATAGAATTGTGCCATCTGTTAATAGGGATAGTTTGACCTCCTCCTTCCCAATTTATATCTCTTTTATTTCTTTTTCTTGCCTAATGTCTCCAGTTAAAACTTCCAGGACTATATTGAATAGCAGTGGTGAGACTGGGCATACTTGTCTCATTCTGGATTTCTGTGGGAATGCTTCCAATTTTTCCCCATTCAGATGCTGTCTCTTGGATTATCATAAATTTCCTTGATTATATTGAGAAATGTTCATTCTATAACCAATTTGATTAAGATTTCCATCATGAAAAGGTATTGATTTTTATCAAATACTTTCTCTGTGTCTACTGAGGAAATCATATGATTTTTGTTCTTCAGTTTGTTAATGTGATGTATCATATTTTTTGAGTTTTGGATGTTGAACCATCCCTACATGCCAGAAAAAATCACACTTTGGGTGATTGATTTTTCTTATGTGTTGTTGGACTCAATTGCCTAGCATTTTGTTGAAAATTTTTGGATTTATGTTCATCAAGGAAATTTGTCCATAGTTCTCTTTTTCTGTTGTTTCTTTTTCTGGTTTAGGACTTAAAGGGATGCTGTCTTTTTAGAAAGAATTTGTCGACCGGTGCCACGGCCCACTTGGCTAATCCTCTGCCTGTGGCGCTGGCACCCCAGATTCTAGTCCCGGTTGGGGTGCTGGATTCTGTCCCGGTTGCTTCTCTTCCAGTGCAGCTCTCTGCTGTGGCCCAGGAAGGTAGTGGAGGATGGCCCAAGTGCTCGGGCCCTACACCCGCATGGGAGACCAGGAGGAAGCACTTGGCTCTTGGCTCCAGATCAGCATGGCACGCCAGCTGCAGCGTGCCAGCTGTAGCAGCCATTTGGGGGGATGAACCAATGGAAGGAAGACATTTCTCTGTCTCTCTCTCTCTCACTGTCTAACTCTGCCTGTCAAAAAAGAAAAAAAAAAGAATTTGTTTTGAATAGCTTAAGAAGAAATGGAATTAGTTCTTCTATAAATGTCTGGTAAAATTCAGCAGTAAAGCTGTAGGGACCTGGGCTTTTCTTTTTTGGGGAGGGTCTTTAAACCGATTCAATCTCCATCAGTTTGTTAACCATCATATTCCCTTTTTTGCTTCTCCAGGAATCTCCTTGCACCAGGCTACACAGAAACATATTATAATTCCACAGGAAAAGAAGTCACCACAAGTCCACAAATCATGGTATTACAGAGTTTCCCAAGACCCTTGTTAATAGAGGTGTGACCCACAGACCTAAAGACAGGGTCATTGCCATGGAAATCACAGAAATGAAACTGCATATAGAATGCCAGATGCCCTAAACAATACTCTGGCCTCAGAATCAGCCCTTAAGGCATCTGGATCTGGCTAAAAAGCCCATTAGAGTATTTCAGGCATGGAAAGCCAAGACACTCTGGCAAAAAAATGGCCTAAGCGAATGATCTTTGTGAGTGAGATCCCAGCGGAAAGAACGGGCCATCAAAGAAGGTAATACCTTTCTCTGAAGGGAGGAGAGAACTTCCACTTTGAATATGGCCATGTCTAAATATGATCGGAGTTGGTGAACTCAAGAGGCTTCCGTAGCCTTGGCAGCTCCTGACAAGAGCCTCGGGTGATTACTGACATCATAAATAAGAGTGTCAATTGTTAAATTAACAACAGGAGTCACTGTGCACCTGCTCCCCATGTAGGACCTCTGTGTTGTATTATGCGAATTAATGGTAAAACTACTACTCAAACAGTACTCTATACTATGTGTGTCTGTGTGGGTGCAGTCTGTTGAAATCTTTACTTAGTACATACTAAGTTGATCTTCTGTATATAAAGATAATTGAAAATGAATCTTAATGAAGAATGGGATGGCAGAGGGAGTAGGAGAAGGGGTGTTTATGGGTGGGAGGGAGGTTATAGGGGGGAAATCTGCTATAATACAAAAGTTTTATTTAATAAATATAAATTTTGGAAGTATAAGTTCAAAAAAAATAAACTGCATGTATAGCAGTGGCACTATTTTTCATTGGTAGTAATTACTTAATTGATCTTCTGACTTTTTAACATTTTGACACAAAATGTCACTTTTCCTTGACAAGTATGGTCAAGGTCTCTCTATTTGAAGGTGGTCAGAAGGAGCTTGCTATTTTCTTTGATGTCTTTAGAGAGGAGCAGTTGACAGGGTGTAACAATAAAATAATTCATTTACTGTCACCTTCTTTTCTGAGTTCCATTGTCTATTGGGATCCCTTCATGTATTCTCATCTATAGCAATGATACAGGAGTTACACAGGCCAACACCTCATCTGTCCCACAGAAAGGTCTACCCTAGAACACCCAAATGAAACAAAAAAGATGATAGGCTGGGTGTTTTGCTCTAAAGAGAAGCTGTTGTGCTGATCCAGTGTTGTGCTGATCAATATTCATCTGGTAGAATTCTTAAATAAATCAAGAAATAAATAAAAATACAATCTGAGTAACATCGATTGGAAAAAGAGCTTGTAGATTCTTTGTTAGGAAACTTTTTATAAAGCAGTCAGCCTAGGGAAAGAATTGGTGCAGTTTGGTGGGAGTCAGATTTTAATTTTTCATAAATAAAATAATTTCTTCTAAAATATTTACTTCTGTCCTATATCAGCACCACAAACATTTAGTAAATGCCTAATAAGTGTGTTGGGATACTCAACAATAAAGATTTTAATACATTTGAAGCTTTTATCTATGAGTTTTTCAAATTCCATAAATTGACTGTCATTCGGCAGAAAATGGTTTGAAATCACTATAGATCACATAGACTTCAATCAAATTTAAGAGTAGGTCTAAAAATTACACACACTTTACAAAATTCTATCATTTATCTGTAGGATGACTGTTACTATCAAGGACATATCCTTAATGAAAAACTTTCCGATGCTAGCATCAGCACATGCAGGGGTCTGAGGTAAGACTTCATGAACGTCTTGAATGCATCTGTGATTATGATTATGTTTGTTTTATTTAATGCCGGAGGAATCTCAAGCATAATTAATTATACTAGATTGGAATGTGAATCCCAAAGGCTACACAACTTTGAAATTTGAAGGAAATGCCATTTCTCTTGGCAGCAGTTTATAAATTACTCATAGGAAATGATTTTATTTGCTTGTTTTTAAAATGTAGGTTTATGAATCCTAGTGTTAGACTAAGAATCTCTAGGCAACTGCCCCCTCTCTTTACTTTAAATTCTCTTCCTAGTATGCCTTCCATACTCCGGCATTCAGCTCTTCCTGTACGTTAATGACTTCCCATGCATCTATCCACACTTAACCTGTATCTTCTGATGCCCAGATTTCATTATCTAATTTCTTTTACATACTTCTAGTTGGAGATCTTAAATTTATATTGATCTCAATGTGTTTTAAACTTAATTAGTAAATGTCTCCCGAATCTGGTATTTTTCCTGTATTCTCTGTTTCAATCAATGCTGTCACCCAGAACTGTAAATTCCTTGAGGACTTCTTACCTCTCAATCCTTCATTTTCAGTGCTTTATTATGACCTACAGATTATGTATTTTAAATATTTCCTGAAGTTATTCCCCTTGTCCCACCTCTATTTCAGTGAACTAGTCCAGCTACCCTAATCCTTTTTGCAGACCACTGTAACAAGCCATTTAATATACATCCTTACATCCAAAATTGATATATTCTAATTCCATTTACATTTAATTGGATTTCAGTATTAATGCTCTTGTAACTTTCTTTATATCAATCACCTGTTGTAACTATAAACATTATATATTTACTATATAATTGTATATATTCTGTGATTTTTAAAGAAAAAAAATATTTATTCATATTTTTTCAAGAGGCAGAAAGGGAGAGAGATGGGCAGAGGCAGAGCTCCTATCCACTGATTCACTCTGCAAATGCCTGTAACAACTGGGATTAGGCAAGGGCTGGAGTCAGAAGTATGAGACTGAATCCAGATCTCCCCAGTGGCAGAAACCAATTTACTTGAGCCATGATCTGCTGCCTCCCAGGCTCTGCATTGGAAGAAAGCTGGGATCAGATGCCAGAGCCAAGAATTGAACTTAGGCACTCTGATGTTGGACATGGGTGTCTTAACTGCTCAGCTCAAACCCTACCCCCTCTTATATTTAATATACATCCATTTTTTTTCTCATTTGAACATATTCTCCATGTGGTACTCTGTTTTTACTGCATACCTTTAGTCTGATACTTAATAAATAGAGAGTACTCACTAAATATAAATTGAGTGAATCCTAGTTCAGGGCTTCGGCAGTAAAAGTTGAGAAGAAATTGATAATATACATTGATCATATGCATTACATACTGTTTCAATCTCTACCATGGTCCTGTTAGGCAGGTATTATCTTTCTCATTTTATAGATGAAGAAACTGAGGCTATATGAGTTTAAATCATTTCCCCCATCTTATCACAGCTAGTAAGTGATAGACCCAGGATGTTATGGCTTATTTATAAGGTTACACAATCTCTTTAAGCACATCTTTAGAACAGACACAGCCTGAAAAATGTCCATTCTTGTGCTAGAACTGACATGGGTTAACCACATAACAATGCTGGAGTCACTTCTCCCTAACGGGTCTCATCTTCTTGCAGAGAAAATAAGTTTGAGTAACATCTAAAGGCATCTTCAGCTGAAAATTTCATTGTATTCTGTCATCAAGAGTTTAAGCTGTTCCTGACTAGCAATTCCATAGGGCCCCTTATTTGGAGCCTGTAAGTTGATACAAATCAAATGTAATAATACATTTAAAGATTTAGCTTTTTATTTGTGTGTGTATGTGTGTGTGTGTGTGTGTGTGTGTGTGTGAGAGAGAGAGAGAGAGAGAGAGAGAGAGAGAGAGAGAGACAGAGACAGAGACAGAGAGACTTCTTCCATCTGCTGGTTCACTCACCAAATAGACACAATTGCCAGGGCTGAACCAGGCCAGACAGGAACCTGGAACTCCTTCCTGCTCTCCTACATGGAGGACAGGGGCCAAACACTTGGGCCATCTCCCAGTGCCTTCTCAGGTGCACTAGTAGGGAGCTAATTAGAAATGGAGCTGGAACCAGTGACCATATGGCTTGCTGGTGTCACAGGCAGCTGTGTCACATCAGCAGCCCCTCAAGAATACTCTTTTAAGAGAAGCCTAAATGCTCATGTTCTGCAGGGGCTACTTCAGCCAAGGAGACGAAAGGTACTTCATTGAACCTTTAAGTTCCACAAACCAGGATGAACAGGAGCATGCACTCTTCAAGTATGATCCTGATGAAAACAAATCCAGCAGCTCCTGTGGGATGGATGATTTGTTATGGGCACATAGATCACAGCAGAATGTGGACCTACCTGCCTCCAGACTGGTCGTATGTATAACTTTATCTTTTATTTGAAGTTTCCTTGTATGTCATCTTCTGAATACCCTGAGTTCCAGAACTTAGCAACACAACTGACAGAAATATTATAGTCATTGTTGAATTAGTGGGTTATAGAAGCACTAATTACAAAGCAGTGCTATGTGACTTTATGACTCTTTTCTTAGATGTGTAATGTGCAAAGATTAAGAAGTATATGATTTATGCATGCTAGAATAGACGAGTGTCACAATTTTCTCCATAATATAAAATAAATGACAAAAAAGGAATTATTATTATTTTAAAATTAAGCATTCTGTTGTCTTTCATGGGTGCATTCAACAAATCTCTCCTAAAGCAGTGCTGCAGGTGCTGAGGCCATAACAGTGAGAAAAATAGACAAGTATGTCTATAGAACTTGGGATGTTCTTTCACATACAGAATGCTTTCAGTTAGTTACAGAATGAAAACGAGCACAGATTTGTGATTTAACTTGTAATGAGTCTATCAAAATATATTTATCATTAATACTTGTATTTTCTTCAGGATCTACTTCAAATCCAATCATCTTCTTTCAGTTGTCTCAGAACCCATGAGCACTCGGTAAAATTGGTTTGAATAAAATTTCATCTGGCTGTGGGTTTGAATGCCACCATAGTTTCTAGGAACCCAGAAGAACCAGTCATGGTTACATGTTATTGTGACTTCAACCTCTTGGTTTACCTTGGTAGAAACCTTGTGTTCTTCAGACTCATTGCTCGAGGGCCACGTGGAAATAGCCTTTCTTTCGTGATGTCCTATTGTTTTGGCTTTCCTCCATAATACTGATGCTATGCTGTCTCAGTTTCTGCTGTGACCCCTTCTCCAATTGACCACTAAATATCAGAGGATGTCACAAAGCTCAGGATTTGGTCACTTATTTGCTTTCTCTTTGCATTCTCTCTGAGTAATTTCATTCTCTCCCTCATCCCGTTTAATAGGAACCATGCACTAATCACTATCAAATGTGTAACTCCAGCCTTGATCTCACAATTAATTGTGAAACTCTCCTAATTAACTACTTGATTAATGTATCTATTTAATTGCCTAATATTATAAACTTACTATGCTCAAAAAGATCTACTGGTTTTCAACCCCCAAATGAAACTTTCTTCTCTTTCGGTTCTCCCAGTTTAACAGTACCACTATTCACTCTTTAGTCAAAACCAAGTCTAAAAACCATCCTTGATTCTTCTTTATTTCATCCCTCCTCACATGGCATCCATCTGAAAGTGCCTCCACATACATTCCAGATCTCTTGTTGTGTCATCTTTTCCAACTATTCCTAACTACCATGCCACAATAACTATGGTAACAGCCTCTACCTGAACGTCTTACTCCCTTTCCCTCCTCAGTAGGATCCATTCTCTACACGATAGGTCCTCATGCTTTTATGGCAACTCACACTATGTCCTTTTACTGTTTAAAGCCCTCTATTGGCTCCTTTTTTATTTGTATGTATCTCATAAATACATTAAGAACGTAGTAATTCTTGCCACTGTGCCCACCCTCCCACCCACTCTCCTCCAGCTCCTGTTTAGTCCAAGAAAAAGAATGGAATAAAGAAACTTAGAGAACTGTTCTTCAACAGCCTAGACAAGGGCTATTCTATGTTATTGCTTCTCGAAGGCAATGCCTATTGGCTTCTCTTTGCATTTAATACAAAAGCCAGGCAAGTGAGCAGGGGTTAAAAAGCCCTATAGGATCAGGGCCCCATCTACCTCTCCAGTTACTTGCCTCCTGTGTGCCCTACCTACTGATAACTGCGTTCCTTATGTTCTGACCAACACAAATGTTTTGCTGTGCTTTAAACTCACCAATATCAATGTAGTCTAAAGTCTTTTACTAATTTTTGTCACTGCTAGAATTCTTTACTAATTTATTTTCCCTTACTTGGCTTCTCATTTTCATTAATACATCTGCTTAAGGGCTAGCACTTCAGAAAAGCTTTCTCTAACTATAAAACAACTACCTAGTCACTCAACATCAAACATGTAACCTCCCTGTAGAACTTGTTACCATCTGATATATCTCAATTTGTTTGTGTCTTGTGAGTGCACTAGGCCGATGGGCCATGCCTATTTCACTGCTGTATTCCTAGTTTCCAGAGCACTACGAGTGCTAATAAATATTTTGCTCCTATGGAGAGTGAGAGGTAAGTTCATATTTCATTAGATAATACCTAAATGTCTGTTTTCAGTAATTTGTTCTCAATAAGGACATTTATTCATCTGTTGGAAGACAAGCACTTCCAGAAATGCAACCTAATAATTTTTTTGTTGTTGTTTTTTGGACAGGCAGAATGGACAGTGAGAGAGAGAGACAGAGAGAAAGGTCTTCCTTTTCCGTTGGTTCACCCCACAATGGCTGCTGCGGCCGGCGCGCTGCAGCCAGCGCACCGGGCTGATCCGAAGCCAGGAGCCAGGTGCTTCTCCTGGTCTCCCATGCAGGTGCAGGGCCCAAGGACCTGGGCCATCCCCCACTGCACTCTCAGGCCACAGCAGAGAGCTGGACTGGAAGAGGGGCAACCGGAACAGAATCCAGCGCCCCGACTGGGTTAGAACCCAGGGTGCTGGCGCCGCAGGTGGAGGATTAGCCTATTGAGCCATGGCGCCAGCCATAAATTTTAATAATTTATTATTTAGTAGGAAAAATGAAGTTGATTCATTTCATTGAGACAATCCATCATGAAAAGTTTTGGCTTTGCTTTTATTTGGGGGGTGATGGTATGGAGGAACAGAAATTAGGGAAGCTTGGAATATGCGAATGAGAACCAGCTTTGTCTGAGAGAACAGATCATATGCAATGGTGCTCTGGGCACTGTGTCACTGGTAAAAGAAAGGATATTTATAAAGTTAGAAAAAAAAAGGCTTTAAGGAAAACTCTGAAGGATGTGGATGTCATGGTTTCTGGGTATAGTGGTAGGATATTGAGGAAAGTCTACTATTCAAGTCTCCAGTGACTTTGGTTTTAGCTCCAGATGCCCGTTACATTAAGTATTTGTGTCATCATTTAAGTTCTTCAGTAAAATGAGGCAGCCTTGAATATTACTGATACCATTCTAGTTCTAACATTCTGAACCTTGCTTGTAGATAATTTTTGTTGTTGATTTAGAGTTTAAAATACTAATAATATTTCCTTATTCCTAGATAACAACAAACCTCTGATAAAATTGTCAAAAGAAGGATTTTTACATAGAAAATGTTGTCTTAGTAATTGTCCTCCTTATATTTCAGAAACTGAATGACCAGAAAGTTCAAGAGCGTAAGAAATATATAGAATATTATTTGGTCCTGGATAATGGTGAGGTAATTGCATGAGATTGATGTATCTTTTAAAATGCTCCCTTTGTATAAATTTAGTTATTATGTGAGAAATTAAATGTCTGCATCTATTTTTCAAAATCCTGAATAACCATATGATTATAAATTATTTTGAACCTATGAAGTTTGACATTTATAATTCAGTTGCTATGATTTTTCCTCTCCAGGAATTGGCAGCTGATATATTCACATAAATTGAATTCCTGCCACTGTAATGCTCTTTTCTTGGTGTCTTATGAGCTGAATTTCACCTCCTACTAAATTCTTTGGTCATCTTGTCTCTTGTTAAGTACCTAAATCGTTTGTTCGTCAGAATCTATGTTCAACAAGTGGTGGTAAACATAAAAGCCTAGGGAATGGAATCTTCTGAAAAATGCAAATCTTTGGTGGTAGTCAATATTTAGCTTTGTTTATAAGAATACTTTTCGATATATTGGATTTTTAAATACAAGATCCAGTCATAGAATCCTAAAAAGAAAAATGCTGGACTACAGAAATATGAATATGTTAAATAGATCAAGCGTTAAAGCTTTGGCCTCTCTTATTGGACTGAAATCATTTTTTAAAATGAATAAATTATTCCTTGCACAGATTCTGCACAGCTTAGAAGTCATAGAATCTGAGTGAAAATGTATTTGGAAAAATTCTTTAGAGTTTTATGCTGAGCCAGTGCATTATCAAATAAGTCATTATCTCCAATCAAAGTAATTTAATTTAGAGACAGAAGTAAGGATTCAATTTGTTTCTGACTTTTAAGTTTTTAATAACCAATCCTTAACTATAACCTCTGAAAAGAAACATAAGCATGGTTGCCTTTCTCTTAATCTTAAAATTATACCAATTTTTACTAATGCTCATATTCTGCTTCCTTTTTTTTAGTATAAAAAATACAATGAAAACCCAGAGGAAATAAGAAACAGGGTGTTTGAGATGGCCAATTACGTCAACATGGTATGATACACTTTATTAAATATAAGCAGTTGACTAGGACACACTATTGGGTTCTTCTCTGAATGCACATGGTACTGTCTGGTACTAAAGGAAGACCACAGCTTTGTTGTCTAATTTAGTATTATTATCCCATGACAGAGACTTTTCTCAACTACTTGCCACCACTCCTCCTAGACCCGTATAGATATTCAAGATGCTGTTGTTTAGATGCATTTTGTTCTCCTAAAGTCCACTAGGAAAATGATAAAATGAAATAACAAATAGAAAACTGTTCTGGGGGTGGGGCACACAAAAATATGCCAAATTCTGACACAATAACACCTTTTGTTTACATTATCTCATTAATCCTCAAAACGACCATAACTAAGCTATTACTAAAATCTAACATATAGCTATGGGATTACATTCTGAAAAGTGAAGTAACGTGTTTATAATCACAAAGGTAGAAAACAATAGAGGTAGGATTTAGACATATCATTAGATGTCAATCCCATTTCAGTCACATGCCTGTTGATTAGATGTGATTGTAACAATTTCCAAAGTCTTTTTGATGATTTTATGCTCCTTTTAATTAAATGCTACTTGTTAGTTTCTTATAAGTTTCATACACAGTTGGTGTACTTATTTTGAAGCTAAGTCTCTTTATGTTGTCCTACAAAACTTTTCAAGATGGAAGGAAAATGAGTGTGGATTCAATGACCAAGGCCACATCATGTCTTCTCAACATAAAGATCAAGCATACCACTTTTAAGGGAATCCAGGAACTGGGGTTTGTATTTGTGTTCAGGGAAACAGACATAAACAAACAGACAATCAAATAAATAGTTTATAGGAATGGGACCATTGCTGTTGCACATCAGGCTAAACCAGTGCCTGTAGTGCTGTCATCCCATATGGACACCAGTTTAAGTTCCGGCTGCTCCACTTTTGATCCAGCTCCCTGCTGGATACTAAGCAGTGGAAAATGGTTAAGAGCATAATTAGAGTGAGTCCAAGAAAGAATAAGAGATATGGAATTAAGCATAACAAAAAGACACAGACACATAACAAAAGGACGCAGAAATGCAGTATATGTTAGAGAGGGTCATAGCATTGAGAGAAATTGTCCCTACTCCATGATGGATCCAGTTATAGTTCTTTTTTGGTTCTTAAAATTGTATATATTCTGTGCAATCATGAATATTGTATGATGTTTTGGTGTATTTAATATACATAGGGGTGTGATTACTTTAATCAGTGTGGAATCCCCCAAATCATTTTTTGCTTATATAAATGATTTCATGGAAGGTTAAACGTTGATAAAAATGCAGGGAAGAAAGATAAATTGTTGGAATAATCTTGATTCAGGAGGATATAGGAGAATGAGTGCTCAATGCATGAGTGGAGAAGCTGGCCTTAGGTTTTCGAGTCATTCATGTAATAAAGACAGGTAGGTGCAGGGTGTTTGCATAGATATAGGAAGGGAGTATACAAGTGGGGAGAACTTGTGGAAGTTCTCTTTGTATTACTTCTGCACTCTCAGTGGTTGTGAAAGTGGAATGTTAAAGGAAATGCTGTTACTCCTAATAAAGATGAGGAAGTATGAAATAATGTGCAGAGACTGAGTGAATAACATTAGGAGAGGCAGCATGCTTGCTGGAAAATGTTATGAAGCCTGGAGATTAGTCATATGCTTGCAAAGTGTGAGCACTTGGCATGGTGTGTGTTCAAAGGCATGATGGGGGAGAGTCAGTGCAGAGTTGGCTTTGTAAAGGGTTAGGGTTTATCAGGTAAGTAAAACAAAGAAAACTAGGAACAAGGAAGCGGAGGGAATTATCAAGGGAAGGACTTTATTCTTCAGATTGAGGTTTTAATTCTCTCTTCTTAAAAAATTATGTATTTATTTGAGAGGTAGAGCCTTGAGAAAGACAGAGAACTTCCATCTGCTGGTTTACTCCCCAAATGCCCATTACAGGACGAGAGTCAAAGCTGGGAGCCAGAAATTCAATTCTGGTATCCCACATGAATGGGTCTCATTACTGTCATTACTTGAATCACCATGACTACCTCTGAGGGTTTGCATTAGCAGGAAGCTGAGTCAGCAACAAAGCCAGGTATTGAAACCAGATCTTCAGTCATCTTAACTGTATGGTGAAAACCAGCCCCCAAGTTCTCCTTTTATAATTGCATTCCACTGTGCTGTTCAAGTTATTTTTAAAAACAACAACAGGGATCACCTTGTCACACAGCAGATTAAGCTGCCATCTGTGACAGACACCAGTATCTCATATGGGCTCTGATTCAAGTCCTGGCAGTACCATTTCCAATCCAACTCCCTGTTATTGCTCCTGGGAAAGCAGCAGAAAATAGCCCAAGTCCTTGGAACCCTGCAGCAAAGTGGGAGACCCAGAAGAAGTTCCTGGCTCCTGTCTTCTTCCTGGAACAGCCCTGGCCATTTTGACCATTTGGGGAGTGAATGAGCAGATGGAAGATCTTTCTGTCTGTCTCTCCCTCCCTCCCTCCCTCTCTCTCTCTCTCTCTCTCTCTCTCTCTCTCTCTGTAACTTTGCTTTTCAAATAAATCATTTTTTTAAAGCAAAGATCAATTTTTCAGGTTTCTCAACAGAAAATTGACCATGAGAATGGCTGTTTATGTGTGCATTTTTAGAAATTATAGTAGTGATATAAGCTCTTATCATTAGAGTAAGCTTTATCCTTTATTTCAATATGCACATTTTTCATATGCATTACACATCGTGTATATATAACTCGGTCATTTAGAGGACCATCGTCTTAGTATATTGAAGAAGCTGTAATAAAATACTCCAACCTCAGTGGTTCATAACAGCATTAATTCATTTCTCAGAGTTCTGGAGGCTGGGAAATCCAAGATCAATGTGCTGGCAGATGTAATGTCCAATAAGGGTTCACCTTGTGGTTAATAGGTAGTGCCTTTGGTCTGTCTTCACATGGTAGAAGAAACAAGGCAGCTCACCTGGGCCCTTTGTAAGGGCACTAATCCCACTCCTAAGGGCTTACCCTCATGACTTAATCATCTTTCAAATGCCCTATATCCTAATGCTGTCACCTTAGAGGTTACAATTTCAACAAATGAACTTGGAGCTGGTGGCCACACATTCATACTATAACAACCACTTACCTTGTTCAAATTCACGGATGTAGGGCATTTGCATGTAGCGTGTTACTTCTCTAATTCTCCACACTTGATCTTAGCCAAAAGTCCGAGAAGCAATTTCTTCTCTAATTCTCAAATCAACATTGAACCACCTTGGCTAATTCTGAAATTCCAAGACTTTAAGAAATTAAAAAAAAATGAGTGTATATACTTAAACCAAAGCTATAGGAATGATCTGCTAACATAAACTTTCAAAAAGCTTACAGTATTTCTTGAAGTCACATGCAGAAAAAGTTTGCCTTAATAAGGCTTTGGCTTAAAACAAAAAATTTACAAACTCAAAATACCTAACATGCTCTGCCTTTCATTTTGCATGGGGATTTTAGTGTCTGAAAGAAGAGAATGTAATTTCTTTTTCAAATATATTTGGAAAGAATGCTTTCTTTTACAGTGCTGCTATGAAGGTTTGAAAATATAAGGCGCATTGGAAATATTCAATTGTAACATTATCATTACGTGTTCTCTTTGTACAGCTTTATAAAAAGCTCAATACTCATGTGGCTTTAGTTGGTGTGGAAATCTGGAGTGATGAAGATAAGATAAAGATATCTCCAAATGCAAGCTTCACTTTGGAAAATTTTTCTAAATGGAGAGGCAATGTTCTCCTACGGAGAAAACGTCATGATATTGCTCAGTTGATCACGTATGTGTGGGTTTTCCCCTTTGCATACCATGTGATATTTAGCATAGAAGCTTTTCAAAGTCTTGGTAAAAAAAAAAAAAAAGTGGTGTCTTCAGCTATAAGACAAGAGGAAAAGGCATTTAGCAGAATATATTTAAAAATCCCACACTTGGATCGTGTGTCAAATGTGATCACACTTTTGATCTAAATATTTTCTTTATTAAACAGAAGCTGATGATATAGCAACAATTCATTTGTTTTTATTGTGCATATGGAAAGTAAAGTTTAAATAATAGAAAGAGAGGTTTGGATCAGTATTTTAAAAAGAAAGATTGACTTTATGATCTAGTAAGGAGAAACTTCCAGGTTGGAAGGAAATATAACTATTTTAATTTCACACCTACACTACCCTACTGAAATGGTCATTTAAAAACAGCAGTGAAAGTAAATCTTGTGGCCAAATCACACATTAATACTTGAATTTTTACAAATTCATTTCACAAATGCTGCTGGGTAGGTGAATAATCTTCAGTTGTAATCAGATAGATGGAAGTGGCAAGGTTTGACTTGGAGTTACTTGAGTCCATCCTTAAGGAAACAGTGCTATCATGAGAAATCAATGGACTACATGCTGTCAAAATTAGTGAGCATTTCTGTGCTGAACATCTACTAATGTAGAACAAATAAACCCAAGGGGCTGGCATTTTGGCCCAATGGGTTAAGCTGCTGCCTGTGAGTAGGTATTCCATATAGGAGCATTGGTTCAAGTCCTCGGTGCTCTGCTTCAGATCCAGCTTCCTATGACCAAAAAAAAAAAAAAAAAAAAAAGCTTTCTTTATCTTAAGAAAAGTTACATTCTGGTTTTTTTTTTTTTTAAATATTTTATTTATTGAAAGGCATGTTTATAGTTGTGGGGAGGGGGAGGTAGAGAGAGAGAGAGATCTTCTATTGCTAGTTCGCTCCCCAAATGGCTCTAATGGCCATGGGTGAGCCAGGCTGAAGCCAGGAGCCAGGAGCTTTATAGGGAATTGGATTAACAAAGAGCAGGGAGCTAGCTCAGAAATAGAGCAGCTAAGACTCGAACCAGAGCTTCTATGGGATGGTGTGTTGCAGGCGGCAGTTTAAACTGTTATGCTACATTGCCTGCCTAGAAAAAGGCTGCATTCTCCAAAGAAATATGATCACTATGAATGACAGAAATGAAATACTAAGCATGAATACATCCTGATGCTTGGATTTCAATTGATCGGCAAGTAATTCCAAGGAAAAAATGCCTTCCACAAATTCAAAACTGAATAACATTTTAAGTGTGATGGTTCACAATATGAGTTTTTCTGTTAACTATTTAGAATTCTAGATGAATTATTTATTAAAATATAACAGAATCATAATTTATTGTATCAATTCACTTTTCCTACAGAGCAAAAGAACTTTCTGGAACAACTGTGGGCCTTGCTTTCATGTCTACCATGTGCTCTCCTTATCATTCTGTTGGGATTGTTCAGGTCTGTCTGAAGATGAGCAGTTGGTTCTATAATTCACATTTTTTTTTTCCTGAATCAATTAAGATCATTTAAGAATACCATTATAATTTTGTTCTTTCATTTGTTGACGTGGTATTTTGAGTGTTGAACTGATTTTGCATTGCAAGATAATCTCAGTATAGTCATAATATGTTAACTTTTCAAAATATTGTTTGGTTTAACATGCTAATACATATTTAGGATCTTTGCATCTATGTTCATGTAGAGTATCAGTCTGTAGTTTCTATTTCTAGATTTTGTGTTATTTATTTTCTATGTTTCATTGTTACAGTAAAATTGGCCACATTAAAAGAGTTATGCTCCCAACTGTGATTTTACAGAACTTTGGAGTAGAGTTACTATTAATCCTTCCTAAAATGTTTGGTATAATGTATGAGTAGAACTATGTGGACCTAGAGTTCTCTTGGTTGAAAGGTTTTTATATAAATTTTCTTTCTTCAACAGCTTTAGTACTTTTCAGATTACCCAACCTTATTTGAATGAGCCTTAGTTGTTCATATATTTAAGAAAAGACATATGCTATTGATGCTGGCACTAATATGTCAGTAGCATTCTTTATTATCCTTTCAGTATATGTAGAATTTGTAATTGTGGTGATACTTCCTCTTTTATTCATATTATAATATGTGTGTGGGTGTGGTGGTGTCATTGTCAGACTGGCAAGGGATTTATCAATTTCATTGGTTTTCTCAAAGAAACACATTTGGTTCATCAATGTTCTCTATATTTTTCCTGTTCTCAATTTCATTGATTTCTGCTTTTCTTTTCTTCCTTTTGCTCTACATTTCATTTTTTTCTTTTTCAACACTTTAAATTTTCCATGACTTTAGTTCATCTAAGATATTTGGATTTTGTGTGTTTTTAATTTTCTTTAGTATGAAAATGATTTCTAATTTCATTTTTCATCTCTTTTGACCATGCATTATTTTTAAGTGTGTTGTATTAATTCCCTTTAGTGATTATTTTACTTAATTCTGTTATAACATGGAACATACTTTGCAGAATTCAATATTCTAAATGTTTTTGAGTTTTATTCTTAGTGTGCCATATAAACTTGAAAATTATATCTTCTGTGGTTGAATGCAATATGCTAAAATTATTAATTATGTGACCTTAACTTATAGTGCTGTATAGCTCTTTTAAGTCCTAATTAAGGGAGAGAGAGAACAGTAAACTTCCAAAGAAAAATTATAGATTTGTCTATCTTCTTTTAATTTTGTAAATCTTTGTTTTATGTTACTAAATAAACTGTTAGTATAAATGTAAGTGTAATAGTTATGTTTTCTTGGTGAACTGATCCTTTTATCATTATGCCATGATCCTGGCTGAAGTATATATCTCTGAAACATTCCTTGTTCTGAAGTTATTGCAACATTTTATGATAATGTTTACATGATACTTTCTTTCCTTTATTTTTAACTTATGTACTTCTTCACATTTAGAGAATTTTTCTAGCAGACAGTATATACTTAGATTTTACCTTTTAAAATCTAATCAGATAATCTCTGTCTTTTATTTAATATATTTGGATCAGTTATATTAATATAATTATTGATATTGTTGGGACCAAATTATTTAATTAGTCTACCTGTTTTCTATTCCTGCCAGTGTTTGATTTCTTATGTTTTGTTCACAACCTTCTTTAAGATTGGGTATTTTTAAAATAATTTTATTTATACCTATTTTTTGGCTTTATCAACTACTTGATTATTACATCAATGGTTTCTTCAGGATGTAACATACCTCTTTAGTAATCAGTTCACTTTGAAATAATACCAAGTGTAATATAAGGACCTAACAAATCACTAGCTCTAATTTCCTCTCATACATTGCACTATTGCTATAATATAGTTAATATTACATATGCTACATATTCACAATGTACTGTTACAAGTTTTGCTTTAAAAAGTTATCTTTTATTATAATTCAAAATAAAGAAATTGTTCTATATTTACATTTGCTTTATTGCATTATTGCATTCCAAACAATAAACTCTTCATTTCTTTGTAAAGATCCAATTTTTTACCTGGTATTGAAGTTTTCCTTTCAGAAGGATTTTTTTAATATTTCCTATAATACAGTGAGTTACTTCAGTTTTATCTGAATAAGACTATCTTTCTTTCAATTCAAATATATTTTCACAGGTCTTTGGGTGGCCTGTAACCCCAACATACTGGTGGATTCAAGAGAAGTTATAATTGCTAATCTGCCTTGTCCCTATTAGTGTCAGAATAGTGCTATTTCCAACTTTCTACATCCTAGACAGAAATGGAACAATATTTATAATGACCATTTTATGAATCTGGGTTTGTGATGGACTTCATGGAATGAACAAAAATAAATAAATATATATATATACATACACAAATATATATTTATAATATAATATAATAGATATATCCATCTATATGTATTATAAATATATATTTAAAATATCCTATTGGGGTGAGAGGAATGTGCCAGTAATATCCAAAGAACTATCCAAATAGTGTATCTTGGAAGTGCCATGGTTATAACATATGACGTTTACTATCTGGGTATTGTGTTATAAACTTGAGACTTCAGTGGGAATCCAGAAGAGAGAATTATTGATGAAGATTAAGGTCATCAGCAAAAGTTGTATGAAGATAGACTTCAAACTGTATGATTGACAGAGGGGAAAGAAACATGGATGTCATTCTAGGGGAAGACATAATTTTTTAAGAACACAAAATGAAGAAAACCCAGGTTTAAAATGAACTTCAAGTATAAGATGTACATTTCTGTTTTTCTTAAACTTTTCAGCTTAAATTATTTTCCATTTGTAGAGCACCATGTTATTGTATAGTAGGATATACCACATTAATCTTAAAAAATTGAAATAATATCGTGAATTTTTTAAATTAATTTATTTGAGAGGTAGAGTTACAGTGAGAGGGAGAAACAGAGAAAGGTCTTCCTTCCATTGGTTGACTCTCCAGGTTGCTGCAACAGCTGGAACTGCACAAATCTGAAGCCAGGAGCCAAGTGCTTCTTCCTGGTCTCCCATGTGGGTGCAGGGGCCCAAGGACTTGGGCAGTCTTCTACTGCTTTCCCAGGTCATAGCAGAGAGCTGGATTGGAAAAGGAGCAGCCGGTACTAGAACCAGCACCCATATGGGATGCCGGCGCCGCAGGCAGAGGATTAACCTACTGTGCCACAGTGTTGGCCCCATGAATTGGTTATTGACTTCCTAAATTACACAGTTTTTCTTTGTTCACTACTCTTGTTTTGTTCTTCATCAATGTTTTTTAAAAAATTATATATGTATTTATTTAGTTGAAAAGCATAGTGACACACACACACACACACAATTACAAAGAGAGACAGAGAGAAAGGCAAGCATACAGAAGGATCTTACATCCCCTGGTTCACTCCCAAACGTCTGCAATGCCCAGGACAGGGCCAGATGAGGAACAAATCAAAGCAAAGTGCCAGGAAATCCATCCAGGTGTTCCATATGGATAGCAGGAATCTAAGTACTTAGACCATAATCCACTGCTTTCCCAGGCACCTAAGCAGGAAACTGGATTGGAAGCCAGGTAGCCAGGAATCAAATGGCACTCTGATATGAGATGTGGGCATCACTAGTGGAGAATAACCCACTGTGCCACAAAGCCAGTGCCTCCTTACTGATCTTGACATTTGGCTCCTTGAGATGAAATATCAAAGGGAATCCAGTTTCTTTGGCTGGATGTTACTGGCACATTCCTTTCAACCCAATAGGAAATTAAAAAACATTGGTGATTCTCCTTTATTCTTTTATTGCTTCTGGATCACTTGGAATCACTTGTTCAAGCTCAAATCAGAAATAATCTAGTGATGAAGTCAGATGTTGGTTGAACTTCATGCAATGGGATAAATATGGAAATTACTGATGTCTACTCTCAGCAGTAACAGAATTAAGAATGATGCCAGCAATACTACATTGCTTAGTCAACAATTTTAGATTACTATTAGCCTAACACATCAAAGACTTCTAAAATTTAGATGGGAGTATTGAAATGCAAGCTAAGGAAAGAGGAAATGGATCATTGTTTTTAAAAAGGTTTTTTTTTTAATTACTATCATGCTTGAAAAAAATCTGCTTTATAGCAAGAAACTGGAATAGTTTACCTCATTTTTTGTTTTTTTTAATTTTTAATTTTAAACTTTTATTTAATAAGTATAAATTTTGAAAGTACAACTTTTGGATTATAGCATCTTTTCCCCCCATAACCTCCTTCCCACCCTAAACCACTCCATCTTACACTCCCTCTCCCATCCCAATCTTCATCAAGATTCATTTTCAATTATCTTTATATACAAATAGTTTCCCTCATTATAGGAACCCACTCACCAGAGCTTTTGAAAATCAGAGCATCTGTTTTCTTGTTCTTACCCTCAGGACCACAGTGACAATCTTCTTAGAGTTGCTGGAACAATGGCCCATGAAATGGGCCACAACTTTGGAATGTATCATGATTCCTATGTTTGCAAGTGCCCTTCTACAATATGTGTGATGGACAAATCACTAAGGTGAGGCTCTCTGGGAACATGCTGTGTGCTTCTGGTTTTGATGCGCTCTGGATTTATTATTCTTTGGGTCATCTTCAGCTACATGTTTCAGTTTCTGAATTGTTGAATAAATATGTATCTGTGCCAGGCCACATTGCCCTTCATTTATGTGCAATATTTTTCATTAACTAGGGAAAGTTTAAATATATTATTTCTTTTCTATTGGAGAACCTCATCATCTTATCTTCATCATATCTACATGAGACCTGATTTCATAAAAATCACTAATATTTATCAAGTTTTCAATGAACTCAGATTGGGTGATGCTAGGAAAAGGAATCTTGGAGAAAAATCTAAATAAAGAAGAAACTTCTTACAGAGTGATGAAGCGTCTATGAAAAGGGATTGCATACCCTGTCTTAGGCACAATTTCTAGGCAATCTTATATTTAAAACCCCAGTCTCTTTTATATATTCATTTCCTCTTTTCTATTCTCTTTTTCCATGCCTCTCAAGCTATTTTCCTATGCTGTATGTCATTTCTCCCAGATATTATGACATTTTACCCCTCATCTTTGTGTGATGAAGAAATTCTGTTAGTAGGAAATCCTCCAAATGAAAGTGAACTCACTAACATACAAATAAATATAATGCTACCTTTATGTCTTTACAACCACCAAATGATCCAAGGCTGAGTAAAATTATCTAGATAAGTTTTATTAAAAAATAGGCTAGATACTATACTTGGAGATGTGGCCATATTTCCTTATTAAGCCAGAGGTGTTTGTGTCAACCCACATGGATTAATTTATATAGAAAATGAACTCATGACTTAGCCATTGTGAGTGGATTGGATTCATTCTTTGGGGACTGGTTATGCATATAATCCTACCCAGGGTCAGACATTGCTGCTACATCCAGAACATGACCTAAGCCATTTCTCTGCTCTTATCTTCACAGCTTCTATATCCCTACAGACTTCAGTTCCTGTAGCCGTGTCAGCTATGACAAGTTCTTTGAGGAAAAGTTATCAGATTGCATCTTTAATGTTCCATCCCCTAAAGATATTATATCCATCCCAATCTGTGGCAACCAATTGGTAGAATTAGGAGAAGACTGTGACTGTGGGACCCCTGAGGTACTACCAAGTATTTCCTAAAATGATCTAGTTTTTCAATTGCTAGAAAGGTCAGTTATAAAATAATGTGTGGTCCATTATATAATTGGATGTTTCCTGTAAGTTTGGACATATTTGTTTATAGGTATTTGTCAAGGCAATTTTTATGAGAAGGAACACTTCACTGTTGAATGGACTTTGCTAATTTCCCTCTAAGGGTCCTATCTCATTCCCCTCTCCTTTTAAAGTACCATGTAGCAACTTGAAATCTCAGATATCTTATGTGACGATGACTTCTTGAGCATTACTTTAAGCACTGCTGTGGGAATGTTCAAAGAGTGTATCTTCCTTAACCAAGGTCTCAGAGCTGATCAGTGAAGGAATCCAGGCCTGGATTCAGGTTTCTGTTTCTGGAGTCCCAACACCAGCGAGCACAGGGACCTGGTAGCTCCCTGCAGCTCAGGACTCAAAAATACTTAGCAGTAGAAGAGACTGAGCTGATCCCATCCTAGTTGCAGCACAAGTGGGATTCTGCACAGACATTTGTCATCATCTTGTTGACAATTAATATGACTAGCACATCGAGCCCTCAGGGGATGGGATGGTCCTGCAGTAATCTTGAAGTACATTTACAAACCTATTCATCCTATGAGAAAGACCAGGCGTTCCCATATGGTGTATTTATTTGAACTAAGGGCAAGAGTTTTAACCTTAAAGTGTTACAATTGTAACAGTATTACACTTCTGTAGGAAGCTAGACAGCTCCAGGGAAAATTTCTGAAGCCGGAGTTCCTCCAGTGCGTAAACAGGTTGCTGATTTCTCAGAGAAAGCCTGGAGACCTAGTGTATGTACATTGTTTGACGCATAGTTAAATTACACATTAAATCTGGTTACAAACTAGGTCTTTAGTTTTTGGGTATCTATTCTAGATACTGAGTTGACTACTAGTTAGGCATATAACTGATGAATTGAACTAATTATATTCTATAAGTAGTAATATGACTTCCATTTTTAAGCTGAACTTTTTCATTTTGTTTTCCCTCATATTTTATCAAAAAAGAATATATTTATTTTAGTATTACTATAGGAGACTGAGGAAACTTGAAAATATATTTTAGTCTTTTTTTTTTCAAAAAAAGATATAAGTAGAATTCAGAAAAACAAAAAATCAACTCAGTTTGGTAAGCTTTGTTTTTATATTTTTTCTCATAAAATTATTTTCAAACTCTACCTAAGTACATCTGTTTGATGAATAAATTACATGATAAATTGGGCTGAAATAGCACCAAAGAGTAATCCAGAATTTACATTTGTTTCTAATTTCTTAGGAATGTACCAACGTTTGCTGTGAAGCTAAAACATGTAAAATCAAAGCAGGTTTTCAATGTGCATTAGGAGAATGCTGTGAAAAATGCCAAGTAAGATTACCATCTTATTCTATTTTAACAATGATGATTTTGTTTGTACTATTGTAACATCTTAGTGATTATGTTAAATGAAACGGGCGAAGCAATATTTCTCTTCTTCCAAATTAATACCACATGCCGTTTATGGAGTATTTAGTGCTTTAGGCACAATGACCTATTTCATCTGCCAGTGACACCCTTCACATTGGATGTTATTGTTTCATTTTACTTTTGAGGGAATAGAAACTCAGAACAGAAAATGTGCAAAATAATAGGACCACTATTTTTGGCAATCTGAATGAATCTAGAAGACATGGGACTAAGAGAAATAAGTCAGGCACACAAGGACAAATACCACACGATCTCACTTATATGTGGAATCAAAAATGCCTAACATAGAAACAAAGGGTGGTTACCAGGAGCAGGAAGGTGTAGATACCTTGCTCAAAGGGTACAAAATTGAAATGATTTGGATAAATAGGGCTAGAGCCCTAGTGTACTCTAATTGTATTCATGGTGAGTACAGATAATAATACTGTATTGAATACTGGATATTTGCTAAAATAGTAGACTTCAGGTGTTTTCACTAGGAAGAAAAGCTAATTATATGAGGAATTGAATGTTAATTTACTTGAATATAAAAATTATTTCATTATGTATGTGTATATCAAAGTATCATGTGTTATATATTAAATATATACATTAAAATGTTTAAAAATAAATTATGTGACCAATACGTAGGGGAAACCTGGAATAGGACTATCTCCATAGCCAATGCTAATTATTCCTACCTGCTTCTTTTTTTTTTTTTTTTTTTTGACAGGCAGAGTAGACAGTGAGAGAGAGACAGAGAGAAAGGTCTTCCTTTGCCGTTGGTTCACCCTCCAATGGCCACCGCGATGATCCGAAGGCAGGAGCCAGGTGCTTCTCCTGGTCTCCCATGGGGTGCAGGGCCCAAGCACTTGGGCCATCCTCCACTGCACTCCCTGGCCACAGCAGAGAGCTGGCCTGGAAGAGGGGCAACCGGGACAGGATCGGTGCCCCGACCGGGACTAGAACCCGGTGTGCCGGCGCCGCAAGGTGGAGGATTAGCCTAGTGAGCCACGGCGCCGGCCCCTACCTGCTTCTTTTGATGCTACATGGTCTTCATGGCCAAAACCTAGTAACATTGATCACATCTGCCTTTAGTGAAGTATTTGGCAGAAGAGTATTATCAATTTTGAATAGTGTGGGAGTGCTCCTATTTTCAACCTTCCTACTCATTTCAGAGTGAAATTCTTAGAAATAAGATATGTCATTTGCTCTATGGAAGTTTCTTAAATTTTCCTTTAATGTGGAGCTTAATATTTATCTATCATTGTATATAACTCCATATTGAGATCATTTATGGGTTTGCTTCCTTAGGTAGATTGTGTCCTAAGGGCAAGAGGTTGATTCACTTTCACCTAGAACAGAATGTCATACTTTTCAAGTGCTCAATACAACTTGTAGAATGATTATGTAGGTCATATACCAGGATACATATTATGTTTGATAAATGTGTATGTACATGTCTGTGTGTTTAATGTCAAGGGGGAGAGGAAAGAAAGTAAAGGAGGCCAGAAGGAAGCAAATTTGAGAATTAAATGTCTTACAAATGTATGTTAAATACTCTTTGTTAGAGATTTTGAGAGAGAAAATTTTGAAAGTCTCTGACTTCAAAAAAGTTACAGTATAGGGCAATGATATACACACATGAAAACAGATGAAAATATGATGCATAATAAGATGGCTGTATAATAACATATGACATCTCCCATACATATTCTGACTTAATTTTCACAGTGCCCTTGTCAGGGGGGTGTTAGATGAGGAATTGGATTTTCAGAGATTATATCTATTTTACTTAAGTTAAGCCTCTAGCCACAGGCAAACTGAGATTCAAACCCATATTATCTAAGTGCAAAATCAGCAGAATTGCCCACCACAGGTCAAAAACAGGAACAGTGATTTTCACCAAACAGCTCAGAAAAGTTTCATGGGAAGGAAGACTTTCCATTGGCCTGTAAAGAATGAATCAAGTTTGGATTCAGATTTAGACAGGGAAGGAATTTCCAGGAGGAGACAGACTGAGCAAACATGTAACTGAATGTACAAGCATGGTATGCGCAACAGCTGGAGAGAAAGCTAGCCTGGTTGGAGCAATTGAGTTTCCATTAGCAGAGTGTCATAAACTCCAGCTGGAACTAGGATTGGCTCCTGTAACTAGTATGAGGACCTTCACAGTACGTGCAGTGACAACACACCTGCTTAACAGCAGCTAGGAAAACGCGCGTGTCCTCAGATTGACACGAGTGACAGAATGTGTTTTGCTAAGCTGTCTCTGAGAAAACAAGAGCAGTCTGCAGTACTAAATTGCAATGAAGTTGATGTATCAAATGAATATTTGGCTGTTTCTCCCTCATGATAAATCATGCCAGGGAGGAAATATCTGAACCTTCAATAAAATAATTAAGGATTAGGAAACTTGATGCCTGGGAAAGTCTCAAAGTATGGTTGATCTGGTGCTCGTAAACTTACCTTCTTTAACACAGAAGGTTCACTTCACCAGTAAATCTCTGAAATTTCAGATTTAAATGTTCTTGAAAATCCCTACAAAGATGCATTCAACAAAAGTAGAAGAAACTTCCTTCTCTGCATATGAGATATTGCTTGATTTTTTTTCTGTACTTTTTTGGTTTAGTTTATGTTTCCACAATGTTTATCCTACAAACTCAGAAATCATAACAGTTTAAAGACTTAGGGCAGTAGTAAGAGGTGATATATCAGAAGATGGTCTTAATTAATGGAATGAAAAGTTAAACTGGAATAAAGTGATGTGCCTAACTCCCATGGACAAAAAGGCCAAAAGGTAAATGCTATTTGTGTTAAATTGAGGTGGTAGAGTAAACTTGGTAGAAAAATAACCCTCTTTCTTTTTGTTTTCTTGTAGCTTAAAAAGGCTGGGATGGTTTGCAGACCTGCAAAAGATGAGTGTGACCTGCCTGAAATGTGTGATGGTAAATCCAATAATTGCCCTGACAATAGATTCCGAGTCAATGGCTTCCCTTGCCAGAATGGGAAGGGCTACTGTCTGATGGGAACTTGCCCCACACTGCAGAAGCAGTGCACGGAACTCTGGGGACCAGGTAAGAAGACAAATCCCTCTAACTATTATTCTGGGTGATAATGTATAATAATGGCTAAAGGACTACCCTTTCTCATTCTTGGAAACTATGCCACTGTTCAAAAGTATAGATAAGTTCACATTAATACTTAAGGTTAGGGGCTGGCATTGTGGTGCAGCAGATTCAGCTGCTGCTTGCAATACTGGCATTCTGTACAAGCACTGGTTCATGCCTGGGATGCTCTGCTTCTGATTCAGCTCCCAGCTAATGCACCTGGAAAAGCAGCAGAAGATGGCCAAAGTACTTGGGTCGCTGCCACCCACATGGGAGACCTGGATGGGGTTCCAGGCACTTAGCTTCAGCCTGACCCAGCCCCAGCTGTTGCAGATATCTGGGGAGTGAACCAGCGGATGGAAGATCTCTCTCTGTATGTCCCCCTCTCTGTAAATCAGTCTTTCAAATAAAAAATTACATCTTTTTAAAAGTTTTAGAGTTCTTAAATTTAGCAAGTAAAAATAAAGATGATCCATTTAAATTTTGGCTGGAGAAGGGTGGGTGTTTGGCCCTGTAGTTAAGCTGCTGGATTCCTGAGTCCTGTATTGGACTGCCTGGGTTCAAGTCCCTGCTCTGCTCCTGACTCCAGCTTCCTGCTAATGCACACTCTGGGAGACAGCATATGATGACTCAAACAGTTGAGACCCTGCCACCCATGTGGGGGATTTGGATTGAATTTCCTACTCATAGCTTCGTCCTGGAACAGCCCCAGCTTTTGTGTGCATTTGCAGAGTGAACCAGTGGACAAGAGCTCTACCTGACAGTCTCTCTCCCTTTCTTCCTCTCTCTCTCAGTCTGACCTTCTGCATCTTAAGTAAATGTAAAGAAATTTAATTTCAAAACAAAGCAAACTTCTTTTTTTATTACTGGAATGTCCTGTGCAATATTTGATGTATATTTGTACAAAACTAAGCAAAATAAACCCAACTTCATTTATCTGAAATTCAAATTAAACTGTACATTTTGTATTTTATCTGGCAACCCTAAGATTTTTCAAAGACATGTTGATTCTTGGAAGTCTGTGTGTGTGTGCGTGTGTGTGTATGTGTGTGTGTAGAGATGTTGGTATGGGGGGATGTGCCAGGAGAAAGAATAGGGGGAAAAAGAAGAGCAGGAAAGAAGAAGAGCAATGAGGTAAAGTGTCACTTTGTCCACTAGAATCTCAGAGATTACGCTCTTTGACTATACCAGGAAGAAAACTTTAAAAATAAGTTTCTAGCATAAAGACCTCTGAAATTGTAAACTGAAATATAAATTGCCTTAAGTAACCTGATTAGAAAGACAATTGCATATCATATATATGATCTTGCATGTGGAATTAAAAAGGTTGCTCTCTTAGAAGTATTGAATAGAATAGTAGTTTCCAAGTGGGGATAGTTGTGGAGATGTTGATTAAAGGAAATACAATTTCTCTTTAAGAAAGACAATTTAAAAACTGAATTACTTGAACTTCCTAGCTATGAAGTGCATTGTATATGTATAATTAATTGTCATATCTTTTCCTGCTTATACTTTCAGAGTCTGATTCAAATTGTGGAGGAATTTTTTTAATAGAGAAAATAGACATACTCCTAAATTTATTGAAGGGAATCATTCCATGCTAGAAACTTTTCATAATTCCTGAAAATACACCTGAAACAAGATTGAAGAAAGCAGCAAAAATTCCTGATTCACAATACACTTAGCAAAAGGAATCTGGGATACAAGTGAACAACATCCTAGAGAATCCCTCAGTGAAATTCTGTGTCCAGTAAAGTTGGGCTGAGAAACAATTTGAGGAGCAAAGCTCAAAACACTAGTATGTCAGGAAATGAGTTGGTGCCTTGGAATCTGGCCTCAGCAATCCTGCTTAGACTTCCTGCAGACGGATATGCTAAATTAAAAGCAGAAATGTAATTGATTTGGCTGGTTAAAGCTCTTAATGCTTCCTTGGTTGATTTCAATGTTCTTTAGCACTGAGGTGAAGTCCTGAGCATCTCCCTTATGATCTGGTAATAAGTGACTGCAATAAGTGTTAACTGTTCTTTTCTTTTGCCTCCCTCCATTATCCATCTCCTCTGTAACTATAAACTTCCTAGTACAGGAACAGTCTCTTGTTCACAATTGTATTCCCAGTGACAATTGTATAGCTCAGTGCCTTACTTTAGGAAATATTCAAAATTATTAAATTGATGTTGACTATCTGGTGTTGGAAAGAGGAAGACCTTTTAAATCGTGTTTAAAGGAAGTCATTTAAAAGAACAGAGAATAGAATTGCCTAAATAAAATGACAAATGCTACACTTCATAAAGGAATACAAATTTATTTTCAATTGCTCTGTAAAGTTTGAAAAGTTTTGTAACATATCTATTAAAATATCACTATTTTTAATATAAAATAATTCCTATCAATTGAAATGGCAAGAATTGAAAATGTGGCTAAGGCATAAGCAGGCAATTTACTATGAAAAAGAAATACAAATGTACAGCAAATTTTAAATCATTTCAACTTACTACTATGAGAAATATGAATATGGGCAGACGTTTGGACTCAGAGTGCCAATTAGTACACCCATGTTCCACAACAGAGTGCCTGAGTTCCATTACGAAACCCAGCTCCTGAATCCACCTTCCTGCCAGTG
Source organism: Lepus europaeus (assembly GCF_033115175.1). Lineage (NCBI taxonomy): Eukaryota > Metazoa > Chordata > Mammalia > Lagomorpha > Leporidae > Lepus > Lepus europaeus. The sequence goes on from NC_084842.1 coordinate 42,531,772, forward strand.
CAGACCCAGGGAAGACACAGGTGATGTTTCAAGTAGTTGGATTCCAGCCACCCATGGGGGAGACCCGGATTAAGGTCCTGGCTCCTGACTTTGACCCTTCTGCTATTGTGAGCATTTGGACAATGAAGCAGTGGTTGGGAGCTCGCTCTCTCTCTGTTTTTTTTTTTCTCTCTCTCCTCATGTCTCCATCCCCTCTCAAATAAACTTTAAAAAAACTAAGTCTTAAAAAAAAAGAATATTAATGAAAATAGATAATCTCCTAAACTTGTTAATTGACAAATTTGTTGCAGATGTTAATGCCCTGGGTGGTGAGGATGTGACAAAATACCTAGCATTATACACTGTTGGTAAAAAAAACATGGATTAGTAAAATCTTTACAGAAAGAATTTGGAAAAATGCATTTACAACCAAAAAAAATATGTTGTACTCCTTGCCCTATTGATTACACCCAGGAATATTTATTTACAAGAAGTTTTCTCTCAGTATTTTTCAATGATAGTTGATAATTGAGAAACATCTCAAAATTTAAAAAATTAGGATTAGTCAAATTATAGGCTGCTAACTTAATGCAGGTCTTGCATCCATGATGAGGTAGATTATTTAATGCCTAGAGACATGACAGGCATATTGTTAATTGGGAAAAAGCAAAGTGTTAAATATTTTACAACATCAAAGTGGCAATATTAGCACAAGTAACTCTGCAATTTGGGATTAGAAATATGTTTTCCCCTGGTTGTTTATGCCTATATACTTTTTAATGTGTCTATATTTTGTTTTTGTATTGAGAAATTACTAAATGTTACTAAAATGAAAATACTCAAGAAAATATAGTAACAAAACTCACTTTATAATCTTGAACATGGAACCATGAAATTAATTTAAAATTGTGTGAGTTTACATCATTATAATGATCCTTTTTTAACACACTAGAATATCTTCATAGGTTTTTGGCTTATTTAATCCACTTTGTTGCTTTTTAAAGACTAGATTCAAAATTTTCCTGTATTTAACATTTTATTAATTTAAAAATATTAAATTTGTTTGAAAGGTAAAGAGACAGAGCTCCCCTCTACTGGCTCACTTTCTAAGTGCTCACTTTCTAAGGACTTGACTTGGACAGGGGTGGAACCAGGAGCTGGAACGTAATCCCCATTTCCCAAGGGGTGACAGGGACCCAAATACTTGGGCCATCACCACTGCTTCCCAGGGTCAGCAGTAGCAGGAAATGAGTCAGGAGCCAAAGCCAGGAATCAAACCCAGGTGCTTTGATATGAGATGTGGGAGTCTTAATAAACACCCATTCGAAGAGATTTTTTTTTATCTTTAATAGGGTCAGCTCAGTGCAGAAAAAAAGCATAGGTTTTTAAGTTAGACTTGGGCACCAAGTTAGATTTACATTTCTCTGTGACTTAGTATGGTTCTCAGTTTTCTTACTGATAAAATAAGAATGATTAAAAATATAAGAATAGCGAATATTTGTCAACCACATGCTACTAACCAGGCACTGTTCTCCATGTCTCAAATATATTAATCCACGTACATTTAATCGGCAACAACAACTCTCCAAGGTAAGTACTGTTATATATGCTAACTTTATAGATGGGTAACTCTAGAAGTTTAAACACTTGAAAAATCTTAAATAGCTGTTCAGTGTTCCTTAAAACCTGAGCTTTTAACCACTGTGTTTAGTTGGCCTCTTATGGGAATCTGGAATGCTTACATGAGAAATGAAATATGTGATGCTGACTCCTCTGTCTGGCATATTGGGGGAGTTTCACAAATCATAGCTGGTAGATGTCATGGTAGCACAGAGCAGCTAGGCAGCATTGGATGACCTGCTTATAAGCTGCTCACATAATGCTTGCAGCTTCTCTGGCTACATTTTCATATTTATATGGAATTTTTAGAATCAGCAAATCATGCTGATGTTCCCAAACATATAAATAATCATTAACCAATAATAGAATAGTTGAAAGTTTATTTTTAATTCCAGTCAGCTCCTTTGATTTCAAATTATCACAGCCTGCATTTCTGGAAATTGTCAATAGGATTGTGTCCAAATAGTACTATTCCTGCTGGTTGTATATTTTATTAATCATTTGCAGCAATGAATTTCTTATCTTTCTTTTCAAATATGCTCCTACTGAACCAGGAACCAAAGTTTCAGATAAGTCATGTTACAGCCGGAATGAAGGTGGGTCAAAGTATGGATACTGTCGCAGAGTGGACAACACACACATTCCCTGTAAAGCAAAGTAAGTAGCCTGTTGTATGATACTTATTTTTTGTTCCACAGACACATTTCCAGTCCCATATTCTGATTTATGCCTGTTAAAGAGAAAGGGAATTTGGACAAAAGTCATCTGAAAACATTATTGAGTGTGAGCTGTGTGTCATGCTTCAGGCTAAGTATTGAGTCGACAATTAGAATTTACTGAGTCTAAAAACACAATTGGCAAAATCAGGGATCTGGGAAACATTTATTTGAGCAACAATGCCTTTTGCTAACACTTGGGATTCTATTGCTGAAGTAATGATCTCTTTCTTCAAGTCCCTCATTGTGCAGGCTTCAGATACTACCAAATACAGTCACTGTTAAGTAGAATGAATGTGTGGGATGGAATATACAACAAAGTGTAGGGCTGATTGGAAATTTGTCCATGGATTTTATAATATACTATAGTCATTTTTCCAAAAGGTTTTCTTTATGAATTTAGAAGTAGAAATATTTATCTACCCAGAGGAATAATCAGTACAATGTTTGCATGGTTTTATTTCAACTTGCCACAGACTTTCATAAAAGATATAGAAAGAGAAAAGATTGATAATTCACATGAATGGTTTATTTTTAGTATTGATGTTCTGGGGAAAAATTTTATAGAAAATCATACCACATGAACTTGAAATCTTTGTGTTGTTTTGATTTTGCAATTTTAAGATAATTGTTAAAATTCAAATTGCAGGAGACTAAATTCTTTGTATGTGCTCAAATTGTTTCCCATACAAAGTAATTTATAGGAAGAGAGTGAGCAATGTCACAATTTTCCGAAATTTTTTCTATTGAACATTATTTTTGCTTGGTAATATATATTATAAAAAAAACACCTTATATTTGGAATATAAGATCCTCTCTTGTGAAAATCTAGACCTAAAGGGCAATCATATCCTGTGATCTCTCCTTTGTAGAAAATCAGACAGATTTAAAAAGAATATTATATTAAAGAAAATATATGGGGGCTGGGAGAAACTAGATGTAGATAATGAGTGAGAAAAGAAAAGTAGCATCATTGCTTCACTTTTCTGCAGCCCGTGCAAATGCCATTGTCCTGCATAACTGTATAAATACTGAATAATTTCTATAATTGGAGGCCCATGAATCTAGCTTTCCCCACAGACTGCCCCCATAATCATTTTTTAATAGTCATTGGATATTGTGGAGAATTAGTTCCAAATCCCTTGTGCAATAGGGCCATCGTTATATTGCTCTACCTTAATGATTTGAGAAAAACATCATCATAAGTTTGGAGAAATGTATGCCTATCTGACTTCTTGACCATAGTCTCTGCAGCTGCACACATATCAGAAAAGTCAGATTCTGTCACTTTTTTTTGTTTGTTTGTTTGACGGGCAGAGTTAGACAGTGAGAGACAGAAAGGTCTTCCTTCCGTTGGTTCACCCCCTAAATGGCCGCTACGGCCGGCGCTGCGCTGATCCGAAGCCAGGAGCCAGGTGCTTCCTCTTGGTCTCCCACGCGGGTGCAGGGGCTCAAGGACTTGGGCTATCTTCCACTGCTTTCCCAGGCCATAGCAGAGAGCTGGATCGGAAACAGAGCAGCCAGGACACGAATTGGCACCCATATGGGGTGCTGGCACTGCAAGCGGCAGCTTTACCCACTATGCCATAGCGCTGGCCCCTGACCCATTTGATGTCTTGCAGTATTCACAGAGGCTCAGCCCTGTACTGACAAAATTAAAGTTGAGAGTTTTTATCTCTTGGAATTATTCTGCAGCAAGCATCAAAACAAGTATGTAACTTTACTGAAACAAGATAAAAGCTGGTTTCTTAGCTGCCTCCATGAATTTAGGAATCTATCCTCTTTATTATCTTTTAGCTCTTTCATTCAGGGGACCTCTATTCCCAAGATTTTTTCTCAGTCTATAATGGCTTCTCCTGTTCGAGTTATCACTTTACAATCATCAAAAAGTAGTAAACAATGAGGAATAGGGCATACTTCCTCATTGAAGGTCACCGTCTAGAATTTTCACTTAAGATTCTGTTCCCTTCTTATTAGACAGACTTTATGCACTTGGCAAATATTAGATATATAAGGATCCTGGAGATGTTTATTTGTATGACAATGTACTTTGCTAACACTCAGGGGTCCTATTAATGAGCAATAAGGGGAAATATATATATATAATACAACCAGAAAGAAGTCTCTGCTATAGGGATAACTTATTAATTAAATATTGGTCATCATGTAGCTGATTTGCATTTGTATAAACTGCAACTTGAATACTGCAGTAAATTCTGGTGTTTTTCTTAGTGATGCCATGTGCGGAAAATTGTTCTGTGAAGGTGGGTCTGATAATTTGCCCTGGAAAGGAAGTATAGTAACCTTCCTGACATGTAAAACATTTGACCCTGAAGACAGAAGTCAAGAAATAGGGATGGTGGCCAATGGAACTAAGTGTGGAAATCACAAGGTAAGTGGGACATCTGGCTTTATTCAACATGTTTTTTTTTTTCTCTTGTGCTTTGTTGTTTTGCTTCTCAGGTATTTACTAGTTGCTTTGCTTTACAGTTGTTGAGTTCACCATGTTTTGATACCACAATTAGGGACTTGAATTTGGATACTCTGAGAAATTTAAGAAATAAAAATGATAGAGAACATAGTAGGCAGCAAGATTACTCATGATTGTTAATATTTGTGAACATTAAGATGGAATTTGGAAATAATTGACTCTCATAAATGTTAGTACAAAAGATGTTGATAGCATGTAGCAGAGTATATTTTGCTTCGCTAAACTAAGTCTGAAAAACCAATGAAGTGCCAGGGTGTGGGATTATGGGCTGTGGTTAACAGGTTATACAATGATGAACAGTGTTAAGAAAGCAAAAGTACTGCTTAGCCAGGGGTAAGCCATGAGCTTTGATGATCAGGAGGTTCAACACTCATAGAAGACAAGAGTTACCCTAATAATTTCATTAAGATATTGATATGATCTAAGAGCAATAATTTTTTTTCTTTGTGGCAAATCTATCCCCAAAATATCTTATTTACTTACCCCTTTTTAGCTATTTAAATATAAATTCATTCACTGATGAATATCTAATTATGCTTCAATGTTGATATTACTGGTTAAATTAAGTATATATTATTATAGCTTCTGAACCCATGGAGTTAAAAATATAAATTTAGAAATGTTGATAAATACTGCTAATTTCAAATTAAAATGCTGAGCCTTGCTTCAAGTATGTTTAACTTCCTTCCTTCCTACTCTGTTGCTTAAAATATACTTCAGCATCAAGGATAAGATAATTCATAAACAGAAATCCTTCATTTGGTTTTCTGGGTTTCTACTTCCTTTAGGCTTTTTAGTCGTGATGCTTTTAGAGACATTAAGCCATCATTGCATAAACTCCCTAGTCACAGTGCTTGGGTTTACAGGTGAAGGAGGGACACTGGAGGAAGGCAAAATTTAGGAACTTTTGGCTGTTACCATTGCTCAACTCTTCATTATTTGTATGATCACCTCTTCTGAGACATAGCGTGGTTTGAACTTTTTAAAGCAAAAAAAAAAAAAAACAAAAAAAAATTGGATAAGCATTATCAGTTTCTTGGCGGTTAGTTTAGCTAAAGGAATAAATACCATGAGCACAGTCAATTATCCATCTCTCTTTCCCTTCCCTGCCCACCTCCTGCCCATATATTTGTATAATAAAGGAAGTTATGCATCTTTAAGCTTCTTGTGTGATAATTACACCCTAGAGCCACTTTTAACATCTAATTCCCTCTTGATATTGTCTTAGTTTTGTCATCTTCATCACAGAGGATACAATTTTAAGGCCTTATTTCCTTGTTATATGCTTTGTTTCATAATATTATTTCTGCAAGACCCTCAGTTTCCTGCTTTTCTCCTCAATGACAAATTCCACCCTCTTAATCATTCTCATAAATACATAATTTCTTTTTGACTGTGCAATATTTCTTCTCCTAAGACTTCTGCCACATGTCTTATCAGTTCAACTGCCCAATAAGTTGGGATAATTTAGGTTACCAAAAAAAAAAAAAAAACACAGAAAATCATTTGAAATGGACTTTAAAAATTAGGGCACTCATGAGTTCATATATCCATAAGTCAGGAAAACAGAAAAACTGCTTGGTTAATTCAGTGGTACAATGTCATCATCAAGCACCCTGGTTCCTTCTGTCTTAGCCTCCTGCCGTCTCCAGGATGCTGATACCCCCATATAGGCTGCCACACCAGAGGTTTTCCTCATGTAATTTGTTTTTTGTTTGTTTGTTTGCTTGTTTGAAAGGCAAAGTTACAGAGGCAAAGGCAGAGAGAGTGATAGAGAAGGCTTCCATCTGCTGGTTCACTCCCCAAATGGCCACAACTCCCCAAACGGCCACAGAGCTGGGCCGATTAGGTGCCTGGAGCTACTTCCAAGTCTCCCATGTAGGTGCAGGGGCCCAAGCACTTGGGCCATCTTCTACTACTTTCCCAGGCCACAGCAGAGAGCTGGATCGGAAGTGCAGCAGCCAGGACTGGAACCGGCACATGTATTGGATGCCAGTGCTGCAGGCAACAGCCGGCCCCATAATTTTTTTTAAGATTAAAAAAATAATGTTCCTTTAAAGTGCCTTTCCAACAGACATGAAATCACATTTTATTGCCCAGAATTTTATCAACACTTATTCCTAAATCGGTATCTGACTAAGGAAAGGAATTACTAGGGTTAACCTTTGTTCTTTAAAATTCCCCCTTGAAACTGGGAAGGCCCTGGTCACCCTGTGAAACACATGAGTGTCCAACATGTTAATAAAGTCAGATAGCTATGGCAACAACACCCACTGCCATGCATGACAAGCAATTTGGAATAGGAATAGAAGCTTCAGTATAGTTGGATCTTTTAGTGGTGCAATTTTCACGCTTACTTGTAGACCTGGGACATTTTATTCAGATGAAATCACATGAGGAAGCCTAAATGCCCAAAATAAATAAAAGCAGAGCTACTCAATGGAAAGTGAAGTATGGGAAAGACACCAGACTCCAAGTTGGTGCCTCCTTGTGTCCCATGGAGCATGGTTGAAAAAGTAATGCTTTTGCAATTCATGTATGCATGCATGAATTCATTTTCTGAATAATATTTAATAAGTATCTATTATGTGTTTAGTAATAGATTGTTAAACTTTGTAAATTTTAGTGATCCAAAATGGTTAGATACTCAATAAATGACAGGCATTTTTTTTCTGAAGATTTATTTAAATATTTGAAACACTGAAATGACAGAAAGAATGACAGAAACAGAGAGATCTTCCATCTGCTGGTTCACTCCCCAAAATTCTGAAACTCCTTTGAGGTCTTCCACGTGGGTGGCAGGGGCCCAACTACTTGAGCCATCATCTTCTGCTTTCTCAGGTGCATTAGCTGGGACCTGGATCAAAGATAGAATGGCAGGGACTGGAACCAGCACTTTGATATGAGTTGCTGGCATCCAAGTTGCAGCTAGACCTGCTATACCACAAGGCTGGCCCCCATAGGAGTCCTTTATAATAATAATTAAAGAAAACATTTTCTTTATAAATAACACACAGGAAAATTAGCAATGCTATTTAGTTTTACATAAATGATAATTATTTTAATATTGCACATATGATATCATATATGTTCTCTATGTTATGGTTGTTGGAAAGAGCTACCTGGTATAAGTGTTATGTGCAATGCATAGGTCACTGGTAAATGTCAATAATAAGTGAAGTATAAAAAGGAATACTAAGTATTTTGAGCATTTAGGCTTCCTCATGTGATTTCATCTGAATAAAATGTCCCAGGTCTACAAGTAAGCGTGAAAATTGCACCACTAAAAGATCCAACTATACTGAAGCTTCTATTCCTATTCCAAATTGCTTGTCATGCATGGCAGTGGGTGTTGTTGCCATAGCTATCTGACTTTATTAACATGTTGGACACTCATGTGTTTCACAGGGTGACCAGGGCCTTCCCAGCTAGGGAAGCTAGGAGTTAAGAAAATGACTCATGAAGAATGAAGTACAAAAAGGAAATCTTTAAAGATAGATTTCTTTTCTTTTCTTTTCTTTTTATTTTTTGGACAGGCAGAGTGGATAGTGAGAGAGAGACAGAGAGAAAGGTCTTCCTTTGCTGTTGGTTCACCCTCCAATGGCTGCTGCGGCTGGCGCATCATGCTGATCCGAAGCCAGGAGCAAGCTGCTTCTCCTGGTCTCCCTTGCGGGTGCAGGGCCCAAGCATTTGGGCCATCCTCCACTGCACTCCCGGACCATAGCAGAGAGCTGGCCTGGAAGAGGAGCAACCAGCGCCTCAACCGGGACTAGAACCTGGTGTGCCGACGCCGCAAGGCGGAGGATTAGCCTGTTAAGCCACAACGCCGGCCTAAAGATAGATTTCTAAATATTTTATCATAAAAATTATGTAGAACCTATCTTCCTGAAAAAAAAAAAAGCACTGAGACTTCCCTGCTAAAAAGATGAGTTTGATAACAATAATGCTGACTAAAAATATAGGACTAAATTCCAGATTGTGAATCACTTGTAAGCCTGAAGCTAATGGATGTTAATGTCAATTCATGTTTCTCATGTGTCTTTCAGGTTTGCATTAATGCAGAATGTGTGGATGTTGAGAGAGCCTACAAATCAACCAATTGCTCTTCTAAGTGCAAAGGACATGCTGTGAGTTTTGAAAATATGTTTCTGCGAGCTTGCAAAATCTTTTATAATTTAAGTCAATTTTGATTAAGCTAAAATAATATTTTACAATTATTAGAATTACTGTTTGTCCAAGTTATTAAGCTTGTCCATATCTTCAGGAATATATTTTAACAAGAAATTTCTACTAAGACTTGTTAGTGAAATTCTTATTATGTAGACTCCTGGATATCTGGAGTTGTTCCTGTTTCTGAATGGAGTTTAGTATGTATGAATAGGGACTTGACCTTTGAAGCAAATCTAAGGGAAACTAACAGGACTGTTGTTGCCGAAGGTGTGTGACCATGAGCTCCAATGTCAATGTAAGGAAGGATGGGTGCCTCCCGATTGTGATGACTCCTCCATGGTCTCCAGTAGGTAACATTATGTTTCTAGCATGAGAAAACTGCTCTCTTCTTCCAAGCTTTTATTTTGTATTATAGAAGACCCCTTGTCCTCTTTTCTTTCCTGTTGGAATTTCTGTTCTATAGATCTTAAATCCACATTAGCCCCCTAAATATCTTTAACAATTTTAAACCATATTTCCCAAATTCTTGTCTTTACACACAAAAAGAGTTTCTCAGATTTTTATTTTGTAATGTTATTTTAATTTTCCAATTGTTTTCCTTTTTTTTAAATTAAACTTTTATTTAATGAATATAAATTTCCAAAATACAGCTTGTGGGTTACAATGGCTTCCCCCCTCCCATAACTTCCCTCCCACCCGCAACCCTCCCCTTTCCTGCTCCCTTTCCCCTTCCATTCACATAAAGATTCATTTTCAATTCTCTTTATATACAGAAGATCAGTTTAGTACATATTAGGTAAAGATTTCAACAGTTTGCCCATACAGCAACACAAAGTGAAAAAACTACCATTGGAATACTAATTATAGCATTAAATAACAATGTACAACACATTAAAGACAGAGATACCACATAATAGTTTTTAAAATTAATTAATTTTCTATGCCATTTCCAATTTAACACCAGGTTGTTTTTTTTTTCATTTCCAATTCTCTTTATATACAGAAGATCAATTCAGTATATAATTAGTAAAGACCTCATCAGTTTGTACCCACACAGAAACACAAAGTATAAAAATACTGTTTCAGTACTAGTTATAGCATCACTTCACATTAGACAACACATTAAGGACAGATCCCACATGGGGTGTAAGTACACAGTGACTCCTGTTGCTGACTTAACAATTTGACACTCCTGTTCATGGCGTCAGTAATCTCCCTAGGCTCTAGTCATGAGTTGCCAGGGCTATGGAAGCCTTTAGAGTTCGCTGACTTTGATCTTATTCCGATAGGGTCATAGTCAAAGTGGAAGTTCTCTCCTCCCTTCGGAGAAAGGTACCTCCTTCTTTGATGGCCCCGTGCTTTCCACTGGGATCTCACTCACAAAGATCATTCATTTAGGTCTTTTTTTTCTCCATGATATCTTGGCTTTCCATGCCTACTATACTCTCATGGGCTCTTGAGCCAGATCCGAATGCCTTTAGGGCTGATTCTGAGGCCAGAGTGTTGTTTAGGACGCCTGCCATTATATGAGTCTGCTGTGTATCCCATTTCCCATGTTGGATCTTTCTCTCCCTTTTTGATTCTATCAGTTAGTATTAGCAGACACTTGTCTTGTTTGTGTGATCCCTTTGACTCTTAGACCTATCGGAGCCATCAATTGTGAGCTAAAATTGATCACTTGGACTAGTGAGATGGCATTGGTACATGCCACCTTGATGGGATTGTATTGGAATCCCCTGGCACATTTCTAACTCCACCATTTGCGGCAAGTCCGATTGAGCTTGTCCCAAATTGTACATCTCCTCCCTCGCTTTTTCCACTCTTAAATTTAACAGGGATCACTTTTCAGTTAAAATTTAAACACCTAAGAATAATTGTGTGTTAATTACAGAGTACAACCACTAGTACTAGAACAACAACAACAACAAGAAATACTAAAAAGGATAAAGTATTACATTGTACATCTAAAGTCAGGACAAGAACTGATCAGTTCATTGTTTCTTATAGTTTCCATTTCACTTAACAGGTTTCCCCTTTGGTGCTCAGTTGTCACCGATCAGGGAAAACAAATGATATTTTTCTCTTTGGGACTGGCTTAATTCACTCAGCATGATGTTTTCCAGATTGCTCCATCTTGTTGCAAATGACCGGGTTTCCTTGTTTCTTACTGCTATATAGTATTCTATGGAGTACATGTCCCATAATTTCTTTATCCAGTCTACTGTTGATGGGCATTTGGGTTGGTTCCAGGTCTTAGCTATTGTGAATGGAGCTGCAATAAACATTAATTTGCAGATGGCTTTTTTGTTTGCCAAATTAATTTCCTTTGGGTAAATTCCAAGGAGTGGGATGGCTGGGTTGTATGGTAGGGTTATGTTCAGGTTTCTGAGGAATCTCCAGACAGACTTCCATAGTGGCTTAACCAGTTTGCATTCCCCCCAACAGTGGGTTAGTGTCCCTTTTTCCCCACATCCTCTCCAGCATCTGTTGTTGGTAGATTTCTGAATGTGAGCCATTCTCACCAGGGTGAGGTGAAACCTCATTGTGGTTTTGATTTGCATTTCTCTGATTGCTAGTGATCTTGAACATTTTTTCATGTGTCTGTTGGCCATTTGGATTTCCTCTTTTGAAAAATGTCTATTGAGGTCCTTGGCCCATCTCTTCAGTGGGTTGTTTGTTTTGATGTTGTGGATTTTCTTGATTTCTTTGTAGATTCTGGTTATCAACCCTTTACATGTAGTATAGTTTGCAAATATTTTTTCCCATTCTGTTGGTTGCCTCTTCACTTTCCTGACTGTTTCTTTTGAAGTACAGAAACTTCTCAATTTGATGCAATCCCAAATGTTAATTTTGGTTTTGACTGCCTGTGCTGCTGGAGTATTTTCCAAGAAGTCTTTGCCTGTGCCTATATCTTGCAGGGTTTCTCCAATGCTCTCTAATAATTTGATGGTTTCGGGTCATAGATTTAAGTCTTTAATCCATGTTGAGTGAATTTTTGTGTAAGGTGATAGGTATGGGTCTTGCTTCAAGCTTCTGCACATGGAAATCCAATTTTCCCAGCACCATTTATTGAATAGGCTGTCCTTATTCCAGGGATTAGATTTGGATCTTTGGTCAAATATAAGTTGGCTGTAGCTGTTTGGATTGATTTCTGGTGTTTCTATTCTGTTCCATTGCTCTATCCATCTGTTTCTGTACCAGTACCATGCTGTTTTGATAACGACTGCCCTGTAGTATGTCCTGAAATCAGGTATTGTGATGCCTCCGGCTTTGTTTTTGTTGTACAGGATTGCTTTGGCTATTCGAGGTCTTCTGTGTCTCCATATGAATTTCAGCATCATTTTTTTCCAGATCTGAGAAGAAGGTCTTTGGTATCTTGATTGGTATTGCATTGAATGTATAAATTGCTTTTGGGAGAATAGACATTTTGATGATATTGATTCTTCCAATCCATGAGCATGGAAGATTTCTCCATTTTTTGGTATCCTCTTCTATTTCTTTCTGTAAGGTTTTGTAGTTTTCATTGTAGAGATCTTTAACATCTTTGGTTAAGTTTATTCCAAGGTATTTTATTGTTTTTGTAGCTATTGTGAATGGGATTGATTTTAGAAGTTCTTCCTCAGCCGTGGCATTGCCTGTGTATACAAAGGCTGTTGATTTTTGTGCATTGATTTTATATCCTGCTACTTTGCCAAACTCTTCGATGAGTTCCAGCAGTCTCTTAGTAGAGTCCTTTGGGTCCCCTAAATATAGAATCATATCATCTGCAAAGAGGGATAGTTTGAGTTCGTCCTTCCCAATTTGTATCCCTTTAATTTCTTTTTCTTGCCTAATACCTCTCGCTAAAACTTCCAGAACTATATTGAATAGCAGTGGTGAGAGAGGGCATCCCTGTCTGGTACCAGATCTCAGCGGAAATGCTTCCAACTTTTCTCCATTCAATAGGATGTTGGCCGTGGGTTTTTCATATATTGCTTTGATTGTATTGAGGAATGTTCCTTCCATACCCAGTTTGCTTAGAGTTTTCATCATGAAAGGGTGTTGTATTTTATCAAATGCTTTCTCTGCATCTATTGAGAGAATCATATGGTTTTTCTTCTGCAGTCTGTTAATGTAGTGTATTGCATTGTTTGTTTTGCGAATGTTGAACCATCCCTGCATACCAGGGATAAATCCCACTTGGTCTGGTTGGATGATCTTTCTGATGTGTTGTTGCATTCTATTGGCCAGAATTTTATTGAGGATTTTTGCATCTATGTTCATCAGGGATATTGGTCTGTAATTCTCTTTCAATGTTGCATCTTTTTCTGGCTTAGGAATTAAGGTGATGGTGGCTTCATAGAAGGAATTTGGGAGGATTCCCTCTTTTTCGATTGCTCTGAATAGTGTGAGAAGAATTGGAGTTAGTTCTTCTCTAAATGTCTGGTAGAACTCAGCAGTGAATCCATCTGGCCCTGGGCTTTTCTTTGTTGGGAGGGCCTTTATTACTGTTTCAATTTCTGTGTCAGTTATTGGTCTGTTTAGGTTTTCTATGTCTTCCTGGCTCAATTTAGGGAGGTTGTATGTGTCCAAGAATCTTTCCATTTCTGATAGATTTCCCTGTTTGCTGGCATACAAGTCCTTGTAGTAATTTCTGATGATTCTTTTTATTTCTGTGGCGTCTGTTGTTACGTTTCCCTTTTCATCTCTGATCCTATTGATTTGGGTCTTTTCTCTTCTTTTTTTAGTTAGTTGGGCCAATGGGGTGTTGATTTTGTTTATTTTTTCAAAAAACCAGCTCCTCGTTTGGCTGATTTTTTGTAATTTTTTTTGATTCAATCCTGTTTATTTCTTCTTTGATTTTAATTATTTCCCTTCTCCTACTGGGTTTGGGTTTGGTTTGCTGCAGATTTTCTAGATCCTTGAGATGACTTGAAAGCTCATCTATTTGGTGCCTCTCCAATTTCTTGATGTAGGCACCTATTGATATAAACTTTCCTCTTAACACTGCTTTTGTTGTATCCCATAGGTTTTGGTATGTTGTGCTGTTATCCTCATTTACTTCCAGAAAATTTTTGATTTCTCTTTTAATTTCTTCTATGACCCATTGTACATTCAGGAGCATGTTGTTGAATCTCCATGTGTTTGCACATGCTCTAGGGATTCCCGAGTTGCTAATTTCCAATTTCATTCCTTTGTGGTCTGAGAAGCTGCATGGTATGATTCTAATTCTTTTGAATTTGCTGAGACTTGCTTTATGGCCTAGTGTGTGGTCAATCGTAGAGAAGGTTCCATGTACTGCTGAGAAGAATGTAAAGTCCTTAGATGTAGGATGAAATGTTCTGTAGATATCTGTTAGATCCATTTGGGCTATAGTGTCATTTAAATCTACTGTCTCCTTGTTGATCTTCTGTCCTGTGGATCTGTCTATCTCTGAGAGTGGAGTATTGAAGTCCCCCAGTACTATTGTATTGGGGTCTAAGTCTCCCTTTAAGTCCCTTAACAAGTCTTTTAAATAAGCTGGTGCCCTGTAATTAGGTGCATATACATTGATTATCATTATATCTTCCTGTTGAATGGATCCCTTAATCATTAAATAGTGCCCCTCTTTGTCTCTCCTAACAGTTTTTGTGGTAAAGTTTATGTTGTCCGATATTAAGATGGCTACGCCCGCTCTTTTTTCATTTCTGTTGGCATGGTATATCTTTTTCCAGCCTTTCACTTTCAGTCTGTATGCATCATTGTTGGATAGATGAGTTTCTTGTAAGCAGCAAAAAGATGGGTTTTGTTCCTTAACCCAATCAGCCAATCGGTGTCTTTTAACTGGACAGTTCAAGCCATTAACATTCAATGTGACTATTGAGAAGGAGTAACTTTGCCCTGCCATTTGCCAAAGATATTTTCTAATATCTGGTTTGAGATTCCTGTGATCTTTTGCTGTGAGGTTTCCTTCCTTTACCTTCTTTCATATTGGTGACCGTGTTTCTGTGTTTCTGTATGTAACACATCTTTAAGCATCTTTTGCAGGGCTGGACGAGTGGCGACAAATTCTTTCAATTTCGGTTTGCTGTGAAAGGTCTTTATTTCACCTTCATTCATAAATGAGAGCTTTGCAGGATATAATATTCTGGGCTGGCAGTTTTTCTCTCTTAGTAACTGGGCTATGTCTCGCCATTCTCTCCTAGCTTGTAGGGTTTCTGAAGAGAAGTCAGCTGTGAGTCTAATTGCAGATCCTCTGAGAGTAATCTGGCATTTCTCTTTTGCACATTTCAGGATCTTTTCTTTATGTTTCACTGTGGTGAGTTTGATTACGACGTGTCGTGGTGAGGATCTCTTTTGGTCATTTTTATTAGGGGTTCTATGAGCTTCCTGTACTAGGATGTCTCTGTCCTTCTCCAAACCTGGGAAATTTTCTGCTAGTATCTCACTAAAAAGGCCTTCTAATCCTTTCTCCCTCTCCATGCCTTCAGGTATTCCTAGAACCCGAATGTTGGGTTTTTTAATAGTATCCTGTAGATTCCTGACAGTATTTTTTAGATTTCTGATTTCTTCTTCTTTTCTTTGATTTGCCTGTTTCCTTTCCTGTTCTCTGTCTTCTAATTCCGATATTCTCTCTTCTGCTTCACCCATTCTGTTTTTGAGGCTTTCTAATGTGTTTGTCATTTGATCTATTGAGTTCTTCATTTCATTATGGTTTCTTGTCACTATCACAGTTTCATGTTCTACTAGTTGTTTCATTTCATTTTGATTCCTCCTTAATATTTCATTTTCACGAGAGAGATTTTCTATCTTGTCCATTAAGGATTTCTGTAGTTCAAGAATTTGTTTCTGAGAACTTCTTAATGTTCTTATCAATTTTTTGAGATCCGCTTCTTGCATTTCCTCTATCTCTTCATCTTCATAATCTTGGATTGGGGGGTCTTGTTCATTTAGGGGCATCATAGTATCTTCCTTGCTCTTGTTACCTCGGTTTCTACGTTTGTTGTTTGGCATGTTGGAGATAATTTATGGTTTTGTTTTGTTTTGTTTTGGTTTTGTTTTTTTTTGCTGTGGTGTTTTTTTCTCGTTATACTATGCCTCTAAGTGGGCTGACTGCTTTGATGGATCCTTAGAGACTGTGGTGGGTGTGGCCAGAGAGCTCTGCTTGATTCTTCAGGTTTAAGGCTGTGCAAAAAGTGACTCACCTTGCTCCTTGCTGGATCTCTCTCTCTCTCTCTGTCTCTATTTTTTTTTTTTTTTACTCAGTTGGGAATTAATTCCAAATGGCTGAGTGGAATTGAGGGTAGTTGAAATCTGGCCTCTGTGAGTATTCGTTTGAACTACCCCTGGGACCACACACAGAGTTTATGCAGCCCTCAATGTGTTCTCCAGTTTCACCTTAGACCCAAAGTTACTTAGTTTGTGTACTCATTGCCGCTTTACATATGTAAAATGGTGCCTGCTCTTTGTTTTGCTCAAGTGGAGGGAGGGGCCTCTGCCTTTACCCACTAATGTCTCGCGTTTCTGGGGCTTTTGTCTTACCTCCCGTTGGTTCCCTAGCTGGGGAGATTCTGCGGCTCGTCTCCTGTGGTTGGTTTTCCACGCGGTGGGCTCCTTGTAGGTCCTCTGTGTCACATCCACTAGATCTGGAAGCGTTTCCTCTGCAGTTTTTTTCTTGAATCTTTTCCTGAGGCCTTGCCTCAGCTGGCGATCCACGGCTCCACCTGGCGCTTCTCCCGTGATCTTCCTCTCTAGGTGCTGTCGCCTAGGGCGAACCGGGCCACAGGATCGCCGCCGGCGCCGCCGCTGCCGCCATAGTGTCTGCGCACGCTCCCTGGGACTGGGACCGCGGAGAGA
Source organism: Lepus europaeus (assembly GCF_033115175.1). Taxonomy (NCBI): domain Eukaryota; kingdom Metazoa; phylum Chordata; class Mammalia; order Lagomorpha; family Leporidae; genus Lepus; species Lepus europaeus. The sequence goes on from NC_084842.1 coordinate 42,548,563, forward strand.
GGCGCTCGGGATGCCACCACCGCCTCCGTGGCAGAGCTGCAGGCGGAGGCGGGAGGAGGAGAGTTTCTGAGGCTTTTGTCTTACCTCTGGTTCCTGCGCTGGCGAGATTCTGCGGCTCGGGTCCTGCGGCGGGTTTCTACATGGTGGGCTCTCTGTAGGTCCTCTGTGTCACATCCACTAGATCCGGAAGCGTTTCCTCTGCAGTTTTTTTCTTGAGTCTTTTCCTGAGGCTGCGTAATTCCACTTTTATGAAACTTTATTTTCGCGGACTATTGGCGCACGTCCTCACTATCTGCCAGCTTGGCTCCGCCCCCCCAATTGTTTTGCTTTTTGATTGTTCCATTTATTTCAGTCCTAAATCAATGGATAAACAGAGTATCTTCATGAAGTTCTCTAAGAGTATGACTTATTTTTATAGGTTTAATTCTGATCTCTAAATTGCTCTTTTTGAGGTTGATTCTTTGTTCTTTCACCATGTTGCTTATATTACAGTGTGCTGTTCTCCTCCTCAATATGTGACCATTAGTTGAATGAGGCATGAGGTTAACTTGGATTGACTTACACTGTTGCTCGTGCTTTTGTGTGCTTGTTGTACCCATTGACAATGTTCCCATTGGGACATTTGACTTTGAGCTCTCTTAGTAAGTAGACAGGTCTCCCTATAGGCCATAGAGTAAGGATTCCGAGTGAACTCCTCAACTCCAACCATCATAGTGAGGAGCGCTTTACCCTAAAAAGGCCCTTCATTGCATTGCTTTCCTGAGAGCCGTTTATTCTCAGAACAACTCTGTGCACAGAAATGTTTGTATTTTCTGCAGCTGTGTTCTACAGTGTTTTCATATATTCTGTGTGTCAAGTTTATCAATTATAATGTACATATTATACATGTATTTTTTTTTTGTTCTACCAGTTGCTGTGCAGAAGTGTTAAAATCCTCCCATTTGTATAATTGTGAATTTGGCTATTACTTCTTCTGGTTCTAATAGTACTCATATAATTTGAGAGCATGTTACCATCTACATTAGAATTGTTATGTTCCCCATAGTGAATTAACACTTTATCATTATGAAATGATTATGTACATCTCCAGTGGTACTTTTTGCCTTTTAAACTCTATAGCTCCTAGAGACTAACATAGATGTTCCATATTTCTTTCTTTCTTTGTATTAGTATAATGTTGTTCCATACTTTTACTTTCATCCTTTCTCTGAATATTCTTTAAATTTTCTGATATTTTTAAGGAAAGTTTATAAACAAGAGATCCATTAATATTATTTATATATGTATTATTCTCATATATTTTCTTAATTATTATTAAACTAGGCTTCTTAGTCCATTTTAATTTAACATAAAATTGAATTTAATGTACCTGGACTTAAATCTACAATTATATTATTCAATTCCTATTTGTCTTGTTTATTTTATGTTCCTTTACCTCTTACTTTCTTATAGGAATACTAAATATTTTAATCGTTTCACTTTAATACGATGTTTTATCTATTTCATATTAAATATCTCTTAACGTAAGATTTGCAATCAAAATGCATTTTCATCTTACTGGCTATGAGATTTTCTCAGGGGATGCATGTTCTTTAGGGAAACGATAAGTGAAATTTGTATTCAATGAAAACTAGTGTGGTGTGGGTGTGAATTCCTCATCTCCTCAGTGAACTCTCTTCTCTTTGGTGCAGACTTCTCCATCATCATTGGGGTGCTGTTCCCCTTGGCAGTCATATTTGTGGTGGTCGCCATAGTAATCCGACATCAAAGTGCCAGAAGAAAGCAGAACAAAGTTCAGAGGTAAAGGTTCAGTTTTTATCTTGCTCTAGGAACTATTTGATTCCTATTTTACTTTAAATTCAAGGGTATGGCTCAAATTTAATTTAATTTTGCTTAAATATTTAGAAATGCATACAAATATATTCTTCTCAGACCAGAGAATGAGGATCTCTTTTATCTGGGAATCCTCATGGCAAGATATGTATTTTGTTTGTTATGAACCACCATACTTGTAGCTAATAATAAGTGTGATATTACCACATTATTAAAAAACAGTATTATCATGATACAATCCTTAACATTTATTGAGCACTAACTATATGATAAGCATTGTTCTGAACTCTTTTATATGCCATTTTATTTTCAAAAGAATGTCATAAGGTAGTTTATATATATTTACTTACATAAAAATATATTTATACTTAACATAGTTAACAAGTGAAAGTGTGATTGTATATTAATCCTTAAAATAGTCCTTCAAGTTTAAGGGATATCACACTTTGATGAATGTGGAAACAAATTTAGAGAGGGTCACAAAAACGTTTACAGTCTTACAAAGTAATTTATAGAGCTTTTATCTATACCTTGATCTGTTTATCTTCAAATCATTGTCTTGAGCAAACAATATCATTTTAGTATCACTAAAGACTGACTTATTCATCTATATGGAGTTTTTAATAAATATTGAATGAACAAAAGAAGTCATTAATGAATCAGCCTCATTTAGATAAAAGTTGGCTTCAACACTGTTATTGCTAGGAACGAGGGCTCTGTTCAGAATTAAAAAGAAAACTATGGGTAGTGATTACGAATTACAGGACAATGAAGGCACCTAATAGGGAACTAAAAGCTTTCCTAGGCAGAAGAAAACCCAGTCAGCAACCAAGGATGTAACAGTGAGAAAGGAAGTTGGTCATCTTCTATTGAGTTTCCTGTAATGCTAAAGGAACTGCTAAGTAAATTTATATGACATATTTTCACTGACAGGCCACTATCTACCACTGGCAAAAAGCCATACAAACAGAAGAAGAAACCCCAAATGGCAAAGGCTATTCAACCTCAAGAGGTGAGCTACAGGTTGGCCTGTGTCTGCCACAGTACCAGTGTGAAATTTCAACCCTCATACACTGCAGTGTTTTACATGTCCACTCTGCTTGTTTTCTAAATACAAGGATGATTGGCTCTGTAATAGCACATTCAAAAAACTCTCCTTTCCATTTCGTTAAATGCAAAAGAGAATTTCAAAACAAACAAGCAAACAACAACAAAAAAAGTAGAGAGTACTTTGCTGGGATTCATGAAATGCCAAAGAATAAAGAAAACAGATGCAAGCATTGTTGCATGGTGGATAAACCTGGTTCCTGCAATTCTGAGATCCACTGTGTGCCAGTTGGTGTCCTAGCTGCTCCACTTCCAATCTAGCTCCCTGCTAATGGCCTGAGAAAGCAGCTGAAGATGGCGCAAGTTCTGGGCACCTGCCACACATGTAGGAGACTTGGAAGAAGCTCTTGACTCCTGTTTCAAGCCATTGTGGCCATTTGGAGAGTGAATCAGTGGATGGAAGATTGATTCCCCCCCCCCCCACCGCCGTGTGTGTGTGTGTGTGTGTGTCCATTTCTCTGTGTCTTTCAAAAAAAAAAAAAAACAATAAATCTAAAAAAACAAAGAATAAAGAAAACAAGGTCCCATGCAGACTTTGGTCTTCAATTTATATCTCTGCCTGTCTTTCTGTTTCTCATGATCTGTTTCATTCAGTGAACTTCTCAATAGATACATGCGATCTAAATTTGTATGGTAATATATGTAATGTGTATAACCCTTTATACTCTATCATTACCTGCAAGTTTAAGGATTTTAATTGAAGGTTGTCAATGCTGGTAATAGTATTTCTGATGAAGACTTTTCCTTTCTGCTTCAGGGGAGTATTTCTATGGAATGCACCAGTACTGTCTTGTATGGTCTCTTGGAATCAGCTTAATGCCAAGCCCCCAAGCCTTGAAAAAACTGCTTACTTGAAAGCTGTATTTAGGAAAATAATGATTTCATTGTAAACTATTTTTTCTTCTTTTTAGATGAGTCAGATGAAGCTCCATGTGTCTGAGCTGCCTCTAGAAAGCAATGAGCCTCCAGCTTCTTTTGTGAGTTGGCAACTTTTCCCATCACCCAAGTTCATATTTAAGGAAATACTTGTAAGACATATAACTCACATCGTCCAATTTTTTATTCAGAAACATGTATAGTATAAAAATATCAAATCTTCTGAAAAATTTTAAAAATATTTTTATTTAAATAAGTTGAACAAATTTCATATTTCATACATACAGATTTAGGAACATTGTGATACTTCCTATCCTACCTTCCCTCCTGCCTATGCTCTCACCCATCCTCCTCCCTCCATTATTATTCTTTCTTTTAATTTTTATGATGTACTTTCAATTTATTTATAATCATAAGCTTAACCCTTCAATAAGTAAAGAATTCAACAAATAATAAGAACTAAATACAAAAAAAAAATACATTATTCTTGAACAGTAGAGACAAGGGCTATAAACAATAATCAAATTGCAAAACATTCATTTCACTTATATACATTACATTTTTTGTACTCTATTACTTACCACAGATCAGGGAAAACATATTATATTTGTATTTTTGGGACTGGCTTATTTCACTAAGTAAAATGGTTTCCAGTTGCATCCATTTTGTTGCCAAAGACAGGATTTCATTCTTTTTTGAAAATATAAACTATGAGAATACATGTTTCCCTATTTACTATTAAATTTAGCCCATACTCTCAATCTAATGGCTGGGAAATGGATATCTTCTTAGAAAAATGATAGTTTTAGACAGTTCAAGCTGAATAATAAAAATTCCATGGGTGGCTTAAACAATAAACATTTATTTCTCATCGTTCTGGATGCTGGCAAGTCCAAGTTAAAGACACTGGCATATCTAATGTCCAGTGAGGTCTGCTTTCTGGCTTATGGACAGCTGCTTTCTCACTATATCTGAGAGAGAGAGACAGAGACAGAGACAGAGACAGAGAGAGAGAGAGAGAGAGAGAGAGAGAGAATATGCTCTCTGTGTATCTTCTTATAAGGACATTAATCCTGTCATGAGAGCTCTACCCTCACAATCTAACTACCTTTGCAAGATGTCACCTTCATACACCATCACACTGGAGATTAGGCTTTCAGCTAGAGATGCACAAACGTTTAGTCCACAGTAATCATCATCCTCACATATCTATTGACACTGGACTTGTATATGAAGTTTTTTGTGCACCTAAATGAAAGAAATCATGCTTATGGATGTAGAATATCCTCATGGGCAGGGTCATATCTTCATTTCTGAAAATGACTTAAGCCTTTTCACTGAGCACACCTGTTTACAAGATGTCATCTTTGATTTTAAATTTTTTGTCTTCTTACTAGCTGATTACAAAGCCAGATTTTCCACCACCACCAATTCCTACATCTATATCATCTTCTTTCCTTGTAAATATCAGCCGGCCACTGGTGAGTTTTTCAATATCTCTGCCCAGTGTGAAGACTGTTTCTAAGTCCATAGTTTTTTGTTTTGTTTTGTTTTTTAATCAGGTGCTCCTGAGATTAATGTGAAATCTGAAAACAAATTTGTTTTAGAGGATCTGAGAAAGCAAAGCCTACTAAGTATCTTTAAATCGCTATGTTCATTGCTTTTGTATTATGAAAAATAGTTCTACTTCCATGTAATTATTAAGGAATTATAAACAGTTCTATGTGAAGTAAATGTCACCTTCAAATGATCATTTTAGATGTTTATTTTGGAAGATACAATATTTTATTATAACTTATACTTACTTCCTTATTTGCTATAGATAAAATAAGAACTATGTTATAGTTTTCTGTAGGGATATGGTATGAAATGGAAACTACATCTAGGAAAACCTGGAATAAAAACATGGTACTCATGAAGAAAGAAGCGGAATTCACTTATTAAAAATAGTTTTTGAGCATGGTTCTTCATATTTGGTACTATTTTGTGGGTAAATAAGAAAGAACTAACAATTTTACATTTTTGGTGAGGGAACAAATTATATACACAAGGAGCATTTAATTATTCAAATATCATTTGTACCAAAGTAAGTGATACCAATGAGATAAACATAAGGATAAAATGAATGGCTTCAGAATTTTAATAAAAAATGACCCATTGATTGAACAAAGAGAATTTGAACTAGACCTTGAAAGTTGGGTAGGATTCCAATGAGTAAAGAGGTGTGGAGTACTTTCATTAAGGAAAGAAATATAACTAAGATGGAAAAACATAGTGTTTCCAATGCCCCAATATTATTTTTGTATCTAGTATAGCATAAAGATATAAAAGCATTTTCTTCTACTTTTTTAAAGGATAAAGGAAAGCCTACACATAAGGTAAGATCCATACTCCAATTATTATAGTCTTCTAGCATGCCTACAAGAGAAATGCCAACCATGTCTTCTTAAAGTATACACCTGTGGAAGAACAACACTTGTAGTATGGTGGGATGAGTATTAACATGAATGTCTTGCTCTGAGCTTGGCCACTAGCCAAGAAGAGAGAGATGGAAGCTATCATGACCTGCATGTTCATAATTTTCTCAAAAATAATCCCTACGTATTGTGGGAAAGAAGATGTATCCCATAGAATATTCACCTATATCCCATTACTATTATATTGGTCTCCTGTTTTCTCCATATTATGCTAATCACCCAGATGTATATTTAGATTCCAACATGGTATTTTTCTCCTTTTCTGTCCCTACATTCCCAAGTTTCTACTGTTTTACTTGATATATTAAGTAACCTATAAAATTTGAAGAGTAACTTTAGAGAATTTATTTTAATTTTTTTAAAAAAATTGTTTATTTGAAAGGCAGAGCTACAGAGAGAGGGAAAGATTGAAGGAGAAAGAGATTTTCCATATGTTGGTTCATTTCTCAAATGGCTCCAATGGCCAGGCCAAAGCTGGGAGCCAAGAACTCTATCCAGGCCTCCCACAAGGGTGACAGGAGCCGTGGTAATTGGGCCATCTTCTGCTGAGTTCCCAAACGCACTAGTAGGTACCTGGATTGGAAGCCTGTTAGCTGAGAGTTGAACCAGCATGGATTCCAATATTGCGAGTGGAGACTTAATTGCACAGCAGCACAACACAAGCCCCCTGAGTTTAATTACTTAATATTTCAAAATTACCCACTAAGGAATATCTAAATTGTCAAGAAACGTTAATCATCTGAGACTCCTGTCTTTTTTAGGATTCAAATCCAAAAGTCTGAAGCAACAGGTGAATGGGTAAATGTTCAATTTGGATGACTGGACAATCTGGATGAAAGAAATATATGTGCTTCCTATGACCGTTTGCTTTTGACATGCAAGGAGGTTAACATTTTTTTATTCTTGCTGTATTTGGAAGAGATTAAACACATGTTTTACAGTGATATGCTCTTAAGAATCTATATGAATTTTAAAAGTCTATTCTCCAAAATCATGAGAAGATGATTAAATCTTTAATAGGTAATTTCCCTAGATACTCTCCCCTCTTTTATGTGATATTGACTAATATTTGTTCAATATTTTGAACACATTGATGTGCTCATTTGATAAGAATCAAATTGTCATCAAAACAAAGAAAAATTGTTCATTTATTATTAAATGAGTAGCAAGATAGTGATTGTTTTGATTACTAAACTGTAATGTTAGAAATTTAAGTTAAGAACAAAATTATGTAAGCATTCTATTTTATATTATATATCTTTTCCCTATAATGTCTTCTGAAATTCTTCTCAGATATGTCATTTGTGTTTTTATCCTGTTGAGTAGTTGTTATTAATTAAAATGCTTTTATCATACATATTTGTATAATTCAATTACTGTCAGGGTTAAAGAGAATATAACTTTCAAATAGAGAAAATTTTAGTTAAATAAATTAGTAAAATAAACTAATAATTGCAAACTGATGGCCTGTATACCATGTTTGGATTGAATATATACTTTATTTGACCTGAATGATGTTAGCCACATAGTATTTTAAATGGTTTGAATGTATTTCCAGTAATTAAAAATTGTGAGATCTTCCATAGACATCCAAATTCCAAGCTTTTAAAAATAATCACATGGTTTGTCAGCACTGAAAACACATTGCCCATAGTAACCATCAGTATACTCGATGGATGGAGGATATGCTACTGTTGTCTAACTACCAAATACATGCCTGCCTTACCTTGCTTTCAGATCCCAAATTTTGTTCAACTGTCCTTTTGATCTCAACTTCATATCTTATATTAATCTCTTATAGTCAAAGTCAATCATAATCATGTTTCTTACCAGTGTTTGAACTGGAGGTGAGTATATACCCCCCATCCCCTTTACCCTTATGAGATGAAAGGAGCTATGTTGGGAACTTCTGGGAAATGTTTTGTTGTTTCTTTTTCTGGATGTTGGCATGTGGCTATCCTACCTAGTACTGCTGGAGTCATGATGAAGGCAAGGGTTATATGTTGAATAAGAGAGAACAAAAAAGGGGTAGCACTGTAGTACAGAAGGTTAAAGCCCTGGCCTGCAGTGCCGGCATCCCATATGGATGCCAGTTCGAGTTCTGGCTGTTCCACTTCAGATCCAGCTCCCTGTTGATGAGTCTGGGAAAGTAGTAGAGGATGGCCCAAGTCCTTGGACTACTGCACCAATGTGGGAGACTCGTAGGAAGCTCCTAGCTCTTGACTTTGGATGGGCTCAGCTGTGGCCATTGTGGTCATTTGGGGAGTGAACCAGTGAATGGAAGACCTTCTCTCTCTCTCTCTCTCTCTCTCTCTCTCTCTCTCTCTCTTTCTCTCTCTGTCTCTACCTTGCTCTATAACTTTTTCAAATAATTAATAAAATAAATATCTAAAAAAAGAGGGAGAGCAAAAAGACAAAATGAATGAAACCTTGGTATTGTGAATGATGTTATTGAACTAGTATGTCAACTCCTGGAGTCACCAAACACTTAGTTGGGATTTCTGTTATAAATCAATGAATTTTCCTTATTGTTTAAGCCATTTGAGTTCAGTTTTCAACTACAACCAAAGTGATAACTAATAAAGTACTCATAACTAATAAATGGTACATGCTTTCCACTTTATGATCGTTGCTAATTTTTTCTTATACTGCCTTGCTTCCCACCTTAACATCACTTCCCTGAATGTATAAATCTTTGTTTTCAAGAGGAGCTTTACCCACAAGAAGTCCTTCTACCTTTGTAGTCTAGGGATCTAGATAAACTCACCCTGGACTCAAAACTAAATTCAGTTCCCAGCAAATCCAGAGTCCACTTATTAATTAACTCTCCTCATTGGAACCTTTTTCTCTATAGAAAAAACAACTTTTAAAAGGTAGTTTAATTGACAGGAGTTTAAGAACGCCCTGCCTTGACCAAGAAATCCTATGTCCTGTAAGGCCACAATCTACTCCTGACCAGCATACCAACCTTTGCTATTTTTGCTTGTTTGTTTTCCTTTGTTTTAATTTGTATCGCTACTCATGAATTTGATGTATGCTTTTTTAACACTGATGAAATGAGAAATGATGTAGGAAACATATATGAGACCCTCTGGGTGATTTGAAGTAAATCACAACCTCCTTGAGTCATCTATAAAATGATAATTGTAATCTTTGAATAGACTATTTGACAGCTTATATCTATTGCAGTGAAAGCCAAATAAACGTTTTATGTAAAGCTCTTTATATGTGCAAGGGTTTACAATAAGTTTGGTCTATTTTATTATTTTATTTTTATTTCTGGTAATGCAATATTTAAACATGTGCCCAAAATAGTAATGTTATGAAACATTGCAAAATGTCAAGTTGCATACTTTATGAGAGCAAAATTCTTTGTAATCAGGATGTTGACCACAAATTCTTCATTTTATGGTCATGAATTAAGTCCTGTTTAGTCATTCCTGAAAATTGTATTTATAAGGCTCCATATATTTGCCATTTTCCATTTCCTCCAGATGTACTGAGTAAACAATCTCTTCACTGTTATTTCCACAGTTTTAATTTGTATGCTAATATTCAGCTATCTAATACACAGCATCAGAGTATCAGGCAGAGAATTCAGTTTGCAAATGTCTTTCATGGTATACTTGTTCCACAAATGTATTTAAATATCTCTATCTTTAACACATTATGGTTCATCCTCTCAAATATAGAACATATTTGGAAACTTACATTGAACAATAAATATACCCTATGGTAAAATAGATGGTATGCTTTGAGATTTATTCTTTTGAGAAAAGTAATAGATAAATGACTCACACATTTGAAAATACTTTTAAATTCATTGTAAAAAAGGCAAAAACTTAAGTTCAAAGACTTTTAGCACTATCTTATTCAAAAGCACAAAGTTCACAACTTGTCAACAAATGTGTAGCAATACAATAGAGTTTGTTAGGCAGCAGTGTAATACACTACACATTACAAGACCATATACATTGCCACAGTGTGCTATTTAGGGGCAGTTATTTTAAAAAATGCTAGTGAATACCTTAATGAATACATTTCCTATTTCACTTATCAGTTATATAGGTAATATTTTTATTTAGTTGAACATTTAGTAAAAATAGACAGTTCTAAAAGTCTTGCATCAATAGAGAATTCACAATCACACTCTTTTTTTTCGACAATCTATTCATGAGTTATGACTGTTGATACACCTTCAAAAACTTGGATTCCAAGCTATAGGCTCCATGTGGGAAAAGAGACTAAGCAAATGTCATTTTAAACTGACAACATTGTTGAAAACACAAGCAAGAGGGTTGTATGATAATGGATTCAATCCGAATAATGAAATTCCCATTCTAAAATGGTTAGATAATAAATGTGTCATTGTTGGAATAGACTTCAATACTGTGGAACAATTTGACAAAGTTCAACAGTGTTGGAGAAAGAAATAGAGTAGAACCAATGTGCCTTAGGTATTAGGTTTCTAAAGCAATTTCAGTCATGGTATGGAAAACCATGATAATTGGTTTATAAATATTCCACTTCTATTAGCAGGAAAAATGGTATTGGCTTTTGTTCACTAAAATAATTGGCATATATATATATATATATATATCATAGATGCCTGGGTTATTCACAAATTTGTGAACAAAATAAGAATGATCTCATAAATTTGTTAGATTTCAAAAGAGATATCTGCTTAACATATTTAAAATAATGCAATGATAAACCACTAGCAGGAAGAAAGTATAATACTCTTGGACCTACTGCTGCCTAAGATGAGCACCGATTTGACATGACAAGCCATATTATTCTCAAATGGCAAGAATGTCAACAATATCAAAACAAGCTACATTCTGCAATAACAAAAACATATTGTCAAAAGTGTAATGTAATAATTTTTAGAGGTTTTTCCTCCTTTTCACCAAAAATAATTATTAAACAGACCATGAAAATCACTTCTTGTATATTGTGTAACGTATGAAATGATATCATATCTTCCTAATGTTCTGTTCATAGGAAAGCTATATATGTAAAGGAAACTACTTTGTTCCAGTGTTCTATTTACATAACAATGTATAGTTAAGTTCTGAATCATAATAAAGGATGTATAAGCTCTATATTATGATTTATAAACTATTTTAATGCACTTACGTCAATTTCTGTGAAATATTTAGGAAACTTGGGATTTAAGGATTAAGGGGCTGTGCTCCTGAAGAATACATAAGGAGATATATGTTCTGTACTTAAAGGGTTAACAAAATGCAACTCTCATCAATTCAACAAATCAGAAGATTTCATTTATGACATTCATATGGTTGCTCATGCTAAACCCTAGAACTCATTTCCGATTCCTATGCCTCCCTCAACTGCAACATCTAATCAGTCAGCAATTCTAACAATTTTATGAGCTAAATATTCCTCACACGTGTACCTTTTTTTTAAGGTAATTAGCATTGTCCCCCTCCTGTAACTTGACTTCTGCATGTATCATAAGATTTTTATCACACACTTATTCCTTTTTATGCAATATTCAAGTCATGAGGAATATATTGTAGTGCAACAAAAAAATCTGATTTTCTACATACCTATGGCTTTATTTGACTTTTTTATCTGACATTCCTCAACTGCCAAATGATGTTTCCTTTTCTAAAATTATATCTTAACACAATGCACAAACCTCAATTATAATAGCTTTCAATTATAAGGCTGTATCTGTGTGTATGACTTTATTATTAGAGTTTATGAAGGAATATCTTAAAGGCAAGGATATTATCAGAGTCATCATGAAATACCCAGGAAAAAAGTAGCAATTACTATGAACTAAAATTTAATATCTCACTCAATATTTAACTGATATAGTAACATTAATTATATATAAATAAAAATAATTCCCATTTAGCAGATTGAAAGTAGAATTGTCAATAGCAATAATAGATGCCCAAGGATAGAACAATATTATATTCAAGCATTCATTCTTATCCTCAAACAGTTGAAGCATCATTAAACAATAGGATGAAAGAGATAAAATCTAAAAAAATATTTTAATGAAATATGAAATATGTTTACTCCAGGAAAAGTAAAAGGAAGGATTTACTGAGGAATATTTTTAACGAGAAGAAAGTTAAACACATTTTTAAAAAAGGACTGATGCTAAAAGGAACTATTAACCATAAAGTTTATAAGCATGTGAGTATATTCAAACAGCATCATTTGTATAAAAGGCCTAAAATTATTAATGAGCAATGAGCATGAAAATCAGGATAAAACTAAAATACTTTATAACAACAATGTTAAGTGGTAAGGGATACAATATATATAAGAGTCAAACCACTGCAAGTTATTTTATTATTTGATTATAGAAATATTAAGTATGTTGGCCGGCGCCATGGCTTAACAGGCTAATCTTCCGCCTTGCGGCGCCGGCACACCGGGTTCTAGTCCCGGTTGGGGCGCTGGATTCTATCCCAGTTGCCCCTCTTCCAGGCCAGCTCTCTGCTATGGTCCGGGAAGGCAGTGGAGGATGGCCCAAGTCCTTGGGCCCTGCACCCGCATGGGAGACCAGGAGAAGCACCTGGCTCCTGGCTTCGGATCAGCGAGATGCGCCGGCCGCAGCGGCCATTGGAGGGTGAACCAACAGCAAAAAGGAAGACCTTTCTCTCTGTCTCTCTCTCTCTCTCACTATCCACTCTTCCTGTCAAAAAAAAAAAAAGAAATATTAAGTATGTATTTATTAAGTTTTACTAGTAACTTGCAAAGGATGTAAATAAAAGTTATTTTTCTAGACCTGCAAATGAAATACAGAAGTATAGAGAAAAAGGTGTTATTTCAAAGGAAGGGAGAAAAACAAAAAGAACAGAACTAGAATATTAACTTTAAAATTTGCAATTAGATGGTAGAATATTCCCAAATACCTTAGCAAGATGTATGGTCAGGAATTAGATGGCATAGGTTGTTATATTGAAAAAGTTCTATCATGGACATTTACTTTGGCATTGATGCTCTGAGAAGCCAAATAATTATATACAATCATATATAACATATACAAACAAATCAATATTCTAAAGTCCATTAAATGATGCCTTAATGTGTTTAATATTTTGAAAATGTTTAGATTATAGTCCTGTGCAAGAAATTATGATTCTAAGCCTTCTGTATAATATGATTTATTTTAAAATGTATTAACATTTATTAGTGCATAAAATAGACGAAAGCATTGGTAAAATATTAACAGAAGTTGTTTTGTTTTGTTTTGCTTTGTTTTTGAGAGGCAGAGTTACAGAAAGACAGGAAAAGAGCTAGAAAGACAGAGTTCCCATCCCCTGGTTCACTCTCCAAAAGCCCAAGGCTGGGCCAGGGCTGAAGACAGGAGCCAGAAACTTGGTCTCCCAAATATGTGTCAGAGACCTTAGCCATCATCACTGCCTCTTGGGGTCCACATTGGCAGAAAGATGGAGTCAGGTGCTTGGAGATGGGTATTGAACCATGAGATTCCCAAGAAGTATGTGGAAGTCTAGACCAGAGTCTCAATTGGTAGGACAACTACCTAGCCACTGAAGTCATTTTTGAATGTTGAATCATTGAGTGGTCCACTTTTTCCTTCTGCATACCTTTTTGACAATTATATCATGGAATGTATCATTTTGTAATGACAAAATATTTTTCTGAAAATAGAAAAGTATTGCTATCTTTCTGAAGCAGAATTTGTAGCATACTTCAAACATCCTTCCTGTGTTATATAATTTAGTTGAGTTTAACGTTGTCAAGATAATTTATGTTTGCACATTTCTTTACAATTTTTTGTAGATATGTGTGTATGTATTTGTAACTGCATATGAATTTTAGAAGCTCCCTAAGGGGTTTAATCCCCTTTTTAAATATTAGGAGATTACTAGGAGATTATTCAGAAATACTTTCAATATCCTGGAATTTAAAACTTGGCTAGGGGCTTGTTTTTCAGAGCCTGTGTTCTCTGTGCCAATTTCACAAAATGTGTACAAAATTCTGAGATATTTCCTAATTGTATGAAGCAGTGTATATAGGGGTACAACAATAGTGATGGTTCAGTTTGGTTATGGATATAAATATGCACACAGGCATCTCAGTCTCAGTTCATACCTTCCTAACACATATAGCACACCCAGGACAAGAAGTTGTCCAGATGCAAGTCCTTAGCAATAACCACAGATGTAAATAACATTTAATAAATGAGAAACATCCCCATGTCCTTGACATTGCAACTTCTCATCCATTTCCCAACACCATTAAACACATTACCAAATCTCATGAGAAATGATTGAAGTTTTTATTTTCTGTTTTCAACTTTTAAAGAGTAGAGGGGGAAATAAAACAGCCAGATGGGGCAACTGCCATTTCATACTCGGCACAATGTTCCAGCCACCTGCGGTAGCCACCATGTCGTGGGCCCTACTTTCTGTGCTCTGGCTGACCGTTCAAACTCAAGGTAAGCACAAATACATTGCTGTTTTTTATAAAAGTCGAATTATTTGATGAATGCTTGAAATACCCTTGTGAAATGACATGTGCTCCCCTGATGCTAACATTATGCCTTCTTGCATTTTGGTATATTCTCTATTTCTCTTTATAAAAGCAAACTGTATGCAGTTGGTCCCCCGTATCCTTGAATTGTGCATCTACTTAGTCAACCAACCTAAGAGCAAAACTATTCAAAAAATAATTACATCTGTATTGAACATATACAGATTTTTCTTGTCATTGTTCTTTAAATACAATATAACAACTAATTACATAGCATTAGGTATCATAAGTAATCTAGAAATTATTTAAAGTATGGGGAGGATGTACATAGCTTAAATGTAAAAATTATGACATTTGATCTAAGAAACTTGAACGTACACAAATTTTTCTATTTGATGGGTGCCTGAAATCAATCCACTATGGATATTGAGAAATGCTTCTCAATCATCAATCTCTCTGTCATCTATCAACCATTTATCTATCTACCTATTTCCAATCTGTATCTATTTCTATATCTATCTAGACATATAACTTTTTGAGTGAAATATTTTAAATAACAAAATAAAACATATACTCTAAAACTTATCATAATCTTTTTTCAAATATTATGTATTTTAATGATATCAAATTTTATGTTTGCATAGATTTCCCAAAATAGGTGAACCAAAAATTGCTTAATGTTAGTATCATTACTTCTTTTTAATAGTAACTAAATTTTTGTTAACATCTTCATAAATTAAGGCTTTAAAAAATCTGTTATGGGATATTTCATTGAGAAAGCTTTTCAGAAGTGGAATGACAGTGTCAAAAGGATTAGTCCTGGGAAAATAACTCTTTATTTGTTTATTGCTGATTGTTCATAGATAAACCTCACAGGCTCAGCCTTCCCTCTTATTCTTATAAATGATCTGTCTGTGCCAGCTTAGAACCTCCATTAGTCCTCCAGAGATTTTCCACCCTCATTCAAGAACATTAATAACTTCCCGCTCCTATTTTTTCCTACTGTTTACTAAATCGTTCCCATCAGCATACAAAAATGCTCCCAACTTAAAATGAATATCCTTCTATTTCCTCCTTTGTCAGTTACAGCCTATTTTTATTCTTTCAAATCTGCAGCAAAAATCCTCAGAATCGACACACTCTTTCTCCAGTTGCTGTCTTCTCACTCACTCACATCCTGCTCAGTTTCATTCCCACCTCCCCACTAAGACTCTAGTCTTATGAATCCAGTGGGGTTAAATCCATTGTTCATTTATTTTGGACTTTTTCCCTTTACTTTCTTCTTTCCTTTCCTTTTCTTCTTTTTTTCATTTTTTCCTTCCTTCCTTCTGTCTTCTCTTTCTCTCCCCCTCTCCCTTTCTTTCCTTCTTTTTTGTTCTTCCTTTCACTTCTCCTCCTCCTCGTTCTCTCTCCTTTTACACACCATCTTTTGGTGTATACCCAGCCACACCCTCATTATTCCTCTTTATTGATTCCTTCTCTTCTCCTAAATGCCCTAATGTTGGAAAACCCCAGGTTTCAGTCCTTGATACTCTCTTCATTCTCAGAAACATTAAGTCATTTGATGACCAGTCTAACCTTTTAGAATTAAATACCATGTGCAAGAGAACAACGCCTTACTTTTTGCTTGCACGTTGAAATGCTCTTTTTATTTCTGACAAACCCGTGCAGGTGCTTAGTACACATCTCAAAACAGCAAGTCCATGGCCTTTCCCCACAAATCAATCCCGCCTTATCACTCTCCAAGTCTTTCAATGTCAAATCTCTGCTCAAAGCAAAACCTTGAGATCCTTCCTGATTCCCCTCCCTCTTTCAAGTTCCTTATCTAATCCTTCACCAATTCTGTTGATTCCACTTTTACAACATAACCTCAATTTGGCAACTTCTTATTGCTACGTTGTCATTTTTTACTCAAGTCGCCATCATCTCTCTCACAGAATGTTGTAATACCCTATTAAATGATCTTCTAATTCTACTCTTGTTCCTTTACAGGATATTCTTAACAGAGCAGACTGTCATCCTCTTCTGTTAAGATCAGTTTATTCATTTGAAAGGAATAGTGGCATAGAGAGAAGGAGGGAGGGAGGGAGAGAGGGAGGAATGGAGGGAGGGAGGGGGAGAGAGAGAGAGAAAATCATCTACCCACTGGTTCACTCCCCAAATGCCCAACAACAGCTGGTTTAGACCAAGGCCAAAGTGAGGAGTGAGGAACTCCATCCAGGTCTCTTATATGGGTGACAAGAACCCACATACTTGGGCTTCATCTACTGCTTCCCAGGCACATTACTAGGAAGCAAGATTGGATATGCAGGGCAGCCAGCATTTGAACCAGGCTTTCAGATATAGGTTGCAGGTATCCGAAGTAGCCTTGTGACTTCTCTGCTCCGAAGTTTCCGTGGTTTTCATTATGCCCATAGTAAAAGACAAAGTTTTTAAGAGTCTCTTAGGTCCAGTACAATCTATTCTTCACCATAAGCAATCTACTTGCATCTTTCATTATTCTACTCTCACTTCACTTCAGCTACGGGCCTTATGGATTCTTAAACACCCTCTCCATGAGAATTCCATATTAGGACATTATTAATGTTTCTTCTGTCTGGAACTTCATGTTCCCAAAGATAATCAGATTCATTGTTTTATCTTTGTGAAATCTTGGCTCAAATTGGACTTTCTCAAAGTGCAACCCAGACTGCCCATTTTAGAATCGCAACACTCACCTCTGCCCAAGTATCCACAATCTCTTTATTCCAGTATATTTCATCATCATGGCACTTAATCACCTTCTAACTTGTTGATAACTTAAGTGTTGTAACATATATATTGTATTTTTTTTAAAAAAATCTAAGATGGTGAGTTGCTTACTGCCTAAAAAAAGAATATTATATTATTTTTGTTCTATGTAAAGAAAAAAAAAACTGGGCAGTGATTTGAGATATTATAGTTAAATAAGAGTATAGTATTGACCCAATTATCTCTATTTCTTAAGTGAAGTAAGGTTTTGAGTATTAAGATGTTGAAATTTCACTAGAATGGTTTTGACTTTCATTAAAAGGACTCTATCAGATTTGTGTTTTCATTTAAGAAACTTGGAAAGGCCTTTGGCTCAAGAAAATTGTAATCTAGGCTGGCGCCGAGGCTCACCTGGCTAATCCTCCACCTGCGGCGCCGGCACCTGGGTTCTAGTTCCAGTTGGGGCGTCGGATTCTGTCCTGGTTGTTCCTTTTCCAGTCCAGCTCTCTGCTGTGGCCCAGGAAGGTAGTGGAGGATGGCCCAAGTGCTTGGGCCCCTGCAGCCACATGGGAGACCAGGAGGAAGCACCTGGCTCCTGGCTTAAGATCAACGCAGCGCGCTGGCTGTGGCGGTCATCTGGGGGGTGAACCAATGGAAGGAAGACCTTTCTCTCTGTCTCTCTCACTGTCTAACTCTGCCTGTCAAAACAAAACGAAAATAAAATTGTAATCTATTCCTAGAAAGTGAGCCTAAAGTCAAATAAGCTTACAGAAAAAGTTTACAGGTAGGAAAACAGATATTTTAGGGAGTTTTCCGAAATTGGAAATCAGTGCTAGAGTTGGTATTATATAGAGAGGTTATGAAAATTCACTCTAATTTCAAGTCCCCAATTCTTTCCACTAGTAAGATATATTCTCTTTTGATAAAAGAAAATTTACTAATAGATTTCTAGACTTCCTGTTTTAGTATGAAATGAACCTTTCTCAGGATAGCTTCACAGCAGAGCTTGCGAACTGACTAGGAGAGAATCCCAGCTTTGCTACTTTCCTTCAGATTCTCATGTATCAACCAGGTGGATAATTGCTTTGTTTCTTTAGGCTCACTCTGTCACATTAAGAAAACTGTCCCAAACACATATGATGTATGAAATGTTAGCATTTAAATATGTGACTGACTTTTATGGGTGATTGACCAGTTAAAAGAAAAATAGAAAATATATGCTGCCGTCTTCCTGGAATGGTGCTAAATATTTTGTATATGTTACCTTATTTAAGTTTTACAGTGGACTCATCACAGATAATAAATGATTCAAAGGCAACATGCCTTCTACAGGGTCATTTAGCTAGGACATAAGACCGCACCTTTTAGCTCCATGAACCATTCTTTTCCTACTGTTGGTAAATAATGGAAATCCTTCTATCTAATGTAATTTTAAGTACATTAAGAATACTGTGTCTACAGTTTTCATAATTACTCTCTGATGCTTTAAAATCTGAGAGGACAGCAAAATTTTCATTTCTTGTGAAACCTAAAGACTTGAGAGAAAAACGCTAATGAGAGAGCATTTATGATTTATTGTTATTTTGAGGAATTTAACTGCTAGTACAGTCCTACCTAAGAATGAGGTATTATCTGCATATGAAAAAAACCTGATATTTGGAGTGAGTAGTCAAGGGGATTACAACACACAGGTCAAAAAATGCATTTTTTTAAGTAAATTAGACAGTTCAGAGAACAACCACAGGTTTGAAGAGGACTATAAGTGAAGAGGAATGCAATAAACCAAGGCAAATTCCAGGTTCCCGTGGCCCTGTTCTTGTTCTGAAACTTACCTTTTCTGAGTATGGGGTTCCAGAGCATGCATTCACAGAGAATATCCAAGGAATTGTTTCATCCTCTGCATGCTTTTCCACCAGGGCAAGAGAGAGCAAACGGAAGGTTTCTGTCAAAAAGCTAAAGCAAGGGAATCGCCTTGCTCTTGGTGTTCCTTCTCTGATTGGCAACTGAGTCTTCACTGCTCTTTGAAAAAAAAAAAAGAAAAAAAAGCTAGGGGAAGCAAAACACAACAATTCAAAAACAAAAGTCTTTAACTCCTTTATAAAATGTTCTCTCTCTTTCTATAGCAATAGCCATAAAGCAAACTTCTGAACTAAAACTCCATGAAATAGTTCATCCTACAAAACTACACAGTTTACACAAAAGAGAGATCAAGAACAATGGGCCAGAGAAGCATGGTGAAGAGGTAAGCGATGTGCCTGACTGGGGTGGATTTTGTAATCGTAGAACAAACAATAAGGAGCCTTTGCACTTGGAGAAGCAATGTCACTGTCACCGTCCAATCTACTGCTTCATCTTGCAACGATTTATGTAGCTTCCCTTTGTCAAGAGACAGCTCAGAATTTCTCCAAAAGCTCTTACAGTAAAGCCAAAGGCAGTAAACTGCTTCACTTAATAAGAAAGGATAAAGCTGCTTGGACATTTCTCCAGGAAAGAAAGAAAAGGAGTTCAGGAGAGGCAGCCGTTTCTATGGAGATGTTTCTTTCTAGCCTCACCAAACCATCTGCCCTGCTCTACACCCTGATTCCCCAGAGAACTGCTTTTTCTCAGCCGGTTTGTCATTAATGAAGAATTCAACTTAATCTTAGTAATCAAGTAGATTTTTAAATTTATTAAGTACATTAACACTTTGACTATGATATTGCTAATATTTCCTCATTTTGTAGCTTTTATCATATTTAATTCTTGGTAGCCTTTTGCCTGGTTTTCTTCAGTGTATTTTGTTTGTTTTTAAAATAAGAAAAATACATGTCTCATTATTATGCTATAGGGGCACTTGGGTTCACAGAACAGTATACTGTACAATAAAGTAAATGATATTTCCTGTCTTACAGATTAAAGTTAGCTTAATCTGTAAGGGTTATTACAATGCAGCTGTCATTTTTTTAAAGTCCATCTTAATATAAAATTTATTTTATTTTATATATTGTAAAGGCATTATATATATATATATATATATTTGCAACTATCCTAATATATACTATTTATATTATGGTTATTATTTTTTAAAGATCTTATTTATTTATTTGAGAGGTAGAGTTACATACAGTGAGAGGGAGAGACAGAAAGATCTTCCATCTGCTGGTTCACTCCCCAAATGGCCACAATGGCTGGAGCTGTATCGATCCGAAGACAGGAGCCAGGAGCTTCTCCTGGATCTTTGACACAGGTACAGGGGCCCAAGTACTTGGGCCATATTCTACTGCTTTCCCAGGCCATAGCAGAGAGCTTGATCGGAAAAGGAGCAGCTAGGACTAGAACCAGTGCCCATATGGAATACCAGTGCCACAGGCAGAGGATTAACCTGGGCCATGGGACCAGCACCTGTGGTTATTTTTGATAGGCTTAGAAGTATAAATTGTTTGATGTAATAATGTCTTTAAATATTTTCAGGAAAGATATGAATCTGAAATTAAGTATCAGATTAGATTAAATGGAGAAGAAATAATTCTTCAGCTACAGAAAACCAAGTAAGTTGTACTTCCTAAATGTCTCATCACTGGATTGCATTAAAAGAATGTGGGGAAAAAAATCTGTGGTTTTAGATAGACGACATGAAGTATAATGAGCTTTAGATGAATTTAGTTGTTGCTAATGTTATTTAAGAAGATTTGTGCATTCCCTGCACATTATAATCAAAGTGTAAGCATAGAGAGCTCCAAATATCAGTGAGTTATTCCTTAACCTGAGAACATACATAGAAACTTGAATCTTTGGTGCAATTTACATTACTTTTATAAGAATATATGTCCAAGGCTGATTCAGGATTCACAGCCTTGAGATAGTTTCCAGGGGATGGAGTTCTGTCGAGTTAGAAGCACTTAGTAAACTCCCCTCTGTATGCAATAGTCCCTGATGGCTGTTATCAAAAATCCTTCCAAAGATTCTACAGGGGTTAGGTTATAGACAGAGAATCTGCAACTGAAAAGTAACTGGGAGGATTTCTTCCCTCAGATCTAAAAATTGTAACTAATGCCTTAATTTATTTCAGCAGCAGGGTTCCAATCTTGGGAGAGGATCATGGGTTAGAATGTCAACTATTTCTTCCTGTAGACACTATTATTCTTCACTACTGAAGATCATGTTGGGAAAAAAAAAATCAGCTTTTATTTCCACCTTGAATGTATTTTGCAGCTTTCTGCTTTTCTACAGGCATCTCCTTGCTCCAAACTACTCTGAAACTTACTACACACCCAGAGGAGAGGAAATCACCAGAAGCCCTCAGAACATGGTAATGCCTGCATGCTTTCTGGGATCTTCTACTTACTTTATAAAATTCAGAAATCCAAAATTCATAAAAAATCATAGTGCTGGAAAGTGAGGTGCTCTTCTGAGACCAATGAAATGACAGATGGGAAATTACAGTCAGCTTTTAAAAGGTTGTAGCAATAGGCTTCCAAGGGTCACAGCCTTAGAAGGAAACAGAATTCCACTCGCTCCTAAACCATTTTATCCACAAATCAGAAATGTCTTTTGCAGCCACATGAGATTTCATGTCATAACTATTTTCTGAAGACAATTTTTTTTTTAAACAGGCAGAGTGGACAGTGAGAGAGAGAGAGAGATGAGAGAAAGGTCTTCCTTGCCATTGGTTCACCCTCCAATAGCCGCCGCGGCCGGCACACTGCGGCGCACCGCACTGATCCAAAGCCAGGAGCCAGGTGCTTCTCCTGGTCTCCCATGGGGTGCAGGGCCCAAGCACTTGGGCCATCCTCCACTGCACTCCCGGGCCACAGCAGAGAGCTGGCCTGGAAGAGGGGCAACCGGGACAGAATCCGGCACCCTGACCAGGACTAGAACCCGGTGTGCCGGCGCCGCAAGGCGGAGGATTAGCCTATTGAGCCACGGCGCTGGCGACAAATTGTTTTTTATCATTGTATCAGTAACAAAAAAATTAATATTTTTTCTATTTGCTTAAATTACTGTTCTGTGCACCAATGCCAGGGTCCAATGCCATACTAGTTGTTAAATGTACAGAATCATGGCATATACAGCAGGGAAGAATAGGAAGAGATACAAAACAGCTTAATCAAGTGGTGTTCCTAAGCTAAGAGTTTCTCAGAGCCATCTCCATGACATCCTAAACACCGTCTCCCTTAAAACAGATTAAAGCAAAGATTTTGCCACAGATGGTGCCTTGTTCCCTTCTTTCTTCATAATGTTCATTTTGTAGATACTAAAGTTTTTTCCAGCATTGTCTTCAGAGGAAACTATTTGATAAATGAATTTATGCTCAAGTGTAAATGGCTAATGATGGGTTAATGTAGTACATTTTCCCAAGACTTCTATAGAAAATGTTTCTGATAACAGGGTTTCTTCCAAAGTATAAAAGAATCATACATGCACAAATAGAATTTCAGGCCCTGAGGCCTGCCAGTTTGTTTTGAACCAGAGGTTGTTGATTTACTTTTTTAGATCATTTCGCATAAGTGGCCCCTACTTTGCTGATATGGGCTTACAGCCATGTGTGGATTTTGGGGACTGCTAAAAGGATTCCTAATATACCAATCAGAATGGAGAATTGAACCAGCTAATCTGAGGAGCTCAGGAGTGGTAGTGTGGCCTCTCGAGAATTCAAGTCAGCAAAAATGAATACCTCATTCTACTAATTTGTGATGCACAGAGACTTTTGTACCCAGCATGGGGTAATAAAATGGAAGAGCCCAATAGGAACACTGTGAAAACAAAGGGAATTGGCTAATTCAGAGAGGCAACATCTGCTTTTACCATGGGCCCTATTGGGTTTGACCTCTCTGGACTTTCCTGTGGGGTAAATTAGTGTCAGAAAAACATCTCAGCAACCACACATGTAGTTTCCCCATTCAGCTATGGAGCAATTCAGAAAAATCTCTGAAGTTCTCACTTTTTGTTTGTTTGTCTCTGAAAACTGGTTTGACCCCACCAGCCAGTTTTTGAACTTTCCTATGTAATTGTGATGGCAGTTTTACCCACAATTCTGATTTATAATAATAATATTATTATTAATAATGCATATATTTGTATAACACACACATAGAGAAAAAGAGAAAGAGAGACCATAATTTCTTTTTCCTACTCCAGGAACACTGTTACTATGAAGGACTCATCCTAAATGAAAAGAGTTCTGTTGCCAGCATCAGTACCTGTGATGGGCTGAGGTGAGAACCACTATCAAAACAAGTAAAGAGCAAGCATCATTTTGTTAGGTCTGAAGATTATATCCTATTACTTTGGTAAATTTTTCTCCATCACTAAAATGCTGAATTTCAGTGTTGAAAGGGAAGAACAAACAATTACGCTGACAATAATTTAGAATGCACTGCTCTAAGAGAAGTCAGGTCTAGTTATGCTTAACCAAGAGTTTCAGACATGGGACACTGAGGGTATCTGGATCAGTTTCCAAGCATATCCACCCCAACGTTTGAAATAATTGTATGTTATTACTCAGTGATTCTACCCTGTAAATGTTCAGTTGAGCTTAATTGTTAAAATTGCCTGTGTTTCTGTTTACACTTTGTAGTCCTTGCCAATTCTGGAAAATTTGGAAATAAAAAAAGCAGAAATAAGAAAATAACAACTACTACATAATTTAGCACTGAGTGATTTCTATTACTAATGTTTTGTCATGTTTGCAGCCTTTTTTTCATATAGGCAAATATATATTTTACCTGATTGAAATGTGAAATAAAATGTATAAGTATTCTTCCAAAATGGTTCATATTTAACAAATGTCCCAAGTCTTCCTCATATCATAAAATACCTTCATATATATATATACATATATATTACATATATATATGTTTTATTTTATCTATTTAAAAGGCAGAGTTACAGAGAGAAAGGAAGGGAGAGGGAGAGAGAGAAAGAGAGGTCTTCACTCCCCAAATCACTGCAACAGCTGGGGATGGGCCAGGCTGAAGCCAGGAGATGGGAGCTTCTTCCAGACCTCCCATGTAGATGCAGGGGCCCAAACACTTGGGCCATCTTCTGTTTTCCCAGGAAGATTAGCAGAAAACAGAAAGACAGGGCTCCAGTCTGCTCATTCACTCCCTAAATATCCACAATGGCTGGGGCTGGGCTAGCCCCAAAGCTGGGAGCTGGGAACTCAACCTAGCCCTCCCATGTGGGTTGCAAAGATCTGATTCTTTGCATTATGACTGCTGTCCCCAGGCATCTGCATTATCAGGAAGCTGCAGTCAGAGGCTGGAGCCTGGTCTCAAAGCCAAGTTCCTCAGTGTGGGATATGGGCATTACAGCTGCTAAGCAAAAAAGATGGATTCTTTCAACTGCTACTAGTCCTAACTAAGTTATCACTCAGGCTTACCTGCTAATCTATTCTTCTCTTCTGGGCTTCTTGTTATCTATATATTCCTGTATTGTTTTCTCATTATATTCCTAAGATCTGCCAAGAAATATCTGTTAAATGGATAAATAAACAATGGAAAAATATTTTTTTGGAAAAAAATTATGTGTTGCAATCCCAAATTTGTCTTTGTAATTCTCTGTTCCAAATTTTCTGAGTACATAAGTTAGGCTTCAAATTATGACAAATATCAATTATAACTTAAATTCGTGAGAGATAGTGGAAAGGTCGATGAGTGAAGGCTGTATGTGTGAGATTGGGGCAGAGGGAGGTGTCGATCCCTTCTGAGCACTGAAACACAAGTGTCTGCACCTCACAGAGGATACTTCACACATCGTGGTCAAAGATACCTGATAAAGCCCCTGAAAAGCACAGACCAGAAAGAACATGCAATCCTTACATACGACCGAGAGGAACTGCACCCAGCGAATCACACGTGTGGCGTGAGACATGTTGGCAGGAAGCAAGGTCGTGTTCGAATTTCTAGGTCACCCAAAAGTACAGAGGTAAGCAGAGTTTTATTTATTTGCGGTTTTAATTTCTCTCTGGGGAAAAGAAATCTCTTTGTAAGCTTTTGGATAGTTCAGGATAAAGTTAATTTTAACCATGTTCTCTTATCCTTTATAAAGCAAGAAGACTTTCTTCAGGCACAAAAATACCTTGACCTGTTTTTGGTGCTGGATAATGCCTTTGTGAGTATGAAATGTGTGAACCCTTGGCTGGTTTAGTCCATTTTTAAGTTGACTTATCAAGTTAAAGCAAACAGAGAATCTTTCTTGTTAATAAGGTAGTTTGTCCGCCTGATTGTCTTGTCAATTCTACCTGCCTGTCAGCAATATTTTCAATCCTTTCTTCCACTTAATGTCTACCTGTCACCAAATATTCAGAACTAGCAATATACCAGGGGACTTCAAAATATTCAAAATATAATCAAAATGTGTTTGTTTCTATGCATAACTTTTTAAAGATTCATTTATTTTATTTGAAAAGCAGAGTTACAGAGAGGCAGAGGCAGAGAGAGAGAGAGAGGTCTTCCATCATCTAGTTCACTCCCCAGAGGCCCAGAATGGCTGGAGCTGTGCCGATCTGAAGCCAGGAGCAAGGAGCTTTCTCTGGGTCTCCCATGTGGATGCAGGGGCCCAAGGGCTTGGGCCATCTTCTACTGCTTTCCCAGGCCATAGCAGAGGGTGGGATCGGAAGTGGAGCAGCCAGGACTCAAACCAGCACCCATATGGGTGCACTGCAGATGGCGGCTTTATCCACTATGCCACAGAATCGGCCCCTTATTCATAGCTTTTAATACTATACATTTCCCATGACATTTTGAAGACCCCTTGTAGGTATGGATTTCCAAATGTTCTTGCAACAACAAATCTTATCTCCTAATTTCAGTTTCCGTGAACTTTTTATAGTTCCCTCACAGTTGATAACAGAGAGTAATAGGAAATCAATTAAAAATAGAAATTAACAGAATGGCTTATTAAATATTTTAGCATTACAATATTAATATACTTAATATAAATATTATATGAATGCAGAATAGGCATAAAGTATATATTTATAACTTAAAATGTGTATTTATATATAGGAAAACTACTGGAATCTATTTGTCTACCTAGAAAATATCATCCTATAAACTAGTTTTAATAATTGAATTGGTTTAAAGATTTAAATTATTAATTTGGCTTATTCAACTGAAAACTAAAAACATTGAAATTTTATATGAATGCATCACTTTTCTTTTATCAAAGCACTCTTTTATTTAAGAGAGAATTTGTGAAAACACAGAATTTTCATAATGTAGGCATGGAATAAGTAGATATCAATTATATTAACACATATAATTTTCTTGAAATGTGAAATTCTATATCCCATCAGCTTTCTCACTTTGATTTGCTATTTCAATTATGCTTTGTGTTTTGTATTTTACAGTATAAGATCTATGAGGGAAATCTAACCCGGATGAGAAGTTTTGTATTTGATGTTGTGAACCTACTCAATGTGGTAAGATATTGGTCGTGTAAACGTGTTCATGGTGAGCCTCCAGCTTTCTTGTGATTTCACCAGTCAGGGTCACAGTGCCCTGTGGCCAGCAGTTCTGGTAAATTTTAGCAGGATAAGGCTCGCATCAAGGTAAAACAACACACATCAAAGCAAAGGTAATTCCTAGCATTTCTATTTTCAAAATGGAAATTTATCATTTGTAGTCTGTTAGTCAATCTATCACTTGTGGTCAGCCAAAACTCTAAAACATTTTCATAAAGAGATAGTAAACATTTTCATGAAGAAAAATGCTCTTTCCACAGATTTTTGAAACCATAGATGTCAAAGTGGCCTTGGTAGGCATGGAAATCTGGTCTGATAGTGATAAGATAAAAGTGGAACCCAGCATAGGCACCACGTTTAACAACTTCCTGAGATGGCATCAATCTAACCTGGGGAAAAAGATGATCCATGACCATGCTCAGCTTCTGAGGTGAGCGCATACAGATAACTGGCCAGGTCCCTGTGTAGGCAGAATCTTACCTCCCCAATCAGATGTCAAGTGCCTGATATTCTGCCATTAGCAATTCACTTTTGAGATTATTGAAGGTCCATGTCAGATCAATAAAGTGAGCTCTTAGATGTGAGATAACCAGCTATGATCATTATAATGCTCTGGGATAACAGAAGCTTCTCTGGGGTTTAATGAATACAAAAGGGCTCAGTCAGCAAGGGTAATCTATAGCATAACAGAAATGGTTCTAAGGACTCAGAGTGTGACCATGTGTCTGTCACTTTCATGCAGTGGAGCTGCCTTCAGCAACCGACGTGTTGGGATGGCAGCATCAAATTCCTTGTGTTCCCCATCCTCTGTTGCTGTTATTGAGGTTTGTAAGCTTGTGGTCAGTCTCCCTGTGATTCTGTATCCTCTATGAATAATACCATATACAGAGTTGCCACAGTAAGGATGTGGAAAATTAATTGACAAATATTCTTTACGGCCTGGTTCACTTGGAAACTTAGTAATAATTAGTTTAATAAATATTTATTGAGCACTGATACTGTGATTGCATTCATAGACCCTAGTCACTTCAAATGTTCACTCAACATCTTGTAATAAGTAAAAGCAGGCAAAATAACTAAATGATTTATTATTTTTCATCTCTCAAGCTATGTATTTAAATACTACACATGGGCAAAAATTGAGAAATAACCAAATAAAATAAGAAGTGATAAACATTTCTATTTTTCCCCCAGGCTGGAAAAAAGGATAATGTAGCTCTTGTGGGAGTGATGTCGCATGAGCTGGGACATGTACTTGGTATGCCTGATATTCCATATTTCACCAAGTGTCCCTCCGGCAGTTGTGTTATGAATCAGTATCTGAGGTGAGACTATGTCACTCTAGAGAAAAATCATTTTCCAACACTTCAATTTCAATAATGCAGATGCAGTTATATATTTGTATGTTAGATGGATATATTTTAACCAAATACTGCATTCCCTGTTAGTTCAAACTCCAGTCTCTTTGTGCACATTTTTTTTTTATCAGTTATAAGGATTGCTTCTTTAAGATTTCCAAATATGCCAACATGGAGTTTATAAGTATGGTGACCTTATTATTTTAATTTAAAATAATTTGTCTTGATTGATGTCACAATCTCTAAAAATATTAACCTATTAAGGTGCCAACAGTATCTTCATATATCTCTATCATCAATCAGCAAATCAGTCCATTTTATATACTTATTAATTACCTGTTAATGTTGGGTGTTCTGCAAGGACTGAGAATAGAAAACTGAATAAAACACATTTTTCAGTGCTTACAAGTTAAGAGTAATGTGTCCATAGAACCCAGAATACTGACATTGCTTCCCTGTACTGCTTCAGTCTTATCATCACTTACCTTTCCTTCTTTGTGGGAGGTGAATGGGTGATAACAAATGGCTACATTCATCACTGTTATCATTTAAAATGGTACTAAATACACACAGGAATGTAAATTATTCCAATTCTACAACTGGATATGTAGGAAGAATATTTCTGATTAGCATAATGTGCACGTTTGATAACCCACCATATATAATATAGTATAGTCCAGAAATTACTGAATTTGGAATTGCTGATGAACCTGTTAGGTAAGTCAAATTCTCATGCTGATCATACACAAGTTACCAAATTTTATAACATGCTGTTCCTGAGTTTTCTTCTGCTTACAGTTCAAAATTTCCAAAGGATTTCAGTACTACCTGCCGCTCACATTTTCAAGAATACCTTTTATCTCGAAAACCAAAGTGCCTACTGGAACCTTCAGTTTCTAAAAATATAACAAAACCAGTGTGTGGGAACCAACTTCTGGAAGTGGGAGAAGAATGTGACTGTGGCTCTCCTAAGGTATGAAGTTCAAAACTTAGGGAGTTACTGGGACGTAGGAATTCTGTACTTTTATTTTTTCAATTTTATTGAAAATACTCTTCTAGAAATTTTTTCCAAAGAAAAACTTAACATCATAGTAAGAAACAGATTTGTACTTCTGTTTTTGCTACTGATTTTAATCATCTTTTTAAAGATATTTCAAAAGCCAGGATATATTGTGACATGATTATATAAATTCGAATGAAAGAAGTATATAATTATAACATGTGTAGACATAAATTTGGGATGTCCTAAAAATTTCTAAATTACATAATGATATAGTTAATCATTTGTTGAACAGTAACAATTACAGATCTAGAAATAAGTCCTTTATATAGAGTTGGCCTTTTCTTCTCAAGGTCCATTGTGTAAACTAGAAAGCAAATGAAACAGAGATGAAGGAGATACAAATATCACATAAACCTGTAGACATGGATTATTAACACAGAACATTTAAGGTCATTGCCATCACTTGGAATCTTTGTAAAACACAACTCCTTAAAGGCAGCCTCATAGTTTAAAGAATGGTTTTGGTAGAATGTTCACTACAATTCCATATTAGGCTTCCAAAATAGAATCACGTTTTATGAGTTGTTTTATTTTAGTTTTAAGACAAAATAGCAGTTAATACTTAAAGAGATGTATATGCATCCAACAGTCTGCAAAATGTTTTTATATAAAACATCTTTATTACAACAAATCTACAAAATAGATACTGGCATGATCTCAATTTAGAGAAGAAGAAATGTGGTCAGAAAAGTTAAGTAACTAGTTCTAAGGGTACAAAGCTAGGTATTGGGGATTGAAACCCAGTATTGACCCCCTGCTTTAGATGACTGTGTGGCAATGGAGACATCTCATCGAGACCTTACTCAGTTTATTCAGCAATATTAAGCTGTTAGCTTACATAAGAATATTGTATAGTGCAATAATTTTTGAAGAATGTTGCAAATACTCTTCATTAGATGAGATGTGGAATTTTACAAGTGATTTTACTTTTATAATAAATTTGTGTTTATTCCTTTCCAACATATTTGTTTTGGTTTATTGGGTGGAAGACAATTGAAGTACTTCTAGTTTCAATGGGTAAATGGCATATATTTGATGTGTATTGACAAAAACAGAAAGAGAAAAGGGGATTTGGAGGAGAGGAGAGGGAAAAGCAGAGGAAAAAATAAAGAGTCTGTATGAAATCTAACATTCTTAAAGTGTATCTGTCAACTTTTGTATTGCTTCCACACCTTACTGATTTTCTTCCTATGTGACTGAATAAAGCTGAAGTAATCAGATTTATGAACTACATTTATTTTTTGGACATGCAGAGTGGACAGTGAGAGAGACAGAGAGAAAGGTCTTCCTTTGCCGTTGGTTCACCCTCCAATGGCCGCAGCGGCCGGGGTACCACGCTGATCCAAAGCCAGGAGCCAGGTGCTTCTCCTGGTCTCCCATGGGGTGCAGGGCCCAAGCACTTGGGCCATCCTCCACTGCCCTCCCGGGCCACAGCAGAGAGCTGGCCTGGAAGAGGGGCAACTGGGACAGAATCCGGCGCCCCGACTGGGACTAGAACCTGGTTTGCCAGCGCCGCAGGCGGAGGATTAGCCTATTGAACCGCGACACCAGCCGAACTACATTTTAACTAAACTTTTTCCTTATGCACAAAGTAATGTATGTACTTTATGTAGTACATTTTACTGAATAATTATATTTCCAATAGATTTGATATGAAATTAGATTTTCCTATGCCTATATTTAGATCTTCAAAATAGTCATTATATTTATTTGTCTACATTTTCTTACAAGCATCACACTATTTTGTTGATTGTAATTTTACAAAGCATTTTTGTAGCAAATATCTTCATAATCTTTGTGCCTTGGAGCTATTTTTGCAAAAATTGCATAGCAATTCAATATTCATATAACTCTTGAATTTTTTTTAAAAAAATCTGTTTTTCCCTAAACACAACTGAGATTCAATTGAAATGCACTAAATATTTTTTTTTTCTGAAGGCCAATGACAATTTCACAATATTAAATGTATCCTAAAACACATGTTGCCTTAAACATTTCTCAGGAAATGGCATCACAAGCTGTGGCTTTACTGGCTATGCCACAGTGACAGCCCCTATTTTGGGCCTTTTAAGAGGTAGTTGTTATTGCTCAAAATGTTATATTCCTTTCGTTGAGTTTTCTGCATCATTTCTACTGGAATTTGAATAGAAGAGTAATTTAGTGTAAAATGAGAAATTTCAGGGGCCGGCGCCGTGGCGCAGTAGGTTAATCCTCTGCCTGTGGTACCAGTTCTAGACCCGGTTGCTCCTCTTCCAATCCAGCTCTCTGCTGTGGCCTGAGAAAGCAGTAGAAGATGGACCAGGTGCTTGGGCACATACAGCCACATGGGAGACTGGGAGGAAGCTCCTGGCTCCTGGCTTCGGATCAGCCTAGCTCCAGCAATTGTGGCCATTTGGGGAGTGATCCATCAGATGGAAGACCTTTCTCTCTGTCTCTTCTTTTTACTGTCTGTAACTCTACCTCTCAAATAAACAACAACAACAAAAAAAAAACTTAAAAAAAAAAAAGAAATTTCATTGCCATCTTGTACCAGAATTAAGTTTGTTTACTCTATGAGAAGATATTTTGAACCTACTTTCATTGTAGTGTGTGTGTTTGTGTGTATGCTTTGAAGGAATGTGCCAGTCCTTGCTGTGAGGCTGTGACCTGTAAATTCAAACCTGGAAGCAATTGCAGAGACACTAAAAAGCATATCATGTAAGATCTTTCTTTTCAATTTTCTAATATTTTCTCACTTTCATATCTGAAGAGGATGTGCCACTGAATTATATGGCACACTAAAGCATCATTTGTTTTGTATTTTTAAAGTGACTCAATTTTGGTCAGAAAAAAACAAGCATATGAACCTAGCTCAGGAGTGTATGGAGATAGACACAGTAGTGAGAAGGTAGTTTCTTTGATATCTGGAGATTAGGACTGCCAAAATCTGTGCTAAACATCATCCAACTTCTTGTTAGATAGGAATTAACTTAATACAAACTAAGTTGTTAAAAACAAAAGTGCACTTTGTTTGTTAAAAAGAAAAAGTCTTAATTGATGCAGATGCTTCATTCTTGGTTAACAGCCGAGAGTTGTGATGTGTAAGAATACCCACACCATTGAAGAACATGCTGTGAGACTCAGTGATTTCATTTCTTTTAAATTGTCTCAATGAGTCATAAACCAGGTCTTACACAATCCAACATGAATTAGACTAGGAAGTCTAATTGCTTGTTGTATACTGTTCATTTCTGAATACAAAATAATTCCAGAATCTAAAAATACCAATAATAATACCTAAAATCATAAAGAGGGAAGATATTCGGGGTATGTTATACAGAAGGAATTATTCTTTTTCTCCCTGCCCTGAATCTTTTGTGGAGTTGAACTACAGAAAAAGCACAAAGAACAATTTGACTCAAATACCATGCCTGTTGGGAAGGAACAGCAAAGCCAAAATATGCATCATTTAATAAGGGCTGGATGCAATGTCACTCTGCAGGGAATTCTAGAAACCGTGCCCAGGCCAGTACCAGTACATCTAAAAAAAGCTATTTAATTCTTTAGAGGCTTGAAAATAGCTAGACATGCCCATTACTCTGTAAGATAGGCAGTTTTGAATGCTGGAGAGAAAACTGAACTTAGATATGGAAAACATATATTTTAGTTTTAGTTCTGCTCAAAACTAATTGTGAGGCTTTAAGCCAAGTTATTTTGTTCATTTTCTCACCTGTAAATGAAAGTAAAGATACTGTGTCTCAATAGAGATGTTATTATTTAAATTAGAAAAGTTGTTATTATTATATAATTTATAATAACCCTAGATTCCAAACGTTATTTTCCTTTTATTCAGAAAATGAGTCAAAAAGTCTACTTCAATGAGATGCAGCCTGGCCAAGACAACTCTCAAGAACGCTAGCCATGCCAACAATCTTGCATATTTTTGCCTTTGTACACTTGTACTTCTTTTTCACATGTCATTCTACATTCCATATTTTTGTCAGGTATCAGATACATAAATATACTTAAAGCAGTTGCCTTTTTTTAAGGCCTGATCTTACTATAATGTATTTTCAAGGACCATGAAGCTTTGGCATAGCTCTGCTCTTTGGAAAACAAAAGAAATTAGCCTTTGACCAAAGCACCTAAAAATATACCCCTGAATTCTTTGGAATCCAAAATTGTAAACTGGAAGGAACTTGCACTGTAACCCCACTTCCATTTTATTAGTAGCCTGAGAAAAAATAAGAACACTTGCAGAGGGAAGGCATTGGTGGCAGAAAGGCAATAGGATCCTGGCTTTGTGTTATGTTCGGTGATCACCTTGCCTGCTTCTTGCAAGTTGGCATTCTTCTATGTCATGTCAAGATTAATTAACTATAAACACTGTACCCCTTTGTGTTATCCTTTGCACATTTTTCACATCACATATAAGGTATGTTTTGAGAAGTGTGTACTGCTTACTTTCTTAATGGACCCAGCCAGAAAGGCTTCCTTCATCTATCAATTTAACAAGCCATTAATGCCAATAAAAATACAAGTTCTTCAGGCTTTTCTGTGTGTTTGTTTTCAAAAATGAATATTTTCAAGCCTCTTTGTTTGTTTGGTATCAAAGTCCTACATAATTAAGACATATTGTGTCATTAGCCAGTAGCCAGTATTGCCACAGATACCCAGAAAACAGGGGCCAGCATTACAGTGCAGTGGGTTAAGGACTCCCAGCATCCTGTATCAGAGTGCAGGTTTGGTTGGAGTCCAGGTGCTCTGCTTCCAATCCAGCTTCCTGCTGCTGTGTCCAGGAAGGCACCAGATGATGGCCAAGTACTTGGGTCACTGCCACCTACATGGGAAACATGATGGAGTTCCTACCTCCTAACTTAGGACTGATCTAGCCCTGGCCATGGGTCCATTTGGGGGCTGAAACACAGGATGGAAGATTTCTCTTTGGTTCTCTCTGTCACTCTGCCTTACAAATAAATAAATACATCTTTAGAAAGCAAACAAACCAGCAAACACTAGGTGGAGATGTGAACGAAATAAAAGAGCACATCATCTTCTAATGCCTCAGATGAAATGACCTGAGGCCAGTCACAAAAGAAGACTAGATTTCTTTGTGTTTTTTTTTTTTTCAGTAAATAGTTCTTTATATTTGAGTGGCAGAGAGAGAGAGCATGCACACTCCTATCCACTAGTTCACTCCCCAAATTTCTGCAATGATGGGACTAGGCTAGGCTGAAGCCGGGAGCCAGGACCTCAATCTAGGTCTCCATGTAGGTGGCAGGGATCCAAGAATTGGACTTACTGCCTCCCAGAGTGCACATTGGCAGGAAGCAGGAATCTGGAGCTGAAGGCAGAAATCAAGCCCAGGCACTCATACATGAGATGCAGGTGACCTAAGCAGCTGCTTAACCATTCTACCCTACGCCTCCTGTTAATATTATTTAACAATTACTAAAAAAACTAGTCAGTTTCCATGGATGCTTATGCGCAGTGCTTAGAAACTTAAACTTATTTCTAAAGATTGAGCTCTGAAACCAAGGGTCTCCTGGGAAGCATTGCCTCCTGGTATTGGCTATCTACTTTGTCACTTCACTGTCATGGAGAGCTGCCCCTGCCAGCATTGGAAGCGCAGCCACATGTCAGACATTGCTGGCAGTGAAGCTGCAGCTGCAGGGTGTGTCTTGCCAAGATGTCAGCTGTCCACAAGTCTCATACACACTTCCTGCTCATTCCTGCAAGGAGAAAAATTTCGTTATGGCATTCTTAGCCTGGAATCATGCTCAAGTGGAGGTTTCTGAGAGTAAAACCACCTGTACCACAAAGAAAAGCCAGCGACATGTTGGAGATGACCAACCCTGGCTGTGAATGACAGTAATCAGATTTTTAGGAAAATTGTGAACTAGTTTTATTAAAATATGAATAGCACAAAAAAGTTAAAAGAATATTTGTTCCTAATTTGAAAATTTTCCAGCTGCATGATAACTTCACGTCTTTGATTAATGAATGAAATTTAAATAAATATCCTTGTTGTTTCAAATTACTTATTCATGTAAGGAGAAATACTCAGTCAAAGTAATAGAACTGTACTCATTCATCACTGACAACCATAGTTGGGCTACAGACACAATGATTCAACGGAAATCAATGAAATTCTTTGGTTACAATTGACTGGCTTTATGGAATTAGAATAAACAATACTGTTTATTTGTTTATTATTTGAAAAATATATGTTCTATGCATTATATCAATCCGATTTATAATAGACATAGGAACTTACATGCATGCATGCATTTTTTCAGAGACCCAGTTTTTTTTTTTTTTAATTACCATCACATCATTAATTAGACATTTTAAACATAAACTTTAAAGTGTTATGCATACAACTTCCACCCTAAGGCAAACCCACATTGCCAGAATTGCCAGGTCATGGATTAGGAGGGACTCCATGAGCCTAGAAATATGATCACCATCCTTTCCCTTCTCCTTTCTCCCAGTATATAGAGGTGTATGATCCAGTCCCTGCCTTTTCCTATTAGTGTTATTGTTTTTCTTTCTTTTTTTTTTTTTTTTTTTTTTTTTTGACAGGCAGAGTGGACAGTGAGAGAGAGAGACAGAGAGAAAGGTCTTCCTTTTTCCATTGGTTCACCCCCCAATGGCCTCTGTGGCCGGCGTATCGCACTGATCCGAAGCCAGGAGCCAGGTGCTTCTCCTGGTCTCCCATGCTGATGCAGGGCCCAAGCACTTGGGCCATCCTCCACTGCCCTCCCGGGCCACAGCAGAGAGCTGGACAGGAAGAGGAGCAACCAGGACTGAATCCGGTGCCCTGACCAGGATTAGAACCCTGGGGTGACTGCGCCGCAGGCGGAAGATTAGCCTAGTGAGCCGCAGCGCAGGCCTAGTGTTTTCTTTTTATTTTTCCTACAAGATCATTTTTACACTTTTCTGAAATTTGCCTTGATTGGTGCTACTTCAGCATAAACCTCAAAATGAAGGCAACAGTGCCTGATTCTTTTTTTTTTTTTACCTTAAAATATTATTCTACCTCCATTACTTGAGAAAACATATAGATAAGAGTACCCAGGGGAGGGAATGAACCAAGGAGGAACCCTTCAAATTCCACCTTAGAGTATCCCTGCACCAAAACTGATGCATATCTTAACGGAGACTGTCATGTTTGGCCAAGCTATCTATTATAGCTATCTAAGTTCCAAGCCCTTGCCTAGCCTAAATATCTTTTTACAGAAATTTCAATTTGAAATGACTCCTCATTTGTCATAAACCATGCACATTTTTGTAATGCCAACATAGAAATGTGGGCAAGTTGTAAAGGCTATGTGTAACTGATGTATCACTAAATAACTAATCTAATCACTAAATAATTAAATGAAATATTTTCCACTGAATTTATCAGGGATCACAGAATTATTTAGAAATAAAAGTAAATCAAGACATTACTATGAAAGAAAATTAAATACTATTTTTGGAAATCCCCAGGTGTTTGGCATGTTGGTCGACCAAACATCTGGATGGTTTGTTTTTGATGTTTGACAATGTGCATGCAATCTAACAGTTAAATGGGAAGGGTGTTTAACATCTAGCAGTTACTTTTCAAAGGCATAATTCTGTCTTTAATTAAAGCAGAAACAAAACCTAACCACACATCTGTTCAATGCACAAGTTTTAAAAATTATTTTCACATATTTTTACCTAGTTTGGTTCTTCATGAAATCAGAGACATATGTGCTGCAAAATGACAGCTTAACAGACAATAGATATGACAGTATACTCATACACCATATAGCCTAGGTATGCAGTATGTTATGCCATCTAGGTTTGTGTAAGTACAGATGTTCACAAAACAACAACACCATCTAATGTATTTTTTAGAACTTATCCCCAAATGAGGCATGCCTTTTTTTTTTTTATTTTATTTTTGCTATATAAGGAGAGAATCTGTTCCCAAAGAGGTTGCTAAGTGATTTATCCGAAGTTCTACAGGGAATGTATGATAATTATCGAACTAGAGTTCCAAACCTAGGATAAACACGCTTTTGTCTTCTATTCTGGTGGGATTCTCTTGAGACATATGTGAACTCCCATATT
Source organism: Lepus europaeus (assembly GCF_033115175.1). NCBI lineage: Eukaryota > Metazoa > Chordata > Mammalia > Lagomorpha > Leporidae > Lepus > Lepus europaeus. Next base: position 42,586,018 of record NC_084842.1, read on the forward strand.
AAATCATTCAGAGTGTACTTTACTTATCAATAACATGAATGTGTCATCAATCTAAAGATGATCTATGATGGTGTTGGAAAGTGTATATGATTACAAAACATGAATGCCCATGGCGAGTGTTCAGTAATTTGCTTTCTAAAGACACTGCTTAACCTTGACCAAGTTGCCTGACACCAGGGATTTATTGTTACAGTGAAAAATATTTACATATGAAATTAAAGTGTGACACACAGAAGAAAATGGAGTCCACACAAGGACAAATTTAATTTTTTAATAATTAACTTGCTTATATGTTCAAGTAGTTTTAGCCCTACAAATCAAAAAAATTATATAGAGTTAAAGCTTATTGAGCACGTGCTACATATCCAATGCATTACTCAGTAATGCTTACATATTACACATAGGGAAGAATACTTTTCCCTATGAGAATTTTACATTTATTTGAAGATAATAGTTACATGCACATGAAAGATTTAAGGATAACATAATAAATCAAATCCTTAGGAGACAGCTTTTGTGGTCCAGGCTTTAAGTGCGGTACAACTTTAGAGCAATGGGGACCAAAAAGACTGAAATAGTTGAGGATGAGCTCCAGAGGAGGTATGGATTGACTTGGCTCTTTAGAAATGATGTGATTTGGGGCAGATGCTGTGGCGTAGCCAGTGAAGCTGCCGCCTGTAGTGCCAGCATCCCATATGCATGCTGGTTCGAGACTTGGCTACTCCACTTCTGATCTAGCTCTCTGCTTGTGGCCTTGGAAGGCAGCAACAGATGGCCCAAGACTTTGGGCCCCTGCACCCATGTGGGAGACCCAGAAGAAGCTCCTGGCTCCCGGCTTTGGCTCAGCCCTGGCCATTGCAGCCATCTGGGGAATGAACCAGCAAATGTAAGACATTCTCTCTCTCTCCTCTATCTCTCTCTCTCTCTCTGCCTCTGTGTAACTCTGCCTTTCAAAAAATAAATGGAAGGAAGGGAGGAAGGGAAGAAGGGAGGGAGGGAGGGAGAAATGATGTGATTTGAGAATTCCAACCCACAGAGTTTGGGGTTAAGGAGATGAATTCTAGAGAGGAGTCAAGGCTTAGAGATAGGAATGAGAATAATAAAATATGAAATAAAGATTAGCAATGTACCTGCTTTTGGTCCTAAGATGTCAGCATGTCTTAAGTGAGATTTCCATTAAGACTGAATTTGGGCTTAGGTGAGTGATGAATTATATTCAGAACCTATTGAATGGAGAAAGGACATTTGTTCTGTATTCTTTCAGGCACCATGCTGAGTCCTTGGCATATATAAGCTAATTTAATTTTCTTTATATGCACTACAGTTCAGTTATTTTTGTTACATTTTAAAGAACATAATAGTAATATCCAGAAAGACTTAGCCATTGAATACAATACTAACATCCAGATAGACTTAACCTGCAAATAAATAGATGACTAGAATGAGTGTGACAAAAAATAGACATCAAAGGAACTAGATGTACTAAGCAAGGTCAAAGACTTTAGAATAGTTATTATAAAAGGGAAAGAAAGTGGTTTACTGCCAATATTCCTTCTAAATATCTTATTTCCTCAAGCAGTAAAGTAGCTTAAATGAACTGTAGGACCAGTGCTATGAAGATAACTCCAGATGTCTACTCAAAGTTGAAAGGCTTCCAGGTATTTGTGTTTAGATTTAAACTGGTTTGTGGGATTCTCTTGAAGCATTTATATCAAATCACTTAATCAAAAGAAAAACAGTTCTGAATTACTCCCAATGCCATAACAAATTTTAAAATATTGTTGCTCATTTCATCAAGAAACAACCTGGAAAATAGCTAGGAAAGATGAAAACGCCAATCTAACCAAGTCTTAGACATCATAGAAACTGAGGGACATACAGGTTTGGGTGGGTGCAGATGTACACTGGTAGGTGTGCATTTACTCAGGGATTCCCTTCGAGCAAAATCATGACACATTCAAACAAAGCAGTCTGGGGAACAAGCAGTCATAGGATGTTAGAGTGGGCCAACATGCTGACTATGGTTGAACCAGATACAATTACCTGTAAGAAGAGCATAGGTCACGGTACCACTGTTGTGGTGTAGCAGGAAAAGCCACTGCCTGTGATACAAGCTTCCCATATGGACACCGGTTTGAGCCCTGGCTGCCACACTTCTGACCCAGCTCCCTGCTAATGGCCTGGGGAAAGCAGTGGAGTATGGTCGTTGTGTTTGGGACCCTATCACCTACATGGGAGACCTGGAAGAAGCTGCTGGCACCTGGCTTCAACCTAGCTCAGCACTGGCCATGCAGCAATCTGGGGAGTCAATAAGAAGATGCAAGATTTCTGACTCTCTCCCTGCCTCTCTCTGTAATTCTTTCAAGCAAATAAATAAATAGTTTTGACAAAAGAAGGAGAAGAGCATAGGTGTTGACACAGGCCTAGGAAAAGGGAGGTGGCATCACTTTGAAGAGTTTTCTGATCAGAATGATATACTGTGGATGGTGAAGAACGAATGAAGCTAGAGGAGGTACTGCTGACTAAAATGACACTACGTGGAGCTGAATATTCCTCATACCGCCTCTGTTAATAAAATCTCCCTCTTTTTCTCATTTAAAGACTATTCTTTCTACAGAGCAAAACCAAAATGTTAGAAGTTTAATCCCAACCCCAGCATCTCTCTTTGCAGGCATTTTAGGATGTCTCTGGATCCACACCTGACACCTGAGCCACTCGTCTACCAGGGCTGGTCTGAGGATGGATTTTCTTCACTTAAATCTAAACTCTTCCACCTGTGCTCTCCTGGCTCCCTCGGCACCTCCTTCTTGATTGCTTCCACGTTGATTCCATCAGAGAAGTCCTGCTTTTATTGATTCCACCTGCTTAAATGACTGTAGCAATCAATATCTTCCACTATCTCTCTTGCTTGTGACTTCAGGTATTCCCGCTTCCCCCACCTTGTTCCTAACGCCTTCACCACAAACCCTCCGTGGTCACTTTTCCTTCAGTTGATCTTACTCATCTACCCTGGCCTCTCCCTTGTTCTACTCCTCCCTTCCCAAGAGAAAGAAAAACTCATCAGAGACCTGATGGAAGGGAGGCTTTTAGCAAGCATATACTTGGAATTTGGCATAAAAAGGAAAGAAGAGGAATCAGGAAGCCAGCACAGCCTTCTTTTGAGGTCTCTTTGAGATCTAATCTAGAAATGTACTCATTTCTCTGGGTTCTCTACCATGTATACTGGAAGTCTACATGCTGTTTTGGTTTCAGTCAGTCTCCCAGAAGTTCATGCATTGGAACTTCAATCCCCACCAGTTACTCCAACAAGTGGTAACAGCTGCCAACTAACTCATAAGCACACCTGGTGAAAGAACTAGGCTGTCTCTCAGGCTGGCCGAATGCAGCAGTGTTGGAGAGATGTAACTGTTTGGGGCAGTGGGTTGGAAGGAAGATAAGTTGTTTCCTTGGTTCTTATATTCTTCTGTATTATGATTGTTCCAGAAGCTGAGCGGATGCCAGAGCCATGCTCCAGGACTTCCCGGCTCCAGAACCGTGAGTTGAAATAAATGTCTTTCATTTATAGTATCAATGATTTGGCCTCAGGTATTTTGTTACAGCAGCAGAAAAAGGACTAAGGCACATGTTATTAAATATTTGTTTGCTTTTTTCCTGTTAATCTTTCCTTTGTTATGGGGAGTCCCCAGCCAAGAACTAATAAAGGATAAAGAATAACATCACTTTTCATAACTTGTATTTCCCTACTACCTTTTCCTTCCTTAGCTCCATGAATTCATACTTTTTTTTCTTGACCTAATGTGTTTATATTTGCATACCACATTTTTAAAAAGATTTTTTAAAGTCAGAGTTCCAGAGGGAGAGGGAGAGACAGAGTCTTCTAGCCTCTGCTTCACTCCTCAGAGGGCCACAACTGCCAGGGTTGAGCCAAGCCAAAGATAGGAGCCAGAAGCTTCATCCTAATCTCTCACGTGGGTAGCAGGGACCCAAACACTTGGGTCATCCTTGCTGTTTTCCCAGGCTATTAGCAGGGAGCTGGATTGGAAGTAGAGCAGCCATGACTCGAACTGATGTCCATATGGCATGCAGACATCACAGGCAGCAGCTTTATCAGCTATACCACAACAGACACTACATGGTACACTTTAAAGCAATGGCTACACTGGTCATACATATTAGAAACCATAGAGGCCAGCACTGAGGCTCAATAGGCTAATCCTCGCCTGCGGCGCCGGCACCCAGGGTTCTAGTCCCGGTCGGGGCACCAGATTCTGTCCCGGTTGCTCCTCTTCCTGTCCAGCTCTCAGCTGTGGCCCAGAAATGCAGTGGAGGATGGCCCAGGTCCTTGGGCCCTGCACCTGCATGGGAAACTAGGAGAAACACCTGGCTCCTGGCTTCAGATCAGCGTGATGCACCGGCCGCAGTGGCCATTGGGGGGTGAACCAACAGAAAAGGAAGATCTTTGTCTCTCTCACTGTCCACTCTGCCTGTCAAAAAAAAAAAAAAAAAGACCATAAAAAGTTAAGATCTAAAATATGCATCATACACTTGTACAGAGGTAAAAAAGTCTTATTATAAAAAAATAATACAACAGGGTTTTTATATACAGGGAAAGAATGGATAATGCCTCAGGTACTTTCAATATGTTAATTTGAGAACATATCTGGGGTGGGGGGAGGGGAAAAGGTCAGGGAAGCTTCGAAACAAAACCTTTAGTGAATGTCTTGTTAAACATTTTATTTTTGCATTGCTGTTAATTTTCTCAAATAACTGATATCAGCATGGGAAAGCACTACACTCTGTTCAGCTATAGGGTGGCACTTTACATACGTCCCTTGGCTCTCTTTGTGCCCTTAACCACTGCCTTCACAAACCAAAAAGGATTCGTGGAGTCAGGTCTCACTAGCAGAATCCTAGGAGGGCTGGGCAGGAACCAGCAGGAAAGGACGGCACCAGAGAGGTGACAAATGAAAGGTGGCCTGGATGTGTGTGTCCTTGTGGAAATAAATAGGGATGCTTGACAGAAGCCTAAGGACACATACATTAGTGTCGTGCTTTGCAGAGAGGCGATGTTAGAGGCTGTGAGGGAGAAGGTGGTGTTTCCACAGTGTCGCAGGCTGGCTAGAGGGCTGCTTGCTGTTCTCCAGGCAGGGAACTGGTTAGCTCCCCTTCCATGGATCCAGATGGACAGCAAAACAGGCAAGTCCCACCTGTTACTCCAACAAATAGCAGTAGCTGCCAACTAACTCATAAGTACACCTGGTGTTTTTCACAAGAGAAATGGGATAGGCTCCCAGGTGGGCTGAATGCATTCCCAGGAAAGATAAGCATGGCTAGCTCTTTCCTTGAAGGTGATATGCTGTGTGCAATAGAGAAGGGATAAGGGAAAGGAGGAGAGGAGGGGCAGGGTCATGCCTTTGGCTTGCAATTACCACAGCAGGACTGCAGTAGGAAGAACGACCAGCGTCCACGGGATTGTTGTCCCCTGTGGTCTCCACGGCGTTCTGACTGCACGATGGTAGATACAGGTAACCATTCTTCATTTTTTTTCCTTTTTTTTTAAATAAGATAGCTATTACTTTAATATAGTAGAAAAACACTTTTCCAGCTAATTAGAAGCCTCCAAAATGTCAAGATGACAGGTAGAACTAGTCAGCTGACTGAGCCGCAGTGCGTTCAAAGTGGCAAGTCTGGGTCTGGAGTTGCAAGAGACATTTATCCATGGGAAGGGTTTCTACAGATGGCTTTGTTTTTTCCCAACTATAAACAAAGAATTTGTTGACAAGAAGTTGAGTGCAAAATGAAAATGAGAACATAAACCCACAGACAAATTGGGACCTACCACTCTTTGAATTGATATTATTTAAAATCCACCTCCTCCCACACACACCATAACTGTAAAATAACCACTGGGGGAAGGAAAAGAAACTCCTATAGCTTTTTGTCCACAGCCATAGTGTTGCTCAACTGGACTTGTTCCTGGAGCACTGGTTGGTGTTTGAATAGGCTATTTTGCTTGCAAACCAATAAGCAAGACTTCTTACTCTAATTCTTACTGTTATTCCAATATTGCTAATTTTAAAGAAGTAGTAGCAACACAACTGTAAAAAGTTCAAGTTTTGGGGTAACCGGGAAGACTCACAGAAACCTGAAATCCCCCTTTAGCCCTGCACTGACATAATGAAATGCAGTTTAAGAAATTTCTTGATTCTCACAACTTAATCTGAAATTAAGGCTCAATTATCTCATTTCATGGATGACTGTTTCACATCAGTGAACAATTGCAACAAGACTTTTTGCCTTTTTTTTGGCTTAATGGGAGGCAGAAAATGATGATGGATTTAAGAAAAAAACTGCAGCCTCCACCAGAAATTTGGTTTAAGAAGAGGTAAAGTGATATTCTGTGATACAAGTTTGTGAAGCAGCTCATCTCCTAGACAGAGCGAGTCCCTCAGGTCAAATACTTCCAGTAGGGTGGCATCATTCTGAAGTTTAAGCAGGGGCACTGAACCCAGAGAAAGATGGTCAGAGAATCCCATCCAAAATGGCTGCAGGGGACGGGGCAGCGGGAGGGACATTGAGTCATGCGGCCACATCGTGCTTTTGACCGCAGCACCTGTGCAGGGCTCTGCAGTGAATCGCATCATTACAAAAGCACCTGCAGCCTGCTCACTGCTAAATGCTGCAGGTTTTCCCAGACCTCTCTCTTACCTGTTGCACCTGTGGATAATTGCAGTCTCTCTTTAAAACTTTCCCTAATAGTCTGTGGCCCTGTAATCCTGTCTCTTTTCCTTTATCTACTTTCCATCTGGAAAAGAAATTCTGAGCTGCTCTAAGTGAAGAGTTTGACTCATCCCAGTTGAACCTGGCATGGGTTTGGTGGACTTGCTTTCTGAGCTGCAGGCCCACTCTACTGCTAGAGACCTCTTAGACTTTTCCACCTAGATGTGTAACTTTCTTCTCAAATACAAGGAATGATATTAGATCTCATGATCACCCTCCCCCAAGTCTCCATTTTAGACATATATTTGAGTAGAGCTTAAAGCACTGGAATCAATTTTTACATTGCTGTTCTCTGTTTAGTAATCACACACTTAGTCAAGCAAGTCTAAAAAGGAAGAAGAGACAGTAAGTCAGCAAGAGCTCAAAAGAGGAAACAAATTAAATGTAAGCAGCTAGAAAGGGAGAGGGGAGAATCAAAATAAACCCATGTCCCTCAGTAGGTAGAGCACAAAAATCCCCTCTACATGAACACTACTCTGCTAGGTGCTTAGAAAATCACTCATCATTTTGACCACTGAATATGAAAATACCAGAAGATGAAAGAGTTACAACTTTTCAGTTCTTTTTATACCCAAACCCCCGGCACTACCTCATCACAACCCAATTTGGCAGAATTTCTCACTCAGAAATCACTCTAACCTGGCTTTAACCTGTGTCTCCACAGACATGAGAAGCAAGATAAAAATAGAGGAAGAAAATTCCACCCTTAGTAATCCTGGAGGTACAAAAAGACACGTGAGGTCCACTGGATGTAGAAAGGTAGTGAGAAATCGCAGGAAAGGACCCATGGACAAATGGGAAAGCTGGGACGGAGAATCAGTTGGAAAACTCAATCTTGATCGAGTAGATTAGAACTCAGCGGTTAGGAGAAAAGTGCACAGCTCCTCCAATATTCTGAGGGGAGCACCTGATACCACGAGTATGGCAGGGCTTGCGTGCTTCTCTTTTGTGACTCACCTTGCTGAGTGCTATGTTACCGCCCTCCTCTTATGAAAAAAGAATTTCCAGAAAATGTGTATTTAATAAAAACAAAGATAAATAGTATTATACAAACTTCAATAGAGCATCATTCCAAAGTGCAGCTCTCGGCCCTTATGACAAACTCTAGTTCCAGTGATAGCTACAGGACCTCTGCCTGGTTACCTTTCTCCTCCCTTTATGTCAATGTAGGGAATTCCATTTTCTCACCTACTCCCTAAGTTTTCTTTCTTAATTTTTGGTCCCCTTAATTCCTATAAATCTACCTCCTGATCTATCAGCTTGACCTTTGTCTACGTTCACAGGAAAGCTGCTCACTGCCTCACAGGCAGCTCTCTCCAGTGAGTGCTGTTGAACAGTAGTCCAGCTAGCAGGTGAAAGGAAACACAAAAAGCAGTCTTGCCGGCCCAGCCAGCCTTTGTGCCTGCAGAGCAGGGAGGAAGAGCTGCTCTGGGCTGGTCTCACGGAGCAAAAGTGCCTCTGGAGAAGCACTTCTTGCCTTTCCCGTCCTTCATCTTCCGTTCTACATTTCTCCAATGACAGATGGGCTGCACCAGTGTGCTGCCGTTGAACAGGGTAGAAGACTCGAGAATCTGCATAGGTGGACATGCTTAGTACTGAAATCTGGAAGCTTAGAGGCATGGCTCAAGTATGGCCAGGATTTGTGTACTCCAAGCCATCAGAAGTCTTTTGGATAGATCTATGAGTATGTGTGTACTTGTGTGGCCTTTAATGTTTGCAAGCCTCAAAAATTGGCTTTCCTGGGGGCCTCGGTACGTTTGCCAAACTGTATGCAAGCAAGTGACCCAAGCTGAGAGAAACCTGGTTTCACAGTGATGATTCAGCACCTGTCCCTGAACCTCACCCTCCCCCAACCTCTACCACCAGCCTGGTGTCTTGACACAATTGGGCTGAAAGCCACATCTTTGGCCAAATCGTGTCTGTTCAGTTGTATAGACCAATTTCTCTTGTTAACCATTGAATGAATTTAAAAAACTGACTTTGCTTAGAAAACGAACCCAAATGACAATGTCTTGGTTCCACCTTCAATTTTTAACTTAATTCAATACCTAGAGTTTGCAAGGGCCTTAATCATTTCAGATTTGTCAGTTTTCTACCTGAGAAAATTGAGGTGGGTGAAAGGAGCAAGGACAAACATACATGCTTTGGAAATAATGCCCACTTGGCAGGGCTAGTGGGGCACACACGCAACAAGCTGGGTGCAACTGACTCACTGCAGATAATTGCCAACAGCTTCTGCAGATGACAACAGAGCTATCATACAGAGCAACTGCAGGAGGTGGTTGACCACATGTTTATTGTCCCCACTCAGAAGTACAAAAGGGAAAAGCCAAATATTGAGATGTTAGTTTATTTCCTAAGGACAGGAGAAGAAAAAAAATGGATTAGAGGAACCAGAAGTCTGGTGGAATGTTGTGTGGACAGATCCCATGCTCCAGAGTGATATCCTCAAGGGTTTTGCTCATTATCTGGGAAGATAATGATAACCAGGTTATCTTCCCAGATTAGCAGGCCCTAGAGGTCATCTCAGTTCAGTCAGCCAAAGGGATGCCTGTTTAGCCTTTCTGGGGGGTTTCCATTCAATGCAGTTAGCTGTTAGGGCCAATAACTGACAAGATGGTATCATCATATATTCTTAAGGATTACAACTGACCCAACTATGGTATCTACTATCTGACGATTCAGTATTTTTTCCTCTTTTACTCAAAGGAAAAGATACCTTCTCATTATATTCTATACAATCTTTTCTTAAAAAAGAAAGGTTTTATTTAATGAATACATATTTCATAGGCACAGCTTTAGAAATATAGTGGTTCTTCTCTCCATACCCACCTTCCCACCCCCATTCCTGTCCCACCTCCATCCCATTCTTCATTAAAATTTGTTTTAATTAACTTTATATACAAAAGACCAACTCTATACTAAGTACACCTTTCAACAATTTCAACAACTTGCACACACCCCCCCACACACAAAGTATAAAGTACTGTTTGAAAACAGGTTTTAACGTTAATTCTCATAGTACAACTCATTAAGGAAGGAGGTCCTGCGTGGGGAGTAAGTGCACAGTGATTCCTGTTATTGCTTTAATAATTGGCACTCTTATTTATGACTTCAGTAATCACCTGAAGCTCTTGTCATGAGCTGCCAAGGCTATGGAAGCCTTTAGAGTCCACAAACTCCATCAGTTTTTAGACAGGGCCATAGTCAAAAGTGGAAATTCTCTCCTCCCTTCAGAGAAAAGTACATCCTTCCTTCTTTGATGGCCCCTTCTTTCCACTGGGATCTCACAGAGATACTTCATGTAGAACATTTTTTGCCACAGTGTCTTGACTTTCCATGCCTGAACTACTCTCATGGGCTTTTCATCCAGATCCAAATGCCTTAAAGGCTGATTCTGAGGTCAGAGCATCGTTGAGGGTGTTTGTCATTCTATGAGTCTGCTGTGTGGACTGCTTCCCATGTTGGAACTTTCTCTCCTTAGTAATTCTATCTATTGTTATTACCAGACACTTGATCTTATTTATGTCATCCCTTTGATACTTAATCCTATCTATATGATCAAGTATATACTTAATATGATCACCTTATCATGTAAGATGGGATTAGTACCACCCAGCTAAATGGGATTTGGGGTCCCATGGCAAGTTTTTAGGTTTATCCTTAGGGGTGAGTCCATGGGAATGTGTGCCAAACTGTAGAGCTCATCCCTCTCTTATTCCCACTCTTATTAATCAACTACAATTAATTCTATGTTAAGGAAAGAGTTCAACCTATGATTCTATGTTAAGAAAAAATTTTAACCTATAATTAATTCTATGGTAAGTGAAGAGTTCAACTGATGGTATTAAGTAGGAAAAATAATAAATAATAAACTGTTCCTTGACAGTCAAGACAAGGGCTCTTCAATTCATTGCTTCTCATAGTATCAATTTTATTTGTACAGGTTTCCTTTTAGGTGCTCTGTTGTCAGAAATCAGGGAGAACATATAATATTTGTCCCATTGAGACTGCCTTATTTCATTAAATATGATGCATTCCAGATTCATCCATTTTGTTGCAAATGACCAGATTTCAGGTATTCTTTTTTCACCACTGTGTAGTGTTCTATAGAATTCATAGCCCATATGTTTTTATCCAGTCTTCCATTGATGGGCATTTAGGTTGATTCCATGTTTTAACTATTGTGAATTAAGCTGTAATAAACATCGAGGTATAGATAACTCTTTTATTTGCTGATGTCATTTCCCTTGGGTAAATCCCAGGCTTTCTTCTTAACCTCAGCCTTGAACCACAAGGTGAAGGATGGCATGTTCCTTTGCTTTTTCTTGGTATTTCTACCTGGGACTGGATCCCTGCATCATTTCTCACCTGTGGACACATTTCTTGGATTGTGACCAACCACCTAATATTTTAGTTACCAGTGTTTCAGACTCAATTCCTTTGTCACATTTATGTAATATTTTAAGTATGTCAGATATATGAATAAAATATTTCCTCATATAAATAGACATGCCTTTTCATTTGTTAATTGTTACTTTTCCAAGAGTAGAAGAGTTTAATTTTGATGAAATCCAGTTTATCATTTTCCCCTTTTATGTTTCATATTTGCCTTGCATCAATACATTTTTTTTTCTCTCAGTTACTAGTTCTTCCTATGTTTTCTCTCAGAAATTATATTTTTCTAGATATTACACTTAAGTGTCTGAATTTTAAGTTAATTTTCATTTATGTTGTTGGGTAAGTGCTGATGTTTATATTTTTATACATACAGTTATTGTCACAATATATGCTGGAGAAAAAAACCTGTTTCCATTGAACTACCTTCATAAGTTTGTAAAAACAAACAATAAGCATAAATGTGAGAATCAATTACTTGCCTTTTATTCTGTCTCATTGATTTATATATCCATCCTATAACCTGTTTAACTTATCAGTTCTACTAGCTTCTATGTGGATTCCAAATCTTGACACCACTTTTACTTGTTACACTGTGTGTACTGAACTGCAGATTTCTCCCCCTCTGCCACTCACCTCAGGGAAGGTTTATCTTTATTGTTTAAATTTTTCTTCAGGAATTTATTGGTGTATTAGAGTCTCAGGGTCACAGCAAATGCACAATATTACAACAGAATTTTCATCAGTTCTCATATTAATACAAAGAAAGTCCATGCAGCTCATGGATATAATTCTTAGAATATACCACCTTTCTATTTTTGAGATAACATTTTAACTTTATATAACAGTCAAAGGTTTAATATTCCACTAAAACAGTTCAGCAAGTAAAAATAAAAAGACTATAGTTTAGCAGGAATATAGGCAAGTGTTACGAACAATAATCAATTGAAAAGATGACCATTTCTCATATAAAACAAAGCTCATTACAACTATAGTAGTATAGCATTCTTAACCATTGGTTTGGAAAGATATAAAAGGAAGTTTGAAAAATTGCATTTGCAGCCATACTGACACACATGGGAGGTTTTTTTTTTTTTTCTATTTTTTCTTTTTCTTTTTCTTTTTTTTTTTTTTTTTTTTTTTTTTTTTTTTTTTTTTTTTTTTTTTTAGCTCCCACATGTGAGGGAAAACATGTAGTATGCCTTTCTGTGTCTGGCTGATTTCACTCAACATGATGTCCTCCAGCTGCATCATTGTAATGCAAATGGTAGAATTTCATTCTTTTTATAGCTCAATAACGTTCCAGTATGTGTGTGTTTATGTGTATATTCTATATACGTATATGTATATATCATGTGGGTGTATAGATATATATCACATTTTCTTCATTCATCTGATGATGGACACCTTGTTGAGTCCATATTTTGGTAGTTGTGAATAGTGCTTCTATAAACTTGGTGCTGCAGGTATCTCATTGACACAATGTGTTCATGTCTTTTGGGAATATATTCAGTAGTGGGATTGCTGGATCATATGACAAGTCTATTTTGAATTTTTCAAGAAATACACTGTTTTCCACAGTGGCTGTACTAATTTACATTTCTATCAACAGTGTATAAGAATTGCCCTTTCTCTACATCCTTGACAGCATTTGTTACTCTCTGTCTTTTGGATAATAGCTATTCTGATAGGAATGGTATAATATCTCATTTGTGGTTTTAATTGCATTTCCCTGATGGTTTGTGATGTCGAGCATTTTTTCATATATTTGTTGGCCATTTGTATTTCTTCTTTAGAAAACTATTGAGGCTGGCACCGCAGCTCACTAGGCTAATCCTCCACCTGCAGCACCAGAACCCCGGGTTCTAGTCCAGCTCTTTGCTGTGGCCCAGGAATGCAGTGGAGGATGGCCCAAATGCTTGGGCCCTGCACCCGCATGGGAGACCAGGAGGAAGTACCTGGCTCCTGGCTTTGGATCAGTGCAGCGTGCTAGCCACAGTGTGCTGGTCATAGCAGCCACTTTAGGGGTGAACCAACAGAAAAAGGAAGACCATTCTCTCTCTCTCTATCTCTAACTCTCTCACTGTCTAACTCTGCCTGTCAACAAATAAAAAAAAAAGAAAGAAAACTATTGAGGTCTTTGGCCAGTTTCTTAACTGGATTGGTTGATTTTGTTGTTGAGGTTTTTTTTGTTTTTTTTTTTTGTTTTTGAAAAACAGTTTCAATGTTTTTGTTGTTGTTGTTGAAGGTTTTGATTTAATGAATACAAATTTCCTATGTACAGTTTTTAGGGATATAGTGTTTCTTCCCCCCATTACCACCCTCCCACCCTTACTCCTTCTCCCATTCCATTTTCCATTAAGATTCATTTTTAATTGACTTATATACAGAAGACCAATTCTATACTAAGTAGAGATTTCAACAATTTGCACCCACACAGACACACAAAGTATAAAGTACAGTTTGAAGACAAGTTTTACCATTGATTCTCATGATACACTCATTAAGGACAGAGGTCCAACATATGCAGCAAGTGCACAGTGACTCCTGTTGTTGATTTAACAACTGGAACTCTTATTTATGACATCAGTGACCACCCAAGGCTCTTGACGTGAGCTGCCAAGGCTATGGAAGCCTTTTGAGTCCACAAACTCCATCAGTTTTTAGACAGGGCCATAGTCAATGTGGAAGTTCTCTCCTCCCTTCAGAGAAAAGTACATCCTCCTTTGATGACTCCTTCTTTCCACTGGGGTCTTATAGAGATCTTCCATGCAGAACCATTTTTGCCACTATGTGTTGGCTTTCTATACCTGAACTGCTCTCATGGGCTTTTCAGCCAGATTCAAATTGCTTAAGGGCTGATTCTGAGGTCAGAGTGCTGTTGAGGGTGTTTGTCATTCTATGAGTCTGCTGTGTGGACTGCTTCCCATGTTGGAACTTTCTCTCCTTAGTAATTCTATCTATTGTTATTACCAGGCACTTTGTCTTATTTATGTGATCCCTTTGACTTATGGTCCTATCTATATGATCATTTCCATACTTAATATGATCACCTTAGCATGTAAGATGGGATTAGTGCCAACCAGCTAAATGGGATCTGGAGTCCCATGGCAAGTTTTTAGCTTCAGCCTTAAGGGTAAGTCTGTGGGAATGTGTGCCAATCTGTACAGTTCCTCCCTCTCTCTTTCCCACTTTTTTTTTTAACTGGGATCTATTTTCAATTGACTTAATATAACTATGATTAATTCTATGTTAAGAGTTCAACCAATGGTATTAAACAGAGAAAAAGAATGAAAGTAAGGAACAGTTTATTATTTAATTTTATTTAACAGTCAAGACAAGGGCTGTTCAAGTAATTGCTTCTCGTAATGTCAATTTTACTCCTACAGGTTTCCTTTTAGGTGCTCTGTTAGTTGTCTCAGTTCAGGGAGAACATATGGTATTTGTCCCTTTGGGATTGGCTTATTTCATTAAGTATGATATTTTCCAGAATATCCATTTAGCAGTAAATGACTGTATTTCATTTTATAACCGCTATGTAGTATTCCATATAGTACATATCCCGTAATTTATTTATCCAGTCTTCCACTGATGGGCATTTAGGTTGATTCCATTTTGTGGCTATTGTGAATTGAGCTGCAATAAACATGGAGATGCAAATGACTCTTGATTTCCTTTGGGTGAATTCTGAGAAGCAGGATGGCTGGGTCATATGGTACGACTAGATTCAGATTTCTGAGGTACCTGCAAACTGTCTTCCATAGTGGCTTTACCAGTTTGCATTCCCACCAACAGTGGACTAGGGTACCTTTTTCTCCACATCTTCACTAGCATTTATTGTTTGTTGATTTATGAATGAAAGCCATCTAACTGGGGTAAGGTGAAACCTCATTGTGGTTTTGATTTGCATTTCCCTCAAGGCTAATGATCCTGAGCATTTTTTCATGTGCCTGTAGGCCATTTGGATTCACTTTTTTGAGAAATGTCTAAGTCTTTTGCCCATTTCTTGACCAGGTTGTTTGTTTTGCTGTTGTTGAGTTTTTTTGATCACTTTATAAATTCTGGTTATTAATCCTTTATCAATTGCATGGTTTGCAAATATTTTTTTCCTGTTCTGTTGGTTGCCTCTTTACTTTCCTGACTATTTCTTTTGCTGTACAGAAGCTTCTCAATTTGATGTAATCCCACTTGTTAATCTTGGTTTTTATTGTCTGTGCCTCTGAGTTCTTTTCCAGGTACTCTGTGTCTCGGCCAATGTCCCGCAGGGTTTCCCCAATGCTGTATAGTCATTTGATGTTATTGGGTTGCAGATTTAAGTCTTCTGTCCATTTATAATAGATTTTTGTGTAAGGTATAAGATAGGGGTCTTGCTTCATATTTCTGCATGTGGAAATTCAGTTTTCCCAGGACCATTTGTTGACGAGACTATCCTTGCTCCAGAGAATGGCTCTAGCTCCTTGGTCAAATATAATTTGGTTGTAGATGGTTGGATAGATTTCTGGCATTTCTGTTTCTGTTCCGTTGGTCTTCCCATCTCTTTTTGTACCAGTACCAGGCTGTTTTGATCATAACTGCCTGATAGTATGTCTTGAAATTTGGTATTCTTATGCCTCTGGCTTTGTTTTTGTTGTATAAGATTGCTTTAGCTATCCGAGGCCTCTTGTGTTTCCAAATGAATTTCAGCATCATTTTTTCTAGATCTGAGAAGAATGTCTTTGGTATTTTCATTGGTATTGCATTGAAGCTGTAAATTATTTTCAGGAGAATGATGATATTCATTCTTCCAATCTATGAACATGGAAGTTTTTTTTTCCTTTTTTCATGTCTTCTATTTCTTTCTTTGAGTTTTGTAATTCTCATCATAGAGATCTTTGACTTACTTGGTTAAATTTATTCCAAGGTATTTAATTTTTTGTAGCTATTGTGAATGGAATTGACCTTAGAAGTTCTTTCTCAGCCATGATATTGTCTGTATGTACAAAGGCAGTTTTTTGGGTGTTGATTTTATATCCTATTTTACCAAACTCTTTTATGAGTTCCAATAATCTCCTAGGGAAGTCTTTTGGCTCATACACACACACATGCTCACACACACACACATAATTATATCATCTGCAAATAAGGATAGTTTGACTTCATCCTTACTGATCTGAATCTCTTTGATTTATTTTTCTTGCATGATGGCTCTGGCTAAAACTTCCAAGACTATGTTGAATAGCAATGGAGAGAGTGGGCATCCTTGTCTGGTTCCAGATCTCAGTGGGAATGCTTCCAGTTTTTCCCCATTCAATAGTATGCTGGCCATGGGTTTGTCATAAATCACCTTAATTATGTTGAGGAATGTTCTTTCTAGGTCGAACTTGCTTAGAGTTTTCATCATGAATGGGTGTTGTATTTTATCAAATGATTACTCTGTGTCTATTGAGATAATCATATGTTTTTTTTCTTCGATTTGTTAATGTGATGTATCACATTGATTTGTAAATGTTGAACCATCCCTGCAAACCAGGGATAAATTCCACTTGGTCTGGATGAATGATCTTCCTGATGTGTTGTTGAATTTGATTGGCCAGAATTTGGTTGAGGATTTTTGTGTCTGTGTTCATCAGAGAAATTGGTCTATAGTTTTCTTTCTCTGTTTCATCTTTTCCAGATTTAGGGATTAAGGTTATGCTGGCTTCATAGAAAGAATTTGGGAGGATTCCCTCTTTGATTGTTCTGAATAGTTTGAGAAGAATTGGAGTTAGTTCTTTAAATGTCTGGCGAATTCAGCAGTGAATCCATCCGGCCTTGGGCTTTTATTTATTCGAAGAGCCTTTATTACTGATTCAATTTCTGTCTCAGTTATGGTTCTGTTTAGGTTTTCTATGTCTTCATGGCTCAGTTTATATAGGTTATATACATCTAGGAATCTCTGTTTCTTCTAGGTTTCCCAGTGTGTTGGCATACAGCTTATTGTAGTAATTTCAAATGATTCTTTTTATTTCTGTGGTATCTGTTGTTACATTTCCTCTTTCATCTCTAATTTTATTGATTTGAGTCTTCCCTCTCCTTTTTTTGGTTAGTTGGGCCAATGGTGTGTCAATTTTGTTTTTTTTTTTTTTTTTTCATAAAACGGCTCTCCATTTTGCTGATCTTTTGTATTGGTTTTTTTGTTTCAGTTTTGTATCACATTGGGTTTCCTTACTGTCATTATTTTGAATTCTATTTCTGGCATTTCAGGGATTTTCTTCAGATAAGGATCTAGTTCTACAGAATTATTGTGTTCTTTTGGAGTTTTCATGTTACCTTGCTTCTTAATGTTTCCTATTTACTTATGTTGACATACGTGATTCTGGTGAAAGTGTTTTCTTTATTGAGTAGGTTTTATTGGAAGAGTTTATGTTTTAGATGGAATGCAGGGTATCGCTTGACTTTGTGGCTTTGACTTTGGTTCTAGGTGAGGCCTGAAATGTAGCCTCTGAGTGATTTCTTTTGCTTTAATCAATGTCAGTAGTGTCTAGAAACAACACAGTTGTCTAGTCTGTTCCAGTACATAATAATAGAAGTGTGTCTTTGAATATGATCTTCCCACAGTGTGTATCTTTAGTCCTTAGAGGGTTTTTTTATGTCCGTTTCATTAGGGTTTTTGTTAGCCAGGCCTTGTTGTTGGTACTGAAATACATGAAAGGGGCTGTCCCCTTGTCCATTTGGCAAGTCTGAGTGATGCTGGGGCTGTGGCATCCATAGTTGTGACTCTAGGACTGTGTGGGGTGGGTGGGCCCTTCCTCACATCATGCTGGGAGAGTAGTGTTGGGCCTTATAACACCAACAGCCATAGTCTCAGGACTGGGGATGTGAACTGAATTTGGCTCCTGTCCTAAAGAATGCTGACGAGGTACACAAGAAATTTTACCCTGGCAGGTATGGGTACAGAGAGGTGAAATGCCCACAGGTTTTTCCCATGGTTCCACCAGGTAGATTGCAGTGGGTTTGAGGAAATTAATACTGATTGTTACAGTCCTACTTTTACAGGGTGTGGTGGGATCATTACCCAGATCTCCCAGGGTGGAATCCTGGTGTTTGTAGGTAGTAGTAGCCACCTGCCTGAAACAAAGTAGTGCATATAGAGTCTTCCAGCTACTGCAAGTGAGCGAAAATTATGCCAAAGATTATAATACCAACATCAATTGTCCCAGTTCCACAAGCCACAGATGAATCTGCCCCCAGGTCTCACAAGGCATGCAAGGGTATTGCTGAGGTTTGGGCCCAGAGTTCCCACCACCGTGAACTAAGAGGTATGGAGGGAACATCCTCAGGTTGGGTCTAGATTTCCTATAGGCTGCTGGTGCTTCTAGCTTCAAGAACCTGAGAAGAACCCACTGGGCCATGTAAAGTGAATGAGTAAAGTTCCAGGGTTTTTGCCCAAAACTCCCACATTTGCAGGATGCAGGAGGTCTGCTCTCCACCCTGCAAGTTGGCCTGATTCTGGCTCGGGTCACTTCTGGTAGCAGCAGAACAGGTATTAGCTGCATGATTCTACATAGCCAACCAAATCTGGTGCTCTGCAAGGATTGGGAAGGGAAATGAGGCAATGTGCCTTACCTTCTCAGAGCCAAGTAAGGACAGCAAATCTTAATGCTCTCCGTGAACTTGTCACATTGGACACAACTGACTATTCCTAAATCAGTTTGTGCAGTCAGATCAATCATTGCTGATTTTTATTCATTCTGAACCAGGCACAGGTGCCCTATTTATCCTGATGTCCAGCTCTTAGCTAATCCTGCAGTATGACAACCATCTGGTTCTATTCACAATATCTTCCACCCAGCACCACATTGACATGGATGACATTTTTGCTTCTCCAACCTCCTTGTTAGTGGTAACATTGTATTTTGCTTCTGCCATGATTCTAGCAGAGTAATTCAATTTATAGAATGGATCTTCCAGCTTTTACTCTGAAGGAGGCTGTCCCCATGGAAGAGGGGACCACATGTCAACTGGTAATTGATAATTTTAATAATTAATGCTTTTTGTTTTATTTTGGTGTTTGATTATTGAAGACATATTTCTTCTCCCATGGCATTAACAGAAATACTGTCATGTGTTGTATAATAATAACATTTGGCTGGTGATAGGTCACAAATATCATGATATCCTAAAATTATATCTCCTGGTTATGTCTCAGTAATCTTGGTTTACATAAGTGCACTCTGTGATGTTTGTTCAACAATGAAATCACCTAACAATGCATTTCCTTTTTTGACATTTATTTGAAAGGAAAAGTCACAGAGAAAATGAGAGAAAGAGAGAGGAAAGAGAATATCTTCCATATACTGTTCAGTTCCCAAATTGCCAAAGCCAGCAGCCAGAACTCCATTTGGGTCTCCCATGAGGGTGCTAAGGGCCCAAGTAATTGGGACATTATTTTCTGCCTTTCCAGTTATATAAACAAGAATCTGTATCAGAAACAGAGCAGCCAGGGCTGTATCTGGCAATCCAATATGGGATGCCAGTGTTGAAGGAGGTGGCTTAATTGACTGCACAAAGACACTAGCCTCTAACAATGCATTTCTCACATCTCATCCCTGCCATTAAGTTATGCTTGACTGTATAGAAGAAATAGTAAATCTAAAAAATATGGACTTGTGTCTGGAATAGTCCAAGGCACTTTTCAAAGTCAGGTATAGTATGTATGTCCAAAAAAATATCTACCCAAAACAGGTATGATTACCTGAGCTAAAACAGGGTAGAAGGCAGGAATGAATGCAGAGAAATATTTCTGTTTAAAAAAATGAGTACTGCTTAACTTAAAAAAGAAGAAAACTTCAATTGAATACTCCAAAGATTATCCAATGTCAAAGGCCTCTCTAAGAATGGGAGCACAAGAAGACAAAACATTTTTCTAAACACCGGGAGATGAAGATTTCATGGATTGCTGGGCAATGATCACCATTCGGAGATTTTAATTTGGTTCATTTTTTGTGCATTTATTTAATCTCTACTATGGGCCAAGTGCCAGGACAGTAGTTCTTAGGATAGTCTCTTGTCTGAAAGAAGAGAGAGAATTCTTTATTGCCCTCTTTCCATGCCAAATATGTAAATTGAAAGGAAGGTGTGGCCTCCTGTTTACAAGAGAAAATAGCATAATACCACCACCATCCTTCACACCAGGCCCTGTTAGCCTCAAAATGCTCTATTATTTCTGTGAAGCATCATCACCCTCCTCAGGCAGTGTCTGAACAAGCAAAGCCAAACTGATTACATGCATGTTGGTCCAACATCGGGGTGCGAGTGAGTGACTAACATGGTACCTTTCAAACAGCAGGTGTTTAGTTTCCTATCTCCTTGCTTTAATAATTTTCCATATTCTTTCACATTTTAACTTTCAGGAAGTTTGCCTACTACTTAAGTATATGAGAGAGTCTTCCAAAGGGTCATGCAAAAAGCATAGTATGAGAAAACTCTTAAGTTTCAACATTTTTTGTTCCAAATTATCTTCTTCAAAAGATAGGTTTATCTATTGTTCTAGTGCTCCATCTGCTGGTTCTCTCTCCAAATGGCTGCAACAGTCAGGGCTGAGCCACACTGAAATCAGGAGTCAGGGGCTATATATGGGTCTCCCACATGGTGGCCATACTTGGACTGCCTTCTCAGATACATTAGCAGAAAGCTGCATCAGAAGCACAGTGGTCAGTTCTCTAACTGGCATTGCTAGGAGCTTAACCACTGTTGCGACTTAACCCGCTGCAGCACAAACCACCGTGCTGGCTCCAAAATTTAAGTTTGAATTCTGTTTTCCATAAGCCTTTTGAAGTGCCCTTGTATATATGTATATTTTCTATACCACACGCATATAGACATGTGCACACACATACACCTTCATACTTTAAGTTAGGTTGTGTTTTCCCTTTAAGAAGTTGTGATTTAAAATGATACTGTAGCTCACCTGTATGTCACCTATAAATAAAGGAAATGCACTTATTGGCAGCATAGTTATAACCTGTCAATGGCATTAATAGAGTGTATTTTAAAGCCATGTTTTCATGAGATTTTTGCCTTTCTCTATTGCATTGCGTTTCTCTACTGCCTTTGTCTATATACACTGAGCATACTTCTCTTGTTAGGCTACTGTGACACCTGCTGTCAGAAACAAAGAACTTACTCTCAAGTTACAGGCAGTTTTTCCTATGCAAAAGAAATATTGGTGGAATATGAAACTTGTAAGGGATGATGAGAAAATAATAATTATTTTCTAACTATCAAAAGTTTGTATTGAAACATTGTAAATAGCCCAAGATCTATCTCTTTACCTCTCCTGTCTGCTTTTCCTCCTGAGGCTGTGGTGATAAACAATTTAGGGACCATTGAATACACAAATATTTACAGACATCCACACAAACTGTGAGCATGTAGGTGGCATTCTCCCTTAGTTTTGTAGCTCTCCCTATATTCCCATTTTGCTAGAAATACAAATTCATGAAGGTATGATTTATACACAATAAAATGTACTTACACAGTTCAATGAATTTTGACAAATCACACAATCAAGATACAGAATGTTTTAATTGCCCCCTCTCCCCTGCATCTTCCTATTCAGCCGCAACTCTATCTGGGTTGGATCCCAGGAAATCACTGATTTGCTTCCTATCTCTACAAGTTGTTTTCTCTAATTTCAAAGACAGTCATACAATATGCTTCTTACTCGGCATCTTTCACTCAGATCCTGTTGAAGAAACCCATCTACTGTTTTAGTTAGTTATACTGCATAACAAATGACTTCAGAATTCAGTGACAAGAAAGAAGCAGTTTAGTATGCTCATTGATCTTCAGGTTGGAATTTCAACAGGACACAGTAGGGATGGCTCTGTGATGGCCAGGGTCTTTGTTGGACATATGGAAACACTGGAAGTGAACAAATGCCTTGGAGGCAGAAAACAGTGGTTGGATTTCACCTTCAAATCTGAAGATTAATGGTAGCTACTTACATTGTTCTCAAATGCATTTATGGACTGGGTTACTTATATTTGCTACATATAGGATTACAATCTCAGTTTTTTTTTTAATGATTTACTTTATTTATTTGAAAGACAGAGTTACAGAGAGACAGAGAAGCAGAAAGAGGTCTTCCATCCACTGGTTCACTCCCCGGATGGATGCAATGGCTGGAGCTGCAACGATCCAAAGCCAGGAGTCGGGAGCTTCTTCTGGGTTACAATCTCAATTTTTTAAATTTTATTTGAAAGCCATGGTGATGTGGTATGTCATCTGTTGTTGGTTTACTTTCCAACTGCCTGCTGCAGTGGAGACTAGCTAAACTGGGGTTAGGAGCCAGGAACTCCATCTGGGGCTCCCATGTGGGTGGTAGGGGCCCAAGTACTTGAGCCATCACGTGCTGATAGCCAGGCACATCAAGCAGGAAGCTGGATTGGAAGTGCAGAGTAGCTGAGAATCAAGCCAGCGCTACCATATGAGATGCTGGAGTTCCACACAGTGGCTTAACACACTCTACCACAATGCCCACCCCTAGAATTGTGAGAATTATTGTATACAATATCAGGGAACCAAAAGCAAGCATCACACGGGAGCCATGCTGTTAAGAGATGCTTTTCTGATGTGGAGCATTACTGTGGTTGCATTATGTTGCTTGCAAATATTGTACTATGGTCAGCCTAGATGAAAGGAGATAGCCAACGAAGACTGTGACAAAAGGTCTGAGAACAGATTTTTTTTTTTTTTATTTTCGACAGGCAGAGTGGATAGAGAGAGAGAGAGACAGAGAGAAAGGTCTTCCTTTTGCCGTTGGTTCACCCTCCAATGGCCGCCATGGTAGGCGCGCTGTGGCCGGTGCACCGCGCTGATCCGATGGCAGGAGCCAGGTGCTTCTCCTGGTCTCCCATGGGGTGCAGGGCCCAAGCACTTGGGCCATCCTCCACTGCACTCCCGGGCCACAGCAGAGAGCTGGCCTGGAAGAGGGGCAACCGGGACAGGATCGGTGCCCCGACCGGGACTAGAACCTGGTGTGCCGGCGCCGCAAGGCGGAGGATTAGCCTAGTGAGCTGCGCGCTGGCTGAGAACAGATTTCTAAACTGCCACTATAACACTGGCATCACTTAATAAAAATCAAGTGATGTACCTTTACATGGCTGTATTATAACTTATTTAATCCATTGGGTTGTTCATGGGAATTGTAGAGGCATTCTAGATTTTGGTTGTTAAAATTATAACTGTCCTAGGCCAGCGCCGTGGCTCACTTGGCTAATCCTCCGCCTACAGTGCCAGCACCCCGGGTTCTAGTCCAGGTTGAGGCGCTGGTTCTGTCCTGGTTGCTCCTCTTCCAGCCCAACTCCGGATCAGCACAGTGAGCTGGCCATAGTGGCCATTTGGGGGATGAACCAACGGAAAGAAAGACCTTTCTCTCTCTCTCTCCCTCTCTCTCTCTCTCTCTAACTCTGCGTGTCAAATATATATATATATATGTATATATATATATATACACATACATATATATAAACTGTCCTAAATATTTTTGAATATTTTAATTTCTAAGAATAAACATAAAAAATGAAAGTTCTAGGTGTTATGTAAGCACACTGATAATTTTATAAGGAACTAGCAAAATGTTTTCTAGAGTATCACTTTATAAGCTTATTAGCCATATATTAGAATTCAAGTTGCTGTACGTTGTCATCAAGTTAATATTATTAAGTTTACTTTTTATTAAATTTTAGCCACTCTGTTGGGATATAGATAGTGTTGTTATCTCATTGTGATTTTAACTTTTGTCAGGCACAATGTTGTGTGATTATTTGCTATGTCTATTTGTACAGTGTGTGTGTCTAAAACATTTGGTATTTTTGTGAATTGTGTTATTGAGTGATAATGGCTTTTATATATTCTGGACACACACGTTTTTTGTCAGATTTTACATATAAACATTTCCTCCAAAAATGTTGCTTTTGCTTCCATTTACTTATTGTTGTCTTTCCAAGATTAGACAATTTTAGGGGTGGACATTGTGGTGCAGTAGGTTAATCCATCATTTGAGATGCTCATGTCTCATTTCAGAGAGCCAGGGATGGAGTCCTGCCTCTGCTTCCTGGGAGGCAGCAGATGATGGCCCAAGTGTTTGGGTTCATGCCATGCATGTGAAGAGCTGGATGGGTTTCCAGGTGCCTATGTTAACCAGCCTAGCTCAGCCCCAGCTCTTGGGGGCATTTTGGGGACTGAACCTGTAGCCACAAGATAGGCCAATCAATCAGTCTCTCACTACTTTTCAAATAGATAAATAAATCTTCAAAAACACTTAATTTTAGTGCAATCCAAATAGTCATTGTTTCCTTTTATGTTTATTTTCTCTGTACTAAAAAATCTTCAATTTGGTTGCTAGATTTTTTTTCATTTTTGTTCAGAATTTTGTTTTAGCTCTTAAGTTTATTATGCATTTTAAGTTAATTTTCATAGATCTTAGTTTTTTTTCAAAGAGATTTGTTTATTTATTTATTTGAAAGTCAGAATTACAGGGAGTGGAGAGAGAGAGAGAGAGAGAGAGAGAGAGAATTTTCCTTCTGCTGGTTCACTCCACAAATGGCTGCAACTGCCAGGGATGGGCCAGGGCAAAAATAGGAACTAGGAGCTTCTTCTGGGGCTCTCACATGGGTACAGAAAACCAAGCACCATCTTGACTGCTTTCCTAGGTGCATTAGCAGGGAGCTAATTAGATTGGAAATAGAGCAGCCAGGACTCAAACCCACACCTATATGGGATGCTAGCACTGCAGACAATAGCTTAATCCACTGAGCCACAGCTCCTAGATACGGTTTAGTGTTAATTTTTCTATGTCCATGTTCAATTATTCCAGTATCATTGGTCAAAAAAGTGTTTTTTGTCATTAAATTGCTTTGATATGTTTATAAAAATATTACTAGGCATATACATGACAGTCTTTTTCTGGCCTCTATATTTAGTTCCATTGATCTATATATTTAAAACTAATATTAGCTTTAGTAGCTTTTTTGTAGATTCCTTAGAATTTTATATATATGTATATATATGTATATATATATTGTCTGCAAGAAAAGAAAATTTTATTCTTTCCTATCTAACCGCTACAACTTTTATCCTTGTCTTGTCATATCATCTATATATGCAAGTAAAATACTTAAATGGAACTGCTGGGAGCAAATATCCATGTCATTTTTCACCAGTGAGAAAAATTCATTCATTTACTATAAAACAAGTTTTCTTGACCTTAACACAATGGAAATTTGGAGCTGGCTAATTATCTTTATGGAGAAAATGTTTTGTATATTGTAAACTGTTGAGCTATTTCTGGCTTCTGGTCACGAGATGCTAGTAAACACTCCTCTCCCAAACTGTGACAAGCAAGATTGTCTCCAAATACTGCCAAAAGACCTCTAGAGGGCAAACACACTCCTAGCTGATCAAACCTGCTAAGAAGCATGATTTTAAAATGAAGATTTTATATAGACACATGTTATTAGGTGGAGGAATTCCTTTGCCATTTATGGTTTGCTAAGAATTGTTATCATTAATGGGCACAGAATTCCATCAAATGGTTTCATTGCCACTACTGGAAAAGTCAAAGCTTATTTGTCATCTCAGAATTATGGTGAAATGCAAAGATTGGATTCTAAATGTTAAGCCAAGCTTTTATTCCCAGGTTAAACCATATTTGATATTTTTTGTATATTGCTATATTCGTGTTTATAGTGGTAAGAATGTTCCTGCTAAGTTCATGACAGATATGTCATAACTATTTTATGTGTGATACCTTTGCAAGGTTTTAGTAATAGTTAATTCTGGCCACAAAGTATTTGTTCTAAATGTGTTTCTTCATTATGTGTTTTAGAAAAGAGTAATCTGACGTTTCTCTCTTGCACCTTTTAGAATCTTTTCTTTATGTTTCACTGTGGTGAGTTTGATTACAACATGTCGTGGTGAGGATCTCTTTTGGTCATGTTTATTAGGGGTTCTATAAGCTTCCTGTACTAAGATGCCTCTGTCCTTCTCCAAACCTGGGAAATTTTCTGCTAGTATCTCACTGAAAATGCCTTCTAATCCTTTCTTCCTCTCCATGCCTTCAGGAACTCCTAGGACCTGAATGTTGGGTTTTTTAATAGTATCCTGTAGATTCCCAACAATATTTTTTAGATTTCTAATTTCTTATTCTTTTCTTTGGTTTGCCTTTTTCCTTTCCTGTTCTCTGTCTTCTAAGTCTGATATTCTCTCTTCTGCTTCGCCCATTCTGTTTTTAAGGCTCTCTAATGTGTTTGTCATTTGATCTATTGAATTCTTCATTTCATTATGATTTCTCGTCACTATCAGAGTTTCTTGTTCCACTAGTTGTTTCATTTCATTTTGATTCCTCCTTAATATTTCACTTTCACGAGAGAGATTTTCTATCTTGTCCATTAAGGATTTCTGTAGTTCAAGAATTTGTTTTTGAGAACTTCTTAATGTTCTTATCAATTTTTTGAGATCCGCTTCTTGCATTTCTTCAATCTTATCATCTTCATAATCTTGAATTGGGGTGTCTTTTTCATTTGGGGGCGTCATAGTGTCTTCCTTGTTCTTGTTAGCTTGGTTTTTGCGTTTGTTGTTTGGCATGTTGGAGATATTTGGTTTCTTCACTGTGGCATTTTTTCTTGTTACACTATGGCTCTATATTAAGTGGACTGTCTGCTTTCGGTGGAGCCTTAGAGGCTTGAGATGAGTGTGGACTGAGAGCTGTGTTTGGTTCCTCAGGGTTGAGGGTGTGTCAAAGATGACACTCCCAGGTTAGGTGTGGTAAATCTCTTTCTTTTTTTGATTCACAAGGGAAGTAATTCCTCACAGCTGAATGTAATTGGAGGTAGTTAGCAGGCAAATGATATACCCACAGGAGCCAGAGATAGGAAGCTCTTTCCCAAGGACCACACAGGGAATCTCTGCTGCCCTCAGTGTGGGCTCCAATTCTCCTGCAGTCTCCCACTGGGTTGCCAAGTTAGATCCTAATCTCCTGTTATTTCACCCCTCCCCCCAGAGTCAGGTGTTTCTGCTAGGCTCAGGGCTGGTGCAGACCTGAGGTCGCCCTGCTTATGACGTATGTCCAAAATGGCGCCTGCTCTGTCTTGCTCGCCTTTGAGAGGTGAGCGGAGAGAGAGAAACTTGTGTCCGTATCGGTCACTTTTTTTTTTTCCCTCTCTCTCTTCTAGTTAGCCTGGTGAATTTTTCCCCACGGAGTTTCAAGCCTCCTTCCCTCTAGCCTCCTCTTTCCGCTTGCACACTGGTGTCTCGGGCTATTGAGGTTCGGCTCACCTGGCGTTCCAGCGCTGGTGTGTTGAGTCTGCCGCTGGTGTCCCGAACTTGGGCTCCCACGCTCTCCACGCAGGTCCATTGTGAATCACTAGTTTCAGAAGAGTTTCCTCTTCTGTTTCATCCCCTACTCTTCCTTGACCCTGCAGTATCTCCACTTATATTAAACTGTCTCTCCCCCGGACTAATAGTGTGCTCCCTGTCTATTCCGCCATCTTGCCACTCTCTCGAGTTTGTATAGAATTCTTTAGGTGCTTGATAGCATTTTATCAGTGAAGCTATCTGAGACTTCTGTTTTTATTGTGGGGATGTTTTTTTAACTACAACTTCTATTTCTCTAATTGATAAAAGGTTTTTATTCAGACCAGGACCCTGTGTCCCCTTATTCTTATTATTTTATCTATCTCTTCATCTCTATCTCTACATTTTCTAAACTGAATTTGTCCATACCTACCTCATTACTCCTATACTTCATTGTTCAAAATGTTGATATATCTCATATTGAACCATAACTTACAAAATATAAACATTGATTTACAAATGTTGAACTATCCCTGCATACTGGGGATAAATCCCACTTGGTCAGGATGAATGATCTTTCTGATGTGTTACTGGGTTCAATTAGCTAATTTTTTTGAGGATTTTTGCATTTGTGTTCATCAGGGATATTGGTCTATGATTCTCTGTTGAATCTTTTCCAGGTTTAATAGTAAGATGATGCAGGATTCATAGAAAGGAGTTTGGGAGGATTCCCTCCTTTTCAATAGTTTTGAATAACTGGGACTGTTCTATTGCTGCCAGGATTTTATGGCCAGTTACCTCCACTTTCTAGAACATATTCTCTACTAATGTTATGGAAACCAATTTCTATTTCATACAGATGTTTTTTGCAACAGCAATTAGTTTTCTTCATGAGTTGATTCCTCTTAAGAAAATGATTGCAGTTACTCATTTTGTGTATTTCTATTTTAACATTATTGCTCCTTGCATTTGTACTTTGATTTCTTCCCTCACCATGGTGTCTGCCCCAAACCCCCCAAATAAAGCAATACACTGTCACACTGTGGGTTTATAAGTGACTCTAATACCCGACATGGAGAAGCAGGGGGGTGGTCCCTGGGCTTAATTGTCTTATAAGAGCATGAGTCATTTGAATTGGCATGAACTCTTTTGGAAGATAGTGAAAGTAAACTTACCCAGTTTTAATTAGCAAGGAAGACCCATAGAGAGTTGTAGAGACTAGGGTGTCCTGACTCACCTGTGTGGAAAACCTGAGCTATTCTGTGCTCCACAGTAAATGAAATTGGCTATTAATGAGTGCCATGCCTTTGACTATCTTCCTAAGTCACAGTATAAAGGGATTTTTGTCAGTTGATTAGCAGGGAGAATTAGCAAAGGTTGTACTGGATTCAGTAAGTCAGCTTGGATTATTGACCTTAGCTTTTATTACCATAGTGTAAAGTTTGGTTCAGAGCAGAGTCGGTGTCTTTTCTGTCTTGTAGCTTAAAGTTGTGTGACTTTGTAATGGATGTGAGTGTTCTGACTTCACATGTGCCTCTAACTATGGTGTTCCATTCACCATGCCATTCACTGGATGAGATGAATGACAGCTCAGAATGAGAATTGTTCAGGTTGTTTAGATATATGACAAAACAATATACAAATGAACAAAATATAATGTAAAATTCCAAAATAGTCAATAGGAAATGACTAGAAATACAGACTTTTAAGAGTTGGCATCTTTTAGCTATATTTGCAATTACTGTGGGATTTAAGCAACTGACAGAACAGTAATATGGAGTAACATTTTTATTTCTTGTCTTCACAACATTTGTTAAAATAATTTCTGGATTGATGCAGTGATGTTTTGTTCCTGCCGTATTTATAAATGAAGCGCCTTTTTAAAGTGTTTCTAAACATAAAATCATCTTGGTTTGAAATCAAGTGGTTGGAACACTGTTTTCACTTAGTTTAAGCACATGGTTGATTGAAAGTTTCCTTGGAAGGTTTCAATCAATGTAATCAGTTTGATTTTGTAATGAGCACAGCACCTATTATTTTGAGTTGCTGTTTTGAGGACCAATACTGGAAGTGGATTTTGTTCTTGAACAGTATCCTAGTAGTTAGATGGCGATGATTGTTGGCTTGAGGTCTGATTTTTTTTCCCCTAATAGATTTCTAATGATTTCCCTAATAATTCTAATGTGGAAAATTTGCACAAATTTGTGTGGAACAAAGCCTACAAAAATGAAAAGTGTAGATTGACTAGTAATCTAAAATTAGTATGACAGAGGAGGAAAAGTTTGGTGCCATAATTTCTCCCTTCATTGGTGTTGGACTTAAATCAGTTGAAATGTATTTCTGCACCACAATTTAAGCTTCAATAAAAATTTGCTTGATGAATTAAAAAAAAGTTTTGAATAGCTTGAGAAGTGGAATTAGTTCTTTAAATTTCTGGTAGAATTCAACAGAGAAGCCATCTGATCCTGGACTTTTCTTTGTTGGGAGGGTCATTATTACTGATACAATCTCTGTCTTGGTTATTGGTCTTTTTATGTTTTCTATATCTTTGTGACTCAATTTTGGTAGATCATATGTGTCTGGGAATCTTTCCGCTTTTTCTAGCTTTCTCAATTTGTTACCATACAGCTCTTTATAGTAATTTCTGATGATTCTTTTATTTCTGTTGTATCCGTCATTACATATCCATTTTCATCTCTGATTTTATTGATTATGGGTCTTTTCCTTCTTGTTTTGGTTAGTTGTAACAATGGTCTATCAATTTTGTTTATTTTTTTCAAAAAAAGCATTTCATTTTCTAATTTTTGGGTTCAATCTGTTTATTCTCTATTTTTAATTATTTCTTTCCTGCTATTAGTTTTAGGTTTGGTTTACTGTTGATATTCTAGGTCTTTGAGGTACATTGAAAGCTCATTTTTTGGTACCTTTCCAGTTGATTCATATAGGCACAGATTGCTATAAACTTCCCTCTTAACACTGCTTTTGCTGTTTCTCATAAGTTGTGACATGATGTCTTGTCATCTTCATTTGTTTCCAGAAATTTTTTTTATTTCTTCTGTGACCCACTGTTCTTTCAGGAGCATGTTGTTCAGTCTCCATATATTTCCATATGTTCTAGAAATCCTTGAGTTTTTGATTTCCACATTTATTCCATTGATTATTCTATCATCAGAAGATGAATGGATTAAATTTAATTTTTTTAATAGGCTGGCCTTGCTTTGCAGCCTGGTATATGAACGATCCTAGAGAAAGTTCCATGCGCTGCTGGGAAGAATGTGTATTCTGCCATCGTGGGCTGAAAGTTTCAGTAGATATTCAGTTGGTCTATAGTGTTGATTAACTGTGTTTCCTTGCTAATTTTCTGTCTGCTTGATCTGTCCATTGCTGAAAATAGGGTATTGAAGCCCCCTGTTACTATTGTACTGGAACCTATTTTTCCCTTAAGTTCCATTAACATTTATTTTAAGTAGCCAGGTGCCCTGTTGATAGATGCATATACATTTATTGTACTCCATTTCTGATATCTCCTTGGTATCTTTATCTTCACATCATAATATTGAAATGTTGTGTTCCTCTGGGGGGGGGGTGTCATGGTGACTTTACTATTCTTGCTTCTTGAATTTCTGCTTTTATTTTTAAACATTTGAGAAGTTGATTTTTAATTTTCTTCTGTTGGCTCTTATCTTTGGGGCTATATTTCCGTGGAATGTCTGCACTTTCAGTGAATACCAGGAGGTGTGTGGTGGGTGTGGCCAGGGAGCTCTGCTCAATGCTCTAGGGTGGGGATGAGTTTCCAGGGTATCACCCAAGTTGAGAGTGGTGGAACTCAGTATCCAGCTACATCCTACAGCTTCTCACATAGCTACTGAGTCCCCAAGGTCTCAGCACACAAGGCTCCCACAGTCACTGAGCCCTAAGTGTATTGCTGGTACAGGTGTCCCTCTGTCCCTTATAGCTGTCCAGCCACCTCCTAGCCAAGCTCTGAGTCAGTAGAGTCTGTGGACCATTCCATCCACTCGAAGCTCTGGATCACAGGTGCACACTAGAGCCGCTGGCAGAATGCCTGCCTGGCATTGCTGCCAACACTGGGTTCAGGTGCCTCATCTCAGTGAGCTGTTATGTGAGCACCTGCAGGCTTCCATAGCTGTTTCCCTATTGTAAAATGGTGCCTGCCCTCTCTCAGCCAGATCATGTGTTCTGTTTTGGAGAGATTGGTTTGAACCAGATGTCCCCCTCCACTTCTACTGGGACCACAGGTGACCACCAGCAGCTGCCAGTCCCCAGGGCTCCAGTCGGGACCCACGCCATGCTCACTCTGGCTCTGTCCCAATGGATTGTGCAGACCAGCCTCTCTTCCATCTCTAAAAT
Organism: Lepus europaeus; assembly: GCF_033115175.1. Taxonomy (NCBI): domain Eukaryota; kingdom Metazoa; phylum Chordata; class Mammalia; order Lagomorpha; family Leporidae; genus Lepus; species Lepus europaeus. The sequence continues at coordinate 42,617,881 of NC_084842.1, forward strand.
GCTGCCAGCTCTAGCTCTCTGTTGCTGCAGCTGCACAGGCTGTGCATCAGCACTCAGGACGCAGATTCGTACCATTGCTTCCTGTGGGGCTTCCCAGAGGTTCTCTCTCCAGTTCTCCATGGAGAGTATACCTCCTACACGTTTTTCCTTGCTGTTTATCCCTAGCCCTGCCAAGTGTGATACTCCCTAATCCACCTCCTGTTGAGTCACATTGATTTTCAAATGTTGACATGCCTCTCCATATCAGAGATAGATCATTCACCCAGACCAAATGGGATTTTTCTGATGTGTTATTGGATTCGATTAACTAGAATTTTGTTGAAGATTTTTACATCTATCTTTATCAGAGATTGGTGTCTAGTTCTCTCTGTTGTATCTTTTTCTGGTTTAGTAATTGAGGTGGCCCTGGCTTCATAGAAGAAGTTTGGGAGGATTCCCTCCCTTTCAATTGTTTCGAATAACTTAAGAAGAATTGGAATTTGTTCTTAAAAATCTGGTAGAATTCAGCAGAGAAGTCATCTGGTCCTGGGCTTTTCTTTGTTAGGAGGGTCTTTATTACTGATTCTCCAGTATTTATTCATTTAGCAAATATCATGATTACCGTATGCCATACAATATGCCAGGCATTGGAAATAGAGCAACAATCAATTAGTTGTGACTATTTGTAGAAAATGAGGTCAGGAGACGTTGAACCATGATGGCTGAGTGAGAGGCTCTGGTGACCACCTCCTCCACACAGACACCAGCTATACACCAAGTCACCTTCACAAGAGCTATAAAGCCAGGACAGAAACCAAAGTGCATATCTCTTTACAATAAAAGTCTTATTGAAGAAAGCAGGAGGGGAAGAGTTATGTGTTATCCCGTCCCTTGGTCCAAGGAGGATGTAGACACCTCCCCTTTGGGGGATAGACAGCTAATTGTGACAAGTTCAGTGGGGCTGAACCCTCCATTCCCATCCCTGTGCAGTGAATATTTGCAGCCTCCACAGCCAGCTGACCTCTGCCGTGCCTCCAGCGACTACCAGCAGAAAGTGAAACTGCAGCTATGCAGAAAGGCCAGGAGAGGGAGCTTAGAACCCAGAGCTCAGAAATAAGCTTAAGGCACCAAGGCCTGGCACTAGATAAAGCCCAAAGTCCTTTGTTTCTCTGGCTGGTAGACACAGACTGAGCCTGTAGATTTGCCTGGCATGAGGAAGAGACATGCACGCCAGTAAATTGGATGCATTTTGGTCAGTGTCACTGCCTCCAAGAAACCTTGGCAGACAGCCCAGGGCTTTACTGGGAACTGTGACTCTGAAACTTGGGTGTGACCAACTGGGTTCCAATCCAGGCCAGAGGTCTGCCTTTATCACTCTCCTCCTAACTTGGGCAGATCACAAGGTACCTGGGGGCTGTGTCTTGGGACTCTATGCTGGGATGAAGATGCTCATTACTGGGCAGATTCTCAAGATTTCTATCCCTAGGCAAGTGTCTGTGGGGAGTCATTGGACTTTCCCTAGTATAAACATTAGCCTGGAGAGAGAGACTTGTTTTGCTGTCATTATCAACCTCTTACATGCCTGGTGTGCTCCCCCAAGATAACCCAGGGCCTGGTGAGTGAGTTCTCAATGTGACCCGCATAGAGTCTGCTGAGTAGTTGATGGTCTGTCTCTATCTCTTGTGCAGCCATGGGTAGACAGCAGGGAATCACAGAGCTATCTGGGAACTCAGTGTCAGGCTGATATAATCCAATTGAATAAATCTTAATGGTCCAATGCCTGCAGAGTTCCAGGATCCTAGTAGAGCAGATTTATATCCTGGCTGATATCATCAGTGGTTGATACATGTAGCAGTGAGCTGTGAGCCCAGGAGAGCAGCAGACAGACCATTGCAGTGTTGGCCATGGTCCAACCTCTCCTGACACCCCAGGATGCACTGGTCTTAGAGAACTGTTGGCTCCAGATGTGATCTAATATTGTGGCACTGGTGGACATAGGACAAAGAGTTTGAGCCAACCTCAGGCTCACAAAGATGCTTGTAGAGATAGACTACTCCCTTAGGCACATGCCCAGTTCATACTGAACAACACAACAGCTGCAGATTTTGTACAAACTTGAATTAAGGTAGCATTATAAGATTGAATCAGTAAGAATATATCAAGAGTAGACCTGAGGCAAACTGTGACTTAGAGTGCTGTCTAGTGCTGAAATAGCAGAAGTGTCCATAGGCTCAGAGGGAAAACAGCTGTTTAGGATTTCTAGGACAACCACAGATGTAGATCCGAAGCAATGTTCAGATGACATTTTACATCTACAAGCATCAGGAACTTCCAGTGACCCATAACCTCACCTAAAGATCAAAATAAGGTGCTAGAAACCAACCAAATAGGAATTAAAATTTCCAAATGCTCAGGAGAATATGTCAAAATAGCTGTTTTGGAGAAACTCAATGAAATTCAAGAAAATACAGAGAAATTATTCCATATTTTAACAGATTTGCTAGAGAGATGGAAGGAAATAAAATCAAGTAGATATCCTTCAACCTAAAATTATATTAAGTGAAATTAAAATTGTGGGATAGAAGACATATACAGCAAGATAGATCAATATAAAAATAATTAGTTTGAAGTAAGACTATTTGAAAATATACAATTGGGGGAGAAGAAAAAATCAAAAATGGAAAAAATAAAGGTTACAGGAAATATGGGATAGTATGAAGAAATATTGAAGTTATTTGGATTCAAGAGGAACTTGAGAATGCCAAAGAAATAGAAATCATATTCAAAGAGATGGTAACAGAAAACTTCCCCAAACCCAGAGAAAAATACACATACAGGAAAGTCAAAGGTGACTAGTCAGTCAACCCAGTCAAGTTGTATTACAATCATGCTCTCCAGAGTTAAATAGAGCATTCTCAAAAATGTCTGAAGGTAGAAAGTTACTAGTTAGAGGGTTGTATACAAACACATTCACAACACTATAATATTAGAAACATATATAAACCATTTATATTAACTGTAAGGACAGAAAAGTTATAATCACTAAATTAAAATATTAAGAAACAAGCAATATAGAAAAAGGTCAAATGTGACAACAAAAATTCAAAATATGAAGAAAAATTGAACATAAATATAGATTGTTTTAATAGGATTCCTTATATCTTTTTCTTCTCTTCATTTGTAATCAGTGTTAAACTGTCATCATTTCATGATAGCCTAACATAGCCCCAGGAAGATTTTGTAAACCTCAACCATGACCTCAATCACAAAACAAAAATCTAAATAGATAGATAAATAAAATAGACTTCAAAGATCATAAGCCAGGAATTACAGGAACCATTAGAGAAATGACTTAATGGCAAATGTAGATTGTAAGAGAGGAAGAAAATGATACTGCAATGAATAAAAAGTATCAAAATGGCAGTAGTAAAACTTTACCTATCAATAATCACTTTAAATATCAATGGATTAAATTTCCAATGAAAAGACATAGAGGAAGCAGGGATGACTGGAGGAGTTTGAGTTCAGATTTGAAGCTGCCACCTCCCTGAAGCCTGGGGTGCTGTGAGGTTCACCTTCGCAGTGCTCTCACCTCCTGGGATCCTGCCTTACCTCCTGTGTCCATGTTCCTACTAGGGAATGGTGATATGGAGCTTTCGTCAACCTGCTGCAGGTGAGTGAGTTACAAATCGCTGACTTCTTTGGCTTCTTGGCTTTTTCTTCCATTCCCCACTCATTTTTCTGTCAGGGCTTTTTAAAAAATATTATTTTGAAGAATGTTGAAAGATATTACACAGATTCTTTTGATTCATTTTTCTGTTAGGTTTTTACTTCCTAATTTGTGTTTTGTTCTTTAATATGTTTTTCCATTGCTTTTTGGGTGGTATGTAGTAATAATGTCTTATTTATTGATCTTGGATCCAGTAATTTTGCTTAATTGTCATATTTTGTTTGGATTATATCACATTATCTTTGTGTATAATGGTGTGATCCACATGTATGGTTGCTCAAAGATAGATCCTTATATTTTACATTTCCAAAAACAAACAAACAAACAAACAAACAAAAAAACATAGAGTAACCAAATGGTTTAAAAATCAAGACCCAACTACATGCTCCTTACAAGAAATTCACTTTGCCTCTAAGGATATACACAGACTGAATGTGAGAGGATGGAACAAAATACTCCATGCAAGTGAAATCCCAAAGAAAGCAAGCGTAATAGTATTTTTAAGAGATAAAATAGATTTTAAATCAACAGCAGAAAAAAAAAAAAAAAAGGACCAGGAAGGTCATTTTACAATGATAAAAGTTTCAACCCAGCAAGAAACTATAACACTTATAAATAAACACCCAGTATTAGAGCACCCAAATACAAAATACAAATATTGATAGACCTAAAGTGAGAGAATACTTCAATACAGTAATGGACAAATCAGGGCCAGTGTTGTGGTTTAGTGGGTTTAGCCACCACCTGCAAAACCAACATCCCATATGGGCACCAGTTCAATTCCCAGCTGCTCCACTTCTGATATAGCTCACTACTAATGTGCCTGGGGATGCAGCAGAAGATGGCCTAAGTCCTTGGGCCCTTGTACCCAAATAAGAGACTTGGATGAAGCTCCTGGCTCTTAGCTTTGGACTTACCCAGCTCTGGCCATTGAGGCTATTTGAGGAGTGAACCAGCAGATGGAAGATTCTCTCTATGTCTCCCTCCCCCACTGTAACTCTGCCTTTCAAGTAAAATAAAAATAAAATTTGGACAAATCATCTATACAGAAAATCAATAAAGAAGTATCAGATTTAAATTGTATCCTAGATCAATTGGACCTAACAGATATCAACAGAACTTTCCAACATCTGCAGACTACATATTCTCAATAGCATATGGGATGCTTCAAGATAGATCACATACAAAACAAGTACCAACACATTTAAAATGATAGAAATCATTAGAGTATCTTTTCTGACCACAATACTATGAAACCAGAAAATATTAACAAAAACTTTGGAAACAACATAAATACATGGAAATTAGACAGTGTACTCATGAACAACCAAAGGATCAAGGAAGAAATCCAGGAATTTTTTTTTTTTAATTCTTGAATGAAAATAGAAATGCAAGGTCTGCTTAAAACACTGTTAAAGTTATTACAAGCATTACTTAGCTGAAGCAGCTTAGAAAGTCAAAAAATGATACAGCAAAAGAAAGTACCAGAGAGTCTTAAACCACACCAACAAGCAAAACAGAACAAATGAAAGACAAGAGAACAATGAAAACAAAAGCATGTTTCCTCTTGTCATAGAGAGTGAGAATCAGTTGTTTTCTTGTGAATTCTCCTTAACACTTAAAGTGAGCAGGACTCATGATGAAATGTTGATGAAAGAAAAATTAAAATGTCTTGATTTCTGAGGACAACCACTATCCTCAGCAGGCTCCAAAGCAGAGGCTCTGGGAACAGCAATCAACCTATCAATGTCTGCATCACATATCAGAGTGCCTGGCTTTGAATGCAAGCTCTCAGTTTCAGCTTCCTGCTAATGTGCTCCCTGGGAGGCAGCACATGATGGCCCAAGTGGTTGAGTCTGCCACTAGATGGGAGGCCTCTATTGATCTCCCAGCTCCCAGCCTTAGTCTGGCCCAGCCCTGGCTGTTGTAGGCATTTGGGGGAATAAACCAGCAGATGGGAGCTCAATCTGTGTCACTATGACTCTCAAATAAGTAAATAAATATAAATTTTCTTTTAAATGGCAGAAACTCCAAGTGTTTGTTTTGTGATTGCTCCATTTATGGTTGAAATTGGCAATCAGAAAGGTATGCATTCATTAACTTCAAACCTTTGGAAGTGCTGCTTATCTGAGGAGAAAAAAAAAAGCAATTGTTTTGAGATTATTACTGGTAAGGGAGTTTTCTGTAATGCTTAGAGTGAGTTTTATTGGACTAGTGAACATGATAAATTCCTTATCTAAGAGACCTGGGCTTTGACAAAGCTCCACCATTTTCTGGTTATCCACAGGAAGGTGAATTTTTTTTTAAGATTTTATTTATTTGAGAGGTAGAGTTACAGACAGTGAGAGGGAGATACAGAGAGAAAGGTCTTCCCTCTGTTGGTTCACTCCCCAAATGGCTACAATGGCCAAAGCTGCACCGATCCGAAGCCAGGAGCCAGGTGCTTCGTCCCAGTCTCCTACGTGGGTACAGGGACCCAAGCACTTAGGCCATCCTCCACTGCTTTCCCAGGTCATAGCAGAGAGCTGGATTGGAAGATGAGCAGCCAGGACTAGAACCGGCGCCCATATGGGATGCCAGCGCAGCAGGCGGAAGATTAACCTACTGCGCCACGGTGCCAGCCGCAAGGTGAATTGTTTTAGCCCCATATTTCATGTGTATAAAATGGCTAAATAATAACTAATATGTGATTATATTTCAGAAATTAAAAAAATAAGATTATTTGGTGCAAAATGTTTTTCTGTAAAGGTTTATTTATTGACCAAAGAGGCAGAGATATAGAGAGAAAGGGAGAGACAGAGAGGTCTTTCATCTGCTGGTTCACTCCCCAAATAGCCGCAATGGTTGGAGCTGGGCTGATCTGAATTCATGAGCTTCCTCGGGTCTCTCACATGCATGCAGGGGACCCAAGCACTTGGGCCATCTTCTGCTTTCCCAGGCCATCAGCATGGGGCAGGATTAGAAATGGAGCAGCTGGGATTTATATTAGCACCCATATGGGATGCCGGTGCTACAGATGAAGGCTTAACCCACTATGCCACAGTGCTGGCCCCTTTTGCAAAATGTTTTAAGTCCTTGCATAGTTTTTTATAGTATTCATTTTCCATAAACTTTTTCAAAACTACTTATATTTGTAAAATTGAATGAGCATGTACTGAATAGAATGAATGCTTCAGGTATCAGTTTTATTTCATCATTAGCAAGGGGGGTTAATTTCAAATCTGAACCAAATGTATGCTTTCTGAGATACTGAGTCCTGGGTGCCAAAATATTCTCCTTGGCTTTTCCTTGGGAGGTGTAGTAGTGGGGAGTTTGTGGCATAAGTTTGAGGGTCATGTTCAGCCTCTGAACCATAGTTAATGGGGTGCTACTAGTACAACCACACACAGATCAAGCTGTTCATGAAAGTACAGTTGTGGGTGAAAGCAACCTACGGAGTTTGGATGTGCAGACTGTAGAGATACTATCACATTAATTTCCATTTTCAAAAGAAAGGTATGATAATCAAGTTATTAAAAATATGACCTCAACTCCCAGTATTTAATGGTCCATGAGTAACTCTTGGTCACAGATATATCTGGGGCTTTTTAAAAAGATTTATTTATTTATTTATTTATTTGAAAGGCAAAGTTACAGAGAGAGGCCTTCCATCCGCTGGTCCACTCCCCGATTGGCCACATGGCCGGAGCTCTGCTGATCCGAAGCCAGGATCCAGGAGCTGCTTCTGGGTCTCCCATACAGGTGCAGAGGCCCAATGACTTGGGCCATTTTCTTCTGCTTTCCCAGTCCATAGCAGAGAGCTAGATCAGAAGTGGAGCAACCGGGACTCAAACTGGTAGCTGTGTGGAATTACAGCACAGCAGTCAGTGGCTTTACCCACTATGCCACAGCGGCAGCCATCTCCGGAGCTTTAAAGAAACCTTGGGCTAACCAAAGGCACAGAGCAGTCTGTAAATTTACTAGGAAAATGGAAGGCTTCAGGGAATATGTTTTCAGTCATAGTAAACCTATAATATTTATCACTTATTCTCGTGGCCGGTGCTATGGTGCAGCGGGTTAACGCCCTGGTCTGAAGCGCCGGCATCCCACATGGGCACCAGTTTGAGACCCGGCTGCTCCACTTCCTGTCCAGCTCTCTGCTATGGCCTGGGAAAGCAATAGAAGATGGCCCAAGTCCTTGGGCCCCTGCACCTGTGTGGGAGACTCAGATCGGCACAGCTCCAGCCATAACAGCCAATTGGGGGGTGAAACATCGAATGGAAGACCTCCCTCTGTCTCTGTCTCTGTCTCTGTCTCTCTCCCCCCCCCCATGTAACTCTGACTTTCAAGTAAAATAAATAAAAAAATTTATCACTTATTCTATAAATTATTACAATAAAATTCTGATAATAAGCTTTTTAAACTACTGTTTATTGAGTGCCCACAAAGTACATGACCTAGAGCTGTTAAACCCTCCCAGGTTACATGAATATTAGGCATGGCTTCTGTCTTGGAAGATCTTGCATAAATTTCAGAAGACAAAATATCACCAGGACAAGGAAAGAGGCAAAACTAACTCAAGAGGTCTCAAGCACTAACACAGACTGGAGGGCACTGGTGGGCAGTTTAAGGATCAGCAAAAGGATACAGAGGTATCGTGAAGAGTGTGGTACAAAGAGTGTTAGTTTGGGAAAGGTAGAGTGGTGGAACCCTCACCCCAGAAAATGATTTAGGTTCTTATCAAATTGAAAGAGAACAGTGGTTATGGGATGAATGTGATTAAGCCACAAATGACTAACAAATGTTCTCCGAGTTCTTTTCAGTCAACCTTGAAAGAGACATTTTTGCTAAAACTGTAGGAAGATGAAAAGACAGCTACTCAGTGAAGTTACACAGGTGTGCCAACAAAATAAGGGGATCAAGAACTGAGTAGGCCAACCAGTCAAATGATCAATTGGCCAAAAGCAAATTATCAATTCATTTTTCCTTGATGATTTAAAATATTTTCCAAGGGTGGTTAGACCTGTCTAACCTTGTGGTTATGTGTGTGTGTGTGTGTATATATGTGTGTGTGTATATATAAAACCTTGTCTCCTTATATTTGGACGTCATCATACCAGGAAAACCTCTTCAAAATGGCAGAGGAGTCTAAGATCTCCACCCTTCATTTATAACACTCTGTTTCTTGAGGTGAAAATGGTACCTATAAGTACATCTTTAAATAAATGATTAACATTGCATTTGCTGAGAGTCTACTATTCAAGGTGTCTTCACGATGTTCACAGACATCGTGAGTCATGAAAAATTATACATGGATTTCAAAAAGTTTTGTGCCAAGATGAGATTATCTTTTAAATCAACTTTTAATAAGTGTTTGCAAGCACACTTGAATGTAGCAGATTATTCTGGACATTAGGGATATAGTATTGAACAACAGATAAAAATGTCTGCCTTGCATTCTGGTATGCAATGATGATTAACAATAGAAAACATATGTAAAATCTTCATTGCCCAGAACTAAGAAGTGTTATGATTAAACACATAGACACAAGTAGAGAGGAGGAGAGGGGGTGCATGCATGCATGCTTGTAAAGGGGGAAGCAGTCTAAAATGGAATGGGAAACACTTGGTCCTTTTGAAAAATGCAATAATGTTGATGAAAGGTAACAATGCAGAATTATTTAAGGGGCAGTGTTAAAATACAGTGAGTTAAGTCTGCACTTTCAGATGCTGGTATCCCATATCAGAGTGCTGGTCCGAGTCCCAGCTACTCCATTTATGAGCTAGCTCCCTGCTAATGAACTTGGGCAAGTAGCAGATGATGGCTCAAGTACTTGGAACCCTGCCAGGGGGCAAAGATGGAGTTTCTGGGTCTGGCTTTGGGCATTTGGGAAGTGAAGTGAAGCAGTGGATGGAAGATCGATCTGGTGTTCTTTTCAGTACACTTAAAGCATAGTTATTGGGCTGAAATAGGCTTTTCAATCTACAAAGAGAATTACAAGCTGACCTTGATTAATGTGGCTTTTGAGCACTTTATATTGATATTTCTTTAAATTTTTTTAATTTATGTAAACAGAACAAGTTTCATGTATTTCATCTATAGTTTTAAGAACATGATACTTCCAACCCTACCCTTTTTCCTTCCCTCACTCTCACCCTGCCTCCTCCCTTCTTATTTTTCTTTTAATTTTTATGATGACATACTTTTTTAAAAAAAATTATTTATTTATTTGAAAGGCAGAGAGAGAGAAAAAGAGATATCTTCCATCCATTGGTTCATTCCCTAGAAAGCTGCAATGGCTGGAGCTATGCTGATCCAAAGCCAGGAGCTATTCTGGGTCTCCCACATGGGTGCAGGGGCCCAAAGATTTGGGCCATCATCTATTGACTGCTTTCTCAGGCCACAGCAGAGAGATGAGTTAGAAGTAGAGGAATCAGGACTCAAACTGGTGCCCATATGAGATGCTGGCACTGCAAGAGGTGGCTTTACCCACTATGCCATAGTGTTGGAACCAGTGACATACTTCAAATTTACTTTTAGTCACAAGATTAACCTTTCACTAAATAATTCAAAAAGTAGTAAGTAAATACTGTTCCTTGGGTGTATAGACAAGGGCTATAAACAATAAACAAATCTCACAATGTCAATGTTGCTCATACACATTATATTTTTTGTACTCTATTTTTTAGTTATTGTAAATCAAGTAAAACACAAGTGTCTTTTTGTGACTGACTTATTTCACTAAGCATAGTGATCTCTAGTTTCTTCCATTTTGTTGTAAAAGACAGGATTTCATTCCTTTTTATGGCTGAGTAATATTCCAGAGTGCATACCATAATTTCTTTATCCAGTCATAAGTTGATCGCAATCTGGGTTGATTCTGTATCTTAATGTTGTGAGTTGAGCTGCTATAAACCTAGGAGTACCAGAAAACTCTCATATGTTGACTTGATTTCCATTAGGTAAATTCCCAGGAGTGAGATGACTGGGACATAATGTAGACCCATTTTCAGTTTTCTGAGGCATTCCATGATGTATTCCATAATGGTTATTTTAGTTTACATCTACAACAGTGGATTAGGGTACCCTTTTCTCTACATCCTTGTCAACATGTGTTATTTTATGATTTTTGGGTGATAGACATTCTAACTGGGGTGAGATGAAACCTCATTGAGGTTTTGATTTGCATTTCTCTGATGGCTAGTGACCCTGAGAATCTATTCATATGTCTGTTGACCATTTCTATTTCATCCTTTGAAAAGTACCTGTTCATATCCTTAGCTCATTTCTTAACTGGATTGCTAATTTTGTCACATTTGAGTTCTTTATATACTCTGGATATTAATCCTTTATCAGATGTAAAGTTTGCAAATATTTCCCCCATTCTGTCTATTGCCTCTTTAGTTTGTTGAGTGTTTCCTTAGCAGTACAGAAGCTTCTTAGCTTGGTCTAATTGCATTTGTCTATTTTTAGCTTTATTGCCATGTTTCTGGGGTCTTATCTAAGAAGTCCTTGCCTGTGCAAAGGTCTTCCTCTAGTATTTTGATCGCTTCAGCTCTAAGCTTTGGATCCCTGATCCCTTGTGATTTGATTTTTGTATATGGTGTAAGGTAGTGTTTCATACTTTTGCATGCAGAGTTCCAATTTTCCCAACACCACTTATTGAAGAGACTGAAAATTCTAATTTTAGTTCAGTATTCTAAATGAAGCTTTCACCTTTTATTTGAATAAGATATTTTTCTTCATTCCTTTGAGTATATAACAGCTTTTTTTTTAATTTTTTTTCCACAAGTGGTACATGGAAAAGCATATTAGATCTTCAAAGTGTGATGCTTTCCATTCGTACTCAGAATGTACTCTTCCTGGGATTCCACCATTGTGAAATCATTCCTGTAAGTCCAGAAGCAGAAGTCTAAGGGGTTGTTCTCCAAGTTACTAAGAGGAAAGAGGGAATGAGGATGAAGGAAAAAGGATGGGAGGGCGGGCCTGAAAAGGTACCTTGGTTGTGTGAGACTTCAAAACAAGAAAGGAAATTGTGGAAAACGCTGGTGGCCTCCAGGACAAATGCAACTGGTGGGCTATTTTGTAAAGAGCTGATTGTGGTAGTGATAAAGAATTTCCACAAGAATCTAAACATCAGAAACTCTTCTCAGAAATCAAGATAGATATCGATTAGCACATCTCCTAAGAGAGGTTCCTTCACTGATTTGCAGCCGAGAAATAGGAAGGGAACAGAACATCCTCCTATTTAATCTTTAAAATTGCTTTTGTGTGATATTTCAACTTCACAAAGTTCCTTTGAAATTGAAATCACTTTCAGGGTTCACTGTTCTTAAATAAGAAGCTCTTTTAGTGATTTCATTAATTTAAATACAGAAAGCTGTGACCTAGCAGTGAGAATAAATTATAGACTACTTACAAAAACTTCACTTTTCACTATCCCATATCAATAACCTGGTAAAGTTTAGAACTGAGAGATAACATTCTTCAAGTTAGAAAGATTGATTAGAGAGTGATTGTCAGAAAAATAAATCATGATTTTCCTCCCCGTCAAATACAGATCTGTTGTACAATGCAAATGGCACAGACCCAGACAATTTCTGATTTTACATATTATGTGGCTTATTTCTACTTATTATGTATTTTGTGTGGCTTAATATTTATCTATTTGGGGCCAGTGCTGTGGTACAGTGGGTTAAGCTGCTGCCTGCAGCATGTGCCAACATCACATATGGGCACTGGTTCAATTCCCAGCTGTTCCACTTCTAATCCAGCTTCCTGCTAATGCACCTGGAAAAGCACTGGAAGATGGCTCAAGTGCTTGGACACCTGCCACCCACTTGGAGACCCAGAAGAAGCTGCTGGCTCCTGGCTTCAGTCTGGCCCAGCCAGCTGTTGCAGCCGTTTGGAGAGTAACCAGCAGATGGAAGTGTTGGTGCTCTCACTTGCGTGCGTTCGCGCTCTCTCTCTCTCTCTGTCTCTCTGAATTCTCCCTCTCTCTATCTTTAAAAGACAGAGTTACAGAGAGATGAAGATATAAACAGAGAGATACTCCAAACATTTGACTCACTCCCCAAGTGGCCAGGAATGAGCCAGCCCAAATTCAGGAACTTCACCCAGGTCTCCCACGTGGGTGGAAGGTCTCAAGCACTTGGGCTATCTTCCACTGCTTTCCCAGGCACATTAGTAGTCAGCTGGATTGGTTAGTAGAGCAGCTGGGACTTGAACCAATGCCCATATAGGATGCCAGTGTTGCAGTTGTTGGCTTGCTGTACCACACCAACCCTAGCTTAATTTTTTTTTTCAGAATTTTGTTAAACTCTTAGTTGTTCACCTAGGCTATCCATTGATAATGCCATATCCTAATATACAAGTAACAATGTGCTAAGCTGGGAAAGACTGTTGAAAATACCAAGTTCGGAGAGCAGGAACAGAAATCTGGCTTTCTACTTGTCTTTGAGATGTCCATGGGGGCCAGCATTGTGGTGCAGCAGGTTAAAGCCCTGGCCTGAAGCACCGGCATCCCACGTGGGCACCAGTTCTAGTCCTGGCTGCTCCTCTTCCGATACAGCTCTCTAGTGCAGCCTGGGAAAGCAGTAGAAGATCACCCAAGTCCTTGGGCCCCTGCACCTGCATGGGAGACCTGGAAGAAGCTCCTGGCTCCTGGCTTTGGATCGGCGCAGCTCCTGCCATTGTGGCCATCTGGGGAGTGAACCAGTAGATGGAAGACCTCTCTCTCTGTCTCTACCTCTCTCTGTAACTCTGTCTTTCAAATAAATAAATCTTTAAAAAGACAGATGTCCATTAGACATGGAAGTGAAGATGCTGAAAAGAGAGCTCCTTCTATGATATAAAACTCAAGGGAGATTATCTTAGACAAATCTGGTACCCATCATGTTACAGATGGTATCTAAATCCCAAAGCTTATATGAGGAATAACTAACTTCTTAGTGACCATATATAGAGAAAGGCTTACTAATTGAGACCTGGGGATCTGGAACATTTGCACACTGGGGAGAACAGAGGATTCAGCAGAGGAGGCTAAAAAGCATCGAGAAAACCATGGAAGAGATGTATGGTATACAGTGAGCTAAACTTTTCCCAAGGGATTGGTATGATCAACTATGTCAAGTGCTGCCAGAAGGTCAAGTGCGTGAGAATTGAGAGAATCCACTAGTGAATTTAGCAAGAGTGTATATCATTGTTAACAAGAACTGCTTTGTTGAGCAAAGGATAAAGAGTGTGATAGAGCAATTTCACAAGCAAATATGTAGAAAGGTAATGGATATAAACTGTAAAAATCTTCAAGAAATTTTCCTGGAAGTAGGCATTTGGTGCAGCTATTAAGGCCTCTCTGTAACTCTGCCTTTCAAATAAATAAATCTAAATAAATATATAAGATACCACTTGGAATGTCTATAGCCTATATCAGAGTGCCTGGGTTCAAATCTTAGCTCTGATACTGATTCCTGCTAATGCACACCTTGTATGGCAGCAATATGAAACCTGCACTGAGTTCTAGACTGCTGGCTTCAGCCTGGGTCAGCCTTAGCTGTTGTGGACATTTGGGGAGTGAATCAGTAGATGAAGAAACTCTCTCCCCTCTCCCCTCCTCTCCCCTCTTTTCCCCTCCCCTCCCTCCCCTCTTTTCCCCTCCCCTCCCTCCCCTCCCATCCCCTCCCCTCCCCTCTCTACCCTCCCTCCACTCCCTCCCCTCTCTCCCCCTCTCTCCGCTCTCTCTGCCCTCCTCTCCCCCCTCCCCCCTAGCCTCTCTGAAAAAACTAATGAAAGGAATAATGGGGAGAGAGAAAAGGGGTTATAGTTGTCTTCTTGGAACTGTACTGACAGCATGTGTTAAATCTGTTTTCTTTAATGATTTTTTAAAGATTTATTTTTGAAATGGAGGGTTACAAATAAACGAAAGTAGTGGCCAGTGCTGCAGCTCAATAGGCTAATCCTCTGCCTGCGTCGCCGGCACATGGTGTTCTGGTCCCAGGCCAGCGCAGGTTCTGTCCCGGTTGCTCCTCTTCCAGTCCAGCTCTCTGCTGTGGCCCGGGAGTGCAGTGCAAGATGGCCCAGGTTCTTGGGCCCTGCACCCGCATGGGAGACCAGGAGAGGCACCTTGCACCTGGCTCCTGGCTTCGGATCAGTGCCGTGCGCCTGCTGCTGCGCGCTGGCCATAGCGGCCATTGGAGGGTGAACCAACCAACAGAAAAAGGAAGACCTCTCTGTCTCTCTCTCTCTCTCTCTCTCTCTCACTCTCACTGTCTACTCTGCCTGTCCAAAAAAAAAAAAAAAAGGTGGAGATGGAGAAGAGAGAGAAAGAGAGAGAAATGTCTTCCATCCACTGTTTCACTTCCCAAATGGACACAATGGCTGGAGCTGAGCTGATCCAAAGCCAGGATCCAGGCCATCCTCTGCTCCCCTCCCAGGTGTATTAGCAGGAAGCTGTATCAGAGTGGTGCACCAGGACTCAAACCGGCACCCATTTGGGATGGCAGCAATGCAGGCAGCAGCTTTACCTGCTATACCACAGGGATTGCCCCAATAAAAATTTTTAAAAGAATATTTACTTCTATCTTTTGTCAGACATTTCTGGAGTTTTTATTTGCATACATTTTTGTAGTTTTATTTGTCTTTTAATTTTCATATGTGATTTATGATATTTGACTTTCAAGATTGCTGTGTTCCTTTGCAGTTTTTGCATGTGATCTGTACAGCAAGAACTTTTCCTCCTTCAATCGAAGTAAATATAAACATCCCTCTATATTTTTTAAGAAATTCTAGATTTTGTTTTACTTTTGAAGATTTAAAATGTCCAGACCACTGCTTATATTAGATATGAAGTAGGAATCCATGACCCACCCACCTTCTCCACAACCACCTCTCTGGCTGTCTTTAATTAGTACATGATGTCCAAGTGCCAGAACAAGTTGTGTAACTCCATCAAAGCACTTCCGTGTGCTGGATCAAAACTGCCTATCTGTGAGCTTCTTCATCCTTGCAGTGGAAGCAAGGGCAAAGAACAGCACAGGACTTTTCTCAAGTACATGTTCCCCTCTTCTACCAGAATCATTCACAATGTTTGCCGGGTATTTATTTTTGACGGTTTTATTCATTTCTCAGATTAAAGGTATGTCTTAACATTTTTATCAGGTACTTCTTACTATAATGTCTCTTTTGTCATAAACTTAAATTGTAAATGATAAAAAAATTCACTACACAGTGGTGATTTTGCATAAGACATTGTCTAAATTACAGCAAATCATGAGGTTTCTGTGATTCTCTGGATTTTCACCCAACTCTTAAACAGGCAGACCCACAGTAAGAAGAAGGAAGGAGTGGACCTTAATGGGATACTTACAACATAGCAGGCACAGTGCTAGCCAGGGGCCACTTTGTAGATTTTAATTTAGTATTGATAATCCCACCTTAGTGATAGCAAGAATGAGACTAATATTAGATCCAAGATTTAAATATGCTACTTGCAGTCACACAATTCATAAGCTATTAAAACCTGTATCTCAATCAGGGCATATTCGATCTCTGTTCCTTGTTCTTGAAGGATCAAACCTCATTGGGGAGGGATCACCTCCCAGAGAACTACCAATATGATAGGACAGGGGAGAAAATTGCATTTAGTTTGGACTCAGAGCTATGTAAAACTCTTTAACAAGCAGATGCCTTTTACTTAACTATGAAAGCCAGACTTCAAATGTAAATGTCCTCTGAAAAGAGAATTTTATAACGTACATGGACACAGATAATTCCAATACAAGCTTTGACAGAGGCAAAATCCAGAAACAGGCGCACAGAGAATGATGACAAAGATGACAACTGCAGAACAAAGTGAAAATATGGAAGAACCCAAAAAAACTGATGTCTTTGCCTCCTTTTTAATTTTGCATATGTTTTAGTAATTTTTATATATCAGTCTCAGTTTCCTTGCTTGTAGAGGGGAATGGGGTTGGTATTTCAGTGATGCTGTACCTGGAGGCTAATTGGAAACAAGTGAACGGTATTGAAAACAGTTCCATTTTTCAGTCACTGTACATGAATGTTAACATCAGGTGGATTTTTTCCTGTTATTTTTCTTTCAGAAAATGTAATCCTTGGAGCAGAGGGCCAAGAATTGGTTTATCCTAAAAAGCTTCCTCTCATACAGAAGCGAGATGTTGGGCATGCCCATGATTACGACATATCGGTACAGATTTTGATTTTGTAAATCAGATTTGTTGATATCATAGGATTAGCGGAAGCTGCTCTTGGCCCTTCCAAATAGCAGAGGCAGAGAAGAGGGTCAATGTTTCTGCGGATGCCCTTTAGCTTACAGCAGAAGTGAGGGGATGAGCAAAAGGAAGCAAAAGGAGTAAAATTGAGGTCATCAGGCTGCCATTTTATGTGTTGAAGATTGCATGAGGAGTTCTATCAACAGCTTTCCTGGCTGAATTCAATAAGCTTCATTCGTTCTGATCTGGACCCAATGGAATGTAATCTCAAGCATCTCTTGCTTCCTCAGAGATTTGATATGCAGGTTTCTTTACTGTAGAGATACTGCATCAAAATTGGACAACTTGTACAGGAACAAAAAGACCTGCTTTGTTGCCTAGCGAGTGCTTATTTCTGCTTTAAAAGCTAAAATTATTTAAAATAATTTTCAAAAGTAATGGATGCTTATTGAAGAAAATAGTTAATATACACGAGTGAGCAAGCTTCAAAATGAAGTTATTTTCTATTCCCTTTGTTATAAAGGACCTTAGATGAATGTCCTCAGCGGGTTATCATTAGTTACCATATTTGACTTGCAATTTAAGCCTTAAAGTTTTTAAAATATTTTTTATTTACCTAAGCTGAACAAATTTAATGCATTTCATATTTACAGATTGAGAAGCATAGTGATACTTCCCACCCTTTGTAAAAATTAAATGAAAGAATAAGAAAGGAAAGAGGGATGGTGGAAGCCTTAAGTTTTAAATTTGGTTCTTGGGAAATACCGACAGGCCCTTTGCCGCAATCTGCTACGGAAGTGCAATCCTTTCCAAAAGCAACGGCTTTCTTTCCTTTTACCATTAGAGCAGCCGCTGTTCTAGGTCCTCCCTTGTTAGTCTGTCATCAGTAAGATGTATTTTAGTTTTCCAAATGGTACTACTGAGAATTTTTTCCTATAAGTTGAGAGAAAAAAAGAACTCAACACTCATTTCAGTTAGAAAATCATGTTTATGTTCCTTTAACTCTTTTTGAGAATGATATTTTGCTTGATTTCCACTTTTCCAACCTTGCAAACATTTGTATTAATTGAAGATTGGTACTCAGTCACAGGTGCAAAAACTATCAAGTGGAAGCTGGTAGCCTCTTCTGGAAACTATTGTCTTGATATAATAAAATAAAGTTAAATATCCAAACAAGCAGCTAAGACCTTGCTTGGAATGCCTGAAACCCATATTGGAGTTCCGTTTCCAGCTTCCTTCTCAATTCCAGCTTCCTGCTAATTTGTACCCAAGGGAGACAACAGATAATGGTTTATGTACTTGGGTTCCTGCCACCCATGTGGGATATCTGGATTGAGTTTGTGGCTCCTGGTTTTGTCTTGGCCAAGACTTGGCTGTTGCAGACATTTGGGGAGTGAATCAACAGAGGGGAGCTGCATCTCTCTTTCTTTCTCTCTGCCTCTCAAGTAAATTTCTTGAAAATAAAAAATCAATACCCATGGTTATCCATTTAAATAATTTATCACAAGTTCTCATTGGTTTTTGAAAGACTATTATTATAGACAATGTCTGTTACCGGTAAGAAGCCAAGGAAACAGGATCAGCCATAAATTACTGGTGAAGTTCTAAACTTGTACTTTGTTCAGGATATTTTGATAATATCCAGCAAAAGTCTTATATTTTTTCCCTTCATTAGCAGTATAAACACTAACTTTAGTGAACTCCTGAAACCAAATTTCTGATTGCAATATTGATTAAATAAATGAAATTTCATGTTCTAAAAATATTTATTTATTTGAAAGAGAAAGAGGTCCTCCACCTGCCGGTTCACTCCCCAAATGGCTGCAACGGCTGGAGCTGTGCCAATCCAAAGCTGGTAGCTAGGAGCTTCCTCCTGGTCTCCCATGCGGGTGCAGGGGCCCAAGGACTTGGGTCATCTTCCACTGCTTTCCCAGGCCAGAGCAGAGAGCTGGATTGGAAGCGGAGCAGCCGGGACTCGAACTGGCACCCATATGGAATGCCAGTAGTGCAGGCGGAGGCTTTACCCGCGATACCACAGAGCTGGACCCTCATTTATGTTGTTTTGCAGCCATACATTATAGCAAAGGATAACATTTATCAGAATAGTAAATAGTCATAATTTATTAAGTGAAAAAGTAGACTATCAGCCATTATATACTAAATTGTTTATTTTTTTTAAACAGAATATCTGTATATGGCAGTTGCTCTACAGCCATGGAATAAGTTGTATTTCCTTAAAAAAGGCAAGAATGTACATTTTTCACTTTGTTTTATAACAAAAAATCCCCTTTAAATTTTTTTAATTTAAAAATAACGAAGGGTGGGCATCATGGCACTGCAGGGTGAGCTGACGCCTGGGATGCCAGCATCCCATATGAGTGCCAGTTCAAGTACCAGGCATCCCACTTCCATTCCAGCTCCCAGTTAATGTGCCTGGGAAGACAGTCGAAGATGGCCTAAGTACTTAGAATGCTGCCACCCACTTGGGAGACCTGGATTGAGTTCTATGTTCCTGTCTTCTTCCTGGCCCATCCCAAGGTATTGTGGCTATTTAGGGAGTGAGCCAATGGATGGAATCAATCAATCTCCCCACCCCTTTTGTTTCTCCTTATCTCTCTGTGATTCTGCCTTTCAAATAAAATCTAACAACTTGAGTAAAATCCTTTTTGTAACATTTGCTATTTTCAAATTCAGCACTATTAGCATTTATCATTTTGCCTGAAAGGACTGCTGAGTAGCCTGTAGGAGGTGGGTAATGTCCCCCTTCAGCTACCCCCTCCCCACCACCAGGACACACTAAACGGTACATGCTGATGTCACATGTTGGATCTTTTCTTTTTTTTTTTTCAGGAAATGTATGAAGAGGAATTGTTATATGAAATAAAACTAAATAGAAAAACTTTACTCCTTCACCTTCTAAGATCAAGGTCAGTTCTATTGTGATTTAATGCCTTGTAGGTTTTATAGTCTATGGTATCCCAGTTTTCCTTACCTACTAGTAAAGTGAATTCCTCAAATCACTGTTATTCACATGTGTGTGTTATATGGTTTATTCTTTGTTGAAGACAAGCCCTCTGCATTGTTATAGCTTAAAGACAATAATAGACACTGTTCGCTGGCACCAGAATTATACCTATGGATACTTAGAGTTCTTTGAGCTCCATATAGTCACTCTGATTACCACCTTTTGAATCAGTGGGACAAAATACATTAGAAAAAATGGTTTTTAAGGGACTTGTAAATTGTTTAAAATAATCTTAAATAAGGAACCAGGTTGGTTGGGAGATTAAATTAATTGCTGGAAAGAATTTTCTTTATCACAACATCTTGTGTATCTACATAGTCCTAACACCCTTAGCTTTCTTCATTAGCCTGCATCAGAACAATCTCTGTTGCTGCTGTTTAATTTCTATTGTTTAACTTTCAGCCATTTCTGTACCTAATAGCTCTGTCTCTGAGCCACAAGCAAAAGTATAAGCAGTTGTCAAATATTAAGAAGAATAGAAGGTAACACTATTCTTTCCATTCTTCTTAGAGAATTGAGATTGATCTATAAGCTAAACACAAAATAACAAAAACCTCCCATGTTTCTGAATTCTACATAAGTAAGCAGAAACAGAGCAGGTTTAATGTCATTACCATATGGATAATATATTGAGACTCTACTTTTAACATTCTCCACACTAAGAAAGCTAGCATTTACTGAGCCATCACTGAGATATCTCTATGTGCATTTCCTCAAAATAATTTCTTAATTCCTACAACAACCACATTAAGCAAGTATTGTGCTAAGTTCCATTTTGAGGCAGAAAAATCATAGATACACTAAATCAGTGACTTATGTGGGGTCACAATGCTCACAAGCATGATATGACTGATGCTCCAACTTAGATCTTCTAGCTTTCAAAATTAGCTCAAGCTAGGATAATATATTATTTTGCATACTTATTGAGATGCTGGTCATTTTTAAACGTATGCTTTCATTTCTCTTTTGTGAACACCAAAGAGTAAAATTCCTGTATCATAAGTTATATATGTATATTCAGCTTTATAAAATTTTGCCAGAGCATTTTCAAAAGTTGTTATGGCCGGCGCCGCAGCTCACTAGGCTAATCCTCTGTCTGCGGCGCTGGCACTCGGGGTTCTAGTCCTGGTTGGGGCACCGGATTCTGTCCCGGTTGCTCCTCTTCCAGTCCAGCTCTCTGCTGTGGCCCGAGAGGGCAGTAGAGGATGGCCCAAGTGCATGGGCCCTGCACCCACATGGGAGACCAGGAGGAAGCTCCTGGCTCCTGGCTTCAGATCCGCGCAGCACGCCGGCTGCAGCATGCCAGCTGTAGTGGCCATTAGGGGAGTGAACCAACGTAAGGAAGACCTTCCTCTGTCTCTCTGTCTCTCTCACTAACTCTGCCTGTCAAAAGAAAAGAAAAGAAAAGTTGTTAAACAACTTCATATGAGTACCAGCAATATATGAATAGTAGTAGTTTCATATTATTCAACTTGAGAGGTATTACTCTTTCTAATTTTGTCTATACTAAGAAGGAAAGGAAAGGAAAGGAAAGGAAAGGAAAGGAAAGGAAAAATATATACTAATGGGTTTGTGATATTTCATTGTGATTATATTGTATTTCTTATTGAATTTTTCCTTCATTTGTTGGCCATTTGTGTAACTTCTGTTGTTTTTTTAAATATCTGTTTTTATTGTGCTAATAGACATATAATCATTGAATTGAAGATCTTCATGTGATTGGGAGGTCAGCCCTTTTTCAAATTTAGCTCCTTTTAATGTTTTATTCTTGACTGTGGCTTTCTCATTAATTTTGTTAACTTTCCCTTTTTATTTAATTTTTAAATTTTTATTTATTTTTAAGGTAAATAAATTTCATATATACAGATTTAGGAGCATAGTGATACTTCCCACTCTACCTTCCCTCCCTCCCACCTTCCTGCTTCCTTCCTTTCATATTCTTTTTTTTTTAATTTTTCCAATGATATTCTTTCAGTTTATTTTATAGTCATAAGATTAACCCTACAATAAGTAAAGAATTCAACAAATAGTAAAAAGAAAAAGAAAAGCACTGTTCTTCAACAGTAGAGAAAAGGGCTGTAAACAATCATCAAATCTCAAAATGTTGGTTTTGCTCATATACATTTCATTTTTGGTATCCTATTACTTACCATAGATCAGGGAAAACATATGATATTTGTCTTTGTGAATCGGGCTTATTTCACTAAGTGTAATGATTTCTAGTTGCATCCATTTTATTGTGAAAGACAGGATTTCATTCTTTTTATGGCTGAGTAGTATTCCACAGTGCATATATACCACATTTTCTTTAGTCATCGATAGCTGGATGTCTGGATTGAGTCCAGCTATTGTGAATTGAGCTGCTAAGAACAAGATGGTACAGATAACCTTTCATATGCTGATATCCTTTTGTTTGGGTAAATCTCCAGAAATGGGATTGTTGGGTCATATGTTTCAAATCCTTTGCCTACTTCTTAACTGGATTGTTTGTTCTGCTGTTGTTGAATTTCTTGAGCTCTCTATAGATTCTGGAAATTAACCTTTTATCAGTTCCATAATTTGCAAATATTTTCTCTCATCTTTTGGTTGTTTCTTCAGTTTGCTGAGTATTTCTTTTGCAGAGCAGAAGCTACTAAGCTTAATGTAATCCCATTTGTCAATTTTGACTTTGATTGCCTGTATGTCTAGGGTCTTTTGCAAGAAGTCTTTGCCTATGCCAATGTCTTGCAGAGTTTCCTCAATGTCCTCCTCCAGTAATTTGATGGTATCTGGTCATAGACTTAGGTTCTTGATCCATTTTGAGTGGATTTTTGTGTAAGGTATAAGGTAAGCATCTTGTTTCATACTTCTGCATGTGGAGATCCAATTTTCCCAGTACCATTTAATGGAGACTGTCCTTTCTCTAGGGACTTATTTTAGCTTTATTGTCAAAGATTAGCTAGTTATAGATGTGTGGTTTGATTTCTGGGATTTCTATTCTGTTCCATCTGTTCTTACAGTTTGTTAATAGTATGTATCACATTTATTGATTTGCATATCTTAAACCATATCTGCAAACCAGGAATAAATCTCATTTTGTCCAGGTAAATAATCTTTATGATGTAATGTTGGATTTGATAAGCTAGTATTTTGTTGAAGTTTTTTTGCATCTATATTCATCAGCAATACTGGTCTGTAGATCTCTTTCATTGCATCTTTTTTCTTGTTTTGGATTTAAGATGATGCTGGGCTCATGGAAGGAGTTTGGGGGGCTGTCCTCCATTTCAGTTGCTTTGAATAGTTTGAGAAGAAGTGGAATTAGTTTTTTTTTTTTAAAGTTTGGTAGAATTCAGTAGTGAAGTCATCTGATCCTCAGGTTTTCATTGAGGGGAAGATCTTTATAACTGATTGAATCACCATCTTGGTATTGGTCTGTATAAGTGTTCTATGTTTTCATGACTCAATTTTGGTATATTGTATGTATAAGAATCTGTTTCTTCTAGATTTTCCAATTTGTTTGCATATAGGGTTGTAGTAATTCATGATGATTCTTTTTATTTCTGTGGTATCTGTTCCATTTCCTTTTTCATCTCTGATTTTATTGATTTGGGTCTTTTCCCTCTTTTTTTTGGTTAGTTGGGCAAGTGGTCTACCAAATTTCTTTATTTTTTCAATGAACAAGCTTTTCTTTTCACTGATCTTTTGTACTGTGTTCTTGGTTTCAATTTTGTTTCCCTCTGAACACTGCTTTTCTATATCCTATAAGTTTTGATATTTTGTACTGTCAGATTTTCATTCATTTCCTGGAATATTTTGATTTCCCTTTTGATTTCTTGCATAACACACTGTTCATTCAGGAGCATGTTGTTCAGTCTTTATGTGTTTGCATATTTTCTAGAGATCCTTAAATTGTTAGTTTCTAGTTTCATTCCATTGTGATGAGAAAAGATACATGGTATCTTTTTTAAATTTTAAAAAAATTGTTGAAACTTACTGTAGCCTAGAATATGGTGTGTCCTGGAGAAAGTTCTATGCACTGATGAAAAGAACATGTATTCTTTAGCTGTACGATGAACTATTGTATAGATATCAGTTAGATCCATTTGGCCCATAGTGTAAAAGAGCTCTGTTGTTTCTTTGCTAATTTTCTGTCTAGTTGATCTGTCTATTGATGAAAGTGGGATATTAAAATCCTCATTACTATTGTATTGGAATCTGTCTCCATTTGGATTTAATAACAATTGTTTTAAATAGTGAGGTACCCTAGCATTGGGTACATATATATTTATTGTAATCACACCTTCCTGTTGAATTGATCTCTTAATCATTACATAGTCTCCTTGTCTCTCTTAACAGTTTTTGTATTAAAGTCTATTGTCTGATATTAGGATGTCTACACCTGCTCATTTTTGCTTTCTGTGTGCATGGAACACCTTTTCCATTTTCACTTTTAGTCTTGTGTATCTTTGTTGGAGAAGTGTGTTTCTTGTAGGCAGCAGATAGATGAATTGTGTTTTTTAATCCATTCAGCCAGTCTATCTTTTAATTGGAGAATTTAGGCCATTTACATTCAGAGTTACTTTTGATAAGTAATGGTGCTGCCGTTTTTCCATAAATGTCACTATTGTTTACTTTGAATTTCCTTTGTAGTCTTAATAGATTTTCTGCCTTCACATTATTTCATAATAATGACTATGTTTTTGTGTATCACACATCATTAAATATCGTTTGTAAGTCTTGATGACTGGTAACAAGTTATTTCAATTTCTGTTTGTTATAAAGGGTCTTAATATCACCTTCATTCATAACTGAGAGCATTTCTGGATACAGTAATTTCGGCTGACAGTTTATTTCTTTTAAAATTTGGACTATGTCTCTCCATTCTCTCCAAGCCTGTTTTTTCTGATGGGAAACCAGCTATCAGTCTCATTGGAGATCCTTTGAAGGTAATCTGGTGTTTCTTTAATGCACATTTCAGAATCTTTTCTATTTACTATTCAAAGTTTGACTACAATGTATCATGGTGAAGATCTTTTCTGTTCATGTCTATTAAGAGTTCTATGTGCTTCTTCTATTTTTCTGTCCCTGTCTTTCTCCAAATTAGGGAATGTTTCTGTTATTATTTCAGTGAATAGGCCTTTTAATCCATTCTGACTTTCCACCTTTTCAGGAACTCCTACAATCCACATGTTGGGTCATTTGATAGTATCCTATAATTTGCAAACAGTTTTTTTTTTAATTTTCCTGATTTCTTTTTTTCTTTTCCCATAGATTTGTTTTCTAACTTGGGTATTTTTTCCTCTGCCTCACCAAGTCTGTTATTAAAACTTTCCACAATAGTTGACATACTGGCTTATTTATTTCTAATATTTCAGTTCAATTTCTCTTCAAAATCTGTCATTTGAAAATTTTTGCCCATGTCAAGTATGGATTTCATGCATGCATGAATTTGTTTCTCATTGCTTCTGAGTAATCTTATGGTCATTCTTTCTATTCTTTTGATTTTCTTTGCAGGCATTTCATCATATTGTCTCCCTTTTTCTTGTTTCTTATATCTCTGCATTCATTTTTAAACATTTATAGAAATGATTTTTCTCCACTGATAGATCTTTTCATTGAACTATTCTTAGTGTAGTGTCTGTTCCTTCAGTGAATGCTCAGAGGCATGTGCTGAGTAGAGCCAGGGAAGTCTGGTCAGTGCTCAAGGGTGGATGAGAATCCAGTGTGATGTCCAAGTTGGGAGCAGTAGAGTTCCTCTATTGTCAGCAGGGGAGAGGGTATGTTCCTTCCTATTGGCATAATCACTCTCACCTCTTTTCCAAGGTAATCAAAGACTGGGGTTAACCCACAGTGCATACACCCCCCATCCCTGGTTGTGCATGAACCACACAAAGGATCTATGTGGTTCTCAGTGTGAGCAAAGAACCCCTGCAATGGCCTCACCCAGGCCATCAAGGAGCCCCAAGCCTTTGGCACTAGACACAGTGATTGCTCAGAGACCCAGCTATTCCTTTCACCCTATTGTGCAGTCACAGAATCCTCACAGTCACAGCATGCAAGGCTCCCACAGTCACAGTGTGCAGAGGATCTGCTCAGCACTTTCTATTGAGATAGTGATCCTGCCCTATCCATTGAGAGAGTAGAGATGTTTTCAAAGCCAGCAGTCTCTTGCTGCTCTGCCTTTGCAGTTTGAGCCCCAGAGCCTTGTGATATGTTGAGAGGATTGGGACACCTCACAGTTCTACATGGGTTCCCAGCCCCTGTCAACCCTCCCAACCAAATTCAATGGGGAATGCAGATTTTCCCCTCTGGTAAAAATCCTGTGGTCATGTGTGTGCACGAGAGCTGTGGCAGCATTTACTGGTATCAAGATGGCACCTTTGTGGGGTTGCGGGGAGAAACAAACATGCTTTCTTTTGCTGGATTAGGTGAGTATCCTGCCCCATGCTTGGGTTCTGGACCAGATTCGGTGTCTGTGTGGTCTGCAAGGTAATCCCTCAAGTGCTATCTCCAGTGGCAGGATTTGCTGCAGTCTGCTCTAACCTCGGTCTCAGATGCTGGCATTTCCTCTAACTTCTGGCTGCAGGAGTTGTTCGTGGTGTCCTTGCTCACTGCTGCATATATGCACCACACATGCTGTTCCATGGTGTCCCTCTTTCTTCTGTAGAATTTCCATTGCATACTCCTCTCCAGCTCTCGCCTGGAAATGCACTTATTCTGCTTTTCTTCTGCTATTTTCTGCTGGTCATGCAGCACATCTTTTCTCTATTCATCCATATTGAAAATCTTCTTGTTATGCCTATTGAAGAGTAAAAACTATGTTATTGGGCCGGCTCCATGGCTCACTTGGTTAATCCTCTGCCTGCAGTGCTGGCATCCCATATGGGCGCCGGGTTCTAGTCCTGGTTGCTCCTCTTCCAGTCCAGCTCTCTGCTGTGGCCTGGGAAGGCAGTGGAGGATGACCCAAGTGTTTGGACATCTGCACCCATATGGGAGACCAGGAAGAAGCACCTGACTCCTGGCTTCAGATCGGCGCAGCACTGGCCTTGGTGGCCATTTGGGGAGTGAACCAATGGAAGGAAGACCTTTCTCTCTGTCTCTCTCTCACTGTCTATGACTCTGCCTATCAAAGAAAAAAAAACTGTATTCTTTTTGGTTGGTGGATCAGGCCATCCTGCCACATGGGATGCCTACATCCCATATTGGAGTGCCTGGGGTTGATTCTCCTAAACCCTACTTTGATTCAGCTTTCTGCTTATACATCTAGGAAATGGCAGATGATGAATCAGTTGCTTGAGTTCCTGCCACCTAGGTGGGAGACCAGGATGGTGTTCCTGGTTCCTGGCTTTGTCCTGGCCCAGTCCTGGCTGTTGCAGGCTTTGGGGGAGTTAATCAGCCGATGCAAAATCTTTCTCTCTAGGTCACTCTGCCTTTCAAATAAATAAATATTTAAAATCGTTCATTATTTCAAAGAAATTTTAGTTCCTCTTTTTTACCTCTATATTCTTTGCTTTCTAGGACCTAAGAAAAATTGGCAACCTTTGTCATTATATTTCGCATTGTTTACTTTAAGCATTCACAGTTTTAGATTTTAATTTTGCTCTATTATCATCTTGAATTTCTGTGTGTATCCACATGTGTGTGTTTGTGCATGTGTACGTGTATAATTTGCTGAAAAAAATGAAGTTTTTTTTTCGTACTTATAACCAATTACTCCAGTCTGTTTCATTGGATTCTCTTTTCTGTATCAAATAGCTCTTTGATAAGTTGGAGAAAATCAAATGATTATTTATGGGATCTATATTCTATCTTATTCACCTGTTTATTCAATTCTTAGCCCATAACTGCTCTCTCTTCATTACTGCAGCTTTATGCATTGCCTTGTAACCACTGTGTGTAACTTTTCCTACTTTCTTCTAATGTAGATTATTTTAAATTATATGCAATTTACATTTTTGTATAAAAGTTAGAATCACCTGGGTTGGCACTATGGCATAGTGGGTAAAGCCGGTGCCAGCAGTGCTGGCATCCCATATGGGCGTCATTTCGTGTCCCGGCTACTCCACTTCCAGTCCAGCTCTCTGCTATGGCCTGGGAAGGCAGCACAAGATGGCCCAAGTCCTTGGGCCCCTGCACCCATGGGAGACTAGGAAGTTCCTGGCTCCTGGCTTCGGATCAGCACAGCTCTGGCCATTGCAGCCATCTGGGGAGTGAACCAGCGGATGGATGGAAGACCTCTCTCTCTCTCTCTCTCTCTCTCTCTCTCTCTCTCTCTCTGCCTCTGCTTCTGCCTCTCTGTAACTTTGCCTTTCAAATTTGTAAATAAATCTTTTAAAAAATTAGAATCACCTTGTCAGTACTAGAAAATAGACTGCTGGAAGATTGATTGGAATTTTATTAAATCTGTAGATCAATTTGGGGAGACCTGATATCTCAATAATAACGAGTATTTATGTCAGAGATTTAATATTTTTTTATTTTTTAAATTGTATTTATTTGAGAGGTAGAGTTACAGACAGAGAGAGACAGAGAGAAAGGTCTTCCTTCCATTGGTTCACTCTCCAAATGGCCACAACAGCCGGAGCTGCGCCGATCCAAAGCCAGGAGCCAGGAGCTTCTTCCTGGTCTCCCATGCGGGTGCAGGGGCCCAAGCACCTGGGCCATCCTCCACTGCCTTCCCAGGCCACAGCAGAGAGCTGCATTGGAAGAGAAGCAGCCAGGACTCCAACCAGTGCCCATATGGGATGCTGGCGCCTCAGACGGAGGATTAACCTAGTGCACCACCATGCCGGCCCCTTAATATTTGTTTGTCTTTGAATTCTTCAATAGTATTTTATCATTTACAATGTAGAGCTCTCAGTAGACTTTTGTTAATTATTTATATATTTTTGTTACCTAATGTTTTTAGTAATGCTTTTAAAATTTTATATATTTGTTTGTTTTTATTTTAAAGGTAGAGTGACAGAAAGAGATAGAAATCTACCATCTGCTAGTTCACTCTCCAAAACAGACAGGGCTAAACCTAACTGAAGCCAGGATCCAGGAACTCTATCCTAGTCTCCCACATAAATGGCAAGAGCCCAAGTACTGAGACCATCTTCTGCTGCCTTTTCAGGCACATTAGCAAGAAGCTGGATTGGAAGCAGAGCAACTGGGACTAGAACTGGCACTCCTAAAAGCAATGCCAGTGTTGTAAGCGGCAGCTCCACCTACTGCACCACAATGTCAGGCCTTCTGTATAGTTTTAAACTATAATGCATATTTTAAACTAATTAAATATTACATTTATATAATGTAATTATGTATTTACATTTATATAATTTTATATATTTTATATATTTACATTTATATAATTTTATATAAAATATTGATTATACAAGTTTGCATATAGCTGCTACTTATGCTGTTATATTTATGATAGTTTTCAATTTCACTTTGCTTTTATAGCATTTCCATTTCTTGACATTTCATGTCTTTTCTTGAATCTCTAACATTTTCTTTCACTTAGTTAAGCATAGTTTTAATAGTTTTAAAATCCTCATCTTGTACTTTTAACCTCTGGACTAGCCTCTGGTAGTTCTATACTAGTTGTCTTTTTTCTTGACAATAGTTCAAATTTGCACATCTCATCATAGGAAGTAAAATTTGGATTATGTCCTGAACAATTTGAATGTTATGTGGAAAAAACAGTTTCTATTATTTCTTCTTTTACTTTATTAGACACTTAACATGGTTGAACTCCAAGTACACCTCTGTCATTGGGTGGTTCTCCTATTTCAGTTCAGTTATTTTATTCTTAGCAGAGCTACCTTTATTCTGTTCCCTCATACATGGTTGTGGGATAATTGAGAATTTGAGACTGAGTTTGTTTACATAATGAGGATTTTTCCATCCTTGTCCTTTAAGCATTCAAAAGAGACAGAAATGAGCAGGTGTTTGTTCATATTTGTGTGCATTTTTATTTTTATGATGGGCATGAAGCAGCATGTCTGCCTTCTGTTGTCTTTCAGACTTTGCATGTTTAGCACCCAGGTTGGGGTCAGGCTTGAAATATGCTGGGAAAGTCAGGTGCTCACTGGTTATTCTAGGAATTGTGCAGCTGGGGGTTGTTACTTAGCTCATTTGGGAGACAGCATAGCTGAGGCAGGACTTTCCTCTCAGACGTAAAATGGAGTTACTTGGAAGATGGAGCTGTTTTTGAGATTATACAAAACAAATCAAACAGTAGATTCCATGTATGTGTGTTCAACCAATAGTGCTTAAGAATATCAAGGAAAATATCTGTAGACTTTTTTTTGTCATTACTACACAGCAAAATATAATTATTCATAAAGTATTTATCTTATATTTGATGTTATAAATAATCTAGAGATGACTTAAATTGTAGGACTGAATATACATAGGTTATATGCAAATATTGTATCATTTTATATATAATAGTTGTGAATATCTGCAGATTTGGGTATCCATGGGGGAAAGGGAGCCATATACTCACTATCCCCTGGATACTGGGGATGAATGACTTTATATGAATTTTCTTATC
The DNA here is from genome assembly GCF_033115175.1 of Lepus europaeus. NCBI lineage: Eukaryota > Metazoa > Chordata > Mammalia > Lagomorpha > Leporidae > Lepus > Lepus europaeus. Next base: position 42,648,346 of record NC_084842.1, read on the forward strand.
TATTTACTCATTTTTGGAGAAAATATTTAAATTCACTCTCAATAGTTTTCAAGTGTAAAATACACCACATTGTTCAATAGATCTCTCAAACATAATTCCTCCCATCTAGCTGAAATAGCACTTTTAGTCTATATTAATTTTATGGCTTATTGATTTTAGATAATTTATTATGGACATATCATTTTTCATATTACATATTTCACTACTGAAACAAAATGTTTAATTGGAGGGAAAAAAACTAATGTCTGGTTGCCATCCTGATTAGTCTTTCTTTGAATGGATCACACTACCAACATAAATACAGATAAGTATGTTGCAGTGATATAACATGTATTTAATCTCAGATTTAATACTAGATTGTCATATTAGGTATCAAAATATTATGGGATTCTATCTGATATAATATTTTATATAGTTTCTTGACATGTTTATATTGATATATATTTTTAAAAATTCTAGAATCTCCATTTGGAGAAAAGTGGAACAAACTTCTCTCCATCCTTGTGACTAAATACAAAGAGACATTTTACATATAGAGATTATACACACACACACACACACAAGAAGGCAGAAGAGCAGAGAGAAAGTGGACCAGCTAAAGACATTGATACCTAAGGAATGACTGCAGCATAAGAAGAATTCACTAAGTTTATTTTCACTAGCAACTTAGAATGTGCCACTGTACAAAAAATGGACAGTCTGAAGGGAAAAGACACAGTTTGGTGATGGAGCAGCCTGGCTTCTCTCCTACTTTTATCAAGGTGTTATTTATAGAATATCTCGAACTCATGGCAGTTATACTGTGGAAACTCAAAAAGCTTAGCTGTTACATTTCAGAAGCCTTAACCTGTACGACTAATGTTTCTGTCATGAGTTTCAAGTGTCTATTTTTCAGGGTAAAGTAAAACAATTTACTTTTGTGTTCTTGGGTTCTGTTGTGGTATCCATCTCCAGAGGCTAATGACAAGATGCTGGCTGCCTGCTGTTTAATGCAAAGGAAAGTGTAGACATTGTGTGACTTGAGTGAAAACTCAAAGAGGGATCTTTCTTCTTGCACAGAGAAAGGACTATAAAATATTATGTGGAAAGAGTAGCATTGATGGTTATCTCTATGGTGGGATTTGGAATAACTTCCTCTGAGCTGTTTTGTTTCAGAAATTTATTATATTTATATATGTGTGTGTATATAGCTTTTAGGTTACTATATAGTGAAATATATCATATATGTCACATATAATTTTTATATTCAAATGTCTACTTAGATATAATTTTCTCTGAATCCTTTTTAAAAAATGTTGATTTTCTTAAAATTGTCAGAATCTTTACCTGGCTTATCTATAGCCTTTATAAAACCAGAAATTTAGATAGAAGGCTTTTCATATGAGTGGGTTTGATGCTAATTTATTTTTTTATCAGGAGAGAACTTACTGAGATTTGAGAGCAGCCTGGAGACTTTTTTATCACATGGTGTTTTAATCTGTTAGATTTTTAGAATGAATAAATCACTATACCTTTCTTCTCTGTTTTTCAGGGAGTTCCTAGCCTCAAATTATAGTGAAACACACTACACCACAAAAGGAGAAGCATTCATGAGGCAGGTTCAGATCAAGGTATCTTAGGATTTTCTTAAGTCTTTTCTCTGAAATTATTGTTTCCTAATGTGATTTTGAGTTCTAGCTCAACAAACCGCTCCAAAGCGCTATAATAGAAATAAGTCCTGAACTGAATACTCTAGAATGTTTATGGAAAAGAAAGTATGACACTTTGAGCTCTAAAGGAAGCTGATCACTGCCGAAGAAGCAAATTAGTGAATGGCAGTGTATCTCTGTTTACTAAACTGATTTCCATAGAACCAATATGTTAAGTCTGGAAGAAGGTGAAGGACCCTAAAGAAGTATAAAGGCACATTGATGACATTGCAATCAAAATGGGTAAAATCAGAAGAAAAGGAACAACTTTGAAAATATCCATCAAATTGACTTCATGTGATTCATATCCCTTGCCCAGTCCTCTGATGCACCACTACTGATGTCTCTCTTACCTTTTCCAAATGAAGCTTTTTCCAGTTACCATTGAAAATACTCTGGTGGGTACTTAAAATAACAATATATTTGCAAAAACCAATTTTCTCTTTTCAAACAACTGTCAAATTCTATGAAATCTAACTCATCATACAATCTTGAAAAATAAGACAGGAGGAAAATTGGTAGCACTCTTTTATGTAGGGGGTGGTTATTAGGCTGTAAGGATGTAAGTTCCCTGCAAGACCATAGAAAGTGTCACCCATAGGCAGAACTTAAGCATATAGAACTGATGGGAAGCATGATTATTTGATGAGATTACTTAGGGGCAAAACACCAGATCAGGAGCAATGAAGACATGAACTTGATTGAATCAGGAGAACTTGTTTGAGAGTGATATCTAATTGGGGGAATCCTCAGAATCTGACTTCATTTATTAGGCAATTAATAATAATTGTAACTCTATTAGCAGAGGACAGTTAATGGATTTTAGAATGGATTCAAGAGGTAATATTTCTAAGGAAAAGGCAGATTTCTGAAACTGATTATCATGTAAGAGATTATTATATTTTTGAAAGATTACTCATATAATTTTACATAAATTAATAAATGTACAAATAAGGAAACGTTCTCTACAGCAAGCTCCACTATGTCCAAATGAAAGCATGTATGAATGAATGCATGAACAATTATGACTGTATCTTGTCAGAATGAAATACTAAGATTTTGAATAGAAAACATTTAGATATTAACATATCAATAGCTTTCTTACATTAACAGATTACTTTTTCTATTTTAGGAGCACTGTTTTTACCAAGGAGCCATCATACATGAACTTGAGTCTGATGCCAGTATCAGCACATGTAATGGTCTGAGGTAATGCAGGCTATTTTCTTTTTCCTTTTGCAACTTCTTATGAATACTCAAAGATATCCACTTGACTTATTTCCTTTTGCCAATTCTGCTAAGTAAAAAGATGACTGAGAAAGAGCCCTTATATGTTCTCATCAGGAGTATCAGCTGTAGCCTCTGATTTGTACTCATGTTTGACAAAACAGTGTCTAATGCACAGCCCTAAGCAAGACAAGTTTTTGCAGCATACAGTCTAGAGATTCACGGTTGGATGACACCTGAAAGTCATCTACTCTTTCCTCACATTATGGATCAGAATACTGAAATCAGAGACTTACTCCTGAACATTCAATCTTGAGTGACAGAACAGAGTCCAAAATCCAGGTCTCTTGAGTGTTAAGTCTGTGAATTCCCACCACACTGATATGCTTCAATAATTGAGGCTGTTTCCAGTCTCTACAAAGTAAGAAGTCAGAGTAAAACCTATCATTCTATAGAGATATTGAGCTCAAGGACAAAGGAGGGCAATGCAGAGGAGGTAAAGTATAAAAGAATGAGATACTTTAACTCCACTTATGTGGACTTACTTCAGTAGCTGCTAATATTTGCTAGGATGGGAACTCCTTTAATGACAAAATTACCATATAGGATTATTGGGGCTTCCATATATTTAATCTAAAAGTAATAGATAATGGACAGAAATTTATAAAACTGCAGAAACTGAAATTTGGCAGTGGTCCACAACCACGGTGGTAATAGCTACTATACCTATCTCCAGAGCAGAGATTAGACTGGTAAACTTCTGAAAATCCAGGAAAGTTGATTATTAGAGAAATTTATTAATTCAACCAAAGGTCATGTCTTACCTAGTATGTTTAGCACCCCAAACACCAAGCTACATGCTCAGGAGGTATTGGTCTTGTGGTTTCCCTTTTTAGAAAAGATGAAGTAAACAAGATGGAATGAAATAATTATTGAATATTTATTGTATTCCCAATTGTTCCAGAGGATTCTTCAGAATACGTGACCAAAGATACCTCATTGAACCTGTGAAATACTCAGATGAGGGGGAGCATTTGGTGTTCAAATATAACCCAAGTGTGCTGTATTCAACCAATTATTCTTGTGCAGAGCTCAATTTTACTGCAAAAAATCATCTAAAGAATATCAGCTCTAAGGAAGACTCTCAAAAAGAAGTGAGTACTCTATTTTTGTAAATGATTTATTTGTTTATTTTAAAGACAGAGTTACAGAGAGGCAGAGATAGAGAGGTCTTCCATCTGCTGGTTCACTCCACAGATGGTTGCAATGGCTGAAGCTGCACCCATCTGAAGCCAGGAGCCAGGAGCCTCCTCTGGGTCTCCTACACTGGTGCAGGGGTCCCAGGGCTTAGACCATCTTCTACAGCTTTCCCAGGCCATAGAAGAAAGCTGGATCAGAAGTGGAACAGCTGGGACTTGAACCAGCACTCATATGGGATGCTGGCACTGCAGGTGGGCTTTAGTTATTATGCCACAATGCTGGCCCCCAAGTACTCTATTTTTAAAATCATCTTTAATATAAGAAAAACATCTTTTATTTCCTTTACAATCTTGAGGAAGAGAGAATCTATACAGCTATTGATAGGTATGAGCTACTCTGAAATCTTAAAATCAAGTGGTCTGAAATCTTAAATTCAAGCTCTTGTACTTTTTATTATGTACAAAGTATTCACACACTACAGTAAATCTTAGTTCTATCAATTTCAAGAGAGGCGGAAGTCTTCAACCCTACCTATAGATTGACAACTTTAGGACTGTAGGTGACTGTAAAGAATGACATTTGCAATGTAATGAAATGTATCCTAGATAATTGTCATTCCTTGCCTTCCTTGTCATTTTGGATGCGAGGGCAGGGGAAGGGGTTTGATGACAAAACAAACTTCATCTTTCATCAGGCCAAATGTTCTGGTGGTTGTGGAAAATTAAGAGAAATAAATTCCATTTCAGGTAGAAGGTTGCTTGAAGTCCTTTGTGTTAAAGCTTTTCTATGCAACTAGTTCATATTCCTTGAAGTCCCTACTAGTTGTTAGATTGTAAGCTACATGATTGTTTATTTTCTTTGCATGTTTGTGATATAAACAGTCTAAAACATACTAGATGTCTAACATGTGTATTGATTGAATTACTTATTTATTAAATTATTCAGTCTACAAGAGCATGACTTAGTCAAATCTTGGAAAGATAGGCCTCAGGTTTATCTTCAGAGAATACTTATATGCCTCTGTATTTGCACTGAAAGTGGACAACTTAGCAGAATTCATGATATTTATGCTTTATAAAAAGATCTATGATTATTAATATTTATTTGTTCCTTGGAATTGAGATTATGGCAAATTAGGAGGCTGGTTGAGCAGAAAGAATACGGTCAATCCTGGAAGTCCTGTTGTGGCTGTAGGGTATATATGGGTGTTTTTACTTAGGAAGCCTTTACTGTGTAAATTAAAAAAATCAAATGTTAAAAACTTGACTTATGATTATGATTTGAACTGAAATACTGAAGAAGGTAAGAATTATCAAGTATTATATATTTAGGATTATAAAATATGTTTAAGGACAGATTTTTAATAATATAGTTGGTCTTAGATAAATTTATAATAAAATTAGATATTTATCAGAAAGTTAGGTAAATAATTATATTAACATTTCTTACCTTGAAAATGTTAGCTTTTTTTCAACTTAAAATGTTAAGATGAAAAATGTTGATCATGCTTCATTGCATTTTCCATAAATTTACAGAACAACCATAAAGAAAAGTATATTGAACTGTTCATTGTTGCTGATGACACCGTGGTAAGTTTTCAGATGACATTTTTCTCTTGTATTTTATAAAGCTACAGTTGTACTTCTTGTATAGTAAGAAATGTTTTCTCATCAGAGTTCCATTCTGGATTCAAAATGGTTAAGTACCTTGTTGTAATGCCTGCATTTCATATCTGAGTGCCTACATTTGATTTTCATCTCTGATTAATGATCCCAGCCTCCAACCAACGCAGATCCTTAAAGTCAGTGTTAATGCTCGAGTAATTGGATTCTTGCCACCCAAATGGGAGACCTCGATTGAGTTCCTAGCTCCCACTTCAACCTGTCCCAACCTTGACTGTTGCAGGCATTTAGGGAGTAAACCTACAAATGGGAGTGCTCTGTGTCTCTCATCCTTTCTCCCTCTCAGTGAAGAAACAAATAGGTAATTCCAGAAAAACAATCCAAGATAATACCAGAGACAACTCTTGATGTTATTTCAGAAATAAAGGAATGATAAGTCAATCAGATATCATTGTAGAAAAATTGCAGAATATCAAAGATGAAGAAAAAACTCCTTAAAAATCAACTGGAACAAAGAGATATGTTGCCTATTATTAGTGAATAAATGAGTCACTAACAGATTAAAGAAGTAATAGCTTACTACCAGAAATACACAAAATAGCCTAACGACATGGTACTAAAAACACATCAAAATAACAGGCTTAAAGAGGAAACACAATTTTTTTAAGCTTTTCTCTAATCAAAAAAATTTGATCTATAAAAGTAGAAAAAAAATTCCTCACTTATTTTATAAATTATTATACTAGTGGGGGTTGTCACTCAGGCCACTGCCCTGTCTAGTGGCTGGGTTGATAGTCTGGGGTAGGATGGCCTCAGCCACATGTCTGGTCTGTGGTACTGAGTTTCTGTTGATCTTAGGTCTTTATCAGGCTATTCTGCACTTCCTCACATCATAGCTAGGCACTAAAACATTAAGAAAGAGACCAGGCTCCACTGTGCAAGGCGTCTTCCATCTTCTCCCTATATGTTTACAACTGTCTGATTTGCCTAGGGAAGTCATATAATCAAACCTAGAATCAATGTTGGGAGAAACTTAGACATGGGTGAAGTTATCTGGTGGAGTGATTCTCTCAGAGTCATGACTGTAACAATCCACACTGCTGAAAGCAAATCCAGATAATAGGCTTATGAGAAAATAAAATTATAGGCATATTCCACTTACAAACACAACTACAATGTCCTAAAAGTATTTGCAAGCACAGTCCATCACATATCCAAAAAAGCCGCTTAGAAATGCAATTTTATCTCAGTAAATATTGCTTTATTTTGACATTGATGTTTTTTAAAAATCATTGTCTATCAAGTACCTCAAATATATAATATATAAGTATATATTTATATATATGTATATATATATAATTTTTCAGTCATCCATGATATAGTAAAATGCTCAGCATGTAAGAAGTAGAAAAATTACATGAAACTTACGAATTCCTATTCTGTATGGACATTAAATTTAGTAATAAAATATTTGAAGTTCTTCCACCAAAATTGGGAAAATATACAGATTTTTATTCAATGTTACTACTGGTAATTCTAGCTGATAAATAAGAAAAAAGTAAAATCTATATTGATTTAAGATAAATTTTTACACATTAAAAACAACCGTCAAAAATTTAATGAATTAGTTCTAGACACTAAATTATTAAATTAGCATGTTATCAAGAACATTAACATGTTTGTGACAATGAGAAAACTTTCTGTAAGATTTATATTTTTATTTGAAAGGCAGAGTCACAAAGAGCGAGGGAGAGAGAGGGATATCTTCCAATCACTGGTTTACTCCTCAAATTGCTGCAATGTCCAGGGCTGAGCCAAGCCAAAACCAAGAGCTGGAAGTCCATTCTTGTCTCCCACATGGACGGTAGGGGTCAACACGCTGAGCCATTCTCTGCCACCCTCCCAGGATCATCAGCACAGCACTGGATTGGAAGTAGAATAGTCAAGATTTGAACCAGTGCTGACATGGATGTCAGCATCACTGGTGGTGGGCTAGCCTGCCATACCATATTACTAGCCCTGAAAACTTTGTTCTTAATAATATCTTTATTTAATTGAAAATGAATCTTGATGTGAATGGAAGGGGAGAGGAAGCAGGAGAGGGGAGGGTTGCGGGTGGGAGGGAAGTTATTGGGGGGAAAAAGCCATTGTAATCCATAAGCTGTACTTTGGAAATTTATATTCATTAAATAAAAGTTTAAAAAAATATCTTTATTAGTAAATACTAATAACAGTTTTTAAAAATGAATATTAAATCTTTCAAATTAGGGAAAGTTTTGCTTGATGAGATTTCAGATATATTAGTCTGACCTTGTATGCATAGCTGTAGTACTTTCTGCTTTAATATTCTTGAAATATTTAAGTAATATCTTAGAGCAGTCTTATGATAAATTATTCACTCTCATTTGACAGAGTATCCAATATATTAGATTCTGAATATTAAACATATTTGTTTATATAAAGTAATATATAAAAAATAAACATTAAGATAAAATAGTATGTATAAGTAAATATATGTAACTGTAACATACATTTTGGTACTTCAGAAGTTCATGAAAAAGTGGAATTAAAAGATAAATTCAGTTTGGTATAAAAAACACTTTGAAATCCATGTCTAGTATTTCCACAATATGCATTTTCTATGAATATTTTGAAGAACCCATTCTCACACATACACACACACATACACATATTAAGGGAAAAGTAGAAAGAGCATGCCAGTCAGAGAATAGAAAAACCAAGGGTATCTTTTGGAAACATGTTGAGGAATTTATGTATGTTGAAGCAATGTGAGGAGTTCGAAACAGGGCAAGGAGGTGAGGATATGATTGTAAGTACCAGCACTGGAGCCAGCAAGTTGAAAGGGAAGAATGGAACACAAATGTCTGACCCTTGAGAACACCAACAATTTTGTAAATGTTTGGCAACACAAGTGGGAAGTTCACATCTACGCATCCCTGCCCCATACCCTACTGGCTACAAATCACTGTTTGATAAAGTGTCATTCCCTCTGATCCTTTAGAGACTGTCAGAATATTTTTGATTATATATTCCATAATTTGTGGGTACCATGAGCACAAGAGAGCTGTTTAAGTAGCTGTTCTGTGTAGTATAATGTATAATGGGCGCTCAAACTTCAACAAGTGCTATATCATTAACATGATAAACTACAGAACACTAACCAACTGGTTTAATAAAATTTATGCAATAGAATGTGGAAAGAGGACAAAGTAAAAAGAAAATCTTAAAGTAGTAGTAACCAAAGGACATCTCTAGACTGTCGTAGATAGAAACTTTTTTTTTTTTTTTTTGGATAAAATAGCTATGTAGTTGCTCAGTTTTTAGCTGATTGGAAGTAGACCTCTTCTTTATTGTTCCAATGCTTTGATTTTTTCCTTATAATGTCTCATAATGAAAAAACATTGTGTTGGGGCCAGCACCGTGGCTCATTTGGTTAAACCTCCGCCTGAGGTGCCAGCATCCCATATGGGTGCTGGGTTCTAGTCCTGGTGGCTCCTCTTCCTCCAGCTCTCTGCTGTGGCCCAGGATGGCAGTGGAGTATGGCCCAGGTGCTTGGGCCCTGCACCTACATGGGAGACCAGGAGGAAGCACCTGGTTCCTGGCTCCAGATCAGCACAGTGTCAGCCATAGTGGCCATTTGGAGGGTGAACCAAAGGAAAGAAGACCTTTCTCTCTGTCTCTCTCTCTCTCTCACTGTCTGTAACTCTACCTGTCAAATAAATAAAAAGAAAAAAGATTGTGTTGAATTTTTATTAAGTGGTTATTACTAATTAACATTGATATGTTTTTATTTCCAGTACCGTAGGAACAGTCATCCTCATGACAAACTAAGGCACCGAATTTGGGGAATGGTGAATTTTGTCAACTTGGTAAGGTTCAAAATAGTTTGAATCAAGCTGAAAAAACACATACAAAGAAGCTGTTAGGGTAGTTCTCTTCTGAACTGTTGCAGTAGTCACCCTAATACTGAGGCATTCAAACACAAAAAAATAACCTAGTAGACTAATTAGTAAAAATCAGAGCAAAAAATCAGAGCTCCAAGTTTTTGTTTTCTAAGAAAATGCAGTTTATATTTAAATGAGTTTCTGATCACAAACTTTATGAAGCCACATACAAAGTGTTGGAAAACCAATCATATACAAACTAAATCTTACTACTATATATGTCACTACTTCACAATTTTGCATTTTTAAAAGGCTTTCCAGTTATAATTTATTGCCAAAGGTTTGACACAAAAATCAGTAACTATTTAAGCAAAATCTATTAAAATGATGACTATTTCTAAATTATAATGGTCTACAAACTTTAAATTGTGAACTGTATACTTTTTTTTTTTTTTTTTTTTTTTGCTGACTCCTAAGACTTCTGGATCTAGGATAACAAGGCCACATAAGAAGACATTGTAAGGAATGGGCTCTCTAGTTCAGTGGTTATTCATATATCATTTGTAAGACATTTGCTGTGTCTGCAGTTTTGTGCTATTATGAATACAACTGCTTTAAATATGTGTACACAGTTGTGTGGACATATAATTGCATTTGTTTTATAAATAGGATATAGGAATACTGTATCAGGAAGAAAGTGAATGCTTTATTCTTTACCTGGTCCCCACAAATGTTGACATACTTTTTTAAAGATTTTTTATTTATTTATTTGAGAGCTAGAGTAACAGACAGTGCTGATCCAGCTCCCTGCAGTGGGCCTGAGAAAGCAGTGGTAGATATTGCGAATACTTGGTCCCCTTCGCCCATGTGGGAGACTGGGAAGAAGCCCCAGGCTCCTGGCTTTGGCTTGATCCAGCCCTAGCTGTTGAAGACATTTGAGGAGTGAACCATCAATTGGGGGAATCTTTCTGTCTCCCTTCACCTCTCTGTAACTCTGCCTTTCTTTTTCTTGTTTTTCTTTCCTTTTCTTTTTTTTTTTTTTATTTGACAGATAGAGTTATAGACAGTGAGAGGGAAAAACAGAGAGAAAGGTCCTCCTTCCGTTGGTTCACTCCCCAAATGGCCCCTATGGCCGGCACACTGAGCCAATCTGAAGCCAGGAGCCAGGTGCTTCCTCCTGGTCTCCCATGCAGCTGCAGGGGCCCAAGCACTTGGGCCATCCTCCACTGCCTTCCCTGGCCACAGCAGAGAGCTGGACTGGAAGAGAGCAACCAGGACTAGAACCCAGCACCTATAACTCTGCTTTTCAAATAAAAAAATAAATCTTTATATATAGAAGCATGTTTCTCATAGTTATGAAATGACTCTTTGCAGTTATATTTTTTTCCATTTTGACCTAATATTTATTATCCTTTTAAAACATATTTTTTTGTTTTAGAAACTAATTCTGATTAGTTTTTAACAATAACTCCAAAGCATGTAAAATAGAAATCAGTCTACTTTCTCTATGAACACTCAGCAACTCTGGCCCCCTATCTACCATACCCAAGTTGAGTAGAAGGGAGGGAGGGCTTGGGCAGCATGGGGGACATGCAGATCCTTTTCTGTGGGGTGGCTTGATTTTGTGAAAATTGATTTCTTCGAACAGATTTATAAAACCTTGAAGATCCATGTGACATTGGTTGGCCTTGAAATATGGACAAAAGGAGATAAAATAGAACCGGATTCAAATATAAAAACCACCTTATTACGTTTTTCAGCTTGGCAAGAAACAACCCTTAAAAAAAGGAAGAATTTTGATCATGGTATATTACTCAGGTATGTGACAACACTTGTTCCCTGCATGACTTAACTGGATATTTAAAAAGAAAACAAATGAGAACAACAAAATCCTTTTTTAAAAATATATATTTATTTGAAATCTGAGTTACAAAGAGAGTGAGAGATCCATCTTGTATCACCTGGTTCACTGCCCAGATGGCCGTAACAGCAAGCATTGGGCCAGGCTGAAGCTTCATCCAGGCCTCCCATGTCAATGGCAAGGGCACAGACACTTGTTCCATCATCTGCTGCTTTTCCCAGCCCCTGAGCAAGGAGCTGGATTGGAAGTGGAGCAGGGACATGAAGCAGGGCTCACATGGGATGCCAGCATTGCAGGAGGGGGCTTTTCTTACTACACCACAATGACATTGTTTAAAGTATTTGACTTTTGGATACTTTAGATACATAAAATGCTGTTTCTAACTACACAGAAAATTTCTTAATGTGCCACTGAACAATTTTTCTTTTTGTATTGATGGAGATTAGAAAAAAAATTTGCTATGTTCACATCCTTGGGAATAGTTGAAAATATCATACTTTTCAAAATTCTTTACATTATTTATCAGCATTAGTGCCATTCCAGTGTTGGTCCAAAGCCAGACTTTCTAGGAAGTACCTCACTCTGAACACTGTTCATCCTCAAAGTGTGCCCGCTCAGTTACCAGCCCTTCAAGACCATTTTTCTACTCTGATGTTTTAAACTGGCCATAGCATTCATATTCCTAAGTAAAAGTTTAAAGGTATTTAGAGTGCTGAGCTATTAATTCCCTTTCAAAGGGAGCCATTTTAAAATCATTTCTATATTCAAAATACATGAAAGTCCTGAGGCTAGAAGGATGTGATAAATAATTGTGGAGCTGAACTTAATAAAACCTTATGTTCAACATAGCCCTATTATCTGAGGGATGTTAAACTGCGGAAGAACTACTTAGGAGCAATGGCCTCTTTCAGCACCTCTTCTGATGCCCCTGGTACTCACTTACTCCACTTGACCTATAATACTAGTATTTTGCCCAAGGTCTCAAAACAGGGCCTCCTAACCTTCTTCCTAGTATTATCTGGACCATCAATTTCAGTCTGAACTCAGAAACTTGGAGCTTCGAAAGCCTGTGGTGCAAGGTCAGGTTTAGTGCTTTGGCATATTGATGATAGGGAACAATACTTCCAAGGTAATATTATCCCTGATTTTCATGTTTGTGATGGCCTACAGCATATATCTCCAAAGTTATAGTTATTGCTGGCATGAATTTGGATATTGATATACTACCATGCCTCAAAATTATGGAGGTTGAAAGCTGGAAAAATATTACTATAAACTTCATAGTGGGTATGATTAGCCCTGTGCCTCTTCTTGTACATATTTTTTTAAATATTCAATTAATAAGTCTAAAACTATCTAAATGGGTATAAGTGATAAAATTTTACTTCTACAGAATTTTTCTTATTGGATATATTTAAATAGGAAGATGGAGGCAAATGCTACTACATGTCCAAGTGGACACCATATTGTGGGATTTTTATGTATTGAGCTTCTCGTGTAGCTTACCTTCTTTCTTATCATAGATTTAGAAATGGTAGGATACTCTACATGGAATTATGATGTCACTTCTGTGTTATTGAGAGAAGCAGACTCTAGATTGTACTTTCACCAAGATGTTCAGAGTCTTTCTGCAAGAGACATATTCAAAATAGGGACAGGATTGTTCCAATAGTAAAGAAGCAAATAGAGTGTTTCATCTTGATCTAAAGTTAAAAACAGAAAGGGCCATCTAGCCCAACCACCTTTCTTGTATTTGAATCCCATTACATTTCTAGTGATGTCCTCCAACCCAGGATAGTTCCATTTAAAGTGGTCCAACTCTAAATGCTGTCCTTGAATCAAATCATTTTGATCTCTATAATATAGACATCTATACCTGCCTTTTCAAGTAATCCAGGTTTGGTCCTATTTTTTAATGATGATTCATTTTTGTTTTTGTTTCACTTAAAATTTTTATTACAATAATTATATATATATATTTATGGCCTACAATGTGATATTTCTGTTTATTATAAACATGCACTGATCAAAACAGGATAATCAACATGTCCCCTTCTTTGATATTACTTTATGATTGGAGGCTTGGAACAATTTTTAAAAATATTTCAGTATAGTTACCAAATCTTCCTTGAGTTTCCATAGTCGATTAAAAGATTTTTTTTATTTTATTATTTATTTATTTGAAAGGCAGAGTTACACAGAGGGAGATAAATAGGAAGAGGAAGAGAGAGAAACTGTTATCTGCTGTTTCACTGGCACACTGACAGGGAGCTGGATCAGAAGTGGAGCAGTCAGGGCTCAAGCCAGTGTCCCTATGGGATGCCAGCATCACAGATGGCGGCTTTACCTGCTATACCACAATGCCTGCTCCACTTTAAAGTCTTAAAAATTGATCATGTGATTAAGTCCATTTACTGCATTGCATTTTTCCTCTGAATGCTTGTAATTTAACTAGCTTGCTTTTTTTTTCTTTTAAGTGCTCCTATCCAGAGCTGAGTGCAGAATAGACTAGAGTCAAGTAAAATGGGACTCAAATTGAAATTGTCAAAAGCAAAAAATAAGATTAAAGATTGCATTGGTTTGTTCAGTGTCTCTAGTATATCAAAAGTTGAAAATAAGCTCAATAGCACTGATTTCTTCCTTGATTCCAGGACTCCATAAATAAAAATATACTTTCATATGCCAGGAAATTAGCATGGTCATGGGTAGTTCACTGTACTTTGATCTCTGTGTTAGTAAAATTAGTAACTTAGATTTGTATTTGTATTTGTATCTTGTTTATAGTGGGAAGTGGCTTTACACTAATGCCCAAGGAATTTCTTATCCAAAGGGTATGTGCCTGCCCTATTCTTCCTCCAGTGTAATTAAGGTAGGTTGTATTTTATTCATTTATTTATTTGTTATATTACAAACTTGAAAAGTTTGATCTAAATTTCCATAATGGAACATGCTGCATTGAAACAGACACACGTATATTTTGTCATGTATTCCCACATAGACATGTCATGACAATACATACATTTCTTTTATTGAATGAGAAAAGAAACGTTTTCAAAAAACCACAGATGACTAATAAAGGTAAGCCAGTGCTTTCCAGAATTTAAAAGAACATCGCTTACCAGCCAGCACTGCGGCTCACTAGGCTAATCCTCCACCTTGCGGCGCCGGCACACTGGGTTCTAGTCCCAGTCAGGGTGCTGGATTCTGTCCCGGTTGCCCCTCTTCCAGGCCAGCTCTCTGCTGTGGCCTGGGAGTGCAGTGGAGGATGGCCCAAGTGCTTGGGCCCTGCACCCGCATGGGAGACCAGGAGAAGCACCTGGCTCCTGGCTTCGGATCTGTGCGGTGGCGTGAGCCGCAGCAGCCAATGGGGGGTGAACCGACGGCAAAGGAACACCTTTCTCTCTTTCTCAAAGTCCACTCTGCCTGTCAAAAAAAAAAAAAAAATCGGTTACAGATCAAAATACAAGTAGCAAGTTCTCTTATTTAATAAATGTAGTTATTGGGGCCTGCGCTGTGGCAAAATAGACTAAACCTCTGCCTGCGGCACCAGCTTCCTACATAGGTGTCGGTTCGTGTCCTGGGTTCTCCTCTTACAATCCAGCTGCCTTACACCTAGATGGGAGACCCAGAAGAAGCTCCCACCTTCGGATCGGCCCAGTTCTGACTGTTGCGGCCGTTTGGGGAGTGAATCAGTGGATGGAAGAACTTTCTGTCTCTCCCTCTTTTTGTAACTCTACCTCCGAAATAAATAAATAAAATCTTTTTTTATAAAAAGTTATTTGTAAGGACAGTAATGAACATAAAACTTGATAGCTTATTAAGCAAATGAGGATAATTGTTCTTGTGCTGACAAAAAGAAGTACTAAAACACTTAATATATCAAATCAAGACAGGCTTGTAATTCATTTTAAGAAAGAATAAATCTATGAACTGTTGAACCCCCTTATTTAACCCCTTCCAAGTCATTAAACTTCTGTTAAATGCTGTCCAAGTATCCTGAGAAATAACTGAAGACCTGATGGTTCGTATTTGTTTCCTAGTTGTTACTACGCCCAGTTCATTTTTGTTAAGACCACAAACTTAGAAGCTAGTACTTACTAAAATGACTACATAATTAATTTATAGAAATTGTTATGCCATTTGTTTTGCCTGCACTTTTAAAAGAAAGGGAGAGAAAGAGATCTTCCATCCACTGGTCCAATCCCCAAGTGGCAGCAATGGCCAGGGCTGGGCTATGCTGAAGCCAAGAGCCTGGAGCTTCATCTGGACCTCCTATGTGAGTGGCAGGGGCCCAAACATGTGAACCATCTTCTAATGTTTTCTCAGGCCATTATCAGGGTGTGGGATTGGGAGTGGAACAGCTAAGACAAAAACTGGTGCCCATGTGGGATGCTGACATCACAGGTGGTGTTTTGCCCACCACGCCACAACACCAGCCCCTGCCTATGGTGTTTTAGTAACCTAAAAACTGCATTTAGTACAATATAAGCAATATAATATGATATAGGCTGCTACTACTTCACTTATAGTACTATAACAGGTCCATGACACATTTTAAACTTCATATAAATTGGGTAGAGTAACAAAATTAAGAGGCTTTTTTTTTAATTACTATATAGCAACATGGTATCCTACTCTTTTTTTGGAAATTGATTTTTAGACATGTAGAGATGAAAACATGAAACCTAACTGTGCATCAAGGTAACAACCAATTCTGCTATGGATTTTTTATCTCTGGCCTTTGAGTTTCCTCACAATAGAACCTCTTTAGCCAAGATGAAGTAGGAGTGTTATATGTGATGTTATAGATTAAAAACTGATAAAGAGAAAACAATCAATGCTGTTGTATTGTACACAGCATCAGTCTATGACAAAATATCATAAACTGCATAGCTAATAAACAGCAGAAATTTATTTCTCAGAGTTCGGGAGGCTGTGAAGTCCAAGAGCAAGGCACCAGCACAACTGCTATCTGGTCAGGGCTCACGTTCAGTCTCTTAGTTGATGCTTTCTCCTTTTGTCCACACAAGGCAGAAAAGGGAAGGGGGCTCTTCTATAAGGATACTAATCTCACTTCTGATTGCTCTGCTCCCAGACTTCTGAGGGCACTTCCCAACCCTTAAAAGTTTGCAGTTCTGGAGAGACATAAGTATTCAGAACACAGTAAATTCAGTTAGTAGTATTTAGCTATTTATGAGTGTGAGTATGAATCTGGGACCAGTGTTGTGGTGTAGCAGGTTAAGCCTCCACGTGCAAAGCCAGCATCCCCTATGGACACTGGTTTGAGAACCAGCTGCTCACTAATGTGTCTGGGAGAGTAGTGGAAGATGGTTCAAGTGCGTGGGCTCCTGGCCTCAGACTGGCCCAGCTCTGGCCATTTTGGGAGTGAATAAGCGAATGGAAGACCAACCTCTCTGTCTCTCCCTCTCTCTGTAAACTCTGTCTTTCAAATAAATAAATCTTTTTTTTTAATAAATCTGTAGAATCCAACAATGATTATTACTACACCATAAAAAAGTATTTCAAAATTCTGGAGCTCTATGTATTTAAAATGTCATTTCCCTGACTTCACTATATAATTTAAAAACTGACATGTTGAGGAGGGAGGTAATTTAGATGATGACCTCTCAAATGGATACTAATTAACTATTTTTAGCAATAGCTAAAAAACTATCTACTAGAGTATGCTCTATGCTCTCTTTTCTAGAAATTTCTAACATGCATTTTATTTTAACCAGGATCTCTTGCCTGATCTGAATATAGTTGCAAACAGGATGGCACATCAGTTGGGGCATAATCTTGGGATGGACCATGATGCATTTCCGTGTACCTGCCCATTAGGAAAATGTGTGATGGATAGTAGTGGAAGGTGAGGCTCAAACCATATAGAGAATACATCTAAGTATTATATGAGTGGATTTTGGTTAAATTTCATTATTGTAGGAATATACTGTTATCCAGCATAATTCCCTGGAAGGTCTGCTACAAAACCTGGTAGAGAAAGGAGTTTTTCTTTTGAGGCCAAATCTGAACAACTGTTATGTGTGTCCCTTTGCAGTGACATAGTGAAAGAATTTTTTTAAGATTTCTTTAAGATCTATTTAATTTATTTAAGATCTATTTATTTGAATGAGTAACAGGGTGGGGGAGGGAAGGGAGAGAGAAGGAGAGAAACTTCCATCTGCCAGTTCACTCCCCAAGTGGTTGCAATGGCCACGGCTGAGCAAGGACAAAGTCGGGAGCCAAGAGCTTCATCCAGATCCCCACATGGGTGGCAGGGACCCACACAATTGGGCCATTTTTCACTGTTTTTCCCAGGCCATTAGGGAGCTGGATCAGAAAGAGAGTAGCCAGGACATGAACTGGAACCGATACAGGGTGCAGGTATTGCAGGCACTGGCTTTACCTGCTATGCCATAATACTGGCCCCAGTAAGACACATTCTAAAACTCCACTTGGATAATTGCAAAAGTACACTACAATCCATTAGTGTTAATCTCCACCAAGGTGCTTCCAAGAGGAATAGACTCTCTGCCTTGTGTGTCATCTTTGCTATAAGCTGCAACTTCCTCCCTCACACTTTTACTCAAATATCATTTTAAGCAAAGTCTTTCCCAATTACTTGATCCAACTTTTTAATTCTGCTCTGTCTCACATGCATCTTGTCATTTTCTACCCTTTTTTTTCCTTAGCAGATTCTATGCTTTACATAGTTAGCTTAATATTTTACTTTTCCACTAGAATATAAGCTCCTTGATGTCAGAGGACTTTCTCTGTTTTGATCACTCTTATATTACCATTGTCTAGAAAAGCCTCAGGCAACCTTTCCAAGTACTCACTGTGATAGATAATTCATAAATAGTTAAATAACCAATAATATGCATGCATTCATCAATAATCCTGTGAGTTTTCATGTGGTCTGGTTCTAAGTCTTACACCAATTTGAACCCCTTCATGGCCAATGCACCTAATGCATGGTATACATGAAGAACAGTGCATGTTAGTGATGATTCATGCTTCCACGTATTGATAAAATGAATGTAGTGACTGGAATAGAGTAGAAAATTAGTAATTGATATCTAATCAGCTATATAATTAGTAATATTTTTAGAGTCCTACCATCCCCTTCTAATAGAATCAAAATCCTAAAAATCCTTCTTATTCAATCATAGCATCAATAATAATGTCAATGGGGCAAAAACAAAAGGAAGATAGAAAGAAGGTTTATTTTAGTGTCAAAACAAATATGTCACATTCTTTATAAAGGTTTTTTTTTTTAAACAAACTACCTCATAATATCACATACTTTTTAAAGAACTATGTATTTCTACCACTGTGTTAACTAGTGGTTAATTCTAAATTGAACATGAAATATTCCTTGCTTTAGGAAGTTCATAACCTTGCAAGGATGATAAACAATTATATGGCTTACTTCAAGTTAAAAGGGAGAAGAGATCTGTAAGGTCAGGGAGCCAGTCTAAATTGTGGGCTTCAGGAAGTATTGGTGGTGGCTGCATTGCTTAAATTGTATGTATTAACTGTGTTTTGAGAATATTTCAAATACTATAGATTTGCTCTAACACCGAACATTGTATAAAGATTTTAAAAAGCACAAATATAATAGGACTTTCATAGAAACTGCACCACTCTGCATTGATAGGATTAATCTATTTCCCTTACCCTATTTCTAGCATCCCTGCATTTAAATTCAGTAAATGTAGCCAAATCCAATACCAGCAATACCTGGAGGATTACAAACCAACATGTATGCTCAATATTCCGCTTCCTGACAAACCATATGATATCCCTTACTGTGGAAACAAGAAAGTGGATGAGGGAGAAGAGTGTGACTGTGGCCTTGTTCAGGTACTTACAAATGATGCTGTCTTTATAAAGCTGATGTTCAGGCAGGGATATAACTATTAAAAATCCTGTGCTTTTCTATCTCTTGGTGCAGATTCATTTCAAGGCTCCTTAGCAAGTCATGAATTGTGTATAATGATCTTGAGGTTAGCAACATCATATTTGCCTGGTTTATATAATTGGCTCATTTTGTGAGAATTGCCCACAGGTGTCATTATCTGATCTCTTGTGCACAGAAGGAATCTGTTCTACAAAATCTTAATAGTCAGTCAACTGAGTTTTACTAATGATGTTATAGAGCCAGCTTTTATATCACAGTTGGACAGTTCCCATTAGGAGAAACTTTTTATTAGACCACAAACTTTCAAACCCTTTCACAAATTTGTTGTAATCTGTCTCTGGAACATTTATAAAACATCTTTGAGGAAAAAAAATTAAAGGAGCTCTCACGTGTTTTTCCTCCCAACATAGAAGTTATTTCTTTCAGAAATGCATCAAATAACCATGTGTTCTAGACCACTACTACCCAAATTAACAATGCATATAAACCACCAGGGGCCATTATTAAATGTGGGGTTTGATTTCCTGAAAATGGCTGAGGGTCTATGTTCCCACCAACCTGCAAGTCTTCTGCTGCTGTTGGCCTAAGGACTGCAGTTTCGGTATCTATGCACAAGACCTGGTACAGTTCAAAAGAGATTGGACAGGCCATAAATTAAGAGACTCCATATTCATAGGACAATGACCTGACCAGTGATCATAAGAACTACTCTTCAGATGTCTCTGATTAAATATGAAGAGACTGTTAATTATGGTGTGTTTCTTTGGAATGATTTTACAGTTTCAACTCAGAAAATGTTTATCTGACTGAATACAGAGAAATTGCTTTATATTTTTAATTTTATTAGATTAGACAAAGCCCAAGTGATCATCCTCCTGTTACTTTTAAGGTCAGGCTGGACTACTTAGCATCTTGAGAAAAACACAGAAGTTGTATTAACCCACATCAACTTGGGTATAGGGAAGGACCTTCGGGGAATGGAAGTCATCAGGAGAAAGATCATAAATTATAGATTTTCTGATTTTGCCAATTAGATGCACTAGCTGTGGAATATTCAACAGCCACGAAGGAAGGAAACACAGTAAAAACTGCAAACACCAGCTCCAAATAGTTATCTTTATCTAATTATCACCTCCTAGGATCACACATTTGTATCGCTCAAAGAATATAGAAAAGCAAAACTAATTAACTTCAAACAGGAGCCAAAGCCCAACCAATTTCTGATCTTTAATTTTTGATTATTGCTAGGAGTGCACTAATCCTTGCTGTGAAGCTCACAAATGTATTTTGAAACAAGGATATACTTGTGCAGAAGGAGAGTGTTGTGAATCTTGTCAGGTAAGATTCTTAAACTGAGAACAAACATCTCCTACTTAAGTATATTTAGGATCAAAGAGTTGTCTGGCCAAGGGATGACCCTGAACCACAGATTCCAGAATGAAACTAGGCTTCCAAATACCCAACATTACCTTTTTGACATGCTGCAACTTCTGAGCATTGGATAGTGCTAGGATAAGTAGAACATGATATTTTTGGAGTAATGTCATATGAGCAACACTGTTATTTCTCCTTTTTCAATCATTACCAACATATTTAGCCTTAGTCAATAAGGAAGGCTGGTGTTCCAATGCCAGTGAAATGGCTTATGGGTGGAGAAATACTCCTCAGGAAGATGACAAGAAATTTAAATGACTTAATGCAAAGGTTTATTGATACTTCTTTTACCCACCTTGATTGTGAACTCAATGTATCATGAATCTCCAAATCTCTCCAGAAATGAGAATAGATGGTTGTTCAAAGGCTGAATGGTGCAATATGGCAATCAGTTATCTCCAGCAATAAGCCAGTATTTTTCCAGTTCATAAGGAGGTACATTTGATTTCTTGGAAATGGAGATTCCTCATAAGCACTTTCTAGCCTGGTTGTGGTAAGGAATGCATGGACTGAAGCAAGGGATAAAAATAAGATAAAATAAATGAGAACACCTGCCATGTTATCTGTTTTATCCATTCTAATTTTACTTTAGGCTGTTCTAATTCCAAATCTCAAAATTACAATTTTGTTCTAAAAACCAAGGTATTTACAAATAATAATTCTCAGTGAAATTGAAAATAGTCCATCTCTAAAGCCTTTAAGAAAAAAATAAATGGGTCACCTTTTTGCCCAATTATGGAACTAAACTAAATGTGTCCAAGCTTCCATCTGTTTAATGTTAACAGTTGAAAACAGCAGGATCTGTGTGCAGACCAGTGAAAGATGAATGTGATTTACCTGAAGTGTGCAGTGGCCACTCCCCTGAATGTCCTAAGGACCAATTCAAAGTCAATGGATTTCCTTGTAAGAACCAAGAAGGCTACTGCTTCATGGGGAAATGTCCCACTCGGGGTGAACAGTGTTCTGAATTATTTGATCATGGTAAGAGACAATAGGAGTGAATGACTAATAAAGATAATAAATACAAATTGTTATTTTGCTGAAAGACTTTGGAGCAAGATTGGAGCCAATATTCTCTGTGGCAATGTCCCAAGATATTATCTAGAATTTCTCTGGATGTTACCTCTAATATCTGTTGATCTTAACCTCTATAGTAATTGGCTACATCAGGATGAGTATGTGAACTAATGTGTATTTCTCTTTTTTAATATCTAGTATCTCTACTCCAGCCTAAAATATCCTTTTGACACAATAGGCTGTTTTTTAAGTTCTGTATTTACGCCACTGTGCCTCACCACTCTGATTTGGCCTGATACTAAAAGTTGAAAAGTATCAGAAAAATAAGGTCTTTTGTGATAGTTATGCTTTCATTCTCTTACTTATACCACTTTGCACCCCAGGAGCAAAAGAGAGTGTTGATATATGCTACAAGATGAATAAAAAAGGAAATAAATTTGGATACTGCAAAAGCAAAGACAACAGATTAGTTCCCTGTGAAGAGAAGTAAGTGCCCTTTAATAATGTTTTTGCAAAATCAGAAGGGCTCCAGTTCCAACAGCTGCACACCTCATTCGTAGAGAATGCAGGGAGGGAGAGTGCACACAACCCTGAGGAGGTTGACTGGTATTTATTTACTGCATTTATCTGGTGAGAGTCATGCAATGCCAACAAGAAATGTGAGGTGGGGGACCTTAAGAAGCTTGGAAAAGGAGGAAAAGAATGGTACCAGAAGAGGGGGTGGGGGAATACAGTGAAAACAGGAAGAGAAAGAGGGAAATAAAGAAGTAAAGTAGAAACTGATATTGGGTGAGAGGGAGAATTTTAAAGTTAGATCTGATCTAAAAATACAGTAGCACAGCCCTGTTTTCAAGGTTGTTACTGACATTCTGCAAGCCTTTTTACATGCAGGACAGGCTTTAGACTGAAAACAACCACGACAAAAACCCATGGTCAATTCTACTTTGCTGCTAAACAGAGTGGAAATCCACAGTCACTTAACTTCCCCTGCTTTCAGTGACCACCTACCCTGTAAAACGGGGGTTGAAACAATAGCAACCTGGCCAGTTGTTGTCAGAACCAACTGAGGCACTCTCTGCTTAGAAGCATGTGAAGAAAATCTTGGTCTCTCTCTCAGTTAAAGCTATGCTAATTCAAATTGCAAAAAAGAAATATCCTCTGTAAACTTGAGGGTATGTTACCTATGAGAATCACAAAGAAATCAAAAAGCAATGTTTATCTTTTTACACTCCTTACCTACTCATCTGTGTTCCCAGGGTCAGACGTAAAGTGTTCAGTGGTTTTCTCTGCCTATTTAACCTGCTGACAAATCTAATCTCTAAAGGCATAGTTCTGGTCTCAAGTCTGAAAATGCTTTCCTTTCCTCAGAGACATCAAATGTGGAAAGATATTCTGTACGGGAGGACATCATTCCAATCTCATTGGGGAAGACAAGATCTATCATCTTAAGGATGCAAAGCAGAATGACACTGTTGAATGCAAAAGCATGTTTTTATACTACAATTCTAAAGATGTTGGCCTGGTTTTTCCTGGGACAAAATGCGGAGAAGGAATGGTAAGTTGAAAGGAACCTTTAAGAAAATTCTTGGTTTAGCTACTTGAAAAAAAAAAAAAATCACTGGTTCTGATAATTGGATCCAGAGGGGACTATAAATGAGAAAGCAGGAAGAACCTTGACAAGTTGTTGCTTAATCAAGGAGCAGAGTGGCAATAACACTGTAGTAAGTATTCATTTTGTTTAATTTTAGTTATATCAAGTGATATAATTAACAATTTGCTTAATTAGCATGTTGTAGTTATTTAATGAATTAGCATGGCTTTTTCCAGTTAATGTTCCTATAAAGTAGACATGCATTTTTAACTTATTTTCTTCACCCAACAATATTTCCTTACAATACACCATGGGGCCTATTACAATGCCAGAAACATCTGATTTAAATATGAGAGTACTTGAGAATTCCACACATTCAATTAAACATATGGTTACACTGTAACAAGTATGTTCAGGGTCCAGATGAATAATTGGTTGCTTTTTTCCCCCAGAATATGGATAATATTTTAAATGAGTGACATTTTGGCTTTGCTTCATGAACTACATTTTCAACACTGAGAAAAATTGTTTCCTAATTTTAAATTTACTTTGATACATATTATACATGTATGTATAGAATATGGATTAGTGTTATAGTTTGATAACTGTATGAGGCTCCAGAGTAATTAGCATATCTATCACCTCATTTATTTTTGTGTTGATACCTTTCAAAATTCTCTTTAACTATGCTGAGATATACATTCAGTTATTAATGATAGTCACCCAGCTGTGCTATAGGACACTAGAAGCTAATTCTTTCTATCTGTAGTTCTGTACCCATTACCTGAGCTACTTTGGTTGATTCTCTATCTTGGCTGGTGTGACTCATGCTACAGTGAACACTGGGCTGCAGAGAATATTTAAGGAAGAAATATCTGTATAATATGCAACGGTAAAAAGTATGTGGCACGTTTGGATAATTGACAAGTCAGTATCACTAGAGATTTGGGCAAAACGGCAGAAGATGAAGAGGAACAGAGAGAAAGAGGCCAAATTTGAAAGGGTTTATCATGCTATGATGAACTGTTGTGACGGGTATGTTAAACAACATGGAGTTCATCAAGGGTACATGAAAAACATACTGTATTATTAAAAATTCAGCTGTTTAAAATCGAATCATTTCTCCCAATTTCTCTATACCACCACCCACTAATATTACAATGGCAATTATATAAGAGAAATAAACTGGAAAACAAAAGGTCAGAATGCAAAAACTAGAATTGAATGACTTAAAGGAGAGTTATATTACAAGTCCATATATTTATCTTTTCTTCCATTAAAATGATTAAATGATAAATTTTAATTTGGGAAAATTAAAACATATAGACCAACCAAAAGCTAGAAAATATAGATTTTCAACAAGGTATCAGGTTGAACAAAGTACCAAACAATTGGCAGTTCATTTCAGGTATGGATGGGCTCAGCAGCATATTGGAGGGAAAAATGAAAAGACTTAATTTCTAAACAGAAGAAATAGAAATGATTAGAGGCAACAATATAAAACTATTAAGTTATATTAATTAGCAATGCATTTATTATAAGAATTTTTAAAATATTTAGTGAATAGTAATATAATTTTCATAAAATCTAAATTTATTTCAAAAGTTTTGAATTCACAGGAAGGGGAAAGAAGTAAAAACATGCTAAGTGTCTTATCCTTAATTCTTCATGTAAAATTTTTTCTTACATATAACTGTTTGGGTTCAAGTAATTAATGTAAACTAAGTAAGTGTGTAGATAATAGTATGTATAACATTTAACTTAGAAAAAATAATTGTGGGGCCGGCACTGTGGTGTAGCAGGTAAAGCCCCCGGCTGCTCCCCTTCTGATCCAGCTCTCTGCCATGGCCTGAGAAAGCAGTAGAAAGATGGCCCAAATCCTTGGGCCCCTGCACCCACATGGGAGACCTGGAAGAAGCTCCTGGTTTTGGGATAGCTCTGGCTGTTGGGACCAATTGTGGAGGGAACTAGTGGATGGAAGACCTCTATCTCACTCTGACTTTCAAATAAAGAAACAAATCTTTAAAAAAATTACTCCAAAATAAAAGTGATAATTAAAGCAAAAAGTAGGCTAAAAGACTAATATTACAAAATATCTAATCATATGGAAGTTGTAGCTTTAAACATATCACTTATCAAAGTAAATATGAATGGATTAAGATCTCTGGATTTAGCCGGCGCCGCAGCTCACTAGCCTAATCCTCCACCTTGCGGCGCCGGCACACCGGGTTCTAGTCCCGGTCGGGGCACCAGATTCTGTCCCGGTTGCCCCTCTTCCAGGCCAGCTCTCTGTTGTGGCCAGGGAGTGCAGTGAAGGATGGCCCAAGTGCTTGGGCCCTGCACCCCATGGGAGACCAGGAGAAGCACCTGGCTCCTGCCATTGGATCAGCGCGGTGCGCCGGCCGCAGCAGCCATTGGAGGGTGAACCAACGGCAAAGGAAGACCTTTCTCTCTGTCTCTGTCTCTCATTGTCCACTCTGCCTGTCAAAAAAGAAAAAAGAAAAAAAAAAAAGATCTCTGGATTTAAACTTTGAGTTGGTGGCAAAAAATAAATGAGCAATTATAAACCAGGAAAAACCCAAAGTAACAAAAACAGTATTTTGATAGTAAAATTTACCTTTTAAAAGGGAAAATTAAGAACAATGGTATTAAGCACAAATAAGAAGATTAATTGATGTTAATAAATGTCCCACTAGCATGTATACTTTCAAAAGCTTAGATGATTCTCATGTCAAATTTTTTAAAATGCTAGAAATAAGAAATAAAATTGTACTGTTGTATCTTTAATAGATTAATCTCCTAAGAATTAGTAGGTATGTGAACATTTTAATTATATATTAATGTTCATGCATACATATTCATCAAAAATTTATGGAGAGTTTCTCTATCCACAGAAGACTCCACATGTGGAGTTTCAAAATAAAAACTGCGTAAGTTGTGGTGAAATCATGTGAATTAGAATGTATAATTTCACATGTATGTACATAAAAATTACATTTTCACATATCATAGGTCATTTTAACTCATATCTGCTTCTTCATTTATAGGTGTGCAGCAATGGTGAATGTGTAAAAACTGAAGACATCTACAATTCCACCAATTGTCCCTCTCATTGCAATGAAAATTCTGTAAGATTTTCTTACTTTTTGAATTAATGTGTTACCAGCCACGAATTTGCATAGAAATTTATTCATAAGGCTGTGTGTGTAGAGGAATGCATGCTGATGTTTGAAACCAAATGTACATTTGGTATCCATTTTTTCTTGAATTATTAGTAAAAGTGATCTAAACAGAAAAACTAGATATTATCAAACATGTATTGTCAGCATTACAAGTAAATGGTTTATTACTCCATTAATAATCTAGAAATTCAGGCCGGCGCCGCGGCTCACTAGGCTAATCCTCCGCCTTGCGGCGCCGGCACACCAGGTTCTAGTCCCCGTCGGGGCGCCGATCCTGTCCCGGTTGCCCCTCTTCCAGGCCAGCTCTCTGCTGTGGCTAGGGAGTGCAGTGGAGGATGGCCCAGGTCCTTGGGCCCTGCACCCCATGGGAGACCAGGAGAAGCACCTGGCTCCTGCCATCGGAACAGCGCGGTGCGCCAGCCGCGGCGCGCTACCGCGGCGGCCATTGGAGGGTGAACCAACGGCAAAAGGAGGACCTTTCTCTCTCTCCCTGTCCACTCTGCCTGTCAAAAAAAATAATAATAATAATCTAGAAATTCAGTGAATTATTGAGTTTTCAGTAAATTATGAAGTCTAAGCCTGTTTTAAAGTTAAATTTATCACAATTATCACTTGTTATACAACTGTCAACATTAGCCTAAAGCTTTTGAGAAAAAAAAACATAAAAATTGTTTATTTTTTGACTCTATTAACACTGATCAATATAAGCAATTACTGGAAGTGTTTGTGGATATCAACTTTCCTAAATCTGCTTAATCAATAGCAGTCATATATATCAGATATTCCTTGAAGTAATACACATACACAAAAATCTATATATGTATCTATATTTAGATATTCATACAAAGGTACCTCAAAAAGTATGTGGAAAGTGGAATTAACAGATCTTCATTTAGGTACAAGAAATTTGAAATCCATGCATGTTAGGGCGTTTGACTTGCCCCAAATGGTAGAGATAGAAATGTGCCAGGGGATTCCAATTCAATCCCATCAAGGTGGCATGTACCAATGCCATCTCACTAGTCAAAGTGATCCATTTCAGTTCACAATTGATGGCTCTGATAGGATTAAGAGTCAAAGGGATCACACAAACAAGACTAGGGTCTGCTAATACTGATAGAATTAAAAAGGAGAGAATGATCCAACATGGGAAACGGGATACACAGCGGACTCATAGAATGGCAGATGTCCTAAACAGCACTCTGGCCCCAGAATCAGCCCTTAAGGCATTCGGATCTGGCCTAAGAGCCCATGAGAGTATTTTAGGCATGGAAAGCCAAGACATTCTGGGGAAAAAAAAAAAAAAAACTAAATGAAAGATCTCTGTGAGTGAGATCCCAGTGGAAAGAACGGGGCCATCAAAGAAGGAGGTACCTTTCTCTGAAGGGAGGAGAGAACTTCCACTTTGATCTTATTCCAACAAGATCATAGTCAGAGTTGGCAAACTCAAAGGGCTTCCATAGCCTTGGCAACTCATGACAAGAGCCTAGGGAGATTACTGATGCCATAAACCAGAGTGTCAAATTGTTAAGTCAACAACAGGAGTCACTGTGTACTTACTCCTCATGTAGGATCTCTGTCCTTAATGTGTTGTCCAATGTGAATTAATGCTACAACTAGTACTCCAACAGTATTTTACACTTTGTGTTTCTATGTGGGTGCAAACTGTTGAAATCTTTACTTAACATATACTAAACTGGTCTTCTGTATATAAAGAGAATTGAAAATGAATCTTGATGTGAATGGAAGGGGAGAGGGAGCGGGAGTTGGGAGAGTTGCAAGTGGGAGGGAAGTTATGGGGGGGGGAGCCATTGTAATCCATAAGCTGTACTTTGGAAATTTATATTTACTAAATAAAAGTTAAAAAAAAAGTTCATTGGCCGGCGCCGGCACACCGGGTTCTAGTCCCGGTCGGGGCACCGATCCTGTCCCGGTTGCCCCTCTTCCAGGCCAGCTCTCTGCTGTGGCCAGGGAGTGCAGTGGAGGATGGCCCAAGTGCTTGGGCCCTGCACCCCATGGGAGACCAGGAGAAGCACCTGGCTCCTGCCATCGGAACAGCGCGGTGCGCCGGCTGCAGCGCGCCTACCGCGGCGGCCATTGGAGGGTGAACCAATGGCAAAGGGAAGACCTTTCTCTCTGTCTCTCTCTCACTGTCCACTCTGCCTGTCAAAAAATAAAATTAAATTAAATTAAATTTTAAAAAAAGTTCATGAAAATTCATATTATGGATTCATGGATTTCAAAATCTTTTGTGCTAAAGTGAAATAGATCTATCTTTTCATTCTACTTTACACTTTGAAGTACCCTCATGTGCTTTTAAAAAATACTTATGAGGTGAATACAATTCCTATGCCGAGTTTTATAGAATGATTCAGGCACACTGTTTTTTCATAGAAAAGCAGAAATGCTCTAAACCCAGGAAGCCAACTCCAGAGTCTGTGCCCCTAACCATTACACCCTGCTCTTTGATAAGCTAAACATTGGGCTACCACTTGTTTTCCCATGTCAATGATATCTCATTATCACTAAGCTTAGAGTCTGTACTGTGGTTATAATATGTCCAATTTTGGCAACGTCTTTTTATTTAACGCTGTGAATCCATGTGTGGAAGATGAATCATGTTGTCCTGTTCATTTGTCCCAATTTGTGATCATTCTCTTGCTCAAATGCATTCTTTAAAGGTGATTGCTTCTTGAATGTTGTTTGCTTATTTTTGTGCAACAGCAATTTTGGTATGAAGTTCATCAATTATAAAATGTGTGTGCGTGCACACACATACTTCATGTAGAAATAGCACTAAGCAAGGTGAGGTGCAAAACAAAGATTTTTTTAGTCATTTAATTCAACTGTATGATTGATTGTTCTTCCAGGTGAATGGTGGTGAACTGCAGTGTACTTGTGAGGAAGAACAAGTACTTCCAGACTGGGAAGAAAACTTAAATCTTACCAGTGAGCCTCCTAGAATGTAGTAGTAGTTTATATATAACAAAAGGCTAACCAGTGACAAAGTTTATTTTTTGTTGTTTTCTAGTCTGCTACATATTGTATGGTCTTTTTAATTTTTATATTGTGTGTTTGAAGATGCAAATTGACTTTACTGCAGTGTGTAATTTTCAGGCTAAATCTTGGAACCCACAATATGATGCCTTTTCCATAGTTAATAATTGACAACTAAAACTTTCCCTTTTTGATTGTACTTCCTTTAAACATAATGGAATCTTAGGTTGAATATCAATCACTAATACCTCTGATAATTTATATAACGTTTTGGCCTTTTGTTTTATTTCAAAAAATGAAGGGGTGGGAATTAAGAATGTAGTAGCTCCATCAGGTGTTCATATTCACTAGGATAAAATCAATGTCCTGGCTAAAGCTCGTGTGTTTTACCATTACAGGTATCTCCATAATGGTTGCTGTGCTTGTCTTGGTTATTATTGGTGTTGGAGTTGTTACATTATTAGTTAAATACCAAAAATGTATAAAGTTGAAGCAAGTTCAGAGGTATGTCTGCATTTTCTAAGTGTTGAATGGAATCATACTTTTTCCTCATCCTCTACAAAGCTTACATTTCTTTGTAATAAGTCTTTTACTGAAGGCTGGGTAAGAAACCTAGTAAAGTAAGATTTTATACACTTCTTAATATCCAAATGTTTATCTCAGTGACTGCTAACCACTGCATGTTGGAATCACCTAAGGATTTTACCAAAAATATACTGCTAATCAGTACTCAAGACATTGTTAACTTAAGGGTTATAAGGCAAAACTTGAGCATTGATATTTAAAAATCCTGTAGATGATTTTGTTTTTACCATGGTGGAACATGACAGTTCATGTCACTTTTCGTTTCTTCCTGCCAGCCCACCTAGAGACACAATGGGAGTAGAGAATAAAGGCTACTTTGGTGAAGAACAGCAAAGGATTGACCCAATCCTGCCAGATATCCATCCCCTACATGTAAGAAACTTGATTTGCAAAATTTAATTAATTGGATAAAAAATAGTTGAGAATGTGTGTGTTTAAAGTGGAACTAACCTTAAACTCAGGGGGTGGGGTAATGCAGGTGAGTGATTTAACATGGTTCCACACACATGAAAGTTTCAACCAACATAAGAGGAAAGGGAAGAAAGCAGAACTCAAGAAACCCCAGGACATTGCTAAGACATTATTTCAGGGCAAACTATATTAGTTAAATATGATCTGTGTACTATTGGAAAAAATGTGCAAAGTAAACCATATCTGGGTTATAAAACAAAGTCTTAAAGATACCATTAAAAAAAAAGCACTAAATGTTTGTTAGGAAAGAAAAAAAATGTTGGATCAGTAGCCTCAGCTTTTCACTTTGAGAAACTAGAGAAAGCAAACAAATGAAACCCAGTATATGCAGAGGACAGGAAGAAATAAGTATCAGATAGGTCACCAAGAAATAAACATGAAAAATAACAGAAACCAAAATGAACTTCTCACGCTGAATAAACTTTCCACCAAAGTAAATAGAAAAAAGAAAACTGAGTCAGCACAGATTATCTGCATGAGGGATCAAAAAGATAACTGGAGATTCACCATGGATTAAATTAATAATCAGAAGATATTATAAAAGATCATTACTTAGAAATATTTGACAGTGTAATGAAATAAAAATACTTTCTGAAAGATGAAAATAACCAAATTCAGACTTATTTAATAATGAAATTGAATTTGTAACGCAAACCATTCCACAAAGAAAACAGGTTCATGTGACTATTGGTGAATCCTATTGAACATTTAATGACAAAATAAGACTAACTTTGTGTAACTTTACCAGAAAATTGGATGGAGTGACAGTCTCCAACACAAGTAACAAGGGCAGTATTTCTCTAATATATACCTACATGAAACCATTACAGCAAATAAAAGCTATCAACCAATACCTTTTTTTTTTTTTTTTTTTTTTTTTTGACAGGCAGAGTTAGACAATGAGAGAGAGACAGAGAGAAAGGTCTTCCTTCCATTGGTTCATCCCCTAAATGGCCGCTACGGCTGGCACACTGAGCCAGTCTGAAGCCAGGAGCCAGGTGCTTCCTCCTGGTCTCCCATGTGGGTGCAGGGCTCAAACACTTGGGCCATGCGCCACAGGCAGAGGATTAGCCTAGTAAACCGTGGTCCAGGCCCTATGAGTTACTACAAAATTTTGGCTAATTGAACTCACATGTAAAAATGATATTTAACATTCAAAAATCTATTAGGCTAATTCACTATATTATCAATTACAGAACAGTCATGTCATTGAAAGGGAAGGCATTTTGAAAAACCTTATGTATATTCCTTGTAAAATTCAGTAAAATATGAATATAAAGGAAATCCTTGAACCTGATAATGGGCACCTATTAAAATAACTCCTAGCTAACATCGTATTATGGATAAAAAACTGACTACTCTCCCTGTAATATCAGGAACAAGGCACCAATGTCCACACCCACAACTCCTATTTAACTATGTACTTGAGATTATGGCCTTTCCAATGTTTTTAAAAAATCCAAATTAGAAAAAAATACTTATAGAACACACTAGGGGGTGTATAAAAAGTGATTTTAGTAAGATTGAAAAGATTTTAGGACTTTTAGGTACAAGAATAGTATAGAAAAATCTATTGCATTCCTATAGACTCACAATGAGCAATTCAAAAACAAAATGAAGTAAAACATTCTATTTACAATACCATCAGAAATAAAAAAATGCTTAGGGATAAATCTAATAAAACATGTACATAAAATCTTTACAACTTTATAGTCCTATATACAGTACATTTTAATAAGAATGAAATATTTCATTAGTATTTCAATTTTGATGCAGGTATTATCACCTTCTTTTTATAGACTAATTCATTCATCCAACATGTATTGAACATGTACTGACTCACCAAGTCTTAGTCAGGTATTGTTCTATGCCCAGTAAAATTGTTTAAAATGGTGAATCAAATCCCTGTTCTCATAAAGCCCACTCATTGTGGGCAATGATTAAATACGTAGGTGATAGAATATCTAGTACAAAAACCTACAAAATATTAATGAGAAAGATTAAGAAAACTAAAACAGATAGAATGAAATATATCTCCCTGAATTAGAAGATTCAATATTCCTAGTTGCCTGTTCTCTTCAAATTGATCTGTAGCTTCAGGAAAACCTCAGTCAAAATATTAGCAGGATGTTTTGTAAAACTAAAAGGTGAACTTAACAAAGTGACAAGATACAAATTAACTGTATTTCTACTTCTTAGCAACAAACTCCAGAAATAAAAATTGTAACTCAAAGTAGCATCAAAAATGTGAAATATTTATGGGTAAACTGAACAAAGTACAAATCAGAACTGTAAATGGAAAATGGTAATACATTACTGAGAATGTTTAAAATGCCTAAATAAATTAATTAGAAAATTCATATTATGCTGCAAACTTTTACCACACTAATCTATAGATTCAAAAAAATGAGCCATTTTTTAAAGTAGAAAGTGACAGATCAACTCCACAATTCATTTGGAAATGCAAACTACCTAAAACAGTTTTGTAAAAGCAAAGCGCAGTTAGGAATTTTACATCACTTAATTTCAAGACATTATGCTAATGTCATCAAATAGGGTGTGATTGGCATAAACATAGTCAAATAAAGTAATGAAACAGAATGCAGCATTCAGGAATAAATCCACATATAAATGGCCAATTGATGGGTCTTACAAAAATGCATACACCTAGGTCATTTCACAAATGTATTAGAACTGGCTAGCCTTATGTACAAAGATTAACTGAACCATCCCTGGAACCATAGACAAAATTAACTCAAATTGTAACACAGACATAAAAAAGTCATGCACCTATGTGT
The DNA here is from genome assembly GCF_033115175.1 of Lepus europaeus. Classification (NCBI taxonomy): domain Eukaryota; kingdom Metazoa; phylum Chordata; class Mammalia; order Lagomorpha; family Leporidae; genus Lepus; species Lepus europaeus. Next base: position 42,681,848 of record NC_084842.1, read on the forward strand.
ATCTTTTCTTGTAGAAAACAAAACTTTTTAAATGTTCAAGATGGAATTATAATGTATAAGACTAGTGTTTGGAGATAAATCTCTAAACACACAGGGAAGTCACTAATTTGAGGGGAGGAAGTAATCATGAAAGTAAACATGAAATGACGAAGCTCTTAAAGCAATGATAGAATTTTTTACCTTAATCTCTGCTTTTCCCCATACAATAATATGTAAATAAAGTGATAATTATTAGTGGGGATGTGTACAATAGGAAGAGCTAATGAAGGGTTAAATAGTAAAAGCAAAGGGGTAGATGAATGAGTATTATGTGCTAAACCAACCACACACAAACCAGATAAACCCAGAACTCCTATCACATGAATGCACACTCTTAGAAAACATTTACAACAAAGTTTCAATAGCATTGCTCGCAAAAACTAAAATGTGAAAACATTCCAATGTTCACAAGAGTAAAAGGGATGAACAAATTTCTTTGTATTCATACAACAAAACATTGCAGAGAAAGGGTAACAATTGAACTGCTGATACTACCACAAACTCACAAATGTACTGTCAAGCAAAAGAAGCCAAATCTAAAAGCAAACTGTAAAACTATAGCTATCAAGTTGAATCTACAGCATTAGAAGGCAGGATAGCAGTTACCATAGAGAATGTTCTTTCATCTAACTAGTGATGGGTCACAAAATTAACCCATTTTCATCCTTAGTAGTTGTGTCTGTCTTTGTGTATATTTTCACTAAAGTAACAGCCTTAGCAATATAAAAGCACCTAAGAAAAATGCTAGAATTCCTGAAGTCCCTGCTAATAGCAGCTTGTTAGTGACTGTGACAATTGATTTCTGATGCATCCAGTCACACTGAGGACTGATTAAAAAGCTACAAGATATTCCTTTAAAAATTAACTGATGAAGAAATTGCTATCTTTGATAATATTATACTGATGAAGCCATAATGAAATACCCACCAGGACCCAAGTCTTAAAGGAGGATGCAAAATCCTGATGTTTAAAGGCTGTCAGCTGACTGTTGCTAGATGCAAGTACCAAAGAAAATATCATGATTTAAGTAATTTGAGAATGGAATTTCTCTCGTTGTTGGTAGCAGTCTGTTTATTACAGTTTCAGAGATTTTGAATCCTTTGCTCAGATTCTACACATCCCATAAACTCTGCCCACACAAATGCCATCGTAATAGAAATTCCTCCAGTCAACTCCACTAGAGTATGTTTTTTAGATAGTTAGTGTTTCTGGTTACATAATGGCTGATCATTTTGACTCATTTGTAAGAAACTTTTTATTATCCCAATGGTAACTTCAAAATGGTAAAAAAAAAAAAAAGTCTTAATTGTCCACATTTATGAACAGAAAATATTGTGTGATTGCTTTTAAAGCTAACACTAAGCTTCACATGGTTTTATACCAGAACATCTAATATGAATCTCATATACCTGTATTTGCCTTGAAGTTAAAATGAGAAGCTGTATATAAAAATACTCAGTACAGTATTAGGCATCTATTTAGCATTTCATATGAGTTCATTATCTTGTATGCCTCATGTGCTGCTGCAGTTATTTTCCTAATTGTGATTCCTTTAAATTAATATGTAAATCAGGCACACTCCCAGAGAAAGGAGTTAGGTGAAGGTGGCCAATGCATATGATCAACAATGAACATTCACAGATGCCAGCTAGAGGTTCAAACAGAGCCTGGGGCATATTTGTTACATTTCTGTTCTATATTGTAACCTCCTTAAGGACTTTCAGCTTCTGTATTAAATGAAGGGCAGCTCGAAGAGAAGCTTAAAGAGTATTTGTTGAATGTATTAATAAATTCAATTTCCTACTGGTGCCATAAACACCCTGAAATATTATAAACACAGATTGTATAGGGGAGTTTTGGCCATTATGTCTGGGCTTCTGTATTTGGCACAACATTATATGAAGAATAATGGTTTAACACATTAGGTATTTATCACAGGCTAGTCCTCAGCACCACTCTGGTTTGGGGAAGATTTTTCTTTGATTTCCTTCCCAATTAGATTGATGTCTGCAACCCACCCCAACTCAGAGCTTTCTCATGGCCTGTTTCCACTGGACCATGCCTTCCAGTTGTATTGATGGCCACTGTGAGGGCGGAGGGTTACAGAAGCACTTGTAAGAGGGTATCCCCCATCAGGCATATCAGAATTTTAATAGGAAGCTGTGGAGGTTCTCAAAGATCTTCCATGTCCAAAGCAGTGTGGAAGTTCAGGCATGCAGACCACTAGAAATATTAAAATTCAAGGATAACACATCTGTCTGCTGTTACTCATGTCACAATATGCAAATGCCCACTCTTCTCACAGGTAAGACAGCTTTATGCTAAATCCTTATCTTCATCTGTAGCAACACAACAATCTAGGAAAGAATATTACTTCCATGTCTTATAGTATTGGTTTGTTTACTAGGAATACATTCCAAGGATGGCTAGGAAATATATTGTAGGGATTTAGGGCATAGATATACTTGTTTGAGTACTCATTATAGGTTAAATGCATTTTTTTTCTTAACCAGGGAAGAGCCGAAGAGTCCTTGGAGAACCTTCCAACCAGCTTTTCAAGTCCCCACTACGTCACACTGGTATGGCCCTGCCTCTCTCTGTTCACTGTGCTGGTCTATGTCCATTTCAATGATAATTTTGATGCCTCTTAACCATTTGCTAGTTTCTTGGGAGGACCCAATAATATAACATAGCTGTCTGTTTTGAGGTAGAAATATGGCACTGGCATAGAGACTTTCCTTTTTTTGCACTGATTTTTTTTTATTTTATCTGAAAGACAGGCAGATCTACCTTTCACTGCTTGACTCCTCAAATGTACAACTGTAGGGCTTGAGCAGTTTAAATGCAATAGTTCAGAACTAAATCTGAGCCTCTGTAGAGGTGGCAGTAACCCAAGCGCTTTAGTCATCATCTGCTGTCTCCTGGGATTTGCATTAGCAGGAAGCTGGAATCGGGAGGGGACCCAGAATTCAAACCTGACATGGGATACACATATCCCAAGTGGTATCTCAACTGCTGTCCCAAAAGCTCACCAAGAAGACCCACTTTTTACAGACTAAAGTCAGGAAAGTGGGTGAGCCATGTCAGTCTCAGGCCAGACACTGCCTTAACAATGCTGGCATTCCATCCATTATGAATTCTTGTGATCTTTGATTTTTTTAAACTAATGCATTGCATATTGTTTTTACCTCTTCTACTCCAAAGTCAAATGCCTCACTGACCTCATCTTAGTCCCAGCCCAGTTCTGAGGGATGTAAAATGTTGGTTGTCAAAGAGACCTTGACCAGCCTGAGATGTCTAGAACCATTCCCTCCATTAGACCTTATGAGACAGAAAGATTAGCCCAATTGGCACATTTATACATTATAATGAGACTGAATAAAAATTAAACCATGTATCATTACAGGATCACTAGGAGCAATCCAAATGATGTCTCTTAGCCTGATTCCGCAATATCATGTTATCTAATAGAACACCTACCCATTCCTAGACACTGAATGCAGCAAAATTCTCAATTCTTCTCTTTTTAAAATGACCAGTTCTCAGGCTGGCACCGCGGCTCAATAGGCTAATCCTCCACCTGCGGCACCGGCACCCCGGGGTTCTAGTCCCGGTTGGGGTGCCGGATTCTGTCCCGGTTGCCCCTCTTCCAGGCCAGCTCTCTGCTGTGGCCCAGGAGTGCAGAGGAGGATGGCCCAAGTGCTTGGGCCCTGCACCCCATGGGAGACCAGGAGAAGCACCTGGCTCCTCCCTTCGGATCAGCACGGTGCACTGGTCGCAGCATGCCAGCCGCGGCGGCCATTGGAAGGTGAACCAATGGCTCAAGGAAGACCTTTCTCTCTGTCTCTCTCTCACTGTCCACTCTGCCTGTCAAAAAAAAAAAAATGACCAATTCTCATTAAGCTTTATTTATAAATGATTAAAAGCTACAATTAAAATAGTTTTCAAAGTTCTCAGAGCAAACAAAAGATCTTACCATGTGCCAGAAAATAGTGGTGGGGCTAAGTGACCAGATCTACTGTTCCCCATTGAACTCCTGAAGTTAATTTTTATCTTTTTTTTTTTTTTTTTGGACAGGCAGAGTGGATAGTGAGAGAGAGACAGACAGAGAGAAAGGTCTTCCTTTTTGCCGTTGGTTCACCCTCCAGTGGCCGCCGCGGCTGGCGAATCGCACTGATCCGAAGCCAGGAGCCAGGTGCTACTCCTGGTCTCCCATGCAGGTGCAGGGCCCAAGCACTTGGGCCATCCTCCACTGCCTTCCCGGGACATAGCAGAGAGCTGGCCTGGAAGAGGGGCAACCGGGATAGAATCCTGCGCCCCAACCGGGACTAGAACCCGGTGTGCTGGCGCCGCAGGTGGAGGATTAGCCTGTTAAGCCACGGCGCCGGCCTGTATCAATTGGTTTTACTAGGAGTCCAAGAGGCATAATATGAATAAAAGTCTTAACATTTAATAATAGTTTTAAAAATAACATTTTACAAGGAAGTCATAATGGTTTATGAGAATTTCACTTAGAACTATCTCCCACCCCTCCTCTGCCATCCCATATCAATCTAAAAACTGTCTTAGGTTTTTAATAAACAAGAAGAGTTGGGCTGCATGTGCATATGTGCATGGGGAATATCTGATGCACTTTCAATATAGCATAATTTATTGTTACAGAAGCCTGCAGGTCAAGATCTAAGAGGAATCAAAGATCCCACCCAAAGCGCCAGAGTGGTATGTTCCCATGAACTCCCTTTGCCTTTCTCTAAAATGCTGACTTGCTTTTGTGTTCTTGACCTACTCATTGATCAAGGGGCTTGTTGAGTTTCTCCCACGTACTGGGTACAGGGTTGGCATGAAATTTCCTCACTGAGTGTTCTTATAAGGAACCACGCCCAGTACAGGTATGCTGCCATCAGTGTGGTATATCCTGCAGGAGTTTTCCCATGATCTTTCTACCCCATAGTGAAACCATGCCATGCAGAGCAGTGAGTGAAGACACTCCTTAGTCAAGCCAACTGTACCTGTTGGGCATCCTGTGCTGGAAAACAGCCTTATTTTCCTTCCTTCACCCTAGGGGCCTATTGAGTTTATAGCTGCTTTATTGTCCATAGCTAAGGAGACATACACAAGTGTGAATAAATATGGTACAACAGGATCTTGATCCCAATAGTAGTTATAAATGAGTAACAAGTAATGCTTACCTATGATAAAGAAAACAACTGATTTTTAACCATCTGTTTCTATCTAGAGATTGAAATTGGATATCCACAATGGCTGTGCAAGTCTAGGTTGAAGATTCTGGAGCCAAGATTTCACAACTTTCCCTAGATTATTTCCTACACAAAATTCTTGTAGTTTTTCAAATGTTCTTTATTTGAACAGATGTTTAGGTGAAATAACTTCTTTCTGTTGCATTTACTTATAGAAATCACAACCTGTAGTATAGATATTTGCTATGGGGAAAAAAGTGTCTTATTGTTAAATGTTCTTTAGTTCAATATGAAAATAGTCTCCTTGCTCTAGTGTTTTCCTACAAAATGTCCATCTTCTTTTAAAGGGTCAAAACTTTTTTTTTTTTAACAGGCAGAGTTAGCGAGAGAGAGAGAGACAGAGAGAAAGGTCTTCCTTTTCCATTGGTTCACCCCACAAGTGGCCACTACAGCTAGCGTGTTGCGGCTGGTGCGCTGCGTCGATCTGAAGCCAGGTACTTCTCCTGGTCTCCCATGCAGGTGCAGGGCCCGAGCACTTGGGCCATCCTCCACTGCACTCCCAGGCCACAGCAGACAGCTGGCCTGGAAGAGGAGCAACTGGGACAGAATCCGGTGCCCGGACTAGAACCCGGGGTGCCAGCGCGGCAGGCGGAGGAATAGCCTAGTAAGCCACGGCCTAAAGAGTCAAAACTTTGAGAATGTTGACTTAAACCTTGAATCTAAGCAGCAAAGCATTGCTTATAAAAGCTTACTTCTTTGCAGGCATAAAAATACTCTCTGTATTTGAAACAAGACATCATTCCTGCTAGCTCTGGTTTAAATGAAACCATCTGCAGAAGAAATGCCACATTAGGCAGTGCAGGGTGGCATTGGTCTCAATGATTATTGAAAAGTGAAGGCGGTGGAAAAATAGTCACCAGGACTGCAGAATAGTCACTACAGTCAGAAGGGCGCAGCACGCCTCTGGCAGTTCCAGATCCCTGGGTCTGCTGTTGCAGAAGAAGCCAGAATGTTAGATGTCCGCATGTTAACCTCGCTGGGCAGATGGACTCGTAATTCCCATGAAGGGCTTTGAGCCTCTTGCAATACATAGATCTGAGCATTTAATGTCTGATTGCTGGCATCTTTGCCTGATCCTTGTTAGTTTGCTGAGGGGTGGGGGCTGTCCTGGGAGTGATTTCAGCTATTTCTTACACAGGTGACTCTCAGTGTCTCTCCTATGTTCTGTTTTTGAGAACTGTAAAAACTATGACTTTTCTTTCATCACTGAAATAAAGTTCTCAAATGCTAAATAAAAATTTTCTGATTCAAAGAAATAAAGGCTACAAAAGAAGAGCAAAAGCCTGTTGTCCTTGTGACATTGTGTTGCTGGGCTGACCAATTTTTCCTGGAGGAGAGAGAAGCAGAGGACAGTGGCGACTCAGCACTTTATACTTGTCAGCTATCTACCAACGTGCTTGTTCTCATCAAAGTGTCACTGTGAGGATGAATAGTGATAAGTATACATTTGAACTGAAATAGTCAATGGAAATTTGCAGCAGAAAAAGAGAAACCCAGTCAAACAATAACCCTCTGATGTCCCACATTAAAGAGAAAGCCACATTTCCATTTCTGTATTCTCCTGAATCCAGTGTAATTTGATCTGCGATACATATTCTGATGATTTCCTTCCCTTTATTAACATTCCAGCTTCCTGATTTGATATTTTTATCATTGTTTCCATTTCTTTTAGAAGACTCCTCACCACCACCCATTTCTCCTGCCTTGGGGTTTGAATTTAACTACTCCTTTTTGGTGATTTTTGTTTTTGGTTCTTCCCTCTCTCTCCAATTCTTCTGCCTCCTGTTTCTTGCCTAGATAATCTCTCTAGTGTCCCTTTTCTTCACAGAGCCCCAGGGCCTTCTGCCAGTTAAATCCCTTTCTGATTTTAGGTGGTGTTAGGCAAACTCAACCAAACTACTTAACTCAGGACTTAGAGACTTTATCTCCCTTTCAAATCCATTCCTTAGGCATTGTTTCCTTCCAGCACTGTCCCCAGTTTAGGAAGCAATTTTCACAGCTTCTCCCTACTAGTTGTCCTCATGAGATCTGGTTATGCCCCTGTTTATGGAGCCACTTATGGTTTCAGAAGAATACGTTGGGGTTCCTAATTCTATCCTTTGGCATACGTGTGTAGGAAGAGCTAGAATTAACTCATTCTACAAAGCAGAGTCATTATCCAATTTTTAGGGATTGGAGTCTAATCTAATTGGAGAGGAAGAATCCAAATGATTAGCAAAACAAAAGTCTATAGGAGCTCTTAGGAAAAAGATGCTAACCTGAGACTAGTCACAGGTGCGGGCTGGAGTGAGGGAGTTCTGAGAATGTGAGAAACATGGAAATTTTGAAGAGTTCTCTCCAGACCCCAGGGGTGCACAGGGATGAGGGTGGGGACTTCAGCACCACAGTGAGTAAAACCCAAAAAAGGACTGCAACTGGCTGAGTGACCCCCCCTCCCCCAGCTCCCCAACATACATATAGATCAACGTGGGGATCTGGAGCCGTGCAGGCTCTTCTGCTCAGATCCCTGACCATGCAATGATGAAGACCCTCGTAAAACCCTCGGAAAAATGAGATCAACTGTGAAAATAGGAATTAAAGCCTGAGCACAGACTTCTGTGACTTCACACTCCAAGAAGGGGGTTGATGCTCGAGGGTGCCTGGGGCAATAGATTTTGCAGCTTAAATCAGGCAAGTCACGTTTTACAACACTCAGAAAAAGATATATAGGAATCCACATCTGCTATGATGTATTATTTAAATACTTTGTACCAAGGAATTTCAAGTATATTTTTACCTCAGTTCTGCCAGGAATGCAGTCATGGTTATCCAAAATTAAACAAGATTTCCACCAACCCATGACCTACCACTAATATTCCCACTATAGCATTTAAGTGTTCTCAGTATCGACCATCTCTACATAGCTACTCTGCATTTTTCTCAAGGCATCTGTCCTGCCAGACTACTATAGAATGCGAAAATCATGCTGCATGTGCTAAAAATGGGGAAGTTACATCCTAAACAAAGTTAATAACTTCTGTTAGTGTGCTAATGTCTGATAACCCAGCCATGAAGTTCATAGAAGTACCACTAGGTGGCGACATAGGCCAACCAAATTTAATGTTAACTGGCAATGTCTCAATGCTTCCAGCTCTTCCAGAGAACATTAGGCTTTAAAAACATCAATACTTTAAATAAACTTTAAACTTTTCAGATTCCTTTCCTGATTACTAAATATGGAAATTGGATGAATTTTAGCAGACATTACATTCTCCTCTGCCAAGGTGGTGGGTTTAAGTAGACACAAAGGAGCCACCCCCCCTAAACAAAAGGGGAGCTTGGCTGACAGCCTGAGATTTCAGAACGCAGATTTGGTCAGAAGGATCTATTTCCTTTACTCTCGGTTCTGAAATCCAGTCTTCTGGACCTTGGAGCACCAATAGACTAAAAAAAAAACCAATCTCCCGAAACCATGGTGGGTGTCTAGGTTGTTTTTTAATTACCTATTATCTGTTCTTTCAGGTTTTGTTTGTTTTTGAAGCTTAGCAAGTTAACTGGACCCCTTGCTGCCATGGAAACCTGAGGAGGTCCCCCAGCCCACCTTCCCCAGGGATGTATAATGGATAGTAAATGCCAGGAGAAGCCAAGAGCCTGTGTGACTTATCTGACATTGTGGTGGATCGGTGATGACAATTGATGTCCCTCTACTAATCGTCACCAAGGAGTGAGAAATATTGATTAGGTTCCCAGGCTTATGGAGGCTTCCTGGTCGCTCTCTAACTGCAGGTCAGACTTTCAGGAAACTCTGGGGCCATTATACAGGGAAGTGACTGTCTCGTGGTCTTGGCAGGATCCATTAACATCTTTCTCCAGGAAAAGCTTCATCATGGGCAACATGTAATGGGTATTGATCGCTAGGAACAGAAGACACATTTAACTTCAAAATTCCAAAGTCTCTGGAAACAGAAAAGTGAGGAATGCTGGATGGGGAGACACATATCGGAGCTGACTTAGACGATCACCTACACATGAATTCAAGCACGAGTTGGTGCTGCCTGTTCAGGGATATCAGCAACTTGCTTCAAACAGAACCACAAAGCATTTACTGAGTACACACTACTTGTCAGGCAATATTCTAAGCCCTGCATCAGCAGTATGTCATTTTATTTAAAACAACTCTGAGTTAACTACTTCTATTATTATTCTCACTTTGTAGTTTGAGAAAATTGAGGTCAAAAGAATTAAAATTTGTCAAGAGAGAGACAGCTGAAAACGTACTATAGTCAGGATAGCAAGCCAAGAAGTCTCACTGCAAAGAGTAGGCTTTTAATGGACCCTGTGCTGCTGGTGTAAATACAATCTTGATAAGGAAAAGGCTCAGGAGCCTCAAACTCCAGACCTCAGTAAGTGAGATTAATCCATCTCACTCCCATTTTGATTTTCCATCCAAACTTCCCAACCTTTGTATCCATATATTGTCAGGTTAATCTTACGAGTATGAAGTAAACTGAAAACGGATCTTTATAAAAATTAAGGGTGGAAATAGGAGAGAGGAGGAAGAAGAGTGGGAGCATGAGTGGGAAGAAACACTGTGTTCCTTAATCTGTATATGTGAAATGCATGAAATTGGTATTCCTTAAATAAAATTTAAAAAGAAAATTAGAAAAGCAAGCCACATGGTGGCTTGAGATGCTGTTGTCCAAAGTAGAGCTTTGGGAGTGGACTGAAACCTTAACCCTTTTGCAGCTCATATATGCTGCTCCCTAGCAGGCTCTTTGCAGTCCTGCAATCTTTTGTTTCACAACAACCTCAGATTCTACAAAGTGCTTTCCTAAAAGAACAGAACTCTTCCTGGGGAGGTGTTTTAATTCAGCCTCGTGTGCCTGGCCAGCCTGTCTGTTGCTGTCTCTGTAACAGTGGGCAGGGAACAGAAGACAAAGGTGTAATGGACACTGAGCAGCAGCCAGTGGGTCAGGGCATTGTGGAGGTCAGTGAGGAGCCTTTCCTGGGCAGGCTTCTGCCCTGCTTCAAGAAAACGAAGAACGCACTGGAGGAGTGGGTATTTTCAACATGTGGGGAAATGGAAGGTATCCAAATTGTTCTTCCAGACTCTAGTCTCCTGCTAGTCCATGTCACCTTTCTGGGAAATGTGCAAAACTTCATAGCGGCCGGCGCCGCTGCTCAATAGGCTAATCCTCTGCCTGCAGTGCCGGCACACCGGGTTCTAGTCCCGGTCAGGGCGCCAGATTCTGTCCCGGTTGCCCCTCTTCCAGGCTAGCTCTCTGCTGTGGCCCGGGAGGGCAGTGGAAGATGGCCCAAGTCCTTGGGCCCTGCACCCACATGGGAGACCAGGAGAAGCTCCTGGCTTCGGATCAGCGTGATGCACCGGCCGCAGCAGCCATTGGAGGGTGAACCAACGGCAAAGAAAGACTTTTCTCTCTCTCTCTCTCTCTCTCTCTCTCTCCTACTGTCCACTCTGCCTGTCAAAAAAAAAAAAAAAAACTCATAGCAAGGAGTACTTTACAGACAAGGAAACTAGAGGTAAGGGACCCTGAAACACATATCAATGGCAGATCAATGGCAAAGCAAATCTGAGCTCCGGTCTCAGGACAAAGCCACGATCTGGTTCCCCCTTCAGTCTTGAGGTGAGAGAAACAAAGTGATGACAGCATCAGAGGTGGCACCTGAATGACCTCGAGTTCATCTGGAAAAGGCAGCTTTGGTGTCAAAAGTGGAGGCCAGCTGAGAGCAGCACGTGCAAGCCTAAACTACTTTGCTATAAATCAGCACAGTGACAAGTTCATTGTTTTCCATGTTCATCAAAGTCAGGACAGATGGGAAGACAAAAGGTCAAGGTTTGTTGTCATTCTACCAGGACTCTGTCATTCTACCAGGACTCGAGAGAAGTCACTAGGCAGAAAAATGTTGGATGATTTTCAACAACTCCCCCAGCATGTAACAGAACTCTTATATTGAAAATATTCCTTTCACAGTATATGAGCATCTGTTGCTTGACAACAATAAGGTAGTCCTTGACAGTAAGGTAGGGATGTGGAGGTGACAGTTTCTCTAACATCCTGGGTTCAAAGTCACTCTCCCCTCTCCTTTAAAGTCCAGACCCAGGTCTGTGCCTTTTCAGGTCACCAGGCAAAGTGATCAGAGGTTATTTTGACCCATGAAATGTCTCTGATGTTTTCTCTGACAAAGGACATTTCAAAAGCTTATAGTATTGCTTACTGCAGTCTTTGGGCTGGCTAAGAGAAGGAAGACATAATCCCTTAACCAGCACATTGAGCAAATTTGATGCCTCAGTGTTGAGGCATTGCCAAACAAGTCAGAAGACAAAAAAGTCAATCTATTCCATCTCATTAATGCTGTCCTGGTTGTTTCACAGATTTCTATGGTGAAAATATCCTCAGCTAGACATTGTGACAGTCAATATCTCACCTTCAGAAATGAGTTATCAGGCACAAACCCAATCTAGTGTTATACTCCTGCAATGATTCTGAGAGAGAAAACACTTGGGTTCAAAAGGAAAAGTGATAAAATGGTAGAACCACAAAACATCATTTTTTTGCATCACAGAACAGCCAAAGTTACCAACTTTACTAGGATGCCGCAGGCATCCTGAAACAAGCAAATAAAGACAGACACAAATAATATTTATAGATTTCAGAGTAAAAGTAATATTTCAAATAATCAATATGGGTTGGTGTCATTTAGACTCTGTTTACTTTTTCATTTATTCTTTCATTCAACTTTTACTCATCGCATACTTGCTGTATTTAAAGTATCATCTTAGGGACATGAAGAAGTACTGGTGTATAAAGCTCTGCCCTAAGAAATGCAAGCTTCATGGGAAAGTACAATGGCTTCTAAAAGGACCATTGTCAGTCAATTTGGTGAATGACACAAAGGAAGAAAGTGGTGGGGACAACTGATCCACAGAGAGAAAAGAAGTGTATGCTGTTTGCTGGGATGGAGAAGGCTTCCTTCAAGAAATAAGCTTTTACCAAGGTCTTAACAGATGTGCAGAGATTTTTCAAAGAAGAGTATTTGCATTCCAGGGAGAAACAGCCTGTGCACACGAGTTGGACAGGTTCACGTGTAATAAGTTTGTATAGCTGAATCACAGGGTACATAGGAGAGTGTAGACTGAGAAGAAATTGATGCCAGGCTGTGGTTATCTTAAAGGCAAAGGATTTATTAAAATAATTGAAATTGATATATCATGATCAAAATTGTGTTTTGGAAAAAAATCACATTTTTTAAGGGTGAATTAGAGAGAAAGGCTACTGAACTACATAAGAAGATGCCAAACCTCACAGAGAGCAAAGGTGGTAGAAACAGAGAAGGGAGTGGCTTGAGGAAGCACTTGACTGATGGCTGAGGCAGCAGGCAGGAGGTGGAGGAAAGACTTGCTGTTGCTGTCTAGGTCTCTGATTTGTGCAGATGAGGCAAAGAGTACGCTGAGAAGAGGAGGTTGAGCTGGGAGCACTCTCAAATGACGCTCATGTGTATAGTATAGTGAATTAGAATGACAAAGCACACTTGGGAAATTACTCAGATAAGTTTTCCTCAAAAAATTCGTTAAAACATGTATTCAATTTTACTCAAAGATGCTAATGACTAGTTGCCTAGAATTCTGGACCAAAAGCAGAGGGTATGCTGGGTAATTTTAGTAAATATAGTTTTGTATGTCCAAGAAACTTGTTCTCTTTATAAGTAATGAAAATAAAACCCTTGGGGCTGGCGCCGTGGCACAGTGGGTTAACGCCCTGGCCTGAAGCGCTGGCATCCCATATGGGCGCCAGTTCGAGAGCTGGCTGCTCCACTTCCTATCCAGCTCTCTGCTATGGCCCAGGAAAGCAGTAGAGGATGGCCCAACTCCTTGGGCCCCTGCACCCACGTGGGAGACCGGGAGGAAGCTCCTGGCTCCTGGCTTCGGATTGGCACAGCTCTAGCCATTGTGCCATCTGAGGGGTGAACCATCGGATGGAAGACCTCTCTCTCTCTCTGTGTGTGTGTAACTCGGACTTTCAAATAAATAAATAAATAAATCTTAAAAAAAAAAAGAAAAGAAAACCCAATGAAGTTAATTCATGGAAAATAATCAAGATATTGGTAAGTCCAGGTATAGAGCTTTGCTTTCAGCACATGGTCCCTGCTCACCCTTGAACTCAATCCTGAGATGCAGACTACAGGTTACTCCAAAAATTCTCCTCTAACCCCACGGATTCTGTCATGACCTTTGGTAAACACCTCTGTAACTCTCACTCTGAGCCCCTATAAAGGCTCCTAAAAGAATAAAACCATAATATTTGAAAATAGAGAGTGACACATTATCCAACACAATCCTCTTTTATCTTTGAATATATTTTATATAAAATATAAATATTTGTATATTTTATATCTTCTATATTCTATATATATTCTTTATATTCTATATAAAACATATCATATATTACTCAGATAACACTCATATATATTACTCAGATAATACTCATATATTTATATAAAATCCATACATATGTATATGTATAAATATTTTAAAATATATTCATATAAATATATATGAATACATATTCATATACATATATTTTATGTAAAATAATTTTATATATTTTATATATATCAAATTTTTAAATATACTTTATATTATTAAAATAACTATTATAGTATCTGCTAATTCAAACATCTGTTTCTATTCTGGGTTGGTTTTGATTAAGTTTTCTTCTTATTGAAACATCCTATTTCCCTGATTTATATGCCTGCTCATTTCTGTTGGATCTTACACATTGTGAATGTCAACCCTGTTGATACTGGATTTTTTTATATTCTTACAAATACAGTTGAACTTCATTCTGACAAGCAGTGCCATGATTTGGAAATGATATGATTATCTCAGCCTTGATTTTACGATTCGTTGTACAGGACCGAGCACTGCTGAGTTGATGCCTCTGCGTTCTTCACTACTGCAGCAAGACCCTTCTGAGTAGTTTATTAAATGCCCCATAAATTCTGAAATTTCTGATTTCATTAAGGAGAAACAGGCACTTTCCTAGCCTCATGTGTGAACCGGATACTTTTCCCTATAAACCACTGACTTGTTCTTTCCCAGTTGTTCGTTAGTTTTCTCACAAAGCATATGCTGACTAGTCAATTATTAAATACCAGGTGGGAATGCTCTGTAAATATCAGAGTGCCATTTCTGCACAACTCTCTCTTTTCTTACATGTGGTTGGCCTATGTGAGAGGTGAGATCTAGTACCTGTTACTCAGTTACTCTGTCTTTGGGTAGAAGTCAAAAGTGAAGTTGAATTGCAACTCTCTTTACTTGAAAATGATGAACTTGAAATCTGAAACTATATACCTGATACAGAATACAGGAAAGCCCTGGAAAATTTTTTTTAACTTTTAACATCTGTTACTGTTCTGATAAGAAAGCAATGCAAATTATCACAACAGAAATGATCACAGTTCAGAATCCAGAGATGTAAACTAAATAGAAATCACTTGTGTTGCAACATTATTTTTTCTAAAAGTAAGGTCCCTGTGAACATACCATAGTTTAAACCATTGCAAAACAGAGTTGGAATGAAATAATCAAGAACAAGAATGTAGAAAAAATAAATAGCAGTATAAGATTCACAAGCATAATCAATGCTAGAATAACAGATTCAAAATATAAAATACTTGCTTTTTTAGAGTCACAAGATAACCAGAAAATGGAAATAATAAAAAACTGATATATATATATATATAATATTTAAAATGTAACACATGTGTTAAAAACTTATTGGACATAACCTAAGAGAGAATTACTGATCTTCATGCCAATTCTGAAGAAATAGTCCAGAATGCAACAAAGAGAGATGTTGGCAAAAAATGAAAGAATTGCTTAAAGATGTGAAAGAAAATAAAAAGATCTAATTTATATGAACTGAAATGATGAGAGAGAAACCAGATCACCGCTATTCAATCAACAATGGCTAAATATTTCCCAGGAAGTGGAAAAAGAAAAAGATGGAAAATAAAAGAAAAAAGATTCAAAGCTAGAACACGGGCACATCTAGATAACAAGCACCTGTCTTAAAAATCATGGTGATGTCGCTAGGCTTAGAAAGAAGAGCTCAAAATCCCAGGGAGAAAATCCTGGTAAAAAGGAAAGGATTAAAAGCTAGGATGGCATTGTATTTTTCAAGGCTATTTGGGATGTTAGAAGAAAATGGAGCAAAGCCTTCAAGTGTTAAAGGGAAAATGCTTTCCAAACACTCATACTTTAGCAATCGAGCATAAGGAAGAATGGACATGTTCATCACATGGATTTTCAAAATTGTACCTGTTACTCACCTTTAGGGAAATACTGGAGGACCTACTGCAAAATTTAAGAAGATAACAGAGAGAAGAGGACAAAAGATGACTGACAGCAGTGCTAGGTGAGCGAGTCCTAGCAGCTCCACTCAGATGGTGGCAGAAGGACTGAAAGCACAAGAAGTTTCTCCAGGAGGAAATATACAAATGACAACTTGTTTGAGTCAAGACACATTTACTAAGGGAGGACAGAAACATGACTCACTAAATCAGCTCCCTCCCTATCTGACCTATATCCATCTAGATCCTGACCTATGTATTCATCTCCAGCTCCAAACCAATCAGGAGCGAGGAGCACCCAGATCTCAATCACAAGATTCCTTATTGGGCTGTTAGAGATTTCCCAAGCTTCATGCCTGTCCAGAAGAGCCCGTGTCTGATGTGTGACTTCCTGGGTGGTGGTAGTGAGCAACAGTGCCATGTTGAGCATGTCATGGGTAAAACGTCAGCAGCTACTATGCAGAAAACTGAGCTGAGTGCAAACTCACGTACTGTGTCGAAGGAGAGTCACCATGCCTCCCCAGCCAAACCCTCACCTACTTCCTGCCATTGAGCCAACTGGCAGAACTTCTTCCCTCTATGCTGTCTTCCTTAACATGAGCCTACAATAAACTTTATCTGGGTTGCACATTTCCTGTTGTCAATTTCTATTTGCAAGTCAGCCAAAGAACAAGTCTGTAATGTTGCCATGATGAGATATAGCTTCCGGTTTGGCTGCAACACTGTTTCTCAGAGGTTGATTTTGTTCCTCAGGGGACAATTTAACAATGAGTGGAGACAATTTTGGTTGTTGCAACTGAGTAGGTAGTGACATCTAGTGATGAAGTCAGTGATACTGCTAAACACTACAATACACAGGACAGCCGCTAACCCAACTCCCTTCCCAGTATAGTCATCAGACCAGAATGTCAACAATACCGTGGAAAAATACCATACTAGAGAGTTTAAAAAGACAAGTAGTTAGAAAATGGAGATAAAATGTTGATAAATGTTTATCTACCAGTTGGAAGGCAGTAGATAATTCCTACAACTGATGAATGTACAAATGAAAGTACAAGTAACTTATTTAAAAATACAAAGGTAAGAGACTGGTGTTATGGCACAACAGGCTAAGCCATGCCTGTGACACTGGCATACCATGAGTACTGGTTCAAGTCTCAGCTGTTCTACTTCTGATCCAGCTTCCTGCAAAGCATCTGGGAAAGCAGCAAGAGGTGGCCCCAAATTCTTGGGTCCTTGCTAGGTATGTGGGGAACTCAATTGGAGTTTAGGCCTTCTGGCTTCAGTCTGGAACAGTCTGGACTGGCCATTGCAGCCATCTGGAGTGTGAAGCAGTGGGTGGAAGATTCTCTCTCTCAAATAAATAAATAAATAAATAAAAGTAGTTGGTAGTAGAAATAACTGGAAAGTATTAAAAGGCTAGAATAAGACAAAAGTGAAAATAGAAGTAGAAAAGTATGTGATACAAGCTCCTGTTGTCATATATCTTTGAATATTATTTTATCTTTTAAACTATGCAGTTAATATGAAAAATATATTTATTTTAAGGTGAGGTAGCTGCCCATCAGGAAACTTAGTAAGCTAATTTAAATGTTCTTTATTTATTTTTTTTAATTTTATTTATTTTTTATTTTTTAACAGGCAGAGTGGACAGTGAGAGAGAGACAGAGAAAGGTCTTCCTTTTGCCGTTGGTTCACCCTCCAATGGCCGCCGCGGTAGGCGCGCTGCGGCCGGCACACTGCGCTGATCCGATGGCAGGAGCCAGGTGCTTCTCCTGGTCTCCCGTGGGGTGCAGGGCCCAAGGACTTGGGCCATCCTCCACTGCACTCCCAGGCCACAGCAGAGAGCTGGCCTGGAAGAGGGGCAACTGGGACAGGATCGGTGCCCCGACCGGGACTAGAACCTGGTGTGCTGGCGCCACAAGGCGGAGGATTAGCCTAGTGAGCCGCGGCGCCGGCCCTTAGTAAGCTAATTTTAAAAAATTAGGATTATGGCTCATAAAATGAGTAAGTTTCTTAGATAATTGTGATGAAATTTTACTGTATTTTCTGATGAAACACCAAGAGATGCAAATTTTCTGGCTTTCAGAATATTTTTCCCTATTATTTCAAGTTGGTGTCCTCTAATGGACAGTTCATGTAGGGCAGAATGAGAAGTTAGGTAAAGGGAGCACCAAAAGTGCACCACTGTCCATGTAAAATTGTGACTGACAAAGAGAGGTGTGTGCAAAATGGGACCTGAAGTTTTCAATAGAATGAGAACCAAGAGCCCACAAATTGAAATAACTGGCACTGCGAGCTAAGCTGGCTAGAATGACAGAAATGAATAGGAGGTGGTCTGGAAAAATCCAGGAGAGAGCCAATATCTGCTAGTAGGCTTGCATGAGTTCTCCATATACATTTGCACATGTAAGGTCAGCCACTAAAGGGAGAACTGGACAAAATATAATTTCAGAATACCATATGTTGGGAAGGCTCAAAAACTGAGCAAAGATACATACACACAAATGCACAGAGGGTAAAATTGTTCTCTTATTTTGGAACTCAATCCACAGCCTCTGGGAGCCACATAAATAAATGAAATCAGCAGTCTGCAAGGAATCAGACCAAAAATTCTCTTTGCTGCAACATGAAGAGAACATCATTAGATACCAGTGGCACTAGGTGTCTGACTTACCTGAAAAAGTACTGCATTCTGCACTTGACTAAGGAGTCTAGTGCTGAGGACTTGTTTATTTTGGGTAAAGCATTTCCTCCTTGTATTAAGGAGCACTGCTAATGCAGAAAATCAAGGCTTAAAAATAACTCAAGAATTTTAAAAATTGATTTACTATTTTAATTAGATGCAGTGATTAGAGTATCTTGTATTACATTACATTGTTTAGAAGATGACAGTGCAGTTTTCATTTAATTGCGAAGATAATAATTTTATTAGTATATCCAGGGGCTGCATACATGTATAAAAAGCTGGAGATGGTTTTTAGAATAGTTATGTCATAAAGAAAATTTAAAACTCTATTAAACTAGTGACCTTAATACTAACTTTTACTTGGTTAAAATCTTTCCCTTTTCACACTCAAATTTCTCAACTATGCATATGTTAAGTATATTATTTTTATATAATTATAAGAGATGCAAAGTTATTTCTTAAGGATGCCACATTCTGGCAAGATATTAGAAACAGAAAGAGTACAAGTTTTGTTACAGGGTCTTTGTTTTTGTTCTGTTTTTCATAAAGCCAGTAACATAACCAAAGAATCTTCAGCATTTTAATGGATTTACAGACCATGCTTGGGAAAGTCAAGACAGGGTCTAAGGTCCACCTTGGTGCCAAGTGGGTTGACTTGGGAGGTGGCAAGCAGAAAAGAGTCTAAGTCATCCTTGTTCTCAAGGCCTTAATACATGTTTAGGAATAAAGACTAATGTGTAAAATAAAAAAATCCCACGTTAAATATCAGGCACTAACCTGAAACAGATTATGAGAGTAAATATTTCACATACACACAAATGTGTGTTTGTGTGTGTGTGTGTGTGTGTGTTTGAATCTCAAGAGCCTTGTCAAAGAAACTTTTCCTGGTTCTGAACATTGGGTATTATAAGAGAAAACAAAAGAGGCAGGAAGATTATTAAATTCCTACTTACATGTTTGCATAACTCACTATTTAATATCAAGGGGAATTACTTCTGGTAATTTAAAATTAATGTGCTTTTAAGATACAAAAATGAGTGGTATCTGGCCATGTCCATTCTCTGAATATCAAGTGACTTGCCTGAGACCCTAGAACCCAGGCAGGACTAGAACAAGTAACCTTCTTCCCAAACAAGGGCAGCACCCACTCTGCTTCTGCTGACACAGAACAGAAACCATGAAGTGCCTCTCCAGCCCCATGGCCACCTCTCGGGTGAGCACAAAGCTACCCAGAATTCCCAACCCAACTTCCTTGCTCCTGCAAGGAAGGCACATGTGATGAAGATATTTAGCCCTTGCTTGTTAAAATTTGCCTCCTGTAATGATACTTACTATGAAAAAGAAATCCTGAAGACAAACTTAGGACAATAAACGTGATAAATGCGGAAGTTTCTATATGCAACCAGGATCCAATTTTGCCCTGCTTTACTTTCTCAGTTTTTCATCACTTAATTCTAAATCAAAGCAATTACCCTGCTCTCTCAGTGCACCACACAGTACACATTCTTTTGTAGAACACAACAGTAGATCTGATTTATCTGTATGACACACACTCATTCTCTCTTTTGGTGGTCTTTCTCTTTAATTCATTTTACATAAAAAGTATCAAAATAATTTAATTCCAATTCATGACATCCTAGTATTCTTACCAGTGAGACAGTTGTTTTTGTCTATGTATAATTGATTGTTACAAAATTCTGGTTCTTGAAGGTCAGGAAGCCATCAGCAAATATTTAATTAGCATTTACTATGAGCTCGCCTCTTAAAATGCTATTAAATATGTATGATAACTACAAAAAGAAAAGCAGTTCTTAATCTCCTATTAAGATTTTGAAAATAAGACTTATTGGTAAATAACACAGAAGGGTACATGATTCAAAGTTGGATGTTAGGGCATGGGGTATAAAGTGTGATGTAGCCGAAACATCCCATGACTTCCCCTACTATAACCAAAACACAGACAGAGTAGTAGTCTAACTGCACTCTGCAATCCTACCAGCCAAGTTACTCCTGTCAGTCCTGACACAACCCAGTGGTGTGTTTTACAGTCAATTTTTGAAGTCTCTAAATGCCCTCATGTTATTTTTGGGAGTCCCACCGGGCTTCCCATATGTGTCTACATCTCAGGATTGGCTGGCAGTCATGACAAGGAATTGAAGCAATTTGTCTGCTGGGCTCATGTCTGCTGTCTCATCTCTTCTACTGGCACTATTCATATCTTCTGTAAATCATGCTAAACTTTGAGTTATCTGGCTGCCTTTGCTGGCTGGATGCTCTTCAGGTGCCCCTAAGATTTATTTTCCATCCCTTGTTCCTGCCCAAGGATGTGGATTGCAGCATTGAACATTTTTCTTCCTCTTACTTCCTTTTGGGTTTGTCTGATAGAAGACAACAGGCAGATCTCTGGAGAGGGTGGGATAGGCTTTTTACTTCTCCAACTTTGTCCACAAAGGACGATGGGCTGGAAGTTGCTTTGCATCTCTACTGAAGTTCCCAGCATGTGTAATACAGTCTTCCTCTCCCTCTTAACTTCTACAGCAATCTCTTATCTCTCTTTGTGCCTTCAGAGTAATGGTGATAAAGTCTAGCTATTTTTGATAAAACTGGAGTATTTTGTCCTCTTTTTAATTTTTTAAAAATATTAACTTACACATAAAAATTGCACATACCTATGGGATACTATGTGATAACTCAATACAGTTATACATTGTACAATGTTCAACTCAGGGTAAACATAACTATCTCTGTGAACATTATCATTTCTACCTGGTGAAAACATTCAAAATCCCCTTCAACTATTGTTTTAGAAAAAAATATTTACAGTACATTATTGTAACTGTAGTCACTCTATTATGCAACTGGACATCAGAACTGCTTTCTCCTATAGAACCAAAACTTAGTACCCCTGGATTAAAATTTCCCATTTACTCTCCCCGGACACTGACAATCACCATTCTACTCTCAACTTACAAGAGACAATTTTTTTATATTCTACACATGAGATCATGCAGTACTTGCCTTTCTCTGCCTGCTTTGTTTCACTTAACATAACATGCTAATGTTGTCACAATGACAGAACTGCATCACTTACATGGCTAAATAGTATTTAATGGAGTATATGTATCACATTTTCTTTATTCATTCATGATATGCGCTCACATCATTTCTATTTCTTGGCTGTCATGAATAGTGCTGCAAAAACCATGAGAGTACAGATGTCTCTTCTACAGACTGACTTCATTTCCTTTGGATAGTTACCTAGTCATGAGATTCCTGGATCATATAGTAGGTCTATTTTTAACTTGCTATCTATTGCCTTTTTGGTAATAGAATTTATAACTGAAGTGGGATAATATCTCGTTATGCCTTTGATTTATATTTCCCTGATAATCAATGATATTAGTGTATTTCTATTTTCATATACATGTTGGTCATTTTTTGTCTTCTTTTGGAAAATGTCAATGCAGACCTACTACCAATTTTTTCAATGGGATCATCTGGTTTCTTTTGCTATTGAGTTGTTTGAGTTCCATGAATATTCTGGTTATTAACCTCTTATCGGACATATAGTAGCAAATATTTTCTCAAATTCTGTGGGTCATCTTTTCACTGTACAAAATCTTTTAAGTTTGGTGAACACACATATGTCTATTTTTGCTTTTGTTTCCTGTGCTTTGGGGGGTCTTATCCAAATATCCCTTGTCCATTCAATGTGTTGAAGAATTTTCCATGTTTTCTTCTAATAATTTCATAGTTTTAAGACTTACATTTGGATCTATACTCCATTTTGAGTTTATTTTGTATATGGTAAAAGATAGGAGTCTAGTTTCATTCTTCCCCATGAGGATATACAATTATCCCAATACCACTGAAAAGGCTGTCTATTCTCCAATGCATGTTCTTAGCACTTTTGTCTAAGATCAGTTGACTGTAGATGCAAGGGTTCACGTCTAGTGTTTATACTCAGTGAATTTTCGGCCTTCTGATATTTTCTTTTCTCTTTTTAGCAACTCTTTCCATCTGAAGAGCTCCTGTTAGCATGTCTTAACAGTAGTGATAAATTCTCTTTTTTTTTTTTTTTTTGGTATGAAAATGTCTCTCTCTCCATCATATCTAAAGGACAGCCTTGCCGGTATTCTTGGCAGGGTTTTTGTTGTTACTACTTTGGAAGTCTTCTCCCACTCTCTCCTGGCCTGCAAAGTTTCTGCTAAAAAGTTTGCTATTGGCTATTGGGCCGTTTGTGATACCTGCAAGCATTATTTGTCTCTCTTCTCTAGCAGCTTTTAGAATCGCATCTTTAACTTTAGAAACCTTAATTTAACTTTATGGCCTTGATTGAGTTGAATCTAACTAGTGACCTCTAACCTTCTTATCTAGATATTTGTATCATTTCTTGGTTTAAGAAATTAAAAAAAAAAGAAAAGATTTGTTTTTATTTATTTGATAGAGTTACAGAGAGAGATAGAGACAGAGAAAGGTCTTCCATCCACTGGTTCACTCCCCAGGTGGCTGCAATGGCTGGAGCTGTGCTGATCCGAAGTCAGGAACCAGCAGCTTCTTCTGGGTCTCCCAAGCGGGTGCAGAGGCCCAAGGACTTGGGCAATCTTCTACTGCTTTCCCAGGCCATAGCAAAGAGCTGGATCGGAAGAGGAGCAGCTAGGACTAGAACCGGTGCCCATATGGGATGCCGGCGCTTCAGGCCAGGGCATTAACCTACTGCACCACAGCACCGGCCCCAAGGAAATTTTCTATTATTATCTTTTTGAATACGCTTTCTGCTACTTTGACCTTTTGAAGTCCCTTTTGAACACCAATAACTTAGACATTTGCTCTTTTATTGTTATCCCAAAATTCTCATAAACTTCCGTCAATACTCTTCCTTTTTTGCCTTGTGAATTTTCAAATTGCCTGTAGTCAATGTCAGTAATTCTTTCTTCTATTTGATACGGTATGCTATTTATGCCATCTATTTTATTTTAATCTCACTTAGTGAACTTTTCCATTGAAGTATTTTTGCTTGATTTATTTTAAAAATTACTTTATCCTCTCTGCTGTTTTTTCAACTGGAGTTTTAACTTTCTCTATGCTTTCCTGAATCTCATTAAATTTCCTTAAAACAGACACTTTAAATTTCTCAACTGAAAATTTGTGTGTATCAGTTACTTTCTGATTGATTTTTGACACTTCATTTTGTTCATTAAATGAGATCATGGTTCCCTGAAAGTTCTTTTATTTATTTATTTATTTACTTACTTATTTATTTACTTGCTTACTTACTTACTTTTTAAGGGAAAGGGTATACTGATGGGAAATCTGACAGGTCAGAGGGAAGGGGCAAAGAAGAAAGGGGATGGGGGGTTAAGAGAGGGAGGGTGAAAAAGAGAGAGGAGATCTGGAGAGAGCTCCCTAAAAGTTCTTAATGCTTGCTGTTGTATGTCATCCTTAGATTGAAGGAATAGAATTTTTTTCTACTATTCCATGATATGACTTTGAAAGTACCTATCATCCAGAAATTCTAAGCAGTCTGCCTACTGATACTCCTGCCACTTCAGCACTAGATGGCAACATAAGCCAAGGTCTTCTGCAAGTCTGTTATGGGTATTATGTTGCTGTTTGAACACTAGAGATTGCCCCCATCCTACTTTTGTCCCAAATTTTCAGTTGTTGTGTCATTCAGAATGAACTGAGGAGGTATCTAAAAAGGAAGAATCTAACCCTGCAAGCCTCTTCCCAGGGGCAGGGTAGCCCAGATGCCTTGTCTGTAGTCACTGGCCTATTGTCCAGCACCACAGAAGCCTGCCTGATTCTGAATCTTGCCATTTGCTGTAGCCCTGCACCTCCAGGGCGCATGGCCTTTGGGCCATGTGCTCTAGGCTTCCTGGCCCAGATACACGCCTAGATGTTCTTCCACGTGGCTGGTTCCTGGTGCTCGGTATGAACCCTTATTCACCTCTCTCTCTTAAATAAAGCTCTCACTCTCCTATGCATCTTTCTCACTAAATAAAAGCTTAAAATGTACCATGCTGCCTCGTTTATCTGTGCCGGTATTTAAAATTCTTCTCTAAATATTAGGCAAAAACCCTCTTGGGCTTATTAATTCAGGGATTTAGTAATAAGCCCATGGTGAAATCGTATGGCACCCCAAATTTCGGTAGTACATGTGGCACCCTGGATAGCATTTCTAGGGAACTTCAAGGGGCCACATTTTAGTGTAGATTTTAGGGGGTCTTTTCCAATTTCTCTATAACCTCTTATGAAATAGCAACTCCTCATCTCCTGCTACTCTATTCATTTACTCTTACCAATTATTTCCATATGAGTATGGTGTCTGTGACCAGTCTGGACCCTGAATGCTACAATATAAAAACTCTGCTGAGTTTCATGCACCTAATTAAGTTGATATGTTTATATCAACTTTCATACAGTTCAATTCCCTATCATCTTAATAAACAGGCAAAAAAGGAATGAAATAAACAATAAATAAATAATACTCTACACTTTTCTTCCTCCTCACAGGCTCTGCTCCTAATCACATAAAACAAAATTGCATTGCGTGTGTATGCATACAAAGAGATATGGCTGAAAGTGGCAAGAGTAGGAAAGGCTTCACTTAGAGGGCATTGGCTTAGCCATGCAGAAGATTCTCAGTTCCAGTAATAGAAGTGTAGTGATAGTAAGAAACTAGTAATTATAATACTTGGCAAATTAGAAAAGGTTCTAGCCACGTGGAAGAGCATCTAGGCGTGTATCTGGGCCAGGAAGCCTAGAGCACATTGCCCAAAGGCCATGCGCCCTGGAGGCATGGGGCTACAGCAAGCCCCCTCCTGACAAGAGGCCAGGGAAGAAGAGCTGCTGCGCCACACCGTGTCCTGGCTTTCAACCCACTTCCAAAGGGGAGTGGTTAATTAACTTGATTGGCTGGTGGGCACCCAGGTGTGGCCAGGTAGGGGAATGAGGTCACACAGGGGCGTGGCAAAGGCGTGGTCTTCCAGTTCACAAATCTAACAATTTTAGCCTGTATGTCTGCCTACTTCATTCCCCACTCAGAGACTCCAGACCTTAATCTTAAGGGGATGTTGATGGGTGTCGAGTCACCATCTTCTGTAGCTACTTCCTGCCTACCTATTAATATATTTTAGTGTTGGGAGAGAATAAAAATGTATTATGGCATTAAGTATGCAATACAATTATCAAAACGTATGGATATTACACAAAACATCTCAGATGAAATTCTTTTTAAATACATATGACTTGTTTTGCAAATCCCTTGGGGTCCTGAATAGCTCTACCAGCTTTAATGATAATGTTGGAGAAAATGCTGGTGCCTCTGCAGACAACAGTGCCATTTGGAAGCAGCTAGCGTGTGCTTTCCTATTCAGTGATGGAGCCATTTTTACCATCAGCCAGCATACCAGATACTCCTTAAGCTAAATCCACTTTTTGGAAATAATAAAGAAAAATTTCTTGCCTCCTCTAAAACTCATAATTTTTTATAGCAGCTGAGTGAGCTGCAGAAATCTTTCATGAAGGAATTTAACATCACAGATTGCAAGAGTAATGAAATGTGGTGAAGGTCATTGGGCCATGCTCCTCATTTTTCAGGTGAAGAAAGTAACACCCAAAGTGGCTCAATGACTCATAAGCTAGGAGACATATGGTACTATATCCTAAAATACTTGGTGCTTGTCCTGTATAGCTCCCACTACAACATGTCTCCCTGATACCTTCTCCAGTTAAATGCCTTCATTATCAATGAACTAACAAGGACCCAGTGTGGGGCAGGTCTCAAGAAGAGTTTCCTCTATTCATTTAACACTATGCCGAGTCCACATGGGTATTTATTCAAAGCAGAGAAGAGGGATGGCACTGTAACGCAGTGGGTTAAAGCCCCAGCCTGCAGTGCCAGCATCCCACATGGGCACCGGTTCGTGTCCTGGCTGCTCCTCTTCCTATCCAGCTCTCTGCTGTGGCCTGGGAAAGCAGTGGAGGATGGCCCAAGTCCTTGGGCCCCTGCACCCAGGTGGGAGACCTGGAAGAAACTCCTGGCTCCTGGCTTTAGATTGGCACAGCTCCAAATGTTGCGGCCACCTGGGGAGTGAACCAGCGGAATGGAAGACCTCTCTCTCTGCCTCTACCTCTCTCTCTAACTCTTTCAAATAAATAATAAAATAAATATTTAAAAAAAAAAACAAAGCAGAGGAGACAGGATGAAAGAGTGACACTGACAGGGTTTCCTTTTTGTAGTAGCTTTACTAGAATGAACACTTTTCACTCTGTCCTTTACAATGAACCCTGTTCTCTCTTTAGGTATTTTGCCTAGGTTATCTCACTCAGCACTCACAAATCTCAGAGGTGTGTGTGTGTGTGTGTATGTGTATCTTTGTTTTGTGGATTAGTAAATCTGAAGCTCTGGAAGGTCATCTGTCCAGGTCACACATCTGCTAATTGGCAAAGCCGAGAACCAACTCTGGATTCCAAATTGGTTACTTAGCATCAGCATCAACTCTGCCTCTAATTTTTATAAAACAGTACCTGCTTTAATGCAATAGAATCATATTTACATTTCTGGGATTAGAAGTAACAGACTTGTATTTCAATTGATATGGTATTTTGTATTTGCCAAATTCTCTGCACTTTTTTATTCTCTGCTCATTAGGGAAAGAAATTAGTGATTTTTCAAGTCATAGTGGTGAAAGCAGATAAAAACAAAATAAAGCAAGGCAAGGAGTAAGGGTCTGAGACTGATGTCTCTGCTACTCTATGGCTACAGAGGCAGAGCTAGATTAAAACTTGTAGTTTTAGGGCCAGTGCTGTGACACAGTAAGTTAATGCCCTGGCCCAAAGCACCGGCACCCCATGTGGGCGCTGGTTTGAGACCCGCTGCTCCACTTCCAATCCAACTCTCTGCTATGGCCTGGGAAGGCAGTGGAAGATGGCCCAAGTCCTTGGGCCTCTGCACCCAGGTGGGAGACCCAGAAGAAGCTCCTGGCTTTAGATTGGCGCAGCTCCAGCTGTTGCAGCCATCTGGGAAGTAAACCAGCAGATGGAAGACCTCTCTCTCTCTCTGCCTCTGCTTCTCCTCTTTCTGTGTAACTTTGACTTTCAAATAAATAAATAAATCTTTTTAAAATGTAGTTTTTGGGTTCAATGCATTGGATTGAAACTCTCATGCATCTGCCCTCTAGAATTGGTCTATTGTTGGCAGGGCCAGTGAGGACTATTCTCCAAAACTCTAGTAAGGAGTAAAATGAAAAACGTTATAAAATTAAACCCAGGAGTCACAGAAACCAATGTTTTTGATTTGTGGAAGTCTCATTACCATCACTGAAATGTCAATGCCTCCACAGAATCTAATGAACTGTCAGCCTTAAGCCACCTAATATTATGTAATGTGATAAAGATCCACTGCGGGTAGAGGGAGCAAGAGAGCGTGGCACAGTGTCACAGCACATCTACACAACATCCCACTCAGCAGCTGCTTTCAGATTTTGCCGCATGGATCAAGCACACCGTGGATGCCATTCTGATTTATATTACAATGACCTCCAGATAGTAACACCAAACTTCCTGCGACTTCAGAATTTTTGTTTCCAGGACTGAACATTTGAAAATGGTATATTTAAGCAAAATTGAGGTGCTGCAAGTTTTATCTAAAATGTGGGAGTTAGACTTCTCATCTACCTCCAGCTACAGAAATAGGCTATGGAAAACTATTCAGATCATGAGCAGAATAAAGACAAGAAATTGAATAGTGACAAAAGCATTTTACCAGTAGGAATGAAAAAGTTACAGAAACACATTGTTCTGTAAAATACAGTGGCTAAAATCTACAGGGCTACAATTAAATCTAAAGCGATTGCTGGAAGAACCTAAATTTGTTCCTACTTCTGCATTCACTCTTTAGATAATCTCAGACATG
Source organism: Lepus europaeus (assembly GCF_033115175.1). Lineage (NCBI taxonomy): Eukaryota > Metazoa > Chordata > Mammalia > Lagomorpha > Leporidae > Lepus > Lepus europaeus. The sequence continues at coordinate 42,710,106 of NC_084842.1, forward strand.
AAATCTGACCTTGGGGAACCTGTGTACAGATCTGTAGTTTGGGGGCATAAATTTATCTATACTGATGACAAAATGTCTTAGTCAAATTTATCACATCTAAAGTATCTAATTCTTAGAAGATACCACTGTTAAGTTTATAGACCAAGTTTTGGTTTTCTTGTTTTCTATAGCACCCAAATATCCATAAAAGGCTGTAAAATATGGTGGTAAAATGTATAGTTTAGCCCTAGAAAGCTGTCTGACTCTTTACTACCTACACATGTAAAGCTGTTCAGGTTCAATAATCAAACTGTGCCTCACTCCTCAAAGGTAAATATTGTAATACATAGTGCACACCTCATGAGCTTGTTGTAATTAAGTGGATTAATATATGTGAAGCAATTAGGACACAGTCTGACATGTACAATAGTTCATACAAGCAAACATCAACATGTTAAAAAGAGCTTAACTCTAGCTTCCCTACCTTTGTCTTCCTGAACAGTATATCATTAGTAGTATTTAATACTGAACGTGCCCAGCAAAATCAGTTGAAGTGAAGGTAGCGGTGAACTGCAAAGAGTCAGAGTAAGTATCCTACACATTTCCAGATCCCCAGAATTGTTCTCATAGCCTAGAGTACAGCAAATTCAAATATTTTAGGAAACTTCTTCATAAAGCTTAATGTATTCCTTGTTAATCCAAGAATTTGAGAATTAAAGAATTTTCTCACAACTGTGAAAGGAAACTAAAGGGCAGATATGCTCAATCTCCTGTCCAAATTCAGTATTATAGTACATTTTCTTTTTTACTAGACTATGCTAGGCATAAAATGTTGGTGGGGATTTTTTTTTTTTTTGAGATTATTAATTTGTTGACACTTCTTCCCCACAAGTCCTCATTGTAGACCCAATGGGGAGGCAACTTCTGGGACTGGGTCTTACAAAGGCTTATAGAGATTTACCTGTCTTAATTTCACATTCCACTGAAAAAAGAAAATTGTTTCTGAAGGAACTGGTAATAAAATTCCCAATTTAGTCTTTAAAACACATATGTAATCTACTTAGAATTCAATCTCCGAATATGTAGGGTTGAAACACTTACAAAATTGTGATTATGAGTCAATTCCTGCATGAACCATCCAGATTTGACTATAGCTCTTGGACTTCACGTGAAGGTTCAGTTCAGGGCCAATTCTGATTAAACCAAAAGGGACTATAGGAAACCGACCACCTACCTTGGATATGGTCAGGAATCAGCCCTGCTTCAATCAGCCCCAGATTTTCCCGTAGTGACTCCTACATATCTGCTTGTCAACTGAGCTGAAATTTTCCATGACTCTCTACCCTGGGTTTCCAAACCACAAGCCTGCATTTCTGCCTCTGTTTCCTGGTTGTACTCTAGTGTGTTCATGGCACTGGAAATTGCAGTAAAAACCTAACTGAAATAGGATTCTGACTTACAAACTTAACCCTCTGTAGCATTTGCTTTGGAAATTGGATCTGTTTTCTTTATTCACTGTGTTTGTTTATATTTTGTTCTAAGCCAAACAGGTCCCCTGGAACAATGATGTTGACTTCACCTGATTATGAGATACATCTCCAATATGTGGAAGTTCTTTAGTTTTGTTTCATCCTTGGGATCAGATTTCCTTGTTTATACATGAGAGCACAGATCAGGAAATGTTACTTGTTAGTGGTACTGGTAGATATTCCCCTTCTGATTTGTTTATGTCTCAGAAATTAGCATTCCATTTGGAGCTGTTAGTTGTGGCTCAGCCTTTGTCTACTTACTCAGCTCCTCCCCGAGCAGTTGGAAACTGTCCATCAGGGTTCAACAGGCTCCAAAGCAGAGCCTATAGTGATCCACTTCATTCAATGTTAGAAATAACATGCCAAGAGTTATTCCCTGCAAAATCCCTTGCATATATGCACCTAAAGATGTGAATGTAATATATTATTTTTAATTTCAAATAATTAAACAAAATATATCAATGTTAGTTTATTCATAAAATATACCAAGAATTTTAAAAACATGATTTATGGGGCCAGTGCTGTGGTGCAGCAGGTTAAGTCACCGCCTGGAGCACCAGCATTCCATATGGGTGCCAATTTGAGTTCCAGCTGTTCTACTTCCCATCCAACTACATGCTGGAGCTGTTGGGAAGGCAGCAGAAGATGTCCCAAGTGGTTGGGACCCTGTACACATGCAGGAGACCTGGAGGAAGTTCCTGGCTCCTGGCTTCAGCCTGGCCCAGCCATGGCTATTATGGCCATTTGGGGAATGAATCAGTGGATGGAAGATGTCTCCCCCACCTCTCTCTCTCTCTCTCCCTTTCTCCCTCTCCCTCTCTCACAGCAGCTGTGCCTTTTGGATTAATAAATATATGTTTAAAAAACATTATTTCGGCCGGCGCCGTGGCTCAACAGGCTAATCCTCTGCCTAGCGGCGCCGGCATACTGGGTTCTAGTCCCAGTCGGGGCGCCGGATTCTGTCCCAGTTGCCCCTCTTCCAGGCCAGCTCTATGCTATGGCCCGGGAGTGCAGTGGAGGATGGCCCAAGTGCTTGGGCCCTGCACCTGCATGGGAGACCAGGAGAAGCACCTGACTCCTGCTTTCGGATCAGTGCGGTGAGCCGGCCGCAGCGCATCAGCCACGGTGGCCATTGGAGGGTGAACCAACGGCAAAGGAAGACCTTTCTCTCTGTCTCTCTCTCTCTCACTGTCCACTCTGCCTGTCAAAAAAATAAATAAATAAAAAACATTATTTCTATGTGCAAATTATTGATGAATTTTACAGACATAAATTTGAGTAAAAGAAACAGACACAAAACAGTATTACTAGATGCTTTTGTTTATATAAGGACAAAAGAAGGCAGAATCAAGTAAGAATAATGGTTGCCTCTTGGAAGAAGAAGAGACCAAAAGGAGACATGAGAGCATCTTTAGGGATGCAGATAATCTGCAGATGTTCTGTGAAGAAATATCTGGGCACATTCCTGAATGTATAGTTCACTTCAATTAAATATCATTAAAATAAAAACATAGTCTTGGCACTTAAGGTCCCTGTAAAGTCATTTAGGAACTAGAGACTTATAAATAATCAATGATTTCCCCTGGCCATTTATCCACCTCCATTCTAGTAAGTCTCCTGTGGACAGATAATGCCAAAATCTATTGCAGAATCCCTGACATTGCTACACTCCTGTCAAACAGACTTGATACACATGAGCACTTGCACACTTCCTCATCTTTGACAAACACATCCACAATGCTGTTCTTTGGTTGAAAATCTTAAATATCTTCAGTCTTTCTTTCTTTCCCTCCCTGACCATTCTCATTCTGTCTGCTACCTCTTGCCTTTTCCTGGATAATTGCAGCAGCCACCCAAGTGGCCTTCCCAACTACATTTTACCCCTACTGTCAATAGAACTTCATCAAGCCTATAAATATTACATTGCCATTCTTTTGCTCAAAAAATGTTAGTATTTCCGTTGTCTGGTGAATAAAGACCCTGTGCTCAGCCTGCATAACTGCTTTCAAACTATCTCACTTAGGTCTCTTACTGCTTAACTTCTCAAATCCAATGCTGTAACTAGAGCTACATTTCTCCACATTTGCTATGTGTAGTCTTACTACTCATATTTTGTTTTCTTTATTAATATTATTCCTTCTGCCAAGGATTTCCTTTCTCCTATCTTCAGAGACTTAATTCTACCTATCTTAGAACATCCAAATCAAATGCTACATCTTCGATAACTTTTTATTCTTCATTTTTCCAGATGTAATTTCTCCCCCACTTTCAAGAACCACCATGTAATTTTTATTTCTGTTATTCATATCCATTAGTTTTCTCCTTAGATTAAGGGACCAATACCAAAGGTGTAATCAGAAAGTATGAATTTGAATCCTGCCTTTGCCGTTTACTAACTATGTAAGTTGAGTCAAGTCACTTAAGCAAAGCCTCAATTTCCTGTTTTGTAGAGATATGGGAGTGGATGGGAATTTATAGGACTCATTACAATATGAATCCTACAATAAAATGTAAGCCTTCCAGATCTCTAGGAAGCTTTAGGAGTCAAATAAAAAACTTTCCTAGGTGACCTCCACAGCTATTTCGTTTTAGAAACCTCTTCATGGTTTAAAGATATTTGTATATGTTTTCCCATCCTCTTCTTTAAGCTCCTAGAAAACATTTTGCAACTTACTCATGTATATATTCTTAGCAAAAACACCCATCTATATGCACTGTACTATCTCTAGAAATGTTTGTTCTTCAAGTAAATCCTGCAAAAGAACCACATATTTAGGGTGGTGTCTTACACACAAAATTAGGTAAGTAAGGAATTTGTTTGGCAGTGGCCAAAATGCTATATTCAATGGTAAAAAACATAATCTGAACCCAGGTGCTATTATGGGGCCAAGGCAAAGATCCTAATAATTTGATGATTCATCTAACTGTAGATAAAACAGTGAAAGGGAACCTGACAAACACCTTATTCAAGCACATCATTTTATAGGTGAGTTGTCCCAAGGATTGATATGATTTTCTCATGCAGTGTAGCAAGAGTGCTGCAATGGGATGCCAGCTTTACTCTCATCTCTAGAGGTCTCTTCAGTGTGACACATTACTCACCTCTGAAGCCCTGTTGCTAGGCAACCTTGAGCTCTTCCAACCACTTACGTTTAAGTGCATTTTATGAAATTTCTCTGCTTGACACAGCTGAATGATGGTGAGGCTAAGTAGTAAAAAGGAACATGTGTGGGAATGGCCAGTTTGTGAGCTTAGGTTAACTCAATCAGTTTCTCCAACTAGAAGATAGTAGGGCCCTACCGGAGGGGAAAAATGAGTAGGTAGCTAAGGGCATTACAGCATCAAGTACCCATCATTCCCACAAGTCCTGAAAATGCTCAAATTGCTCACATGGGCAGAGAGTATTAATCTTACCATGACCTTTTAAAACATAGATTTCCCCCAAAAAAATATATTTTTGATCATTTTCTTTAAGAAGATTTTCACCTGGAAGTTTCCACATGGAATATGATTTTTATAGCAACTTAAAGCAGAGGCCTTTTTGTCTCACTTGATTTCTCATCTTTCCCTGAAAAAAATTGCCCTGGGGACCCTTCTGGCCCACTGTTGAACTCTGATATTCTTAGATTCTTTGGCTCCTTCACTGGGAAAGGAAATGGGAATTGTAACAGACTTCTATAAGTAGATTTAACATTGCTATCCACATTTATCTGCAATGCACCACAAATGTCTTTTCCAGCACAGCTAGCTCAAATACTGGTGGTGTTTTCATAATTTATAACATATTTGAGTAGAAAGACTTGGATCACATATTTAGCAGGGTACAGTTTGTCCTTTCTTGAAAGCTTCGATATGATGAGTGGTTTGTGAACAATTATTCTCGGATTACTGTTTTGATCAATAAGCAATTCTGAATACAGTTTACTCCATCAGAAATAGACAAGTGTGATTTTATTTTAGCTCCTAATTTAACCATGCAATAACAATTAGCCAGTTTTATTAAAGGTGACGAAAGAACTATGTATCACTAATGAGAAGTATTGAAACTTGGCAGTGGCCATCCACACCATTTAAATCATTTGTAGTAAAACATGTTATAACTATAAGTCACAATGATTTGATTTTTATATAGCACTTTTCAGAATACAAAATATTTTTTCTTTATGTTCACAGTGACCCTTTGAGATTTGCTCTAATTTAAGCAGAAAAGGAGCCAAGTCTCAGGGACTTCATGTGATTTGCCTAAGTGCATTCTGTGGAGGAGCTGGGACCATTATCCCAGACTTTTAACTCTAAGTCCACAATTTTATTACTGATGATACTCTTTGTCCAGCATCAGAAATCATACTTATTGAGCTATCCTATCCTCTGCATGGCAAAAAATAGTAACAGTAATAGGAACTAATGCATTTTAAGATGATGTTCTATTACATAGGAGCTATTATTTTTCCCTTACTGATAAGAAAACTTAAGCAAAGACAAATTATGTAACTTGTCAAATACCATACCTTTAAGAGATGGAGGAAAAATTCAAACTTTAGCCAACCTGTGACTACTAAATACCACCATGACTGATGTAATCAATATAAGGCAGTTAGCCAGAGGCAGTAAAGTAAGGTGGTGGTCAAGCAAGATCACAGATTCATCTGTGGACATCTTAACACAGCACTGACTTTCTGCTTGATTTATGAAGGAAAATGTATTGCAAGCTGTCAAGATTGTACAGTGAAAGAACATTAGACTCAAGCACTGTAGGTTTCAGAACACAGCTGAAGACAGGAGTCAGGGGATGAGCAACGATATAGCTCTATCACCAAGATGTTATTTGGGACATTTGTCTTTAATTCTTCCATGAATCGCTCCCAGAACTTTCTTTATTCCCTAGTTAAATAGATCAAATAAAATATTATAGGTGACATAATCATACATCCCACTTGCCTTGGTCATTTCTATTTAGTGCCTGTTCCTTCTAGAGTTCTTTACATCCTCAAATACAGTCCAGTAGGGATGAACTATGTGGTAATGAACTTGTACTTTCTGAACTATCAAAGTTATTCATTGAAAAGAAAAACCTAAAGTCTATTGTGGAATTAACTTGATTGTGGATTCTAGTTGTTAGGTATTTCCCTTGACTAAATTCCTTAAGTTATCTCAGCCTTATGTCTTACATCAGCAAAATGGGCATACCAATATAACTATCATGTACTCATTATGAGGATTATATACAAGCATTGACTCTCTATAAAAATTTGTTCCCATTTTCATTTCTAATATCATGTATCTGCATACTGACAACTGTACTTTTCTGTATATTTTTCCAAATTCAGTAAGTTCCTTTAGTAATCATGACCAAATGTTAAAATATTGTATGTCCCAAGCACTCAATTTGCTTACTTGTAGTTAACATATATAATACAGTAATGTTCTTTGTTAGTGGATATGTCTATTAATTTACCTTCTTGAAATATTTAAGCAGCAATTAGATAAAATTATAACACAGAACCAGTGTTAATGCTAAAAAGTCATCCAGTCCAGTTTCTCTATTTGATAGAAAAGAAAATTGGCTCCCAAGGAAAAACAAAATTTATTCTCTGGGGTATGAGGAAGTCCATCTTGGAAGTTGTAATGTTTCTTTCAAGATATGGAACATTTCTGAGCTAGCAATTATAAAAAACAGTTCAAATTTGTATGGTACATAACAATTCAAAGTCTTCCTATGCACCATCTCCTTCTAACAGTCACATCAGCATACATCATCTTCATATTGCACATGAGAAAAAGTTCCTTCTTTATTAAGGAAGAATAGCAGTCCATAGAGTAAATTAGGATTTTGGTCAGAGATCACAAGTTCCTTAAAGAAACAGTGTATTATATCTTAATAAAGCATAAAATCAAACATTAACAGATATATTAACAGGAATATTTGCAGTCTTATAAACTGATCTGTGTAGGATCCTAGGATATTCCTAACATGCAGTTGAAAAGGGAAGGAGAGAGACATATTCCAATTATTAAAAAGAAACTGTCAACCTAGAATATTGTACCGTACAAAGCTCTAATTTACAAATAAAGGTAAAAAAAAGACCTTCCAAAACAAACAGAATTTGAAAGAAAATGTTGGAGCTGGTGCTGTGGCACAGCAGGTAAAGCCGCCTGCAGTGCCCACACCCCATATGGGAGCCAGTTTGAATCCTGGCAGCTCCACTTCTGATCCAGCTCTCTGCTATGGCATGGGAAGGCAGAAGATGGCCCAGGTCCTTGGGCACCTTGGGAGACCAGAAAGAAGCTCCTGGCAGCTGGCTTTGTATTGGCACAGTTCCAGCCATTGGGCCATCTGGGTAGTGAACCAGCGGATGGAAAATACCTCGAAAATCAATCAACCTCTCTCTCTCTCTCTCTCTCTCTCTCTCTCTCTCTCTCTCTCTCTCTCCTTCTCTCCACCTCTCTGTAACTCTGCTTTTCAAATAAATAAATAAATTTAATGAAAGGAGGAAAGACAGAAAGGAAGGAAGGAAGGAAGGAAGGAAGGAAGGAAGGAAGGAAGGAGGAAGGAAGGAAGGAAGGAAATGCCATTACTTGTCCAGCCTCACAAATAATTTTTAAGGATGTACTACACACAAAAGCAGAGAATGATGGTCATCATTATTAAAGAATATGAAGGCAGAAAATCTTCTAGCAAAGGAAATCCAAAGCAAACCATAGGAATATGTAAAAAAAAATGGTAGGAACAAATTGTAACTTAGCATTAATAACCTTGAGAGCAAATGGCCTAATTCTCCATTTAAAAGACACAGACTGGCTTAATAGGTTTTAAAAAAACTCAACTATTTATAGCCTACAAGAAACTTACATCACCAACAAAGACATATGTAAACTTAAAGTGAAAGGATAGAACAAATTATTTCATGCAAATGGAAAACAAAAAAGAGCAGGTATAGCCATCCTAATATCAGACAAAACAGTCTTTAACTTAGAAACTGATAAAAAAAGAGATAGAAAATAACATTTTATGATTGAGGGATCAATTCAGCAGGGAGTTATGACTATTATAAATGCATATGCACCTAATGCCAAGGTGCCTGGCTATTTAAAACAAATGTTAATGGATCTCAATGAGACACAGACTCCAAATCAATAGTATTGGGGAACTTTAACACCACACTTTTATCAATAGACAGAACAACTAGACAGAAAATCAACAAAGAAATAACAGAGCTAATCTACACTATGGATCAAATTGACCTGATATCTACAGAATATTTCATCACACAGTTGAAGAACACACATTCTTTTCATCAGTGCATGGGCCTTTCTCTAGGAAAGACCATATGCTAGGCCATAAACAAAGTCTCAGCAAATTCAAAAAAATTTAAATCATACATGTATTTTTTCTCATACAATGGAATGATGCTGGAAATTAACAACTCAAGAATATTGAGAATATATGCATACAAATGGAGACTGAACATATTCCTGAATGAACAGTGGGTCATTGATGAAATCAAAAAGGAAATAATAAAAATTCCTGAAAACAAATGAAGATGACAATGCAACATATTAAAATTTATGGGATACAGCAAAAACATTGTTAAGAAGGAAGTTTATAGCAATTAGTGCTTATATCAAGATTAAAAAGGCATCAAATAAATGAGCTGTCAATGCATCTAAAGGATTTAGAAAGATGAGAACAAACCAACCCCAAAATTAGTAGGAGAAAAGAAAGAATTGTTAGAGAATAAACAAAATTGGAACAAACAATGCAAAAGATCAATAAGACATAGTTAATTTTTTGAAAAATAATAAACAAAATTGACACACCATTGGGCCAACTAACCAAAAAAAAGGAGAGGAAAAAGACCCAAATCAATAAAATCAGAGATGAAAAAGAACGTGTAACAACAGATACCATAGAAATAAAAAGAATCATCTTGAATTACTACAAAAAAACTATATGCAAATAAATTGGAAAATCTAGAAGAAACAGATTCCTGGACACATACAATGTACCAAAACTGAGTTATAAAAACATAGAAATTCTAATCCAACTGAAAACGAATACAGAAATTGAATCAGTAACAAAGATATTCTCAACAAACAAAGTCTCTGGACTGGATGGTTTCACTGCTGAATTCTACCAAACTTTTAAGGAAGAACTAATCTTGCTACTTCTCAAATTATTCAAAACTCCCAAACTCCTTCTATGAGGGCAGCACCACCTGAATTCCAAAACCAGAAAAAAGAAACAACAAAGAGAATTATAGACCATTATCCCTGATGAACATAGATGCCAAAATCCTCAAGAAAATACTAGTTAATTGAATCCAACAATACATCAGAAAGCTCATTCTCCTGGACCAAGGGGGTTTTATCTTTGTTAGGCAGGATGGTTCAACATTAGCAAATCAATAAATGTGATACATCACATTAAGAAATTGAAGAATAAATGCTATATGATTATTTCACTAGATACAGATAAAGCATTTGGTAAAATACAGTATCCTTTCATGGTCAAAAGATTAGGCAAATTGGTTATAGAAGCAACATTTGTTAATACAATCAAGACAACATATGACAAACCAACAGCCAGTATATATTGAATGATGAATAGTTGCAAGATTTTCCATTACCAGGACAAAGACAAGGATGCACACTTTCATTATTGCTGTTCCATATACCCTGGAAATTTTAGCCAGAGCCATTAGGAAAGAAAAAGAAATCTAAGGGACACAAACTGGAAATGAAGTCAAACTATCCTTTTTTACAGATAATATGATTCTACATATAGGGGAACCAAAAGACTCCACAAAGGGACTATTGGAACTCATATGATAGCTCAGTGAATCTGAAGGATATAAAATGAACTCATAAAAATCAATAGCCTTTCTATACATAGGCAATGCCATGGTGGAGAAGAAACTTCTAAGATCAATCCCAATCACAATTGCTACAAAAAAAAATTCAATACCTTGAAATAAATTTAATCAAGGAGGTGAGATATCTTTACAATGAAAATTATAAAACTAAACATTAAAGAAATAAATACAAGACACAAAAAATGGAAAATTCTTCCATATTTATGGATTGGAAGAATTAATATCATCAAAATGTCCATGCTACAGAGAGCAATTTACAGATTCAACACAACCCGAATCAAAATACCAATGATATTCTCCCCAGATCTAGAAAAAAACAATAGTAAAATTCATATGGAAACGAGAGAACCAAAAAAATACTAAAGCAATGTTAAATATGAAAAACAAAGCCAGAGACATCACAATACCAGATTTCAAAAGGTTCTATAGTGCAGTTATTATCAAAACAGCATAGTATTGGCACCAAAATAGTCATGGAGACCAGTGGACCAGAATAGAACCTCCAGAAATCAATACACGCATCTACTAACAACTAAACTTTGACAAATGAGCTAAAATCAATGTCTGGAGAAAGCACAGTCTCTTCAACAAATAGTTCAGGGAAAATTGGCTCTTTGCATACAGAAATATGAAACAAAACATTTTCATTACAGCTTGCATAAAAATCAACTCAAAATCAATCAAGGATCTAAATCTATTACCTGATACCATCAAATTACTAGATGATGATATTGAGGATACTCTGCAAGACATTGGCATAGGCAAAGACTTCTTGGAAAAGACCCCAGAAGCACAGGGATTAAAAGCATAAATAGACAAATGAGATTATATCAAGCTAAGAAGCTTCTGCTCCTCAAAGAAAACACACAACAAAGCTAGTAGGTTACCAAAAACAGAATGGGAGAAATATTTGCAAACAATGAAACTAACAAAGGATTAATATCTAGACTTTAAAAAGAGCTCAAGAAACTCAACAACAACAAAACAAACAATCCAGTTAATGGGCAAAGGACACACTCTCTCTCTGTGTGTGCCTTCCAAATAAGCAAATGAATGTTTAACAATAAATACTGATGACAATGTGTGGCAAAAGTTACCCTAATCCACCGTTGATAGCAATGTAGTCTAGCATAACAATTGTGGATCAGAGTATAGAGTCCCCAGAAAGCTGAAAAAAATACACACACACACACACATACCATATGACTAGCTAACTTGTTCCTTGGAATTTACCAAAAGGAAATGAAATCAGCATATGAAAGGGTAATCTGTACCCACTGTTTATTGTAGCTCAACTCACAATAACTAAAATATGGAATCAATCCAGATGTGCATAATTCAATGACTGGATAAAGAAAATGTAATATATATACATTATGGAATACTACTCAGCCATAAACATGAACCTAATCCTGTCTTTTTCAACAAATTGGATGCAACTGGGAACCATTGCACTTACTGAAATATGCCAGTTCCAAAAAGACAAATATGTTTTCCCTGGTCTGTGGTAGCTAACAGAGTACCAAAAATGCAATGCATATGAGTGAAATTGACATTTTGAGATTTTATTGTTTATAGCTCTTGTGTCTACTATTGAAGAATAGTTTTTTGCCTTATAAAATAAACTGAATCTATGTCATTGTAAAAATTAAAAGAAAGAATAAGAATAGAAAGAGGAGGGTGGGTGGGAACATGGGCAGGAAGGACTGTATGGTGGGCAGTATCACTATGCTCCTAAATCTGTATAGATGAAATACATGAAATTTGTTCCTTACATAAATAAAAAATTGAAAATTAAAACAATAATGGTACTGCAGTGTTAAATAGCCATTTCTATTTATTGTTGATTAAAACATATTACTGATTTGAAATTTAAAAATAAATTTTCTGATGAAAGTGTGAAAAAACAAAAAATGGAATAAGATGCAGTGGCTGTCCTAAAGCACACTTGCAAGAGCCTGGTTGATAGTAGCTGATCTGGCTAGAAAGGGGGCTACAGAGATGACTAGGCAACTTCTTGCATAGTGAAACAGGCTTCAGTTATGACTTTCAGAGTGCTCAGCAGTGAAAAACAGAATCGGGTTAGTAGAGTATACAATGGGAAAATCCAGCGTGGAGAGTGTCAGGATTCTTGAGAACCAGGTAGATTGCTGTCATGATTCTCATTCAGCAAAACTCCAGGTCTATCCCCTCAAGGAGATGTGAATTATACTTTTCTGATTAATAGTCATCACCTTTTATAGCAATTTCTTGCTAACTATCTATAATCTCACTAGACTAAAAACTGCATGAAGGAAGCTAAATCTCAGTTTTGTTCCTATTATAATTCGGCACTTATCAGACATATTATAATTCTCAACAAATTCTTGTTTCACAAATACATGAATTAACACATTAGACAGGTATTGGCATTGCAGCACTGCAGGTGAAACAACCTCTTGCTATACCAGTTCAACTCCCAACTGCTTTGTTTCCAATTCAGCTTCCTACTAATGTTCCTGGGAAGGCAACAAAAGGTGACCCAAATCCTTGGACTTCTGCCATCCATGTGGGAGAACTGGCTGCAAGCCCTGGCTCCTGGTTTTGGCTTGGTCCAGCCCCAGCCATCGTGGCCACTTAGGGAGTGAAACATCTATTGGAAGATCTCTGTCTCTGTTTCTCCCTTTTTTCTATGCTACTCTAATAAGTGAATTAATTAATTAATTAATCATTTAAAAGTCTACATAGAACTGGATCCTAATCAAGAGGCTAGATAAGATAAAAAGGGAGCAAATCAATCAGGCAGTTAAAGCTCTACATATAGAAGTGGAATCCTACATATCAGACTAAAATTTTGACCATGGTGGGTACTTCCCTCTACAGACAAGATTCAAAGTCAATCTGGCTTTGAACATCTCCTTGGGACCAGATAAATTCAGCATAGTGCTTATTCCTAAAGCTTAACAGAAAGGAAAAGCACTATTGCTATTCCATGTTCTTATTAGGGTTAGCTCAGAGGATGTAAGTCTGACTGCCAGTGGGTCAAGCACTAGGGAATCACAAAAGCATTAGAAAATTTATCCTTGCATTAGGTCATTTTAAATAGACACTCTGGCAGATGCTGTAAAGTCTCCATATTAGCTTCATTTATTATTATGATTTGATGGAAAGCACAATATTGATTTTTAAAGTAAAAGCAAGAAAGGCTTGGAAAGGTTTTGATCATTTCCATTAACTTTATTGGATCTCCAGCAGATCATCTATTAAGATCAGAACATTTGTGTAGACAAGACAGAATTCTGCATTATATTTGTTTTGTCCCATTCTGCCTTTCAATGGGCAAACATAGTATTATACTCAACTATAAAAGATTTTTCTCTTTCTAATCGATTATTATTTTTTTTTTGACAGGCAGAGTAGGTAGTGAGAGAGAGAGACAGAAAAAGGTCTTCCTTTTTGCCGTTGGTTCACCCTCCAATGGCTGCTGCAGCTGGCACATCTCGCTGATCCGAAGCCAGGAGCCAGGTGCTTCTCCTGGTCTCCCATGCGGGTGCAGGGCCCAAAGACTTGGGCCATCCTCCACTGCCTTCCCGGGCCATAGCAGAGAGCTGGCCTGGAAGAGGGGCAACCGGGATAGAATCCAGCGCCCTGACCAGGACTAGAATCCAGTGTGCTGGCGCCGCAAGTCGGAGGATTAGCCTGTTAAGCCATGGCGCCGGCCTCTAATCAATTATTTTATTAACCTTTTAATGTAAATAATTTCAGTTAGAAAACATAATTTGTTTATTTGTTTAGCATTGATTTAAAGAATTCAGGAAATATCTAAGTGTTTCTAAATTAGGCATCATCATTTTCCCCTTGAATATGTTTTTCTATAAAGAGTACGAAGTAGCATTTAAAGATAATTCCTGGGCCGGCCCGCGGCTCACTAGGCTAATCCTCCACCTTGCGGTGCCAGCACACCGGGTTCTAGTCCCGGTTGGGGCACCGATCCTGTCCCGGTTGCCCCTCTTCCAGGCCAGCTCTCTGCTGTGGCCAGGGAGTGCAGTGGAGGATGGCCCAAGTGCTTGGGCCCTGCACCCCATGGGAGACCAGGAGAAGCACCTGGCTCCTGCCATCAGATCAGTGCGGTGCGCAGGCTGCAGAGCGCCAGCCGCGGCGGCCATTGGAGGGTGAACCAACGGCAAAGGAAGACCTTTCTCTCTGTCTCTCTCACTGTCCACTCTGCCTGTCAAAAAAAAAATTTAAAAAAAAAAAGATAATTCCTACTTAGCTATGAGTCATGCTGGGATAAATGCCATAGAAGATGAAGCTGTAATGTGGTCAGAAGGAAACAAGTAGAACCCTGTTAGTGGGAATGCAAACTGGTAAAGCCACTATGGAAGTCAGTCTGGAGATTCCTCAGAAACCTGAATATAACCCTACCATACAACCCAGCCATCCCACTTCTTGGAATTGACCCAAGGGAAATTAAATGGCAAGCAAAACAGCTATCTGCACCTGCTGTTTATTGCAGCTCAATTCACAACAGCTAAGACACGGAATCAACTTAAATGCCCATCAATAGAAGACTGGATAAAGAAATTATGGGACATGTACTCTATAGAATACTACATAGCAGTAAAAAAAATGAAATCCAGTCATTTGCAACAAAACGGAAGAATCTGAAAAACATCATGCTGAGTGAAATAAGCCAGTCCCAAAGGGACAAATATCATATGTTCTCCCTGATCTGTGAGAACTAACAGCTAAAAGGAAATCTGTAGAAGAGAAAATGAAACTATAAGAAGCAATGACTTAATCAGCCCTTGTCCTGACTGTAGAGGAACAGATTACTATTTTATTTTTATATGAAAATTGATCCTTGTTAAAAATAAGAGTGGGTATAAGAGAGAGGAGATGTACAGTTCAGCACATGTTCCCTCAGACTTACCCCTAAGGGTAGAGCTAAAAACTTGCCATGGAACCCTAAATCTCATTAAGTTGGCAGGTCCCAGTGCCATCTTACTAGTTAAAGTGATCAGTTTAAGTTCATAACTGATCATAAAGATAGGATTAATCATCAAAGGTATCACATAAATAAGACCAGTGTCTGCTAATAATAATTGATAGAATTAAAAAGGGGAGAACAATCCAACATGGGAAGCAGGATATCCAGTAGACTCACAGAATGACTAATGCCCTAAACAGCACTCTGGCCTCAGAATCAGCCCTTAAGGCATTCAGATCTGGCTAAAAAGTTCATGAGAATATATCAGATATGGAAAGCCAAGACACTGTGGCAAAAAATGACCTACATGAAAAATCTCTGTGAGATCCCAGTAGAATGAATGGACCACTAAAGAAGGAGGTACCTTCTCTGAACGTAGGGAAAGAACTTCCACTTTGATTATGGCCTTGTCTAAATAAGGTCGGAGTTTGTGAACTCAAGAGGCTTCCATAGCCTTGGCAGCTCATATCAAGAGCCTCGGGTGATTACTGACTTCTTAAATAAGATTGTCAATTGTTAAATCAACAACAGGAGTCACTGTGCACTTGCTCCCCTGTAGGACCTCTGTCCTTAATGTGTTGTGCTATGAGAATTAACAGTAAAATTAGTCTTCAAACAGTGCTTTGTGTGTCTGTGTGGGTGCAAACTGTTAAAATCTTTACTTAGTATAGAGTTGATCTTCTGTATATAAAGATAATTAAAAATATATCTTAATGAAGAATGGGATGGGAGAGGGAGTAGGAGGTGGGATGGTTTGGGGGTGGGAGGGTGGGTAAGGGGGGAAGAAATGCTATAATACAAAAGTTGTACTTATGAAATTTATATTTATTAAATAAAAGCTTTCTATTAAAAAAGAAACCAGTAGAAACAATAGAGTATATTTAACTCTGTTTCTAAGGCTTAGGTATGAGTTTGAGATAGAGTATGTCCTTAGAAAATAGACGAAAGAACAGACAAAAGTGTGAGTGTGTTATTTATTTTGAATGAAGTGTGTGTGTGTGTGTGTGTGTGTGTGAGTGAACTGGCTGCCAAGCAATTCAAAGTGGTAACCAAAGAAGTAAAGGCCAATGGCTCACTACTGGCATTGATTACAGAATCAGGTCTAATCTATAGTTAATGACATGAGCTCCCATGGTATGAAAGGATGATACAACTCTGTTCATGACGAAAGGTGTATATGTAGAACAATGTCTAGCTCCTAATGGGTAAACTACAGTTGATGTGAAGACTCTTATCTAATCATGGAAATAGAACACTGAACAGGAATACAGGACACAGCATTTGGGAATGCAGGTTTTCACTTCAGAGGTAAAGGTGAATGCTGTAGCCCCATGGCATTCACAAGATCAAAGTTGGTAACAGGGAAACTGGGTCAGTGACAAACCAAATTCAAGACCTGTTAGTTCACATGATGGATGCTATCAATGTACTTTCTCTCTGGATTCAGATTGGAAAGAGACATGGTGCATATTTAACCCCAAATTGAGGAGTTCAGTATCTGACAGGAGGAATGAGTCAAGGAGGGGGTGATAACAAAACAGAGTGGCTAAGTTTCCTTTCTTTTCACTACCCATGATTAAATTTTACCCAATGTAAAGGGGAGATAATTAAAAATGATGACAAGGAGGGTGTTTAAATACCTGCCTGTAATCCCTTCAAGTTCTTTGTGAACTAGCTTCCATTTATCCCTGCACAGACAAGGAACCTGACGTTTACAGAAGTTAGTTCATTTCTCTGCTAGTGTTGCTACAAAATGGGGACAGAGGTGTTAAACCTAGATCCTTTCTAAGCTCATTATAACTTACGCTTCCTTGAGATTCTAAAATGAAGTCTGTGAACTGCAAAGAATACAACAGACCCAGCTCTTCTTTTCTGGACTGGACTTCTCTCCTTTTGGCTAATGAGAGTTCCAATCATTTTCAGGCCCTTACTCCTTAGTCTGATCCAAGTCATTGATGTATATTGTATTAGGTTCTAAGAGACATTTAAAAAATTTTATCTCCTAAATTTTGACCTTCTAAGGTTTATAGTCTAATTGAGAGCAACATGTAAAAACTGTTATATGAAAACATAGTTAGGTCCCTATATTAGCACAGAACTGCCATAAAATAAGAACAAATGTAAGGGTTAAAAATATGAGGACAGAATAGTAGGAACTGCTACTATAGAAGAGATGAGACTTTCCTTTTCCTAATGTTTCAGTGCAATTGGGAACAGAAGTAATGGGGAAGTTGTTCCTTTACAGAGAAGAACTAGTATCCGCTCCTGATGAACTGTAGGGATCTTCAGCACCAGACCCCTCTAATGCTGCTATAATCCCTTTGCAATATTCACCACTTTTCCAAGTGCATAGATTTCTACTCCTCTCCCTAGATGCCTAAGCCCAGAACTAGCTTCCAGTTTGCCAAAGTCAAATGAATAAGGAGACACAATCCAAGGAAAATATTAGATATTTCAGAAGCCACAGGGTTTGTTGCACATAGCAGACATCCGTTTATTGTTCTGGTTGCTCTCTTTTACTTTCAAATAAAAAAATAAAAAAGGACTTGTATTTTCTAGTATGCAAATTGAGGTATGAGTCAGCAGAAAGAAAATGAAATTATCTTTCTAAGTCAAATTTACCATTAGTATTATTATGTTTTGAATGGAAATACATGGAATTTGTTTCATTAATCTAACCATATGCCAAATGTATGCTCCATAGAATGTCTTTAATGTCAAGAGCTAGCTCCAACTCTGCACTACATAGGATTTATACACACAAGAGTTAAAGTATTAGAAACTATCTTAAAGCTCCTTGGAAAATAAATAGCCAATGAAAAACTCTTTTGGTGAGGTAATGCTATTTGTTTGAACTTCATTGGTTGAGTATAAAATTCCTGTTTCCAGGAGTTGGAGGACAAAGTTTCTCTGCAACCAGAAAGAACTGGATATTCTCCAATTGCTTATATAAGATATTTTATGATCACTCAATAAAAGCTAGTCCCTCCTCAATTTGCCAATAGCCTTGTTGAATTATTTCTCAAAAATATTCAAACATAAACTACACTGCAGGGTTTTCTGGCTGCTCCAAAAGAAAAGTCTGCATTAGATATTAAGAACTGTAGAGCTAAATCCTCAATAATTATATTTATACACTATCATAGGAAAAATATTGAACTACTAGTTAATGCACATTGTCCCTCATCCCAGCTCAGATACAATCACCTTTACAATCTTGTTCTGCTACTTGCTACTTCTAGAATTTAGTTCCCTGAATTTATTTTTTAACACAAAGAAAATAACTATGTCAGTACTTCCTACTTCATGAGCTTTTTCATGTAAGGGCACCTAGTTAAATATTGAATGTACAAGAGTACTAAAAGATGTCATTATCTATGTCAACATCCAGGGTTGCTGGTAAAGTTAAAGAAGATATCATTAATAATGTCTTACTTTTGAGGCAATGGTAGTACCCTGTATAAGTAAGCACAGAAAGCCTCTTAGCTAGAAGTGATACTTCCATATGTTAAAAAATCCCAGGGAGTGGAGAAGGCAGTCTGTTCTTTAACGCTAGGGAGAAAGATGCTGGCTTTCTTTGAGAAGAGTTCTATCTAAGCCAAACTGCCTTGAAGCTTAATTATCTAATTAGAATATTGCTCTTACTTTGTGGAATACAGATAGGCTGTCCTTTGCACTGGGTATCCTCCCTTTTCAATCTCACTAGACTTTAAAACAAGTAGCCCACTGAACACTGCACCACTGAACCATCCAGGTATATAACACATTGCATAGGCACATCTGTAGCTCTACATTTGTAACACTCTTGGCAAGAAAAATGCAAGATTCCTTTTCTAGGAGATTGTGCTCATTTTAGATCCTAACATATTTTAAAGCAAAACTCTTTATGCTCTCCCTCCCATCTTAGCAAATGGCAATCCCATTCTTCATGTGGTACAGATTAAATATCTTGCAGTCATTCTTGTTACCTCTCTTTGTGTTCACCTAACCTTGAGCTCATCAGCAAATCAAAATATATCCAGAACCCAGTCCTTTCTCACCACTTCAATAACCACTGTAGTCAAAACTGCTCTTGTTTTCCTTACTCTCTGGTTCATTGCAATAACCCCTTATCTACTCTCTTACTTACGCCTTCATCTCTACATAATATATTATTCATAACATAACCTGTGTGATTCTTTTTAAAAATGAAAGTAAGCTATGCCACTCATCTACTCCAGATCCTCCAGTAATCCCATCTCTCTTGAGAAAAACCCAGAGGCCTTACAGTGATCTTGCTTCACCATCCCCTCTCTACCCTCTCTCCTAATGTTGCAGCCTTCTGCACCTCTGATATAAGACACATCCCCCTCCCTCATCTTTGTCCCACATCCGCATTTGCAGGATGGAGAGGACTGTCAGCTCCCCTAGTTCTCAGACTGAGTTACACTGCTCTTTTGCCTGAGGCTCCAGTATACAGATGCCTGTCTGAGGGCTTCTTGCTCTCCTTAGTCACATTAATTCATTTTCATAACAAGCTCTTCTCTCTCTCTACCTACTTATAAACCTATCTATTGTCTATGTATCTATCTCCTATAAATTATCGATTTCATTTCTCTGGAGAATCCTGAAAAATACACCCCTATAACAAAGCATCCTCTACTCAAAACATTTTTCTTCTACTGTACTATATTTTTCTCCACAGTTCTTATCACTGTCTGGCAATTATTATGTTTTCTTGTGTATTGTCATTTTTTTTAACACTACAGCACAAGCTCCATGAGGGCAACAATGAAGTCTGGGTTTTTATTCTATATCGTAAGCTATTGGATATAGATGCTGAAAAATATATAATATTGTATCCAAGAAAGGCAATGCAGTAATATCTGATTTGAGGTAGCTATAAAACACTTAATATCTAAGAAAAAACAAAGTATAATTATAAAGTCTTAGATTAATGCTAAAAATGTAGTAATATACAGATTCCTAGGGTAGGAATTCAGTCAGTGTTAGTATGTTGGGATCAATGACAGCTGTTAAAGGACATCATATTGATTGGGGAAATAAGGAAGAGTTGTATACAATGAATGCTTAGAACTATTTGGAGACCAGGAAATTTATTTTCCTAGCATTTTTATTTCATTTAGAGAATAACAGTTGTTAGAAATAATTTTACATACATATCCATAGGCCTTCACTACGAAATGAATCTCTCATGTTTGTACATGAACATATATATATATATATATATATATATATATACACACACACACACATACACAGGAGAAAATGCCATCTACTATCCTGAACTAACAGTTAAATACTAACATATCAGAATGTTACTCTCCAGATACAAGATAACTAGTTATTCATTGTAGGTTGAGATGTACATATTTAAATTCAGACGCATAGAATTTTAATTATCTGCAATAATCAGCATACTTCTGAAAAATCCTTATTTACATCCTTATAAGAAACAACATGGAATATGTTAAAGAAAAATCATTCCGGTATTTATTACAATGATAAGGGGACAGGCACATGACACAGCAGTGAAGACATTGCTTAGGACACCTGTCTCCCACATTGGAGTGTCTCAATTTGAGTCATACCTCTGCTGCTAATTCCAGTTTCCTGATAATACACAACCATAGAGGCAGCAAATAGTTCAAGCTTTTGGATCCCTGCCACCCATGTGGGAGACCCAAACTGAACTCCTAGCTCCCGGTTTCAGCGTGACCCATTCCTAGTTTTCATGGGCATTTGGATGGAAGTTTCATTCCTTTCTTCCTTCTTCTTTCTCTTCCTCTTCCCCCTTTCTCTTTCCTCCTTCTCCTCCCTCTCCCCCTCCTCCCCCTCCTCCTCCTCCTTTCCCTCATTCTCTATTTCTTTCAAATAAAAAATAAATGAAAAGATAAGATTTTTCAGCACCTTTGCAATAGGTGTCAAGATTACTGCAATAGGAAAGAGTTGAGCTGTGAGCACAACAAAGACAATTGAAAATTTACAGCCAATGGAAAAAATGAGGATCAGCAGACTGAAAATTACTAACAGGAGATATCCAGAGCAGGGACCTGCTTGCTAAATAGCATTAGCAGAAATCTTGCTGAAGGCAGGCCAAGTGCACATATATCACAATTGAGGGATGACAAATTTGATCAGATATCAGGGATTGAACATATTCTTGCTAAACTGATTTAGCAGAATTCATGCTAAAACTGAACTGGACGAGACTAAGATGGGGTCCAGGGAGACAATCTCATCTAAAATAAGGCTCAGAAGGGCTTAACCAAAGGCTGGTCAGGGAGAGAATCTCGGTCTCATGGCCCCATCGAAACCCATATGGCTCTAATTATAAATAATTAAATACATCCATTATTTAATTCAACAATAACTTTCCAGTGACTTTGCTTTAAAAACTGTGCTAAATATGGAGGAAATAAATTCTAATATGATGCAGTGTTAACAGGAATTCCCACTGAAGTGTTTGTGCTTGTATTAACAAATACAAGGAATACTGAAGAAATAAAATAAAGGAAGTTGTCTGTGGGGTATAGAGATTTTGCTTTGAATATGTTGAATTTAAGTTGCTTTAGATCCAAATCTAGATGTCCAGCACAGAAGGTAATAGAAACTGAGATAGGAATTTGCAAATCCCTGTAATAGAAATAGGAGTTTGAGTCACCGAAGAGGAATTAGTACACAGTAAAAACATTGCATAAGAAGATGATCAAAATGGAACTCTGGGTGCACTCATGCTTAAGAAAAAGCATTATGTGTCCAATAAAAAAATTATCTTATATTGCCCTAATATAACATAATAATATAATTGCCCTAACTGTTCCTAAAGAGGTTATATTATGAAAAAAGCCTTATTTTCCAATGACATTGATAGGTTTAGATAAGCAAATTTGGGCTTTACTCTGCAAGGCAGAGAAAGAGAAGAGTTGGATTTTTTTTTTTTTTTTGACAGGCAGAGTAGATAGTGAGAGTTGGATGTTCTTTGAGAAACATCTGAGGAAACAGAATTAAAAAAAAAAAGGAGGCTAAATGCTGAGGGAGATCAGAGAGAGAGACCTTGGTGCAGATATGAGAAATCATACCAAAAAGATATTTGAAGTTCTATGATGTGATTTTAAGTTCTTCTTTACAAATGAAAATTTCAGTGTAAGTCCACAGTTCAAGATGTCTTTGTGCATATGAGTTCAGTAACGTGGATGGGGAAAAGTGTGGTCAGTTCTCAAAGAGCTTTTGATTTTTACTTTTTTGGCTATTTGGAGAAATTAAAAAAACATTCATAAAATAAAACAGAGGTAGCCACCAGCAACTAGGCCCCAAGAACTAACAAGAATATGTAGAAAACGTCCTACTCACTCCAAGAGCAGAAAAGTTCCCGCTGATCTACGCTGAATTATACAGACAAATGATGCACACAGGTGAGACATGCACATGGAGGGAAGAGGGATTGAGGAGGGTGGATATGTGGAGGAAATAAGTGTGTTCCATGCATAGCAGAATGACTATGGTCCACATAACATATTATATATTTTAGGAGTAACTGGAACAGAGGCATTCCTTAAGATTGCAGACATGAAGAAATGATGAGAAAATGGAAATATTCATTACTCTGATTTGATCAATATGTACCACTGAAATAGCACACTGTACCCCATTATTGTGTACAATTATTACATGTAAACAAAAAATATATATAATGAGCTTGGCTAGCTAGCTATATGATCTTAGGTGAATTGCCAACATTTACCCATAAATTAGCTCACATACATATGCCGCTGTAATAATATATCAAATTCAAGTTCAAAATGATAGCTTCCCTGAGATGCTTGGCATGAACCATCACATGTGACTGTATACTTAACTGCCTTTCTACACTCATCACCCATGTGTCTATGCAAAATGTTGCTTCACTACACATCCCAAAATAATACAGGAATGATATCTGTACACTTTTGAAATCTACATATTAATGTCAATTTAGAAAATGAGTATTTTAATTTTATGAGGGCTTTGTGATATGCAAATCACAAAACACAGAGAACAGAAGCTCAAAAATGTTTCCATAAAGCAAAAAAGTATATCAAAAGGACTGTTTCATAAAAAACATTAATGCAGCAACACAAACCTGTGTGTATTCTGCAGGCAGCTGATGTCAGATTTTCATGATGTCCTTTAAGTCCCAGAGGACACCCTTATTCATGCTGCAGATACTGCAGAGATGTGGGTGTGGTTTCTAATACAGAAAAGACTGCTTATGAATATTCATAGACACTCTAGATAAAACCCTCTAATGGTTTTTCTGGGAACAGTTAAAATAGCAACAGCAAATTTTGAGTTAACCAGATACCAGTAGTTAAGGAACAATGCTGAGTTCCTTGAAAATGAATGTGTATAACACCTCACTTCCAAAGACTCATCACGGAGCTTGTCTCCTCTGAGTCAGCCTCCCTGAGCTATAAGGCCATGTCACTTGAAACGAATTGGCGATAAACAAGAAGCGTGATTCAAAGGCAGCCATAAAGAATAGAAGCACATTATTTTTTAAACAGTGTCTAAAACTTGATATTTCTGGATTCCCAGGAAGAATTCTCAAACTCAGCACTAAACATTCCTTAAATGGTATTTATTTTCACAAAATTGTCCACTGAATTATGCCATTTTTTGCCTAATCATAAGCTGATATTTGTACAAATTAGGAAAAAATACAAAGTTTCATAAAGAAAATCAAAACACATTTGTTTCATAATGTAAAAAATATAAGCAGTAATAAGAGAAATATCACATAATTTTTTTGCAATTTTATCTGTCCTAATATGTGTACATACACAAATATATAATATTTTAAATGTATATTTTATATAAAGAAATTTGGAGTTTAACTATTTGCTGTTTGATATCAAGGTCATTTTACCAAATCCTTATAAATGATGTCAAAATTCAACATTATGGATATGCTACCAGATATCTAAAGTAGCTTCAGTTGCTGTACATATAGTTTCCTATTATTATCATACATAAGAATATAATAAATATTCTTAGACATAGGCTTTTGTAGGCTTTTCTGTGGACTTTCTATGAGTAAATCTCTGTATTAGAATTAGCCTGAAGACATTTGACAGAATTGTGGAAGGTTTACGGGAATTTGTGCTCATGAATGAACATTTCTTGTTTCCCTATCTACTCACCACCACTAATAATAATGCTGTCTATGATCATAATAACAAAAACCCTTAATCTACATTCTTCTATGACCAAGAAAGTTTATTATTAGTTATTCCTTCATTTTTCTCTATATTTTTGGTAATAGCCCTGTTATATCCTTGGTCATGGTATTTTCCAGTGTTGAAATAAGTTTACCTAGTATTTAATTCAGAACTTTGAGGTCTTTATGTTTAAATATATATATATATATATATATATATATATATACACACACACACACATTTGTTTAAGTATATATGTGTGTGTATATGTAAATATACATATTAATGCAAGAGTGAGAGGAGAGAAAGAAAACAAAAGAGAGAGAGAAAGATCCTGTCCACTGGTTCATTTCCAAATGCCTACAATTGCTGGAGTTGGGCCAGGTTGAAGCTGGGAGCCTGAAACTCAGTGTAGATCTCCCATGTGGGTAGGAGGAATCCAGCTACCTGAGCTGTTATCGATTGTCTCCCAGAGTGTGAATTAACAGGAAGCTGGAATCCACCAAGTGCCTGCCCTTGTATTCTTTATTATTATTACATTATTATTGATTTATATATAGATAATAGAGTTTATGAATTTCATAGATACAATTCCAACTCTTTCTTTCTCAACCTTTCTCCATATCATTAGGTATAGTTTTCAGAATATGAGATTTTTTTTAAAATAAATTGAGAAGCTTTTCATTTCTGTTTCTTCTAAACTAGAATAATTTATTTGTTACAACCATTAAATATTCTTGACCTGTCTTTGACTAGTTTCTGAGTGGTCAGTTGTAAGCCCCTGTATATCCTATCTCTGTATACCTGCAGACTTGACCAGGCCAATAATTAATGCTAACAATATAATTTTTGATGAATACCTGCTTTCTTCACTGGGGACCCTAAGTCACACTGTATCAATAGGTCAGTCACACAGGTGCTACAACAAAAAATCTAAGACTCCAAGACACAGGTGAGCTTCCTGGTTGGCAGTACTTCTGGCATTTTGACACACATCATTTCTGGAAGAATTAAGTGCTGTTCGTGTGACTCCCCTGGGAGAGCATAGCTAGGAGCTCATGCCTGTTCTCTGGGAAACAACCCTCTGCTCCATGCATCTCCATCGTTAACCTGTTTGCATCTGTATCATTTCACTGCAATAAATCTTAAACATGAATAGGACAGCATCACAAAGGTCTACAGGTCCTTTTAGCAAATCATTGAACCTGACCTTGGTCCTGGGAACTATGACACAGTAGCTGACAACATTGAAAAATCTTCAACAAATATCTGGTAGATCATAAGAGAGTTGTTGAAACCAAAGTTTGGAAGAGGTTGCCATGGAAGTCTGGGATACAATTGGAGCAGTAGATTGAATTCTGGACTTCACATCTGTCACTCTGTTCTCAGAGTAGGAATGGAATGGCAAAATTATGACACCCAGGAGACAAACCTGGTACAGCTGTGGATAACTCAGGAATATCCAGGGGGTCCTGGCGTGGTACTCAAGGCTAGCAGTGAAGGTGCAGCTCTGAGCCAGATATTTGAACTTAGACCAACTCCTTCCTAGCTCCATAGCAAAGGGCAATTTAATCAACCGTTCTGTGCCTTGGTTCTCTCCCTTGTCAAATGAACATGAAAGTTTGAAGATCAATTTAGCCTATATAAGTTAAAACAGCATGTAAGAATAACCTAAAAATGTGGGCTATTTTTATTATCATAATTATACTTTTTGTATCTAAAAATCCAGGATCATATAAGAGGATTAATGCAGACATTTAGCTCATTTAGGAACGAAAAGTTCCTCCATGATCAATAAGGGTAGCCTGGTCTCACAGTGTATTTTGAATATGTCAAAACAATATTTTAAAGTAAATATGTAAAAAATTTTACAAAATATCAATCAGTAAAATTAAGATACAAAGACAGATATCATTAAATCCTCAGGCCTTATGTGATTTTCTTTTGGATATTTACATTCAGGATGTTTCTTTGTGAACTCACATGGATTCTTTCTTCTACAGTATTATTCTCATATGTTGTACTGCAGAGGTAGGAGGGATTGCTGCTGTAAAAGGCAATGTGATTTTAAATTTTCATTTATTGTTCAGTTCATTTGATTTAACAAGCAGAGAGAGAGAGAGATCTTGAATCTGCTGACTCATTCCTCATGTGCCTGCAACAGCCAGAGCTAGTCCAGGACAGAGCCAGGAGCTAGCTTGGAACTCAATCCAGGTTTCCCACATGAGTGGGTAGGGACCTAATTACTGGCCATTTACTGCCTCTTTGTATGTACGCTGGTAGGAAGCCGAAATCAGAAGCCCCTTTGGGACTGGAACTCAGGCACTCCAATATGGGAAGGGGACATCCCAAGCTGCATCTTAACCTTTGTTCCAAATTTGAGCTATTTGCAGTCATATTATTTTATAAAAATTCTATGCCACAACTCAGCACAAGCAAAACAACAAGCACAGTGATTATGTTTAAGGGTTCTGGAATCATTCAATTTGTGTTCACTCTCTACCACTGCCACTTACAAATTCTGTGACATGGTACTTGTCACTTGAGTTCCTGAGTTTTACTAACCTCCTGTCTAGAATTCCAATTATGAAAACACCTAGATCACTTAGAGGTTAAGAGGATTAAATGAAACACATGAGGGCGGTGAGAATCTCCAGTAATAGATTCTCCAAAAATATTAGTTAATTTTGCTAATGATATGTTAGGTACTAGGCCAAGTGTGAGAAGACAGGTTTTAAAAGGGTTTAGGGTATGGTGAAATATGGGTACCTGAGAATGAATATCAGTGTGTGTCCAAGAGCTTAGGATTTAACAAGGAGACAGACTTAGAAGATAATGCATTGCAGCACAGGCAGAAGTAATAAATTCTGTCCAACGGAGTCTGCAGCAGTGACCTGTAAGTCTTTGACAGCACTCAGGCAGAAGATGGGGCCAATGATCATTTTTGCAAAGGTGTGTTGGTTATAATTAGAGAGAGTGCAAAATGAAGTTTCCTGTAGCTGGAAAGGAGGCTGTAGGCAGAGATGAGGAAGGTCAGAGTGAGCATGGGGTACAGGAACTCTAGCTTTCCCCACAACCTCATCAGCATTTCCCCAGTTGCTTTCTTAAAGGTAGAGAGTGCTGCAGGCCTCCAGAGCCCCTGTCTTTAAGCTGTTTCTCCTTAGACTGTGCAGTCTGTTCCTTCAAAATCTAAAATGAATTGCCCTTGTTGGCAGATGGCGAGATGACGGCAGTTAAGGCTGTCTGGAATGCCTGCATTTCCAATGAGATCCTCCTGATTTATTTCATCTGCAGTAATTAAACTCGCCTTTCTTTGCAGCAATGGTTTAAAATGCCAGGCGCTCTGGGCTTCACTGAAGGTGTTTTTTGTTGTCACTGTTAGGTTAGTTAGGGACAACTTCAGAGGCATCTTAACAACCCCTGCTGGGGCCATTTAAAAATTTCACTTTTAAACCTGAAGGGAAAATGCCCCCTTCCTCCCCGCCTCCCCGCCCCCAGCCACAATACTGAGGTGGAACTTACAGCCATTCCATTTACCTGAATCAAATACTGATAAAAATTCTCTTATGTGTGGCTAGACCAAATGATATCTCCTTTGTATCTGGGTAGGCTTTTCAGTGTCAACAGAGTAGTAACAGGGTAGCAGGCCTGTCAGCACTGTCAAGCTCTGAGGAAAATAGGAATTTGGGAATAGTGTGTGCAATAAAGCATGCAAAAATATAGAGACTTCAAGCCAAAATAAAATAAGCTTCTTAAACACCCACTAGAAATAATGCAATAAATGCCAAAGTTCTACTTAAGAAATCTACAGACATTTAAGATAAGATTCCAGGCAATAGTATGCTTGGATTAGCTCACTGAAGAATCTGCAGGCACATTATGTATGGTGCAGAGAAAGACAAAGGAAGCCAATGTGAAAGACACAAGCAGCAGACCTACTCTGAGTTGCATGGCTGGAATAGATTATCTCCCATTTAAAGCTCAAACAAGTAAGCCAGGAAAATAGGCTACTGAGAGGTGGTTCTGGGAGAAAGGAGGAGACATCAAAAATAAGGTTCAGCAATACTGAAGAGAGACTGGTGGAAATGGTAGGAGATAAAAATAACAGCAACAAAGCCAGCACCTCCTGCAAACTTACTGCATATTGGTCACCAGATTAAGTCTCTGATACACTTCATCTCATTTAAACCTCAGCATGGCCCTGTGAGTTAGGAGACATTATCTTGTTTTGCAGAGGAAGGGACTGAGGTACAAAAAGTATCCTTTAGCGAATGGGCCGAGGTCATTGAGCTTTGTAACTGGCATAGGCCAAGTGATGAAGGGCCACCTACCCCAAGTCCACCTTGAATATCCCCTGAAAGCAAGGCAAAGGAGCAGAGAGATGTGTGAAGAAAGTCAGAACCTTGGGTGGAGGAAAGAAAAATGGAGCCAATTAGAAGGCTTTAAAGCCCATACCTGAGGGTAAGAGATGAAGTGGCAGTTGTGCATGTAATGAGAAGGGAATTGATTTGAGGTCTAAAAAGAAAACTATAGTGGACCATCATAGTCAATTTGAGAGTTAAAGCAATGAACTAAAGCAGATATTAAAGATGTCTTATTATTTTTTTTTTATTTCCCAAAGGGAAACAGGAATCTGAACAATTATACAGGATTTATACTGTGGTGAATATTTACTTGGCACTTTGGAAAATCCAATTAGCAAAAATAGACTGCATTTTTTAGCTCATGGGGCAGGATCATTAAGGAAGAAGAAATTGCCTCCCCTGTGACATTTTAACTCCAAACAGGAAGTCTTATTTAACAGCCTTTGTTACAAAGTTGATCAACATAGTTTGAAAAGTGGTACAGCATAAATACAATATAAAAGTGATGCTGTGAAGAGTCAGATGGGTTAATAGGCAGTCAGTGGAAATTAGAGTGAGAGCCCTTGCTTTCTCCCAAAGGCTGTCTTTCGCAAGGTCAAAAGTGCCTGGCTGCCCACTCCTTGGGAGCTTCCAGCGTTATTATGAGAACAGCAAGGGAGTAGTGACTCCACCCTTCTGAGCTCTCAGTTTACTGTAAAACAAATTAGGTATCCCATCCTTGTGATGGCTCTCGTTTTATCATGAGCAATCCAGACAAATTAAAAGACTGCAAATCAGTTCTTTTGATGGGTTTTGTCCCCACCTTGTAACTGAATGTAGCCTGATTGTCTAGTTTTTTCTCCAAAATTATGCTTAAAAACCTCAGTACCCTTCCATGCCACTCTGGCTGGAAGTCTTTGACTCTAATAAATCTTGCTTTTAAATCTCTGCTTGTCCGGTTGGAAATTCTACTTCCATGTGAGACAAAGAACCAAACTAATAATATTTTCTCTGCAAACCTATTCACCCGTAACAACGCTGCATGAGTCAGCTTCTAGCAAATATAATGGATAGCCCTATTTCGGCTGAGTTTCTTAGGGTTGAGGACCTCTTAGCTCAGTCTTTAAGAGAATAAAAAAAGTTATAAACTAATTTCTATGGGGATTTCAGTGATTCGAGAAAAAAAAAATCACTCACTTAGCAGAATCAAAACCAATTTCCCTCAATTTCTTTCTGATATGTCCATGAGAACAGTTCAAGGACAATTACTAGAGTGATACTTCACTCCTAAAAAGACAATAAAAGTAGTAGCTACTTAAAACTTTCCAGGGGAAATGAGACCAGAGAAGGATGAGAACAAGAGCGCAATTTGCCTGGCTCCAGGATATCTTTCCCAATAAAACAAAAGGACAACACTGTAGGGATTCAGGCCATATTGAAATAGAATGATTTAGCATTTTTCACAATGACCACTGGGAGTTAAGTTCCTATTAAGTCCTCTTTGTTTTGTTTTGTTTTGTAATTTAACATGTAAGTAGATTTATTGCTTATGTTGAATTTTCAAAAATCACTTTTCAATTATAATTTCACGTTTGGAAGTTTGTGTAACTTTATGAGAAATAGGAAATACACCTGTTATGAGGTGGGACAAGTTATTAAAGTTGGTATCAATTATCTTGGCATATTTCCTAAATCTAAAAAAGAAGAAAGAAGCTATAAAAAGTACAACAGGTAGTTTTTGATCAATGTTTTAAAGCATGATTAACTAAATGTGCATAAATATTAAATTTATAAGTCAATGTATTTTTATACAGTATCCATAGCCACATAATCAGTAACCAATTCAAGAAACAGAACTTGGCCAGCATTTCAGAAGTTTTCAGTCACTAAGAGTACTTTCTACTGAACAATGGTGTTATGAACCCAATGTTCTCATCCCATTCTCAAATTCATATGCTGAAGTTCTAACCCCAATATTATGGTATAAGGAATATGAGACCTTAGATTTAGATTAGGTCATGAGGGTAGAGCTCTGATGATGGGATTAGTGCCCTTGTAATGGGAGCCATATTAGTGCCGGTTCTGTCTCTCCACATATGTACCACAAAAAGATTACATGAACACATGGCAAGATGTGACCACCTGCAAGCCAAGAGACAAGTTTTCAGAATGAAACCTGCCCTCTTGGTTCCTATATCTTGTATTCTCAGACTATAGATGTGTGAAAAGCAAATTTCTGTGTTGAAGTCACCCAATCTACTGCATTCTGGGCAGCTCAAAGAAACTAAGACAAATGGTAACCATCATTCTGACTTCTAACAATATAGATTCCTTTTTCTTGCATCAGGATTTTAGATAAATATAACTGTATTTTTTATGTTGTCTTCTTTACATCCATAAAATGAGAAATTCATCCACACTCATATGAAAAAGGAAATGCTTTGTCTATTTCCAGTTTGATGAGCAACTGTGTATATGTGTGTGTGTGTGTGTGTGTCAGCTGGGGGTGGGAAGATGTTAACATGAATGATGCTGAAACTGTTCAAATGTTTTTCTTGTGTTGGGAGAAAAACTACTAAAATTCTCACTTCACCACCATTTTCCTGTTAATATAGAGAATAACACTGGTTAATTTGCAGAGATATAATTCTTTTTTTTTTTTTTTTTTTTGACAGGCAGAGTGGATAGTGAGAGAGAGACAGAGAGGAAGGTCTTCCTTTTTGCCGTTGGTTCACCCTCCAATGGCCGCTGCGGCCGGTGTACCACGCCGATCCGAAGCCAGGAGCCAGGTGCTTCTCCTGGTCTCCCATGCGGGTGCAGGGCCCAAGCACTTGGGCCATCCTCCACTGCCTTCCGGGGCCATAGCAGAGAGCTGGCTTGGAAGAGGGGCAACCGGGATAGGATCCGGCGCCCCAACCGGGACTAGAACCTGGTGTGCTGGCGCCACAAGGTGGAGGATTAGCCTGTTAAGCCACGGCGCAGGCCTTGCAGAGAGATAATTCTAAGAATAGAAGATACTTCCCACCCTTGCTCCCTCCTCTTCCTTCTTTTGTTTTTTAATTTTTGTGACAACATACTTTCAATTTGTAATATCAGGTTTAATGGTCCACTAAATAAAGAACTCAAAAAGTGAGAATTAGAAATACCACTGTTCCACAGGAATATAGACAAACACTATAATCAGTAATCAAATCACAAGCTGTCAAGTTCACTCATATACATTAAATCTTTTTTTTTGTAATTTCCATATTAGCTATCACAAATCAAAGAAACCATGATATTTGGGAGGCTCTGGCTTATTTTACTAAGCAAAATGATTTCCAGTTACATCCATTTTGCAGCAGAAGACAGGATTTCATTTTTTTATATGGCTGAGTAGTTTTCCATTGGATATACATGCCATACCATACCTTTTTCTAAACATCCTCATTGGCATCTTTTATTTTTATTTTTATTTTTATTTTTTTGGATGGTAGCCATTCTAACTGGGGTGAGGTGAAACCTCATTATGGTGTTAATTTCCATTTCCCTGATGATTAGTGATCTTGAGCATATTTTCATGTGTGTTGGCCTTCAGTATTCTATCCTTTGAAAAATGCCTGCTCATGTCCTTTGCCCATTTCTTAACTGTATTATTTGTTTTGTTAAGTTTCTAGAGCTCCTTATATATTCTGGATATTAATCCTTTATCAGATATATACTTTGCAAATATTTTCTCCCATTCTGCTGATTTCCTCTTCATTTTGATTAGTGCTTCCTTTGCTGTGCAGAAATTTATTTGCTTGATGTAACCCCTCTTATCTATTTTTGCTTTGATTGCTTGTGCTTCTGGGGTCTTATCTAAGAAATCTTTGCCCAGGCCAATGTTCCACAGCATTTGCCCTATGTTTTCCTCTATTAATTTGATTGTTTTGCATCTTAGGTTTAGATCCTTGATCCACTGTGATTTGGATTTTGTATAAGGTGTGATGTAGAGCTCTTCTTTCATACTTTTGTGTACAGATCCAAATATGTCAACACCAAGGAGTGATTTTAGCTTATTTACCAAAGATTATTTGGTTGTAGAAACATAGATTAATTTTTGGATTTTCTATTCTGTTCCATTGGTCTTCATGTCTATTTTTGTGCCAGCACCAGGCTGTTTTGATAATAATTGCCACATACTTTATCTGGAAATCTGATATTATGAGGCCTCCAGTTTTCCTTTTATTGTTTATGATTGCTTTTGCAAATGTTAGCTTACTGTTACATTTCTGGATAAGATTAATTTAGTAGGGGCCAGTGCCATGGCATAGCGAGTTAAAGCCACCACCTCCAGTGCTGGCATCCCATATGAGTGCTGGTTGGAGTCGTGGCTACTCCACTTCCAATCCAGCTTTTTGCTATGGCGTGGGAAAGAAGTAGAAGATGGCCCAAGTCCTTGGGCCCTTGCGTCTGTGTGGGAGACAGGAAAGAAGCTCTTGGCTTTGAATGGGCACAAGCTCCGGCCGTTGCAGCCATCTGGGCAGTGAACCAGCAGATGGAGGACCTCTCTCTCTCTCTTCTTGCCTCTGCCTCTCTGTAACTCTACCTTTTAAATAAATAAATAAATCCTTTAAAAAAATCAATTTATTCAAGATGTATTCATTTTTATATTTTTAGTTGAAATCATTGTATTAAATTTTGTTGGAAATTTTCTTATATTTTTCAAACTACGTAAATTTTTTTCCTAGAAAAATTTACCTATATATTCCATCCAAATTTATTTGAAAAACTTTTCCCTATATCCTATTATCATTTTAATATGTATAGGATTGCCGGCACTGCAGCTCACTTGGCTAAACCTCCGCCTGTGGGGACAGCACTCTGGGTTCTAGTCCCGGTTGGGGAGCCGGATTCTGTCCCGGTTGCTCCTCTTCCAGTCCAGCTCTCTGCTGTGGCTGGGAGTGCAGTGGAGGATGGCCCAAGTGCTTGGGCCCTACACCTGCATGGGAGACCAGGAGGAAGCACCTGGCTTCTGGCTTCGTATCGGCGCAGCATGCTGGCTGTAGCGGCCATTTGGTGGGTTAACCAACGGAAGGAAGACCTTTCTATCTCTCTCTCTCTCTGTCTAACTCTGCCTGTCAAAAAAAAAAAAAATGTATAGAATGGGTACTAACATTGATTCTTCCTGTTGGTAACTTGTTTTCCCTCCCTCCTTCCCTCCCACTCTCCCTCCTTTCCTTCCTTCCTTGCTTCTTCCTTCCATCCTTAATTCTTTCTTTTCTCCTTTCCACACTTAATATTTTCTTCTTCTTCGTTGATCACTCTTTCTAGATATTTATCAATGATACTTTATAGAGCTAATTTGACTGTTTCTTCTGTTGTACTTTTAAATATTTTATTTCTGCTGTTAACTGCACAAGTTTCCTCTTTTTTTTTTTTTTGCTTTGCTATCTTCTCTAATGAACAAATGTAAACCTCAAATCTTGCCTTGAGCCCTAGCTGATTTTAGAAGCTTCTTTTATTTTTAATAGTAATTTTTTGCTGAAACTTAATTCAAAGTAGTCTGTAATTTTGGTCGTAATTACTTCTTTGACTCACAAATTAATTAGATGTGACTGTTTAACTTCAAAAAGTTTGGATAATTTTAAATCATCTTTCTATTATTTACATCTAACTGGATTCCACTGTCGGTTAGATATAGTCTGAATATTAATCTTTTGGGAACTGTTAAAACTTTGTTCATAATGCAGCATGTGGGGATTTCAGCAAAGGTTTTATGTACACTTGAAAATAATGTAAAATCTATTGTGATTGAATGGAATGTTTTATAAAGGTCAATCAGAAAAAATTCATTGTGTGTTCAAGTCTTCTATATCTTTATTGAGTTTTGTCTACTTGATCTGTAAGCTATACAGAGAAGCTCATGAAAATCTCTGTGACGCAGATTTATCCGTTTCTCCATCAAACTATGGCATCTATTTTTGCTTTATGCATCATGGAGATGTATCACTAGGACATACAAATCAAAATTTTATAAAAGATTTACTCCTTTATTATTATTAAACATGCTTCAACACCAGCATCGTGTTTACTTCAAAGTCTATTATGTTTGATATCAACAAAATTACTACAGTTTTCTCTTATTAGGTGTGTATGGAATATATATGTGTGTATATCAGTCCATTTATTTCCATTATGTTTCGTGTGCTTAGATATTAGTCTTTATCCCATTAGTATGTAATTTTTTAGTTGTGCTTTTATCCAACCTGTTATTGCTTGTTTACCATATGTATTTTCTAAGTATGTGTGTACATATATGTATATATATAAGATATAGAAGGATGTTTATATATATGTACATATAGATATATACATTATATGTATATATGTATATAAACATAGAGAGAATATAGAGAATGCATTTTTCCCTTTATCTTATTTTTATATATTATTTTAAAATATTATATATATTATATATTGTTATATAAAATATATTTAATATATTATGTATTGTATATATTATATATTATCATTTTTATGTATTATTTAAATACTTCTATTATTTAATTTTTCCTCTATTAACTTTTATTTACATACTATCTAGTCAATATTTCAGCAGTTACTACATACATGATAGCAGGCATTTAGAATGAGTTCAGTGTAGCACAAATATTACTTTAAAAATTCCCAATAATGCTGTAACTTGTAATTTTGACTACATTTATTCCTCAATCCATTCCTATTATTTTTGTCACACATTTAAATTCTATATCTATTTTGAATTCACAAAAGATTATGGATATTTTTTCTCTGTAGTCTACAGTTCTACACATTTATTCACATATATACTCTTGTCAGTGCTTTTCATTCGTTCTTGTAATACATATTTCCACTGGAATTATTCATTATTCAAGTAAAACTATATTTGAATTTTTAAATATAGAACCAATGGTGATGAATTTACTCAGTTCTATTTGGATTATGTTTTTATTTACTATTTTTGAAGGCTATATTTTTCTGCTTAAAAATTCTTGCTTGGCAGTTATTTGTGTTTCAAGACTTTTAAAATGTCATTGAATTTTCTTTTTTTTTTTTTTGAGCTTCTTATCAAAGTCATTCCTTAGTGATTCTATTTTTTTATTTAGTAAATATAAATTTCCAAAGTACAGTTTATGGATTACAATGGCTTCCCCCCATAATTTCCCTCCTACTCGCACCCGTCCCATCTCCTGCTCCCTCTCCCATTCCAATCACATCAAGATGCATTTTCAATTATCTTTATATACAGAAGATCAATTTAATATATATTATGTAAAGATTGCATCAGTTTGCACCCACACAGAGACACAAAGTATAAAATACTGTTTCAGTACTAGTTATAACATTACTTCACATTGGACAACACATTAAGGACAGAGACCCACATAAGAAGTAAGTACACAGTGACTCCTGTTGTTGACTTAACAAATTGACACTCTTGTTTATGGCGTCAGTAATCTCCCTAGGCTCTAGTCATGAGGTGCCAAGGCTATGGAAGCCTCTTTAGTTCGCCAACTCTGATCTTATTTAGACAAGGCCATTGTCAATGTGGAAGTTCTCTCCTCCCTGCAGAGAAAGGTACCTCCTTCTTTAACAGCCCTGTTCTTTCCACTGGGATCTCACTCATAGAGATCTTTCATTTAGGTCTGTTTTTTTGTTTTTTTTTTTTGTTTGTTTTGTTTTGTTTTGTTTTTCCCAGAGTGTCTTGGCTTAATGCCTAAAATACTCTCATGGGCTTTTTAGCCAGATCTGAATGCCTTAAGGGCTGATTCTGAGGCCAGAGTGCTATTTAGGACATCTGCCATTCTATGAGTCTGCTGTGTATCCTGCTTCCCATGATGGATTGTTCTCTCCCTTTTTGATTCTATCAGTTAGTATTAGCAGACACTAGTCTTGTTTGTGTGATCCCTTTGACTCTTAGACCTATCAGTGTGAACAATTGTGAACCGAAGTTGATCACTTGGACTAGTGAGATGGCATTGGTACATGCCACCTTGGTGGGATTGTATTGGAATCCCCTGGTACGTTTCTAACTCCACCATTTGGGGCAATTCCGATTGAGCATGTCCCAAATTGTACATCTCCTCCCTCTCTTATTCCCACTCTTATATTTAACAGGGATCACTTTTCAGTTAAAATTTAAACACCTAAGAATAATTGTGTGTTAATTACAGAGTTCAACCACTAGTACCAGAACAACAACAACAAAAACAACAAATACTAAAAAGGATAAAGTATTACATTGTACATCTAGAGTCAGGACAAGAGCTGATCAAGTCACTGTTTCTCATAGTGTCCATTTCACTTCAACAGGTTTCCCCTTTGGTGCTCAGTTAGTTGTCACCGATCAGGGAGAACATATGATATTTGTCCCTTTGGGACTGGCTTAATTATCTCAGCATAATGTTTTCCAGATTCCTCCATCTTGTTGCAAATGACCGGATTTCATTGTTTTTTTTTTAATTGCTGTATAGTATTCTATAGAGTACATGTCCCCATAATTTCTTTATCTAGTCTACTGTTGATGGGCATTTGGGTTGGTTCCAGGTCTTAGCTACTGTGAATTGAGCTTTAATAAACATTAATGTGAAGACAGCTTTTTTGTTTGCCTATTTAATTTCCTTTGGGTAAATTCCAAGGAGTGGGATGGCTGGGTTGTATGGTAGGATTATATTCAGGTTTCTGAGGAATCTCCAGACTGACTTCCATAGTGGCTTAACCAGTTTGCATTCCCACCAAAGTGAATTTTCTTTTGATATTCATCTGTTCTGTATATTAAAATAAACTGTCAGTTAATCCTTTAAAGATAATATACCCCCAAAAGCATGTGCCATTATTATCTACTCACCAGAAATCTTTGTTTAAAAGTTTAAGGAAATGGATATGCAAAGTACCCAGGTAGATTGTTATACATTGTGTGTATGTAATCAAGTGTCATAACTCACCACACAAAAATGTACAACAATATAGGGGAAAAGATAATGTCCCATAGTTTCCTCTCAGGGTTTTTAAGATATCCTCTCTCTCTCTCTCTCCCTCCTTCTCTCATTCCTTCCAATCATTTAGCCAGGATGTGCCTAAACAATGTGTAATTTATATTTTTCAATATGACAGTCTCTGAACCATCAGAAGCCATGGGTTGTTGTTTTTGGAAAAATTTTCTTTAAAAACATCCTAGTATATCTTTGCCCTCTTAAACATCAAGCACACAAAATACTAATACCATGTTTTCCCTGATCTGTTGTAACTGTTTAATAGTATACCAAAAATTTAACATATAGGACTAAAATTGACATTTTGAGATTCAGTTACTGTTTTTTAAAGTTATATAAGTTTCATGTATCTCACATATACAGATTTAGGAACATCTCTACTGTTGAGGAACAATGCCTATTTCTTCTTACTATTTGTTGAACTCTACTTAAAGTAGGGCTAAAATTATGTGTCAAAAATAAACTAAAAGTGGATCACTGCAAAAATTCAGAGAGAAAATAAGACAGAAAGGAGGAAGAATGGTGGGGAATATTAGCAGGAAGGAAGATATCGTAGGAAGTATCACTATGTTCCCAAATCTGTATACCTGAAATTTGTCTACCTTAAATACTTTCTCTTTAAGTTTTATTTAATAAATATAAATTTCCAAAGTACAACTTTTGGATTATAGTGGCTTTTTCCCCC
Source organism: Lepus europaeus (assembly GCF_033115175.1). Taxonomy (NCBI): domain Eukaryota; kingdom Metazoa; phylum Chordata; class Mammalia; order Lagomorpha; family Leporidae; genus Lepus; species Lepus europaeus. The sequence goes on from NC_084842.1 coordinate 42,748,680, forward strand.
CATAACCTCCCTCCCACCCGCAACCATCCCATCTCCCACTCCCATCCCATTCACATCAAGATTTATTTTCAATTATCTTTATACACAGAAGATCAATTTAGTATATATTAAGTAAAGATTTCAACAATTTGCACCCACAAAGAAACACAAAGTGTAAAGTACTGTTTGAGTACTAGTTATAGCATTAATTCACATAGTACAGTATATTAAGGACAGAGATCCTACATGGGAAGTAAGTGCATAGTGACTTCTGTTGTTGATTTAACAATTGACATTCTTATTTATGACATCAGTAATCACCTGAGGCTCTTGTCATGAGGTGCCAAGGCTATGGAAGCCTCTTGAGTTCGCCAACTCTGATCTTATTTAGACAAGGCCATTGTCAAATTGGAAGTTCTCTCCTCCCTTCAGAGAAAGCTACCTCCTTCTTTGATGGCCCATTATTTCCACTGGGATCTCACTCACAGAGATCTTTCTTTTAGTGTTGTTGTTGTTGTTGTTGTTGTTGTTTTTTGCCTGAGTGTCTTGGCTTTCCATGCCTGAAATACTCTCATGGGCTTTTTAGCCAGATCTGAATGCCTTAAGGGCTGATTCTGAGGCCAGAGTGCTATTTAGGACATCTGCCATTCTATGAGTCTGCTGTGTATCCTGCTTCCCATGTTGGATCATTCTCTACTTTTTAATTCTATCAGTTAGTATTAGCAGACACTAGTCTTGTTTATGTAATCCCTTTGACACTTAATCCTATCATTATGATCAATTTGATCAATTATGAACTGAAACTGATCACTTGGACTAGTGAGATGACATTAGTACATGCCACCTTGATGGGATTGAATTGGAATTCCCTGGCACGTTTCTAACTCTACTATTAGGGGTAAGTCGGATTGAGTATGCCCCAATTTGTACATCTCCTCCCTCTCTTATTCCCATTCTTATATTTAACAGGGATCACTTTTCAGTTAAATTTAAATACCTAAGAATAATTGTGTGTTAATTAAAGAGTTCAACCAATGGTATTAAGTAGAACAAAAAAAAATACTAAATGGAATAAAGTAGTAAGTTGTTCCTCGACAATCAGGACAAGGGCTGATCAAGTCATTATTTCTCAGATTTTCTTTTAGCTGCTTAGTGAGTTATCACCAATCAGGGAGAACATATGATCCTTAAATACTTTCTTAAAAAAGATGACAAGATTCAGTCATCTTCTTGTTTATCTGTTCCTAGTTAAAGCCTTCTGGGTTTCCAATAGAAATCACTGTGACCCTATCTTCTTGGCAATGAGAAACTGCAGAAATTTCTTCTGTAATTTTCAGAGGTTTTCAGTTCATCTGTTAATCTACCACTCCAAGCAGCATAATAACTTGACAACAACCTTGAAGAGCACACTGACTGTGCTTAAATGCCTATGACTTTCCAACTTTCCCATTGCAATTCTGAACAAAAGTCATTATCTATTTTGTCTCTAGCAGTAATCCTCTACTAGAAGTCAAATCTAGATACTTTAAAATTTTTATTTAAGTTATACAAGTTTCATGTATTTCATATATACAAATTTAGAAACACAGTTACACTTCCCCACCCAACCCTTCCCCCCCTCCTATGCTCCAAGCCTTCCTCCTCCTCCCTCTCAGATTCCCACTCTTAATTTCACTTCATTCCAGTTAGAATGGCTCTCATACAGAAATCAACAAATAACAAATACTGGTGAGGATGTGGGGAAAAGGTACCCTGGTCCACTGTTGGTGGGAATTTAAACCGGTGCAGCCACTGTGGATGACAGTACAGAGATACCTCAGGAATCTGAATATAGACCTATCATATGATACAGCCATCCCACTCCTAGGAATTCATCAAAACCAAAAGAAATAAGAATATGAAAGAGTTATCCATACTCCCATGTTCATTGCAGCACAATTCACAATAGTGAAGATATGGAATCAACCCAGATGTCCATCAAAAAATATAAATTCTTACACCGTGTCTGTTGTCAGACCTGCAAGTAACTCTCCAGAAAACAAAGTTGGAACTGTGCATCGCTGTCAGCTCCCCATCCCTGGGTAGGGTTTTCAGTCCTCACCTCCGGTTCTCAGGTCCATGTGCCTAGCATTGTAAGTATCAGGAGACTGGAAAATTCTGCTCAGGTTTTCCGAGGTTTGGGTCTTAGCCTTCTGTCCTGTGCAGATTTAAATATCGCTAAATGTACCCATACTAAAGGGGCAAACAGCTGTCTGCTTGAGGACTTACACATCTCTAAATCTGTCATTTAGCCCTTCATGACTGCCTATTTGACCACGGTAGATTTCTTACCCAGTAGTAGTTCACAGACTAGGCTAAGCCTAGATACCCAGTTCCTACCCAGAATCAGATAATGCCCGTGGAGTCACTCTAAATCCACGTTTCACCTTCTGAAAGTTTTCCTTTCCAAAGATGTATACTCTGTAATCCTCATAGTTCTGTGATCCTCTGGCAGTATTGATAAAAATTCTAGTTTATCTGAATTTTCTAGTTGGTCTCAGTGGGGACATTGGTCTGCAATAAAATTCTCCACCCTAACCCAAAGCAGAAACCCTGACTTGGCCTTCTAAATAAAGTAAATGTCATTCCTCATTTTCTACTTCTACATATTTCTTTCCAGATCTTCTAATTGTATATCAGTGGCTTTTACTTAGGGCTTTTTTTCACCTACATAATTTTACTTCAAAGGAAAGGAAGATTAATATGCCATAAATTTCATCTTTTCCAACTTTCTGGGTTTTTTTTTTTCATCTGCAACCAGAGTTAAAAGAAATCAATTTTCTATAAATGCTATATTTTAACAATGTAGTATCATATTTATGCCTTCTGAATTGGAATTTACATGTTCATACATTTTATGAAAGTGTTTTCTAATTCCCCACCTAAGAACTGGTAAATCGAGCCATTCTATTCACACCTGCTCTGTCCACTGCCCACCCTTCATTGACAGTGGTTGCAGTTTACCTCAGATCTTGACCAACACCTATATCCAAACAGCCCCTCTCCCCTCCTCCTCCAGTGCTGTTCATAAAACACTCAGGTAGTTTTGTGTTCTGTAATGTCATTTGAGTTTAGAAGGAAGTTCACCAGGGACCTTGAGGCTTTTAAAGTACACAGGCATTTGATCACATTTCCATAGCATCTTGAAAGCAGAAGTTTTGACACTTTTATCCTTCTGTGAAACACTGGTAATATAGCAGCACTTTTTGGTTAAAAGATTGCTTTATGGGGTCTGGCGCTGTGGCATGGCAGGTGAATCTGCCACCTGCAGCACCAGCATCCCATATGGGCACCGGATCAAGTCTAAGCTGCTCTACTTCCGATCCAGCTCTCTGCTATGGCCAGGGAAAGCAGTAGAGGGTGGCCCAAGTCCTTGGGCCCCTGAACCCACTTGGGAGACCTGGAGGAAGCTCCTGGCTCCTGGCTTTGGGTCAGCGCAGCTCCGGCCATTGCAGTCATTTGGGGAGTGAACCAGTGGATGGAAAACCTTTCTCTCTCTCAGCCTCTCCTTCTCTCTCTGTGTAACTATGACTTTCAAATAAAATAAATACATCTTTTAAAAAAAGGTTGTTTTATATAACCCCACATTTGCATCTAAATAAGTATATAATGTAGTTATTATTTTCTACATTTGAAGAGTGAGAAAATTGAAAACCTAAGAGATTAATTGACTTCTCTAAAAGTCAGACAGCTAAAAATAAACAGGCTCAAATCCAACTGTTCCAATTAAAAATTCCATGTTTTTTCCACTTACTTCCTTGACTTAGTCTGGAAAACTAGCAAGATAGATATTGTCTGGGAATTAGGAATACACACAAGATCCTGCTCCTTTAATATGATTATATATATAATATTATATATATATATATATATATATATATATATATATATTAGTTCATGGGAACACTATCGAGACATATAATGGTAACTAATGAACAGCAATTTCCAGGGAGTGCAGTAAGAATCATAATATGCAGCTGATAAAGTCCTATCAAAGGAATGTGTTGAGTTCTTAATGATTAGGTAAAGGATGAAGGAAGAGCAATTGTCTAGAAGAAAGCAGTAAATGGAAAGACAGAAGTGTGGATCTCCAATGTCCTCACATTTTAAGTGTAAGCTACTTGGGGAATAGCTTAGAAAATCATGAGACACCCATGTTCTACAAAAGATTCTTACAGCTAGAGGCATTTCCCAGAATCCGCTGAGCCACTCTCTCAGATGCCACAAAACATCATACTGATACCATCCAAGTAGGTTGTTGGCTCCTTAAATAAAACACTAAGGCATCTCCAATAGTATTTCCATTAGCTAACAACATTTGTATTTCAATATTTCAAGAAATATTCTTCAGAACTTAAATGAGGGAACTTCAAAAAGTATGCAAAAAAGGAATTAAATGAAAAGCTTATACTGCTACAATATTTTTTAAATCTATGCATAAGTTTTTCATAGTATGTATTTTTGGTGAACTTTTTGAAAATCCCCCAATACTACCTTTTTCTGCTTTTGATAAGATTTTCTTTAAGTCACTATAGACAAGCAAGGAGACAAAGAATAATATGTGAATATTTTAATTTGTTAGACAACATGTATATTACCAACTGTTCTGGGAACACTAACAGCACCTCTGAATACTTAAATTTCCCTAAAGTTGGACATCATAAACTCTCACCTAAACTGTTGTTACACTTAACGGGCCAATCTTTATTTATTTATTATTTTTAGGGGTTTTTTTTTTTGTTTTTTTTTTGACATATAGAGTTAGACAGTGTGAGAGAGAGACAGAGAGAAAGATTTTCCTTCGGTTGGTTCATCCCCCAAATGGCCGCTACAGCCAGTGCGCTGCACCAATCCAAAGCCAGGAGCCAGGTGCTTCTTTCTGGTCTCCCACATGGGTACAGGTGCCCAACCACTTGTGCCATCCTCCACTGCCCTCCCGGGCCACAGCAGAGAGCTGGACTGGAAGAGGAGCAGCCAAGACTAGAACCTGGTGCAATGGGCCAATATTTATAAAGTGTTATTTTATCTGCTTCTGGATCTCTCATTTTTACTTTGTTATAGTTTTCTGATCAGAAAAAGCAACATAAACAAGGCAATGTAATTATTACCTCAATATCATGGGTCTTGGTATAAACTAGAATAATTCAGAAATCACAATGTTAAATCTTTACAGGAATGTATGCTTTCAAAGATGAGTTACTTATTTTATTTTACTTTATTTCATTGTCATTCTGAGTCTGCCTTGCCCTTGGTCACAACTGCTGAACCAGAACTGAACTCAGTTTTTAATCCAGTCATGTTCCCCATTATTCCATGCTGCCTGATTGCTGATCACCCTGTTTTTCTCTCACTGACGACACTTCAACAATCTTGTTATACCTTGTAAATTTTACAATGGACAGGCTGGAATCACCTTCCCTGGAGTCTATGCTGCTGATTAGAGTTCCTAAATTCCATAGCCAAGTGACAAATGACTTGGACTTTAGGGAGCTCTCCCTTTGTGTCAGTTACTGAATTTCTGAATATCAGGTTCATTTTTTTATCCCTAACAAAAAAGTAGGACCTGGCCTACTTTCTAAATTTATATTATATTGCACTTTACCCCCACTTCTAACAACCCAATTTCTTTCACTACTAGAAAGGAAAAAAAAATGTGAACACATTTCTGGGTGAATTTTTATATTAAACTCTTAGTAAGCCCTTCAGTTCAAGATGACATGCATGAAACTATCGACAAGCTAGATAGAGAAAAAATTAAAGGTTATTATAGCTTGCCATTTCATTGGAAGGCTAAGTATGTCAAAATAACCCCAGAGTGAAACTCATTAAAGCCATTATGCTTGTAAGCTGGTTTAGGAAATAACCTTTCTAACAAGTCATTTCTATCTCCATAGTGAGGATATTGTCAGGTGGAAATTATTATTAAAATATAAAAAACTTAGAGATTCGATCTTGCAGAATTTAAGAACAAAGCAAAGCAACAGGAACAGATCATAAACACAGTAATACAGAAAAATTCCAAGAGTTAAAGAAATGGGTTTCCAGATTTTAAAAGACCCCTGAGTTACAATACATTATGTGCAAAACATCCTGAAACCTTCCAAGAAAAAAAAATCATGCAGATATTTGGATCCACAATGTTTTTGACTTCTAAACAAAAATGGTTTCACACAGAGAAATGACATATTTGATTTATTATGTTACAAAATGACCCTGGGTAATGTATAAATAATAAATTAGAATGAAAGCAGGGAGGCCAATTAAGAAACTATAAATTATCCAACCAATATGATAATAGCAATGGGGCTAGAGAGTTGTCTGTGAATCTTGAATAAAATCAACAAGATGTAGAAATGAGGAATCCAGATGACTGAGAGACCTACCAGTTTACAGAACCCCTTGGTTATTCCTACATAGTCTACACAGTCTCTTGGTGACTGTACATGACACACTGATTGTATCAGCAGCTAAGCATAGTTTGAGGTTTCAGAAACTTTCAAGACAACAAGCAAGCTTTATCACCTATACTTTCATTCCATTACATCCCATATATATACGCTCATTTATCTTAGTATGTGGAAGATCTTCAAAGCATGTGGCTGTCCACTGTTTTTTACTTGCTCCATGTACCCAACTAAACAAGAAGATACAATAACAGATGTGATGAACTAAAAAGATAGCTCATAGTCCCTGTCCTCAATTAACTTAAACTCTAAATGACACGGAAAACTAAGATCGTAAGGATCTACATGCTAAGTAGTAAAGTAAGCAATGACATAATGAAGATATTCCTTAGGTATTTTCAGGGAGGGGTTTGCTGTTAGAATGGTCATGAAGGTGGGTACTCAGCAATGTGTGGGCATTTGATAGGTAGAAGGTAGATTTGAGACATTGTAGAGAGAATGTAACATAAATACTATGAGGACTTAGCAATTTTATTTGGTTGGTAAGTAGAGGGTGGAAGAGATGGCTGGAGAGATTTATCCATAATAAATAACACTTTGGGGGGGGGGGGTTGAGTAGTGCCTTTCATTAACAATTTGGGTGCCCATTTGTAGAATTCCCGTGTACTCTCCCCACAGCCAGCCTTGGGGGTGATTATAATAATATGACCAATGTAGATATAATTAGACCCCAGCTTTTTATGAACACTCATTATATTTTATATTCTCCTTGTGTGGTAGCTGTGGAATGGCTCCACTCAGATCTTGCTCCTCAGGAGAATCTGCTATGGAGAGCACAGGTGATTGGCAACTTTAAGCTGCCACACTTTGAGATACATTTTAACTTCATCTCTGATATACATTCCCTGGTCCATTCACAGTCAATCAGTGAGCACAGCAGAGATATCAGCACCAAGCCAATCACACATGCTGACATGATCAAAGTTTTCTTCCCAGATTTGCACTGAGATTTGAAGGTCTTCCCTCATGGCCCTTACTTCCTTTCTCTTTGCAAAAACCTCTGATTAGCACCACAAGTTGAAAGCTTTCCCTACATTCACAAGCATTTTCTATAGACCTCTTGCATATCTGATTGCATCATGGTATGTGATTCTGGGAGGACCAGACTGATGCAACCGGACATGTATTCTTAAGAATTTATCAACCGTTATTCACAGTTACTAGACACACTGTTCTGAGACAAATAGATTCTTAATTCCTTTCATGTTCCATCTAAGTCAACTCCATATTCTGATGTGTGAGGAGAAGGTAGTGCTCCATTTAGGTACCACCACTGACAAATTTTATAGTCTTGGATAAATCACTTCATTAGAACCTCAAATCCCCATCTATAAAATAAGAAAAGAGAAAAATAACATCACCTTTTATTAGTCCATTTTCCATGACTATAAGGAAATAGCAGAGACTGACTATTTAAAGTAAAGAGGTTTGGAGCCAAGATGGCAGATAGTGAGGACGTGCGCCGAGAGTTTGGGAAAATAAAGTTTCATAAAAGTGGAATTACTGTAGCCTTAGGAAAAGACTCAAGAAAAAAACTGCAGAGGAAACGCTTCCGGATCTAGTGGATGTGACACAGAGGACCTACAGGGAGCTGACTGCGTGGAAGCCCAGCCACGGGAGCCGAGCCGCAGAATCTCACCAGCACAGGAACGAATGGGAAGTAAGACAAAAACCTCAGAAACCCTAGACACTGGTGGGGAAAGGCAGAGGCCTCTCTCTCCATTCACCTAACAAACCTGAGCAAAACAAAGAACAGGCGCCATTTTACATATGTAAAGCGCCAATGAGTACACTAACTCAGTAACTTTGGGACTACAGTGAAACTTGAGAACACATCGAGGGCTGCATAAACTCTTTGTGTGGTCCCAGGGGTAGATCAAACGAATACTCACAGAGGCCACATTTCAACTACCCTCAATTCCACTCAGCTGTTTGGAATTACTTCCCAACTGAGTCAAAAAAAAAAAAAAAAAGAGAGAGAGAGAGAGAGAGAGAGAGATCCAGCAAGGAGCAAGGGAGAGAACAATCTGGGTGAGTCACTTTTTGCACAGCCTTAAACCTGAAGAATCAAGCAGAGCTCTCTGGCCACACCCATCACAGCCTCTAAGGATCCATCAAAGCAGACAGCCCACTTAGAGGCATAGTATAACAAGAAAAAAACACCACAGCAAAAAAAAAAAAAAAAAAAAAAAAAAAACATAAATTATCTCCAACATGCCAAACAACAAACGTAGAAACCGAGGTAACAAGAGCAAGGAAGACACTATGATGCCCCCAAATGAACAAGACACCCCAATGCAAGATTATGAAGATGAAGAGACAGAGGAAATGCAAGAAGTGGATCTCAAAAAACTGATAAGAACATTAAGAAGTTCTCAAAAACAAATTCTTGAACTACAGAAATCCTTAATGGACAAGATAGAAAATCTCTCTCGTGAAAATGAAATATTAAGGAGGAATCAAAATGAAATGAAACAACTAGTAGAACATGAAACTGTGATAGTGACAAGAAACCATAATGAAATGAAGAACTCAATAGATCAAATGACAAACACATTAGAGAGCCTTAAAAACAGAATGGGTGAAGCAGAAGAGAGAGTATCAGACTTAGAAGACAGAGAACAGCAAAGGAAACAGTCAAATCAAAGAAAAGAAGAAGAAATCAGAAATCTAAAAAATACAGTCAGCAATCTACAGGATACTTTTAAAAAACCCAACATTCGGGTTCTAGGAGTTCCTGTAGGCATGGAGAGGGAGAAAGGATTAGAAGGCATTTTCAGTGAGATACTAGCAGAAAATTTCCCAGGTTTGGAGAAGGACAGAGGCATCTTAGTACAGGAAGCTTATAGAACCCCTAATAAACATGACCAAAAGAGATCCTCAACACGACACGTCGTAATCAAACTCACCACAGTGAAACATAAAGAAAAGATCCTAAAATGTGCAAGAGAGAAACGCCAGATTACTCTCAGAGGATCTCCAATTAGACTCACAGCTGACTTCTCATCAGAAACCCTACAAGCTAGGAGAGAATGGCGAGACATAGCCCAGGTACTAAGAGAGAAAAACTGCCAGCCCAGAATATTATATCCTGCAAAGCTCTCATTTGTGAATGAAGGTGAAATAAAGACCTTTCACAGCAAACAGAAATTGAAAGAATTTGTCGCCACTCATCCAGCCCTGCAAAAGATGCTTAAAGATGTGTTACATACAGAAACACAGAAACACGGTCACCAATATGAAAGAAGGTAAAGGAAGGAAACCTCACAGCAAAAGATCACAGGAATCTCAAACCATATATTAGAAAATATTTTTGGCAAGTGACAGGGCAAAGTTACTCCTTCTCAATAGTCACATTGAATGTTAATGGCCTGAACTGTCCAGTGAATTGGCTGATTGGGTTAAGGAACAAAACCCATCTTTTTGCTGCTTGCAAGAAACTCATCTTTCCAACAATGATGCATACAGACTCAAAGTGAAAGGCTGTAAAAATATATACCATGCCAACAGAAATGGAAAAAGAGCGGGCATAGCCATCTTAATATCGGACAACATAAACTTTACCACAAAAACTGTTAGGAGAGACAAAGAGGGGCACTATTTAATGATTAAGGGATCCATTCAACAGGAAGATATAACAATTATATTGATAATTGTTATAATGTATATTATATATATTATTGTTGATAATGTATATGCACCTAATTAGAGGGCACCAGTTTATTTAAAAGACTTGTTAAGGGACTTAAAGGGAGACTCAGACACCAATACAATAGTACTGGGGGACTTCAATACTCCACTCTCAGAGATAGATCAACAGGACAGAAGATCAACAAGGAGACAGTAGATTTAAACGACACTATAGCCCAAATGGATCTAACAGATATCTACAGAACATTTCATCCTACATCTAAGGACTTTACATTCTTCTCAGCAGTACATGGAACCTTCTCTAGGATTGACCACATACTAGGCCATAAAGCAAGTCTCAGCAAATTCAAAAGAATTAGAATCATACCATGCAGCTTCTCAGACCACAAAGGAATGAAATTGGAAATTAGCAACTCGGGAATCCCTAGAGCACGTGCAAACACATGGAGATTGAACAACATGCTCCTGAATGAACAATGGGGCATAGAAGAAATTAAAAGAGAAATCAAAAATTTTCTGGAAGTAAATGAGGATAAAAACACAACATACCAAAACCTATGGGATACAACAAAAGCAGTGTTAAGAGGAAAGTTTATATCAATAGGTGCCTACATCAAGAAATTGGAGAGGCACCAAATAGATGAGCTTTCAAGTCATCTCAAGGACCTATAAAATCTGCAGCAAACCAAGCCCAAACCCAGTAGGAGAAGAGAAATAATTAAAATCAAAGAAGAAATCAACAGGATTGAATCCAAAAAAAACATTACAAAAAATCAGCCAAACAAGGAGCTGGTTTTTTGAAAAAATAAACAAAATTGACACCCCATTGGCCCAACTAACTAAAAAAAGAAGAGAAAAGACCCAAACCAATAGGATCAGAGATGAAAAGGGAAACCTAACAACAGACACCACAGAAATAAAAAGAATCATCAGAAATTACTACAAGGACTTGTATGCCAGCAAACAGGGAAATCTATCAGAAATGGATAGATTCCAAGACACATACAACCTCCCTAAATTGAGCCAGGAAGACATAAAAAACCTAAACAGACCAATAACTGACACAGAAATTGAAACAGTAATAAAGGCCCTCCCAACAAAGAAAAGCCCAGGACCAGATGGATTCACTGCTGAGTTCTACCAGACATTTAGAGAAGAACTAACTACAATTCTTCTCAAGCTATTTAGAATAATAGAAAAAGAGGGAATCCTCCCAAATTCTTTCTATGAAGCCACCATCACCTTAATTCCTAAGCCGGAAAGAGATGCAGCATTGAAAGAGAATTACAGACCAATATCCCTGATGAACATAGATGCAAAAATACTCAATAAAATTCTGGCCAATAGAATTCAACAACACATCAGAAAGATCATCCACCCAGACCAAGTGGGATTCATCCCCGGTATGCAGGGATGGTTCAACATTCGCAAAACAATCAACATAATACACTACATTAACAGACTGCAGAAGAAAAACCATATGATTCTCTCAATAGACACAGAGAAAGCATTTGATAAAATACAACACCTTTTCATGATGAAAACTCTAAGCAAGCTGGGTATGGAAGGAACATTCCTTAATACATTCAAAGCAATATATGAAAACCCACGGCCAACATCCTATTGTATGGGGAAAAGTTGGAAGCATTTCCACTGAGATCTGGTACCAGACAGGGATGCCCACTCTCACCACTGCTATTCAATATAGTTCTGGAAGTTTTAGCCAGAGCTATTAGGCAAGAAAAAGAAATTAAAGGGATACAAATCGGGAAGGACGAACTCAAACTATCCCTCTTTGCAGATGATATGATTCTTTATTTAGGGGACCCAAAGAACTCTACTAAGAGACTACTGGAACTCATCGAAGAGTTTGGCAAAGTAGCAGGATATAAAATCAATCCACAAAAATCAACAGCAATGCCATGGCTGAGGAAGAACTTCTAAAATCAATCCCATTCACAATAGCTACAAAAACAATCAAATACCTTGGAATAAACTTAACCAAAGACGTTAAAGATCTCTACGATGAAAACTACAAAACCTTACAGAAAGAAATAGAAGAGGATACCAAAAAATGGAGAAATCTTCCATGCTCATGGATTGGAAGAATCAATATCATCAAAATGTCTATTCTCCCAAAAGCAATTTATACATTCAATGCAATACCCATCAAGATACCAAAGACATTCTTCTCAGATCTGGAAAAAATTATGCTGAAATTCATATGGAGACACAGAAGACCTCGAATAGCCAAAGCAATCTTGTACAACAAAAACAAAGACAGAGGCATCACAATACCAGATTTCAGGTCATACTACAGGGAAGTTGTTATCAAAACAGCATGGTACTGGTACAGAAACAGAAGGATAGACCAATGGAACAGAATAGAAACACCAGAAATCAATCGAAACATCTACAGCCAACTTATATTTGATCAAAGATCCAAATCTAATCCCTGGAATAAGGACAATCTATTCAATAAATGGTGCTGGGAAAATTGGATTTCCACATGTAGAAGCTTGAAGCAAGACCCCTACCTTTCACCTTACACAAAATTCACTCAACTTGGATTAAAGACTTAACTGTACGACCCGAAACCATCAAATTATTAGAGAGCATTGGAGAAACCCTGCAAGATATAGGTAGAGGCAAAGACTTCTTGGAAAAGACCCCGGGAGCACAGGCAGTCAAAACCAAAATTAACATTTGGGATTGCATCAAATTGAGAAGTTTCTGTACTTCAAAAGAAACAGTCAGGAAAGTGAAGAGGCAACTGACAGAATGCGAAAAAATATTTGCAAATTATACTACAGATAGAGGGTTGATAACCAGAATCTACAAAGAAATCAAGAAAATCCACAACAACAAAACAAACAACCCACTTAAGAGATGGGCCAAGGACCTCAATAGACATTTTTCGAAAGAGGAAATCCAAATGGCCAACAGACACATGAAAAAATGTTCAGGATCACTAGCAATCAGAGAAATGCAAATCAAAACCACAATTAGGTTTCACCTCACCCTGGTGAGAATGACTCACATTCAGAAATCTACCAACAATAGATGCTGGAGAGGATGTGGGGAAAAAGGGACATTAACCCATTGTTGGTGGGAAAGCAAACTGGTTAAGCCACTATGGAAGTCTGTCTGGAGATTCCTCAGAAACCTGAACATAACCCTACCATACAACCCAGCCATACCACTCCTTGGAATTTACCCAAAGGAAATTAAATTGGCAAACAAAAAAGCCGTCTTCACATTAATGTTTATTGCAGCTCAATTCACAATCGCTAAGACCTGGAACCAACTCAAATGCCCATCAACAGTAGACTGGATAAAGAAATTATGGGACATGTACTCCATAGAATACTATACAGCAGTAAGAAACAATGAAACCCGGTCATTTACAACAAGATGGAGGAATCTGGAAAACATCATGCTGAGTGAATTAAGCCAGTCCCAAAGAGACAAATTTCATTTGTTTTCCCTGATTGGTGACAACTGAGCACCAAAGGGGAAACCTGTTGAAGTGAAATGGACACTATAAGAAACAATGACCTGACCAGCTCTTGTCCTGACTCTAGATGTACAATGTAATACTTTATCCTTTTTAGTATTTGTTGTTGTTGCTGTTGTTCTAGTACTAGTGCTTGAACTCTGTAATTAACACACAATTATTCTTAGGTTTAAATTTTACTGAAAAGTGATCCCTGTTAAATATAAAAGTGGAAAAAGAGAGGGAGGAGATGTACAATTTGGGACATGCTCAATCGGAATTGCCCCAAATGGTGGAGTTAGAAATGTGCCAGGGCATTCCAATACAATCCCACCAAGGTGGCATGTACCAATGCCATCTCACTAGTCCAAGTGATCAATTTCAGCTCACAATTGATGGCTCTGATAGGTCTAAGAGTCAAAGGGATCACCCAAACAAGACAAGTGTCTGCTAATACTAACTGATAGAATCAAAAAGGGGGAGAATGATCCAACATGGGAAGCGGGATACACAGCAGACTCATAGAATGGCAGATGTCCTAAACAACACTCTGGCCTTAGAATCAGCCCTTAAGGCATTTGGATCTGGCTGAAGAGCCCATGAGAGTATTGTAGGCATGGAAAGCCAATATACCATGGAAAAGAAAAAAAAGAAGAAGACCTAAATGAAAGATCTCTGTGAGTGAGATCCCAGTGGAAAGAACGGGGCCATCAAAGAAGGAGGTACCTTTCTCTGAAGGGAGGAGAGAACTTCCACTTTGACTATGACCCTATCGGAATAAGTTCAAAGTCAGCTAACTCTAAAGGCTTCCATAGCCCTGGCAACTCATGACTAGAGCCTAGGGAGATTACTGACGCCATGAACAGGAGTGTCAAATTGTTAAGTCAGCCATAGGCATCACTGTGTACTTACATCTCATGTGGGATCTGTCCTTAATGTGTTGTCTAATGTGCAGTGATGCTATAACTAGTACTGAAACAGTATTTTTACACTTTGTGTTTCTGTGTGGGTACAAACTGATGAGGTCTTTACTAATTGTATACTGAATCGATCTTCTGTATATAAAGATAATTGGAAATGAAAAAAAAAACCTGGTGTTAAATTGGAAATGGCATAGAAAATTAATTTTTTTAAAAAAAATATTATGTAGGATCTCTGTCTTTAATGTGCGGTACAATGTTATTTAATGCTATAACTAGTACTCCAACAGTATTTTTTTCACTTTGTGTTGTTATATAGGGGCAAACTGTTGAAATCTTTACCTAATATATACTAAACTGATCTGTATATAAAGAGAATTGAAAATGAATCTTGATGTGATTGGAAGGGGAGAGGGAGCGGCAAAGGGGAGGGTTGCGGGTGGGAGGGAAGTTATGGGAGGGGGGAAGCCATTGTAACCCATAAGCAGTACTTTGGAAATTTATATTCATTAAATAAAAGTTTAATTAAAAAAATAAAGTAAAAGGGTTTATTTGGGTCACATTTTTGCAGGTTCAAGGGAATGGGCACCTGCATTGGCCTAACTCTGGTAAGGACTCCATAGCTTATGGAACCATGGTGGGTGTGTGCACAAATGGTAGGACAGGAAACCAGAGACACTGACAGGGGCCAGCCTTGCTATCTGATAACTGTGTTATCATAAACAATAACCAGGTCTCCATAAGAACTACATCCATTCTTCTTTCCAAGAGTAGTGCCCCCGATGACCTAACCAACCTTTTTAACTAGGCCCCATCTCTTATTAAAGATTCCACCACCTGAACACTGCCACTCTGAGGATCAAGCTTTCAACCCATAAAGCTCTGAAGGACATACTTAACGATATCCAATCCACACCACACATATTTTCTCACTTAATCTTTGACAAAGACATTATGTGGAAGCCTGGATCAGTTCAAAATTATCTTTATATTGTTTACACAGATTAGAAGGGAAAACTGACTTTCCCATATTAACGGCAAGTAACTAGCTTAATGAAATATCAACCAAAATTAGACAGAAGGGGGGGGGGGGCAATGCGCCAAGGAAATCCATAAGCATGAAAAAGCTAGGAAAGTCAACCATGTGGATCTCACCTAGAGTCACCAGAGGGGGAAAAAAAAGAAAAACAGCCCTCTTGACACCATGTTTTAGTCTACAGAAACTTGAATTAGACTTGTGGCACACAGAACTGTAAGAGGATAAACATGCGTTTGCTCCAGTTCTGAATTTGTGGTAATTTGTTACAGCAGCAGAAGTCTATTATATGGTACAGCCAGTTTGGAAAATGCCTTTGTGTTCTATTAAATAGTTGTATATATGAAAGAAAACTGCACTGCTGTGTTTGCTGCAGCACTACTTAATAGCAAAGATATGGAATCAACCTAGATGTCCATCAGTGCATGACTGGGTAAAGAGTGTGGCATACATACACATCGGGATCTCACTCAGCCATACAGAAAATGGTTTTTTAACATTTTCAGAAAAATAGATGCAATTGAAAATCACCATGCCAAGTGAAATAAGCCAGATACAGAAAGACAAATATCACATTTACTCCCATATATATCAAAGTTAATTTATATGTAGTATAAAACAGGGTGGATATGATATTATTTGATCTACAGATATTTATAAATGTGTCTTCACTGAATTATACCCCTTACATAAAATATAGCCTCTTTGATCACTTAATGGTCTTTTGCTATGAAGGTTACATTATGATATTAACGTATCAACTCCTGCTTTCCAGAAAAAATATTGTGTATATATATACAATATTTACATACAAAGGTAATATGGAAAAATTGTTAAATCTCAGTTGTGGTCATTGCAGCACAGCAGGTATCAGATTTGATGTGAGTCCTTGGAACTTTGCTTCTGATGCAGCTTCCTGCTAATGCATTTTTAGGAGGCAATAGATGATGGCTCACCTGCTTGGAGCCCTGGCATGCTGATAGAAGACCAAGATGGAGTTCCTGGCTCGTGGTTGCAGGCTGGCCCTACCCTGACTAGTGTGGGCATTTGGAGGAAAAAACAGCAGATGGAAAAATCTTTCTCTCTCTCTCCCCCTACCCTGCCTTTAAAAATTAAAAAGGCAAAGAAAGGTTTCATATACAAGGATACTACAAAAAGTTCATGGAAAATATAAGTTTATTTAGAGAAAAAAAATGGTGCATTTTCCATAATACATAAAAATATGTATTATGAAAAACTATGTATAGATTTCAAAAATTACTGTGCACTGAAATAAAACCCTAATTTTTTTTTAAATTTATTTGACAGAGTTATAGACAGTGAGAGAGAGACAGAGAGAAAGGTCTTCCTTCCATTGGTTCACCCCCTAAATGGCTGCCACGGCCAGAGCTGTACAGATCCAAAGCCAGGAGCCAGGTGCTTCCTCCTGGTCTCCCATGCGGGTGCAAGGGCCCAAGCACTTGGGCCATATTCTACTGCTTTCCAAGGTCATAGCAGAGAGCTAGACTGGAAGAGGAGCAGCCAGGACTAGAACCTGGTGCCCATATGGGATGCTGGCACTGTAGGCGGAGGATTAACCAAGTGAGCCACGGCGCCGGCCCCAAACCCTATTTTTAATGTCATTTTCCATGAACCTTTTGATGTACCCTCATATCTTCCATATGATTCCTCCATTCAACTCTGCCCACCATATTCTATTTACCGAGAAATAAAATCACATAGCCAAACTTGTATACTAATATGTATAAAACCTTGTTTCTTTATGTGCTTATACCAGTACACACTTGCAAACCATGGGAATGGAAGAAAGCTTGGATGATTGAAGTGTATTCAGTCTCCTGAGTCACAGAAAAAATAGGAGCTTGAGTCTTCTGGTGTGAGGGGCAGGTGACACAAATTATGGGAAGTGACAGGAGTAAATGGTGGATAATTGTCTTGTTTTGCAGATAAAAACTCTCTCAAGTGATAAAAGTATCCTCAGCAAACAGGTATTGGGTAGAGTTTTAACCTCTAAACTCCTCTCTGGAGAACAGAGTTAATCTCTCTGGTTGAGGGGCTGGCACCGTGGTACAGTAGGTTAATCCTCTGCCTGTGGCTCTGGCATCCGATACGAGCACCAGTTCTAGTCCCAGCTGCTCCACTTCCAATCCGGCTCTCTGCCGTGGCCTGGGAAAGCAGTAGAAGATGGCCTAAAACTCATGACACGAGCCTAGGGAGATTACTGACGCCATAAACAAGAGTGTCAAATTGTTAAGTCAACAACAGGAGTCACTGTGTACTTACTTCTCATGTGGGATTTGTCCTTAATGTGTTATCCAATGTGAAGTAATGCTATAACTAGTACTGAAACAGTATTTTTACACTTTGTGTTTCTGTGTGGGTGCAAACTGATGAAATCTTTACTTAATATATACTGAATCTATCTTCTGTATATAAAGATAATTGAAAATGAATCTTGATGTGAATGGAATGGGAGAGGGAGCGGGAGATGGGAGGGGTGCAAGTGGGAGGGAAATTATGGGGGGGGGAGCCAATGTAATCCATAAACTGTACTTTGGAAATTTATATTTACTAAAGAAAAAAGAAAAAAATGAAAAATGAAAAAACAAATATCCACTAGAAAAAAATAATAAAAATAAATTTAAAAATTAAAAAGTTCACTTAAGTTAAAAAAAAAAAAAAGAAGATGGCCTAAAGTCCTTGGGCCCCTGCACCTGCATGGGAGTCCCGGAGGAAGCTGCTGGCTTTTGGCTTCGGATCGGCGCAGCTCCAACTGTTGCGGCTATTTGGGGGGTGAACCAATGGAAGGAAGACCTTTCTGTCTGTCTCTCCCTCTCACTGTCTGTAACTCTAACTCTCAAATAAATAATCTTTAAATAAATTCTCTCTGGTTGAAAAGATGCTGGGAGACAATTCATGGAAATTGGGATCCTTTTAGAGGATCCTGTTTGGGCGAATAACGGGAGCTCAGACCCAGCCTGTACCTCTGTCAGCAGTTCCTCAGGGTCCTCAGTTCCAAGTGATCGCTGAAGCAAAGAGCCATACTTGGGGGATGACTTCTGAACTCCTTCACTTTGCAGTCCTTTTCCATGTCTTCCTCTCTGTTTGGCCCTGTCATCGTAAATCCAAGTGGTTTCTTTGTTCTAACTCCTAAAAACAGTTCTAAAAAACAAAAACTGCCAGCCGTGACTCTGCAGAGCTTTGTGCTCCTGCTCCTGGGTCTGGAGCCCTGGTGGGCTGAGCTCCCTGCTGCAGTTCTCAGACTGCAGAGCCACCTGTCTCTCCCAACCCCTCCCGTCTTCTTGACTTGGAGACTTCTCCAGGTTCTTTCACTTCTCTGTTCCCCACACAAGTTTGGCACTTATTAGCAATTCATTCAGAGATTAAGATTCATTTTGTTAACTTTGTACAATTAGAGAGATACCTTTGTTATACATTATTATCTTGTAAAAATAAAGCTCAAACACTTTAATGTGATAAAATACCTATTATTTATTTAGCAATTTCTATATCTTTGTGCATTGCATGTATTGTCTGATAACAATCATCAAAACACTTTGAATAGATTTTACTCTTATTTTACAGGTGAATATACGGGCCAGAGAGTTAATTTAGAAAATGGATTGTAAAGAAATTTGCCAAATGGTTTAAGTACTAAGTAATAGGACCAAAATTCAATCTCCTTAATGCATTGCTTCAAAGTCAGGATCTCTTTAATGCTGCATAGCCTGTCGACATTCAACATAACCTGTGATGCCCTGAGACTCAGAAGTTGTTACTGAGTCACTGGCAATATTCTACCATTTCCTTACTCAGTGACATCCAGGGGGTGCATTTGCTTTTTATCCCTACATTATATGTAAGTTATTCCACTTGTTTTCAAGGACTTTTTTTGTGTGTGTTTGTTTCTGGCCCAATCTCCTTTCTATGATAACAGCTACCCAAAGTATGGATATCCTAGGTTTTCAGTGTCTACAGGGCTGTTAGTGAAACAGCACTTTTAACTCCCCACATCCATCACTTTTTGCTACAACCATGTCACTGAAGGATTTGAAAAGAAATGAGAGGCCTGAGCTAAGACCATGGCTAACTCAGACTTTATTCTGTGATTGTCCCATGACTGATAATTTATTTCTTCCCTTTGGATGAGTCTCTTGCAACTTCCTTTGAAAAGACTCCTAGTAGGGTGTGGCAAATGGCTGTTTTCACTCTACTGCTATAGCACAAACACACATCGCAGGTAAGACAGTGCTATAACTTAAGGTCTTCTTTATGCCAATCCTCAAGCTCCTACCCAACTTCCCTCCTCTTATTTCAATCCCAGGTCTGTAAACTTGCTGGTTTAGTTCTCACACATAAAAAGCTTACAATTTTCACTCCTTTTCTTAAAAGAAGAAGTTGGACAATCTGAAAAACAATTTTTCTTGGATACATCAGAGAACTCAAGACACAGGGCCAACCACTGACTCCAAAATTTGAAAAGACAAAGACATCCAGAGAGGGTCTGGCATTGTAGTGAAGTAGGCAGGCATACAGGTTAAAATGGATTAGGTTTGTGAGCTGGAAGACCACACATTCACCACGCCCCTGTGTGACCTCATGCCCCTACCTGGACACACCGGACTGCCCATCTGCCAATCAGGTTAATCAGCCACTCCCCTTTGATAGTGGATTAAAAGCCTGGGACAGGGTGTGTCCGGCCCTCTTTTTCCTCCCTCCCTCACCCTGGCCTCTTGCCAGAAGAGGGCTGGCTGTAGCCCTGCACCTCCAGGGTGCATGGCCTTCCGGTCACCCACCCTAGGCTTCCTGGCCTAGATGCTCCTCCACGTGGCTGGTTCCTAGTACTTGGCATGAACCCAGATTTACCTCTCTCTCTCTCTTAATAAAGTTCTCACTCTCCTATGCATCTTTCACACTAAATAAAAGCTTAAAATGTACCATGCTGCCTCGTTTATTTATGCCGATATTTAGAATTCTTCTCTAAATATTAGCTAAGAACCCACTTGGGCTTATTAATATTGGAGATTTATTAATAAGTCTATGGTGATATTGTATAGCACCCCAAATTTTAGTGACATGTGGCACCCCAGCCAGGACTTCTGGGGAACTTTAAGGGGCCACATTTCGTATATATTTTAGGGGGCCAAATTCCGATATCAGTAGCACAGCAGATTAAACTGCAGCTGGCACCTGGGAAGGCAGAGGAACATTGCCCAGTTCCTTGGACCCCTGCGCCATCTGGGTAGTGAACTAGCAGATGGAAGATTCTCTCTCTCTCTCCTCTTTCTCTTTCCCTGTCTCTCTCTTTCTCTTCCTCTCCCCCCCCCTTATCCCTCCCCATTTTACCTCTCTGCCACTAAGACTCCCAAATAAATACATACATACTTTTTAATAGATATCCAAGGGATATAGCAATTACCTGCTTGCTGGAACAGAAACAGTTGAAGCTACAAACTGGTAAAGAAACACAACTTTGATGACTTATTGGAAGCTGAGGGTAAAGTAACATTGAGAGTGAGAAACTGCTGGAGCCCAACACTTTCCCATCAGGAGCCATACCATGCTTTCCCAATGAGGAGTCGAGATAGAGGCTTTCTTGACTCTGGCCAGGGAGGGGAATAGTGTCCCTGGGGATAAATCCTATAGCATTTCCAGTAACAAAAACTTACTCTCCAATGGAGATGTCTTAGGCTCACTTCTGAAATCTAATCTCATCTGTCAGAAGGAAATTCCTCCCCCCTCCAGTCATCTGTCTCTGTTTTAACCTCAAGGAGGAAAACACACTCAGAAGGAATCAGGACTCCAAGGAAAGATTAGGAATTCTGCAGCCAAAAGAGTAGATAGATACAGAGAAGGGGTAAAATCCAAACACCTGGAAAAACACTTGTGAAGGTCACAGACAATGATACAGTCTACTAAAAGACTGAGATGTTAGCAATATTATAAAGCATTCCTCCTCCCCACAATATCACTACTGAACAATAGACACCTGTACAATAGCAGTGGATTTCAGCTCACAGAGCTGCCAGACTCAGAGAATCTCTGAGGATGAGTACTTAAGTGACTGAAGTGAGGCAGATCTACAACCTGCTAGACCCCAAAACTATCTGTGGTGCTGGTCTTTTGAGAGAAGAAAGTCTTTATTTTTGACCAGCAGGAGGCAGGAGAATATGACTCAAGTCTCCATCTCCAGTCAGTGGTAGGGAGAAAATGTTATGGGTTAGGTAGGGGAAACTAGAAACAAAGAAACACTGGAGAGGTATGTTCTGATTGGAGGAAGTTGGGGCAGGCCAGTATGGTAAAATCTAGGTTTCCCTGTTCAATGGATATCTCATTTCTAAAAGGGCTCCACGCAGTTAACTTCTGAGATAGTGCTTCTTAGTTCCACTGGGCAAATTTTTCTTCTATGCAACCCATCTTGAGTGAACACAATTATCTGCTCTTGGGTTCCTTTTACCATGTTCTCTCATGTCCTGAACAGCTCTCCTAAAAAGTTCTTGAAAAAATATATTCAGACTGATTGTTAAAGCATAGGATAGGAGAAACATTCATGAAAAGAACAGGGGAATATAACAAAGGGCTTGAGTTTGGCACATTAGGCAGAATTCAATAAAGGAGTGGTACAACCTGATAAAGGGAATCCAATATCACTTATTGGAGTCAAAGTTAACAGGGAAAAAAATAGTCACCAATGAAATTTGAAGTCCCTAGAACCTAAATCTACATCAAGCACATGAACATTAAACACAACCCAACTCTGTGTTATAACAACAAAAATCCTCATCATAAAGGGCTATTCATCTCAGTTCCTTATTACTCAAAACAACAATACCTGGCACTCAACTAAAATTACAAGGGCGGCTAAGGTTAAGAAAATAAACTGTCCAGAAAGACATAGCTATCAAAACTGGACTCATCTATAATACAGGTATTGGAATTATCAGAGAAGGAATTTAAAATCATTATGATTTATACATAAGGCTTTGTCTTAGTCCACTGATGCTGCTACAACAAAATATCACAGGCTGAGTGATTTATAAATAATAGAAATTTATTTCTCACACTTCTTAAGGCTGGAAAGTCCAAGACCAGGAAATTATTATTATTATTATTTTTTAATTTTTGATAGGCATAGTGGACAGTGAGAGAGAGACAGAGAGAAAGGTCTTCCTTTTGCCGTTGGTTCACCCTCCAATGGCCACCGCGGTTGAGGTGCTGCGGCCGGCGCACTACGCTGATCCGATGGCAGGAGCCAGGTGCTTCTCCTGGTCTCCCATGGGGTGCAGGGCCCAAGGACTTGGGGCATCCTCCACTGCACTCCCTGGCCATAGCAGAGAGCTGGCCTGGAAGAGGGGCAACTGGGACAGGATCGGTGCCCCGACTGGGACTAGAACCCAGTGTGCCGGCGCCCCAAGGTGGAGGGTTATCCTAGCGAGACGCGGCGCTGGCCCAGGAAATTATTAAGTTTGGTGTCTGCCACAAATGTTCTCCAGTTCAAAGACAGATCTCAATGCTACCTCCTCCAGAGAAGAGGAGCACTGTGTTCTCCCATTGAGGAAGGGCATTTGACTGTTGAGAACCTAGCAGATGGTTGTAGGATGCAATGCTACTTACTTTCCTACCTGCTATTTAGTGACTTACACAACTGGGCAAAAGGGTGAGAGCAGAACACAACCACCACTATTTTTCATCCATTAGATGAGATGATTTCAACTTAATCATGGTTTACAAATTGAACACTGAGAGGTTTTTTTTTTTTAATTTTTTAAATTTTTTTGACAGGCAGAGTTGGACAGAGAGAGAGACAGAGAGAAAGGTCTTCCTTCCATTGGTTCACCCCTCAAATGGCCGCTACGGCCAGTGCTCTGTGCTGATCCAAAGCCAGGAGCCAGGTGCTTCCTCCTGGTCTCCCATGCGGGTGCAGGGACCCAAGCACTTGGGCCATCCTCCACTGCCTCCCCGGGCCACAGCAGAGAGCTGGACTGGAAGAGGAGCAACCAGGACAGAATCTGGTACCCCAACTGGGACTAGAAGTTAGGGTACCGGCGCCACAAGCGGAGGATTAGCCTAGTGAGCCATGGCGTCGGCCTGAAATGGAGAGGTTTTAAAAACAAAATTTACAAAAATCTTGGAGCTGTCCTCTCCATTGGGTAGTAAGAAAAATAAAGTTAACCACATTCAATGATTGAACGAAAAATCATATTTCATTCAACATGGTTTATTTTCTTCAGATTTTGTTCTAAAAATTGCTAAAGTGAAAAATAATAAATGTCAAAAGTGATGACTGCCACATTATACACTAGCAAATATATATTTGGCATTAACTGTATCAGGAAAAAATACATTTAGATTTGGCATAATGCCTGTGATATAGATGGTCTATGAAGTTACATTGAGCTAAGATTACAGGGAGCCAAGATGGCTGAATAGGTAAAAGATGCACTGCTTTAGATGAGGGGAAAATAGCAGGGAAAAAAGTGGAGGAAGTCCATTCCCAGGGGAGACTTAGAGTGAAATTGGCAGTGGAAATTGTACAGAATGAAGAGGGACACTATGGGTCAGCATGGAAGGTGCAGAGGCACAGCAAAAACTTCAGACACCACTCACTATCCCTGCAGTTGAGAGTAGGAGGAAATACCAGCTTTGGAGAGCGAGGTGAGAGAAGACTGCCACAGCCTGTGCCAATGGTGATATTAGTGCCAGAGGGAGGGGCTCTTAGATGACACATGTCTTTGAGTCCAACCTGGCTCTAACTGGGGGCAGGGTACCCACATAACCCAGTGGGAAAAAAAAGCACATTTCTTTCCCCTACACCTCAAAGGTGCCCCTGGCAATAGATGGGGAGAGGGCACCATTTTGACACTGGTGGCAAGTGCGGTGGCTCTTGTGCATGCGTGTGATCTGGGAATTTTACCAAAGGGAAAAATCCATGTTTCCTACTAAGTCTGGCTGGGAGGGTTGACAGAGGGCTGGGCACTCACGTAGGACTGTGAGGTGCCCCTAGCTTCTCAATATATCACAGAATCTGGGGATCAAACTGCTAAAGTGGCACACCCACAATTACTGGCTCTGCAACGTCTCTGCTCTCTCTGTGGCTGGAACAGGCTAGCAGGACAAAACAGATCCACTATACCCCATGACTTTGGGAGGCATGTGTGCTGAGCCTGTGGAAATTCTGTGATTGCATGATAATGGGCAGAGTATTGCTGGGTAAATGGGCAATTACTGTGTCCTCCACCAGAGGCTCAGAGCCCAATGAATCAGAGGTGATCATACCCTACAGGCTAGGAGAGAATGGAGAAACACTGTCCAAGTCTTCAAAAAAGATTGTCAAGACTGTACCCTGAAAAGGTTTTATTTTAGAACTAAGATGAAATAAAGACCTTCTATAACAAATAGTAATTGAAAGAATTTGTCACTACTTTTCCATCCTTACAAATGATGCTTAAGGATGTGCATTACACAGAAACACAGAGAGTAATCCTTATGAAAGGTGAAGGCAGAAAATCTCCCAGTAAAAGTATACAGGAGAGGCCAGCACTGTGGCATAGCAAGTAAAGCCACTGCCTGCAGTGCCAGCATCCCATATGGGTGCTGGTTCGAGTCCCAGCTGCTCCACTTCTGATCCAGCTCTCTGCGATGGCCTGGGAAAGCAGTAGAAGATGGCCCAAATCCTTGGGCCCCTGCATCCATGTAGGAGACAGAGAAGAAGCTCCTGGCTTCAGATCAGTGCAACTCTGGTCATTGTGGCCATCCGGGGAACAAACTAGCAAATGGAAGATCTCTTTCTTTCTCCCTCTCTCTCTCCCTCTCTCTGACTATGCCCCTCTCTGTAACCCTGCCCTCAAATAAATAAATACTTTGTAAAAAAGTATAAAAGAAATCTAAAGAAAACAATAGGAATATTTATGGAAATATGGTAAGTCCAATTATTATTATCAATAAACTTGAATGTAAATGACCTAAATTCTCCAACTAAAAGACACAGACTGACTGAATAGATTAAAAATTTAGATTAAAAGATAGATTAAAAGATGAGATTAAAATATCGATTAAAATACTCATCTATTTGCAGCCTACAAGAAACACAACACACCAACAGACACACTAAGACTGAAAGTGAAAGGACAGAAAAAGATATTCCTTGCTAACAGAAAGCATAAACAAAGAGGTGTAGCCATTCTAAGATCAAATTAGATTTTAATGCAACAACTGTTAAAAGAGACAAAGAAGCATATTATGCAATGATTAAGGGATCAATTAAACAGGAAGATGTGACTATATGCAATCAGATATTTGAAATAAACATTAATGGTTCTAAAGGGAGACATAGTCTCCAGTATCAGAGTAATGAGGGACTTCAATTCCCTACTTTCATCAATGGACAGATCAACTAGACAAAACAACAAAGAAACAACAGAGCTAATCTACACAATGGACCAAAGAACTAAAATGGTATCTATACAGCCATTTATCACATAGTTCAAGAATATGCATTCTTTTCTTCAGTGAATGGATCTCTTAGATAGACCATATGCTAGCCCATAAAGTGAGTCTCACCACATTAAAAAAATGAATTCATAGCATGTATCTTTTCTGATCACAAGAATGAAGCTGGAAATTAACAACTCAAGAATCTCTAAAACATATGTAAACACATGGGGACGGAGCAACATGCTCCTAAATGAAGAATGGGTCTTAGAAGAAATTAAAAGAGAAATCAGAAATTTTCTAAAAACAAATGAAGATGATAATACACCATATCAAAATATATGGGTAACAGCAAAAGCAATGTTAAGAATAAAGTTTATTGCTGGTGCCGCGGCTCAATAGGCTAATCCTCCGCCTGCAGCGCCAGCACCCCGGGTTTTAGTCCCGGTTGCTCCTCTTCCAGTCCTGCTCTCCTGTGGCCCGGGAAGGCAGTGGAGGATGGCCCAGGTCCTTGGGCCTTGCACCCGCATGGGAGACCAGGAGGAAGCACCTAGTTCCTGGCTTTGGATCAGCGGAGCACGCAGGCCACAACATGCCAGCCATAGCGGTCACTTGGGTGGTGAACCAATGGACAAAAGACCTTTCTCTCTCTCTCTCTCTCTCTCTCTCTCTCTCTCACCGTCTACTCTGTCAAAAAAAAAATGAAGTTTATTGCAATTGGTGCCTACATAAAGAAGTTGGGAAGGCACCAAAAAATTCGCTCAATGCATCTGAAGAATCTAGAAAAACAGCAAACCGAACACAAAATAAATAAAATAAATAAATTTAGAGGAGAAATTTAAAAATTTAAACAAAGAATACAAAATATCAGTGAAACGAAGAGCTGATTTTTGAAAAAAAAAAATAACAAAATTGATATCACTGTACCAACGAACCAAAAAAATGCAGAAGACCCAAATAAATAGAATCAGAGATGAAAAGGAAAATCTAACAAAAGATACCACAGAAATTAAAAGAATAACCAGGAATTACTATAAAGAGCTATGTGCCAAAAAATTTGAAAATCTATAAGTGGATAGATCCCAAACAATATGCCAAAATTAAGTCATGAAGATAGAAAACTTAAGCAGACCAATATCCATGATGAAAATTGAATCAATAATAAAGACCCTCCCAATTAAAAAAAAAAAAAAACCAGGACTGAATGGCTTCACTGCTGAATTCTGGTAGTCTTTTAAAGAAGAACTAATTTGTACAATTTAATACTTTATCCCTTTTAGTATTTTTTTGTTCTAGTTAATACTATTGGTTGAACTCTGTAATTAACACAAAAATATTCTTAGGTGTTTAAATTTAACTGAAAAGTGACCCCTGTTATATTTAAGAGTGGGAATAAGAGAAGGAGGAGATGTACAATTTGGGACATGCTCAATCAGACTTGCCCCAAATGGTGGAGTTAGAAATGTGCCAGGGCATTCCAATACAATCCCACCAAGGTGGCATGTACCAATGCCATCTCACTAGTCCAAGTGATCAATTGCAGTTAACAATTGATCACACTGATAGGTCTAAGAGTCAAAGGGATCACACAAACAAGACTAGTGTCTGCTAATACTAACTGATAGAATCAAAAAGGGAGAGAACGATCCATCATGGGAAGCGGGATACACAGCAGACTCATAGAATGGCAGATGTCCTAAATAACACTCTGGCCTCAGAATCAGCCCTTAAGGCATTTGGATCTGGCTGAAGAGCCCATGAGAGTATTTTAGGCATGGAAAGCCAAGACACTCTGGGAAAAAAAAAAAAAGACCTAAATGAAAGATCTCTGTGAGTGAGATCCCAGTGGAAAGAACGGGGCCATCAAAGAAGGAGGTACCTTTCTCTGAAGGGAGGAGAGAACTTCCACTTTGACTATGACTTTGTCTAAATAAGATTGGAGTCAGCGAACTCAAAAGGCTTCCATAGCCTTGGCAACTCATGACAAGAGCCTAGGGAGATTGCTGATGCCATAAACAAGAGTGTCAATTGTTAAGTCAATAACAGGAGTCACTGTGCACTTATTCCCCATGTAGGATCTCTGTCCTTAATGTGTTATCCAATGTGAATTAATGCTATAACTAGTACTGAAACAGTATTTTACACTTTATATTCTCTGGGGGTGCAAACTGATGAAATCTTTACTTAATATATACTAAATCGATCTTCTGTATATAAAGATAATTGAAAACGAAAAAAAAAATAAAGGAGAACTAATTCCAATTATTTTCAAAATATTCAAAACAATTAAAAGGAGAGAATCCTCCCAGACTCCTTCTATAGCATATCCTTAATTCCTAAACCAGAAAAAGAAACAGAGAAAGACAATTGTAGACCAGTAACCTTGAAGAATATAAATACAAAAATCCTTAACAAAATACTAGGTAATCAAATACAGCAACACATTACAAAGATCATTCAATAGGACCAAGTGGGATTTATTCCTGGTATGCAGTGATGGTTCAACATTTGAAAGTCATTAAATGTGATTCATCACATTAACAAACTTAATAACAAGAATCATTATTTCAATAGATGCAGAGAAAGCATTGATAAAATACAATGTCTTTTCAAGATGAAAATCTTTAGCAAATTGGATATAGAAAGAACATTCCTAAATACCATCAAAGTAACTTGTGATAAACTCACATCCAGCATCTTATTGAATGCAGAAAAGTTGGAAGATTCCCACTAAGATCTGTAACCAAACAAGGATGCCCACTCTCACCTTTGCTATTGAGTTTAGTCCTGGAAATTTTAGCCAGAGCCATTAGGCAAGAAAAAAGAAATCAAAGTTATACAAATTGGAAAGATGGAAGTCAAATTATTCCTATGTGCAGATGACTTGATTCTATATATAGGGGAGGCAAAAAACTCCACTAAGAGACTATTGGAACTATAAAACCCACTCAAAATAGATCAAAGACCTAAATCTATGACCTGATGTGAACAAATTACTAGGAAATATTGGGCAAAATTTAAGAATTTGACATAGGCAAAGACTTCTTGGAAAATACCCCAGAAGCATAGGCAACCAAAGCCAAAATTGACAAATGGAATTACATCAAACTAAGAAGTTTCCACTCTGCAAAGCAAACACTAAGCTAAGTGAAGAAGCAACTGAAAGAATGGGAGAAATTATTTGTAAACTATGTAAACTCTGAAACTAATAAAGGATTAATATCCAGAATCTATAAAGAGCTCAAGAAACTCAATAACAACAAAACAAACAATCCATGTAAGAAATGGGCAAAGGACTTGAACATGTATTTCTCAAACGATGAAATTCAAATGGCCAACAGACACTTGAAAAAATGCTCAGGATCACACTAGCCATCAAGGAAATGCAAATGAAAACCACATGAGGTTTTACCTCATCCCAATTAGAATGGATTTTACATAGAAATAACAAACAATAAATACTGGTGATGATGTGGGGAAACAGGTACTATAACACACTGTTGGAGGCAATGTAAACTGGTGCAGCCGTTGTGGAAGATAGTATGGAGATACCTCAGAAATCTGAGAGCAGATCTACTATATGACCCAGCCATCCCACTCCTGGGAATTTTACCAAATAAAAATAAATCAGCATATGGGTTTTTATTTGTACCCCCATGTTCATTGCAGCTCATTTCACAAGAGCTAAGAATGGAATCAATCCAGATGCCCATCAACTGATGACTGGATAGAGAATTTATGGTAATACATACACTATGGAATACTACTCAGAAGTTTAAAAAATGAAATCTTATCTGTTGAAACAAAATGGATGCAACTGGGAACCATTATACCTAGCGAAATAATCTAGTCCCAAAAAGACAAATACAATATGCTTTCCATGATTTGTGGTAACTAATAAAGTACCTAAAATGTAATGTTATATGGGTGAAATTGACATTTTTAGATTTGATGATCCTTACAGTCCTTGTATCTCTACTTTTGAGGAACAGTGTTTTTTCTTCATACTATTTGTTGAAGTCTTTATTTAGTGTAGGATTAATCTTATGAGTATAAAGTATATTGAAAGTAGATCCTCATAAAAATTAAAAGTGGGAAAAGGAGAGAGAGGAGGACTAAGTGTGGGAGCATGGGTGGGAGGGAGGGTAGAGTGAGAAGTATAACTCTGTTCCTAAATCTGTATATATACGACTTGTTTACCTTAAATAAATTTTTTAAAAGGCTTTTTACTTAACTTACTACTACTATGAAAATTATCTGGATACTGAGAAAAAAATATTATAGACCTCCTGAGTCCATGATATCTTTTGCTCTTTCATTTTATTAGATGTCAAGAACCTCGAAATCTTATTTTCCTTACTCTTTATAAGTAGCCTGCCCTTTTGCTCAAGTCATTAAATGACCAGTGAAGTCTGCCAAGATTACATTTCTACTGGTTTTGTTGACCTTTCTCATGTTTTTCTCTGCCTTTTTGCACTCTGCCTTCAAACTTTCTATGACACTATCTGTTTTTGTCTATAGATCCCTAGATATAAGCTAACATTGGGTTCAAGTGACCAAGAAGATGAAGTTGAAATGCTTTCCACCCTAAAGCCAATATGGTTAATTCCCACCTTATCACTCCTAAATTATTTTCCAAATTCTCTTTAACAATTTTTACTCACTAAACAATATGTCCTGTGCATTATTTCAGTTGTTATCCAGAGCCACAGTTAAAATTATTGAATTTGTATTAAAGTGTAGTGGGAAGCCATCAAAGGTGTTTTGGTTTTCAATCTGTTAACTTGTATTTTTAAATTTCTGGTGCCATGACCTGCTTCTGTTTTGAGCCTTTTAAGGCTTCCTCTGAGTTCCACCTCTCTGCAAACTTGCATCCCATATCAGAGCACCAGTTTGCATGCCAGCTACTCTGCTTCCAGTCTAGCTCCTGTTAATGCACATGGGAAGGCAGTGGAAGAGGTCCAAATGCCTGGGCCCCTTCTACCCACATGGGTGACCTGGATGGAGCTCCTGGCTCCTGACATCTGCATTTCAAATAAAGAAATAAATCCTTTTTTTTTTTAAAGGATTCCTCTTAAGGCTATATGGAGAATGAAGCCAGACAGAGCAGGATAGTCATTCTAGTATTTGGGAAACATTACTATGTCTTGGACTAAGATGATAACAATGGAGATAAAAGTTTCAATAAAAGCTTTGGAATCAGATATAATTATCTGATGCTGAACAATTTAACCCTTCTGAGACTGAATTTATCTATGCAATAAGGGCGTTTGTTTGGATCATAAAGACTACTCTATTAACCCTCTAAAGCCTTACACTTACCTTGTTCAAACTAGTACTAAATGTGCAGAATTATTACAAGAATAAAATGGAATATACTATGCAAAATAATATCTTGATATTATATTTGGTAGATGCTAGTTTTTTTCTTCTCTTCTTTTCCATTCTTTTCTCTTCAAGGACCAAATAGAAATCATTTTATTGTAGTCTTCTTGAATTAACCAGTGAACATTTGTCTTGCTATCCTCAGAACTTTAATTTGGACACTAGGTTGCTCTATTTTAACAATACTCCACGTTTATTATGCTTGCAAGAGATCAAAGCTTTCATGATGTCACATGACCAAGTATTGATAAACTCCGGCCAAAACATGATTTCATAAACTCTGAGATTTACTTCATTGATAGTGCTTTGTTGTATATTTATTAAAGTATATACTTTCTCTCTTCAAATATATTAGAAATTCCTAAAGAATGATGAGAATGTTCAATCGTTTCGAATACAACATTGTCTTCCATCAAATCTAGTGCATATTAAATATTCTGTGATGCAATTCAATGTCATCTACATTGAATGGTAACAAGAGCAAGAATAACCTCAAGTTGATGTACAATTTCACGTACATAAAATGACTTAATTCTAAAGCAGAAGAGATAAAAGAATGATCAGAATAGAATTGGAATGATTAGGGAGAATTTCTTCCTGGGAAAAGTCTTGCCATTGCCACTAATTTTAGTAGTTCTTTTGGTTTTAAGGAAATAAAACCTTTATTAAAAATAATCCAAGTATAGTTGGAAACAGTTGTAAGCAGTGATTGTTCCAATTTGTAATAGGCATCTGTCATAACAGCTGGAATCTAAAAAAACCTATCCATAGAGCATGGTCTTTATCAGTATCATGAAACTGAAGAAGGTTTGTATTTCAGTTATGCCCAATTTGTTTACATGTCACAGTCATTCTTTTATTCAAGCTGAGAGTAATTTTACACACAACCAGTTTAACTAATTTAACCAAACTGACTAATCAAATCAGAGAAAATGGCCCTGCAGGTAATTTGAATTAATGGGTCAATTTTACTCTAAAAGCTATGCAACCTTAATAAAGATAATCAAATAACTAGCATACAGACACCATGAAATTATTTCTCTTTTTCATTTTCTGAAGAATATGAAGAGAAGGATTATATGTAAGTCAGTAGCTAACAACTGCCCTTGAACTTCACAGTCTATGAAACATTTTGCATGTTTAGCTTTTGACCTTCACTAGTGTTAAGATTGCTATTATACATCTCTATTTTGCAGATGAGAAAATTAAAATTCCGACACACTATGGGATTTTCTCAAAAATCACATTTTTTATGTAGCAGATAGTGAGTTTTATCTCCTCAAATACCATTGCCCTCACAATGCTGGTAGTTTGCAAATGATGCTGAGTATTAGAATAACCTAGAATTACATTCAGTGTAAGCACCCAAGATAATAACAAGGATGATGTCGTGGCAGGTGATAAGGGTACTGTGCTTTGATAAACACTACATTATACACCATTTGCTTAATGCACTAAAAAGAAAAGTTTATTAGGAGGAGTTGGACAGCTACCAGGTTTAAGATGTGTATCTTTTAAACAAATTTACAATGAATGCTATTATTGTTTGTAGGGATGTCTTCCACCGCAAAGGTAGTAATATGGACATCAATCTTACAAAAAAATGAGCCAGAAGTCAATTAGTTACATCTCTATAATCATGTCATATGGCTTCTTGACCTATAAAAGCAATCATTGAGTATTTTACTACTTCATGATTATGGAAGTCCTATCTATCACACATGTGTCACAATTAACCAAGCTACGATCTTTGAATTTGCCTTAAATAGGATAAAACCAAGTCACCACCCATAAGCAGCCAATTTTCAGGACTGTGTGACATGCCAGCAGATTTTACAGAATGATTTTAAGATTAACAATAAGAAATCACAATAATTGATACATTTTTAAGCTACTTTTACCAAAATCAGATTACTTTTACCAAAATCAGATTACTTTTACATGTACATATAAAATCAACACATGTAACATGGATGGATTTTTCAGCTGTTAAGAAAATTCAATTATTCCAAGATTAGAGTGACCTTTCCCATCAGGTCAACCTTTACTGAATGGGTTCCTGGAGAGTGGGTCTTTGAATTTTGAGCAGATACAGTTCTAGACACTATATGCTACAAATACTACAATGGTTAGGATGTCAAAACTGTAGAGTAGATTTAAGTGAACCTTTAAATAAGTACAATAAAGAAATTAGAGATACATAAAAAACTGCAAAGAGGGGTTACATTTTAAAAAGGGCCTGATTTGAACTTGGGGCTTCTAGTAAAGATTAGATTAGGAAGGTACTACTCTAGCTTGTGTAGCCAATTTCTGCATAGCTCGACAGCACTCTAGGCCTTTACTTTTGCAGGCAGTTCGTTATCTTGCACCTGTTTGTGATTGTAACCCATGCTCTGAATGTGCCCTTGAAAAATCAAAGAAAGTGTGATTAGAAAAAAATGGACAACAGACTTGTTATTGTGAGAAAAAAGAATCATTATGTGGCTTTTAATATAAAAATAAAGTCTGGTGCTCAAGAGCCAGAGCCATGCCATCAGCCTTACTGTGTCTCTCATTTTCTTCAAGCGCTGACACCTCTCACACCTTGGGGAAACTGGACTGGCTGGAGGTGGTCTCTGGCACAGCATATGAGTCATCTGTACCCCTATGTGTATTGCAGCTCAATTCATAATAGCTAAGATATGGAATCAACCCAGATATCTGGCAACTAAAGACTGGATAAAGAAATTATGGGATATGTACACCAAGGAATACTACACTGCAGTTAAAAAAATGAAATTCTGTCATTTGCAACAAAATGCATACAAATGGAAAACATTATACTTAGTGAAATAAGGCAGTCCCCAAGACAAATACCATATGTTCTTCCTTATCCGTGTTAATAGAGTACCTACAGGTAGTCTATCGAAGTAAAATTAACATTTTTAGATGCAATGACTTTAAATAGCTATTGTCTCAACTGTTGAGGAACAGGATTTTTTTTTTCCACACTATTTGTTGAACTCTTAGGGTAGGATTAATGTCATATGTATAAAGTTAATTTAAAATAGACCATAGTGAAAATAAGAATGGGAATAGGAAAGGGAAGGGAAGCATGATGGGAGTGCAGTTGGGAGGGAGCATAGGGTGAGAAGAATCACTATGTTCCAACATTTGTATTTATGAAATGCATATATTTTATATATCTTAAGTAAGGTTCTAGGTAATAAAAAATAAATTGGAGATTTTAATTTGCATCTGATGGACATGTGAGTCAAGAATATAATCCAGGTTCTAATTATGTGGAGTTGCCATAATGGAAAGAACTAAAAATTTGTAATACTTAAGGAATATTTGTGTAGTAAAATAACAGGACAAATGAAGTAGTGTAGGAGTTGGTACCTATAGCTATTAGTGAATAGGAGGTATTCAGGAAGTCAGTGATGATATGGAAGGGGGCATGAGCCAGCTTGAAAAAAGCTCAAAGGTAACATTAGGAAGCAGTGAGGCTCTAATGAAAGTTAATTACAATGCAATGCAATGAGGTTTAATTACAGAAATAAAAATGGACAATTTCAGGGAAAAAGAGAGTTGTGACTTGGGGTAAGAAAAGAGAACCACCACAGAAACATATGAACAATATATGAAATGAGAGTTAAAAGATAGGAAAGATAAATGGAGCACTTCTATTTATGCAGTGATTCAAGGATGACTGAAACATTGGCTTTCCAAAACAAGCATTCCCAGGAGTCATGTTTAGACAGACTGGGCTCCTGATGGCAAGTTACCCTAGTGTTAATCTATTGGGTTTCATTTCCACTCCCATCTATTTCTATGTTCATAACTGTACCACAGGAGCTAAAATTCTAGAATTTGTATTTATCAGACACATTTAGAGCTTCAGTTCTGAATGAGATGAAGTTTCAGCAGTGAAGTGCGCTTGAGAAAGTTTGGGAAGCAGAAGGGACACAGAGCCCACAAGCTTGCATTTGCCTCATGGAACAAGCAAGCTCCCATAGGCATAGATGTTTGCAAAAATTGGATCTTGCATTCTCCCTTCTAGACAAATTCTACTGGCAATGGAAGCAAAAGTCACAGTAGCATAGTTTCCTATTATCTGTATCTAAGTTTTCATTTATAATCCCTTATTTCTGCTCATCTATTCAATGATTTTTTTAAATCTCTAAACTCTACATAAATTCCATCTGTTTGAAAAGCTGAGCAACTTCTGTTTCTGACAGCATAGCCAAGACTGAAGGTCAGATGGTCTCAGGATCACTGTCATATGTTGAAAACTGATCAGATCTCTTATGGAAGCATATAGCTTCTTTGTAAAGAGTTCACGCATTCTTAATTATGTTCCAAATGGTTTCCTGACCCAAATAAAGTAATTTGATAGTTCCTAAGAGTCTTACATAATTTGAAAATAGCTGCAATTTCCGGCACATGGGAACATGAAAGCAACAGAGAGAACCCAAAATAAAAGAAAAAATCTAATTATTCTCTTCATGGATCTTCAACTCAGGAGAGGGAGTTAATTAGTTTACCAGACTACCTTTGTGCTTTGAACTTTAATAATTTAATATTCTAGCTTTTTATTTTGAAATAATTATAGATGCACAGAAGGCTATAACGTTTACAAAGAAACCCTATGTACTATTCTATGCAAAGGTAACTTTTTACACAGCTGAA
Organism: Lepus europaeus; assembly: GCF_033115175.1. NCBI lineage: Eukaryota > Metazoa > Chordata > Mammalia > Lagomorpha > Leporidae > Lepus > Lepus europaeus. The sequence continues at coordinate 42,784,752 of NC_084842.1, forward strand.
GAATATCAAAATTATGATATTGATATAAGCACAATCCATAGAGCTAATGGGTTTACACAGATTTTTATCAAAGATGTACACATGTATGCAAGTAGTTATGTGTATTTCTCTGCAATATTATCTCATCTCACCAAAATCAAGGTGCTCAACTGACCCATCAGTCAGTATTTCTTTGTTTTGCTCCTTCATAGTCACAACAGTTCCTAACCCTAGTACCCACAACTCTGTGCTCCATATTTTTAATCATGTTATTGATTGCACAAGTGTTACATTTATAGATTCGTGTTATATAGATTCTTTGAAACCATCTTTTACTAATGAAAAAAGCATAACTACCCCCTCAAAAGTTTTGTACATTCTGAGTAGGAAAACAACATATAAAGAGGATGATGTTTAGAATAACAGCTCCCTGGGGCAGATGTTATGGTACAGGAGGTCAACCCGCTCTTTGCAATACCTGCAACCCATATCAGAGTGCCAGTTCTAGTCTAGGTTGCTTCTCTTTCATCCAGCTTCCTGTTAATGTACCTAGTAAAGTAGTGGACTATGGTCCAAGTACTTAAGTCCCTGCAACCCTGTGGGAGAACCAGATGGAGTTTCTGGATCCTGGCTTTGATCTGGGCTAACCCTGGAAGTTGCAGGCATTTGGGGGTAAGCTGACAGATGGAAGACATCTCTCTCTGCCCTTGAAATAAATAAATAAATTTTTAAAAAACAATAACAACTTTAATTTATAGATATTAAAGTACCTTAAATAGAAAATTTTGTTCTTTTTAGCTATATATTTATATATAAATGTAATAATTTTTTTCCAAAATAAATATATTTACATTGGAAAGTTAAAGAATGACTTTCTAATAACTCAAAGGTTTCTAACAACAAATAGTGAGTGAAATAATTTTAAAAAGTATTCTTGTGGGATGCTGCCTTATTTCTGGCAGTAAATTGTGTACAGATCCAATTATAGAAACTTCTGCTACCTCATAGTTTCAATATTCACAATTTGACACATGAAGTTCTCCTCGTTACTAATACAGTCTTAACTTTTATGAACCTTGACAGTACTTCTTTTGGAGGAAAATATATTCCACCCACCTTGCTTTTAAAAATGGGGTAAACCCAATAGAATTCAGCAAACTCACTTTTCAAGTGGGCAAAGTTAAAATTAAAATAGAAACCTTGAGGAGGATGCCTGTAACACTGTCTGATTTTATTCAGAAGAGCTCAGAGGAGTACTTCAGAGAATTAAATTATTAGCTGGGACACACAAAGGCTGAGGGCCCAGCTTTAAAACTCTTCCTCTTCCATTGAATTCCAAATTCTGGAACAAAGTACAGAACTCCCTGGCTACTTCAACCTAGGAGCCTAAAAACCACCTGAGCAACTTAATGTACATTTTTCATTTGGGCATTTTTTTCCCACAAAAGATAATGACACTACATTATGATCAAGGACTTTTAGGCCGATTTTAGCTAGCTCAACAATACGGGCGAGGTAGTTCAGATAATGGAATGTTGTGATCCTTCAAGTAATTTCGTGGCTGATAGCAAGATGACAAGGTTCAGAACTATTATTCAAAACATAGGATAAATACTCAGAACAAATCTAAGAAATTCTTAGACCCCTTTTCTGTACTAGGAATCTATATTAATTTCCTGGGGCTCAGAAATCAAAGCTTTGCAAATTGGATGCCTTAAATTTCAGGAACTTATTATCTGCCAGAAATGCTCTATTCCCAACTTTTCTCCTTGCTTTGCAGACAGCCATCTTCAAATTCACATGGCATGCTTCTCATAAGCAGGTCTATGATCAAACTTCCCATTTTATAAGGACACCAGTCACATTGGATTATGACCCCCTCTACTCTAGTTTGACTTCATCTTAATTAATTACATGTTCATTGACCCTATTTCCAAGGAGGATCACAGTCCATCATACTAAGCAAAAGGACTTGGACATGTGAATTTTTAGGGGGAATACAATTTAACCTGTTAAGGGTTCATATTATTTGACTGAAAGACTTTCTCTATACATTCTCCAAACATTTCCTTCATAGATTCCTACCTGAAGATGACAATCAGATTGGGTAAACCTATAATAAGTTGCTTGTCACTTTTCTTTGTGGTTAGAGATAAGCTACCTTGGGCCAGACTGCATATTTTAGGAAAAGATTACCTGTGTGACTTTTTCTATTTGTAAAAATAGTGAGATAAGCAGATATTCTTTACCTCAAAGATAAACTGCGCCTATACGTTTACAGATTAGTCCAACAAAGATGACCACTTTTTTTTTTTTTGGACAGGCAGAGTTAGAAAGATCTTCCTTCCATTGGTTCACCTCCCATATGGCCGCCACGGCTGGTACGCTGCGCCAATCCGAAGCCAGGAGCCCGCTGCTTCCTCCTGGTCTCCCATGCGAGTGCAGGGCCCAAGCACTTGGGCCATCCTCCACTACCTTCCTGGGCCACAGCAGAGAGCTGGACTGGAAGAGGAGCAACCAGGACAGAACCAGTGCCCCAACCGGGACTAGAACCAGGAGTACCGGTGCCGCAGGTAGAGGATTAGCCTAATGAGTCACGGCGCCAGCCCAAAAAGGACCACTTTTACTAACCTTTAGTGAACCGTGTTTTCAGAAACAAGATTGACAAATTTTACTATAGAGTATCCTGTAAAGAAAGCGATTGACAACCCAGCTCCTTTATTTTGTGAAGCACCTGATAGACTGAGATAGTGCCAACCGAGCTTCACCAGCACCACAGGCGTTGACATTCCCCCAGGAGAACTTTCAGTAAGGGCAGGAGTCACCTGAATAAGAGATCCAGCTTAACAAAGTAGGAAGTTACTGGGAAAAAGACTTTTCAGGCGTATTATAAATATATTTTAGACCCAAGTGTCACATTGGAAAGGACAATGCCTATGTATAGAAACTAAAGAAGCAGCCGTCTTGTGAAGCCAACAGAAGAATGACTGTTGACGGGCATTATGTGGATGAAGTTGACCTGAAGAAATCATTGAGAGCTGCATAGGGAGATAGATAAGCAATACAGTCACAGCCATAGATATTCTTGGAACAACACAACTATGAATGCAACAGTGGCGATGAAACCAGGACCTACTATTTATCCAGTGTTTGCAGGTAGCTCTGGTCCATGTGGATATGCTAGTCGCCTGCATGCTGGGGCAAGTCAGAACAACAAGGGCCAGAGTTACAGACCACAGTGGCTATCCTGGAGCAAGCTACTGAATACCATACTAATTCAAACAATTGAATAGATGTTCCAAATATGCCCTCCTTTGTGGGAGGATTGTATTTCCTCACTATTTTGCTTTCAGGTTTGACCTTGTGTTTTGTTTTGGCCAATAAAAATGAGCAAAAAGTAATGTTGGTAAAGTTTGAGTAAAAGTAAAGCTTCCAGTGAAGGCTTCAGAACAGTGAGATAATACGTTTCTGATATTAAGGCACCCAGTTTGTGGTACTTTGTTTTGTGAGCCATGTAAAGTTAAAATGCATATTAAAGTTAAAATATAGAATATAGAACACTATTAAATATATAGTACAGAAAATAGAGTCCTATATTTGTTTTGGAAATAGGTTTATTGCACTTGTAACTAATTCAGATAAAGTTGTACTGTAGTAGAGCGAGTTCTAATTCAATATGATTGGTATTGTTATATAAGGGGAAACATAGATCTTTTCCAATAACTAATTTTACATATATGACAAGGTGAATATGAAGATGTTATTGTTTCAAATCCTTCCATCTCTGTTTGAAGGTTATGTTTTCCTACCATTTTGATTTCAAGTTTGATCTTATATTTTGGTTTTGCAAATAAAAATATGAGTAAAAGTACTGTGTAATACTTTCCAGTGGGAGATTCTAAATTTGTCCCTGAACTTCTGCAATAAAACAGGAACTTGCTCAGATCAGAGTTGCTCCCTCAAGTTGGACTCAGAATGAAGACAGGATAGAGCCCTGCCCGACTAACTCTCGGGAGCAGGAATGTGAGTGAGGAATATCACTTTGTTGTTGAAACTAATAAGACATGGTGGACTGCTTGGTTCACAGCTTAATTTACTCTGATCAAAATATGAGGCCTTACCAATTATAATCTCTGTGATCATTTGATAACGAGGACTTAAGGTAGTACTAATTTCCTGGAAGATATTCAGAATTCATTTCACAAAGGGCTGAGGATTAGGGTTTTTGTTGCAAATGGCTGAAACATAAAGTGACTAAAGGAACAACTGATTTGTTAAACTGAAAAGTGCAAAGCAGGTTGGATTCCGGGGATCCAGTGATGCTTCTGGACTTTGCAGTTTTCTCCCTCCATACCCGTTGGTTCTGACTTTTTCTTCATCAGTCCCTTTTCTACCCATTCTTCCCTCATATTAGCAAGGTGACATCTATCTTCTCAGCCAGAAAATTCACTTTAGCTCTCATTGGTCAGAAGTTCAAAACTTGTACTGAATCTCTAATTTTAATGTCTCTATTTTTATGTTTGTTTCTTTTGAAGTTATAGGAAACTCACTGGTTAGCTCCACAGCAGTTAGTCTATCGTTTGCCGGAGGGCATAGGATTCACCATGTGAGTAAATGTGAATTAAGATCCCAACTGGAATGTAGACCAGAGGCTCCAACTTCTTTTCATTTATCCCCACTGATATTTTTTTTTAAAAGATTTTATGTATTTATATGAGAGGTAGAGTTACAGAGAGAGGGAGAGGCCGAGACAAAGGTCTTCCATCTGCTGATTCACTCCCCAAATGGCCACAACAGCTGGAGCTGAGCCTATTCGAATCCAGGAGTGAGGAGCTTCTTCCTTGTCTCCCATATAGGTGCAGGGGCCCAAGAACTTTGGGCCATCCCCTGCTGCTTTCCCAGGCATGTTAGGAGGGAGCTGGATCCAAAAGTGCATCAGCCAGGACTCTAACTAGCTGCTGATCTTCCTATACCTGGACAGCTTATTTTATTTTCTAGTTTTGATCTTATTTTTTCTAAGTTTTCTTGTTTGATCAACCATGTTATACATACCTTCTATTGCATTTAAATTTTTTTTTGCATTTTAAATTTCTTTAACATATATTTTAGTTCAGGATTTTGGTTTGCTATTGCTCAATTCCTTCCATCTATCAATTCTTTGTGTTAGAATATTGAATCATTTCTCTTTCTCCTCTTGAATTTCAGAGTTTCCTTAATATGGCTACTTTAAATTCTTTACCTTAGCATTTGGAAATTTCAGTTCCTAGATGGCTGGTTTCTGGCCCTTTCTTGCTTTTAGGTGAGTCACGGCCCTCTGCAAGTTCACAATGCTTGTTGCTCTATGATATCATCTGCGCTTCAAAGATTAGTTTTAGTAATTTGGCTCCATCTGTGCATGTCTATCAAGAAATTCTAAGTAGTCTGTTGATTTTCTCTTAGTCTGTGGTTATTTCTGCTATGTCAGTACTGGATAGTAACCTGTCAAATTTTGTCCCGGATCCCCTGTTAATAAAATATTACTAATTCAGTCTAACAATGCTCCTCACACTCAAATTTGTCCTAAATCTCCTGTGATTGTGCTGCTTAGTATGACCTGTCTAAAAAGAGGTTCTCCGTTCCTACATGCCTCATCATGTGATGGGTTCAGATTCCTTGTCTGTGTCTATGAATGCCCCCGATGCTTGATCACACCCAGAGCCTACAGCTCACTAAGACCTAGAGAGATGGGGGAGGGGAGAAAGACTGGAGACAACACTGCTATGGTCCCCATCTGCTGCTGAGATGACTCATGCCCAGTACTGCTCCTATCAGCCATGGGTGATGCTGGCTGGGCTATTAGACTGCTCAAACAGGTCTGCAGCGCTCTTCTGGGCACTGAAGCAGACCCCGATGGAGACAGGGATTTTTACAATCTGCTCAATGCTGGATTTTATAAGCCTGGAATTGAGTCCCAAAGTAGTCCTGGGATTCCTTGCTGTCTGTCCAAGCTTGCAGGAAGAGTGATAGAAGCAGTTGCTCAGGTATCCACGTAAGTCCTTGATGGGTCACATGCAGGAGTAACAGTCACCAGGCTCTGTGCCATTTTAGCGATGTGCACCAGGCCTGTCAAATGCTAGTGGTACTGTAGACACAAACAGATCTTCTTCACCATGGCTCATGTCTCTACTTGATTGCTGTCCACACACATTTGTCTTGAGATGGAAGCCATTGGCATTTGCCCAGTCTTTGGGATCTACAAGCCCAAAACTGATTTCCAAGACACAATCCAATGTCCCTTGGCTGGCTGCCCAGAGAACGAAGGAAGGAGATAAAGGCAGTTTCCTGCCTTACCAGATAAGTTCCAGACTGGTCACACCTGGGTCCACAGTCACTAAACTGAAAGCCCCAGGGTTGTCTGTCCAGCCCACCCAAGGCTGACAGTGACATACACCAAAATGAGTCTGACCACTTGGAGCACAGGTCTTCACCTGATGCTGGGTAAATGCAGAGGCGCAGTCAGTGAACACCAGCTTGGGGCTGGAGGCCTTTGGGCTTTTACACATGTCAGGTTTGGGTGGGGTAGACTCAGCTCAGCTCCAATGCTTGATCCTGAACTCCCTTTTCCTAGCCTCTCTGTGCGGCTAGTTTCCTTTTCTGCTTGTGGTTGGGGAAGGGGTGGCAGAGGCCACCTGGTTAATGGCGATTACAAATTCTCCTTCCACATGTATGGATCTGAGGGCAGGGACAGGTGGCTCCTTTTGAGGTAGGTAGGCATACAGATTAAATTGATTAGGTTTGTGAGCTGGAAGACCACGCCTTAACCACGCCCCTGTGTGATCTCATGCCCCTACCTGGCCACACCTGAGCAGGCACTGGCCAATGGGGTTAATTTGCCACTTCCCTTTGGAAGTGGATTAAAGGCCTGGGACACAGTTTGCCCCTTTCTTTCCTTGGCCTCTTGCCAGTATGGGACTGGCTGTGGCCCTGCACCTCCAGGGCATGTAGCCTTTGGGCCACCGGCCCCATGCTTCCTGGCCTAGATGCTCCTCCACATGGCTTGTTCCTGGTACTCGGTATGAACCCAGATTTACCTCTCTTTTACATTAAGCCCTCACTCTCCTATGCATCTTTCACACTGAATAAAAGCTTAAAAATGTACCATGCTGCCTTGTTCATTATGTCAGTATTCAGAATTCTTCTCTGAATATTAAGCAAGAACCCACATGGGCTTATTAATATTGGTAATTTATTAATAAGCACATGGTGATATCATATGGCACCCCAAATTCTAATTTCAATTTCATCAGAGTTTCTTCACAGTGGGCCTGATGGTTTGAGTTTGCCCTCCCTCTCCCAAGCAGGAAGTATCTCTCTACACCATATGCTTTGGAGTTGGTTTGGAAGGGGAATGGGGGCAGGCAGCAACTCCCCTTCTTTCTTCAATGTGACATTACAAGACAAGGCACAGTGGCTTCCACAGAAGTTGTGAAGGTGACTTGGTGTGTGCATACCTGTTCACATTGGTGTTTCCATGAGAATATGGTCACTGGGATGTCTTATTCAGGCATAATCTTGTTCCTTCTTGTCAGCCTTAGTTTTGATTACTGTTCTCAGAGTACCTTCATCTGTAAGTTTCAGGGGATTGTTTCACCCTTTTAAAACATGGCTATGGGCCAGCACCGCGGCTCACTAGGCTAATCCTCCGCCTTGCGGCGCCGGCACGCCGGGTTCTAGTCCCGGTAGCCGCTCTTCCAGGCCAGCTCTCTGCTGTGGCCAGGGAGTGCAGTGGAGGATGGCCCAAGTCCTTGGGCCCTGCACCCCATGGGAGACCAGGAGAAGCAGCTGGCTCCTGCCATCGGATCAGCGCAGTGTGCCGGCTGCAGCACACCAGCCGCAGCAGCCATTGGAGGGTGAACCAACGGCAAAAGGAAGACCTTTCTCTCTGTCTCTCTCTCTCACTGTCCACTCTGCCTGTCAAAAAAATGACTACGAAGTAAAAATTATCATATTTTATTTAGTGATTTTGAATGTTTGATTCAGAATATAGCCTTTCATGTAAGTTCAGTATGCCACATTTTTTAGTATCCTTTCTGAATGTATAAATCTGGTTCATATGAGTCATGTACTATGTCCATTTATTCACTCCAGAGCTTAGTACTGTAACTATCTGAGCATATTACAGATACTCAACACAAATCTCTCAAATGATAAGAGGCAGTGAACAGTGATTAAAGCTTTCCTTGAAATCAGTTTGCCTACATTCACTTCCTAACACTGGCTAGGTGAACAAAGGCCTGACTCTTAACTTCTCTTGCTGCATTTTTCAGGAGTAAATAAGTTAATAGCAGTACCCTTGCCTCACAAATATTTTGTAAGGATTAAATGAGTTAACACATTGAAAGGACATAGCAAATGCCCATAGGTGTGAGGTAAGAGCAGTAACAGGGATTAAGTGAGCCTTTGAATAAGACGTATAAGCAGTTCACAATGTAAGCTAATGGATGCAGTTAGCAGCCTTTGTGCTGAGTTGGCCATGGAATTAAATGTTCATGAAAGATGCTGCTGAAAGAGTGTTCAGAAACAGGGCCTGTTGTTTTGATAACTAAATGTGCTAAATTACAGTGTGTGTAGCAAGTTATTGTGAGGCTCAGAGCACTGCGGTAAACTTGTGGCCAAATAGAGCTAATGGGGTTGGAAGGTGAGGGGAAAAATTCATTGGCTAATCCAAGGTAAGTGGGTGTAGATTTAACTCTTCCAATCCACGAACTTGGGAGATTTTTCCATTTTTGTGTGTGTCTTTTTATTTTTTTAATGCTTCATAATTTTCATCAGAGAATAAATTTAACCAAGGAAGTCAAAGATCTAAGATATTTAATTTTTTGTTGCTATTTTGACTGTGATTGATCTTAGAATTTCCCAGCCATGGCATTGTCTGTGTATACATAGTCTATTGATTTTGTGTGTTAATTTGATATCTTGCCACTTTACCAAACTTATGAGTTCCAGTAGTCTCTTAGTGGAATCTTATGGTTTTCCCATATATAGAATCTTGCCATCTGCAAATAGACATAATTTGGCTTCCTCTTCTCCAATCTGTATCCTTTTGATTTCTTTCTTTCTTTATTATTTTTTTTTTCCTAATGTCAGCAGCTGAAACTTCAAGGACTATATTGAACAGCAATGATGAAATTGAGCACTCTTCTCTGGTTCTGAATATTAGTGGAAATGCTTCCAACTTTTTGGCCATTCAATAAGATGCTGGGATGGGGCCATTGCTGTGGCTTAGTAGGCTAAGCCTCCACCTGAGGCAATGGCATTTCACATGCAGGCCAGTCCATGTCCCGGCTGCTCCACTTTTGATCCAGGTCTCTGCTTATGGCCTGGAAAGTAGTGGAAGACGGCCCACATGCTTTTGTGGGGAACAAACCAGGGAACAAACTGTGTCTCTCAAATAAATAAAATCTTTAAAAAATAAAAAATAAGAGCTGGCTGTGAGTTTGTCATAAATTGCCTCCATCATGCTTATGGATGTTCCTTCTATACCCAATTTGCTTAAGGTTTTCATCACGAAAGGAGGCTAGATTTTATCAAATGATGTCTCTGCATCTATTTAAATAATCATATGGCTTTTGTTCTTTAGTTTGTTAATGTTATACACTACATTTATTAATTGCATATGTTGAACAATCTATGCATACCAGGGCTAACTTGGTCCAAGTGAATGACCTCTTTAACATATTGTTGGCTTTCATTAGCTAGAATTCTGTTGCGGATTTTTTCAGTTATATTCATCATGGATATTGGTCTACAGTTCTCTTTCTCTGTTGTATCTTTTTCTGGTTTAGGAATTAAGATGATGCCTCATAGAAGGAATTTGGGAAGATTTGCCCCTCTTCTTTAATTATTTTGAGTAGCTTGAGAAGAATTGAAATTTCTTCTTCTTTAAAAGTTTTATAGAATTCAGCAGTGAAGCCATCCATTCCTGGGCTTCTATTTTTGGGGAAAGCTTTTATTACTGATTCAATTACCATCTTTGTTATTGGTCTGTTTAATTTTTCTATGTCTTCATGACGAAATTTTGTGTGTGTAGGAATCTATCCATTTTGTCTAGATTTTCTAGTTTGTTGACATATAACTCTTTGTAGTACTTCTTGATGATTCTTTTTATTCCTGTGGTATACATTGTTACATTTCCTTTTTCTTTTTTTTAAAAGATTTATTTATTTATTTGAAAGAGTTACACAGAGAGAAGGAGAGGCAGAGAGAGACGTCTTCCATAGCTAGTTCACTCCCCACTAGGCTGCAACAGCTGGAGCTTTGCCAATCCGAAGCCAGCAGCCAATAGCCAGGAGCTTTTTCTGGATATTCCATGCAGGTGCAGGGGCCTAAGAACTTGGGCCATCTTCTACTGCTTTCCCAGGCCATAGCAGAGAGCTGAATCTGAAGTGGAGCAGCTGGGATTGAACTGGCGCCCTTATGGGATAACAGCACTGCAGGAGGCAGCTTTACCCGCTATCCCGCAGTGCTGGCCCCAATTTCTTTTTAATTTTGGATTTTATTAATTTGGGTCTTCTTCCTCTTTTTTTAATTAGTTGGAACAATGGTGTATCAATTTTGTATATTTTTTCAAAGAACAAGATTTTCATTTTACTGATCTTTTGTATTGTTTTCTGTTTAAATTTTATTTCTTCACTAATTTTAATTAGTTCTTTCCTCTTACTAATTTTTGGATTGGTTTGTTCTTGTTTTTCTAAGTCCTTGAGATGCACTGATAGCTCATTTGTTTGATGGCTTTCTAATTTCTTTTTCTAATTTCTTGATGTAGGCACTAATTGGTATAAACTTCCCTCTTAATACTGATTTTCCCATATCCCATGTCCATACTACTAAAAGAAATTTACAAATTTAATGTGATCCTAATCAAAATATCAATGAAATCCTTCTCAGATCTAGAAAAAAAAGATGCTAAAATTCATGTAGAAGCATGAGATTCCAATAGTTAAAGCAATCTTATAAAATAAAAAAATGGAGGAATTACTATACCTGATTTCAAGATATACCACAGGGAAGCTATAATCAAAACAGCCTGAACCAGGTACAAAAATAAGTATGTAGACCAATGGAACAGAATAGAAACTCCAGAAATCAATCCATGCATCTATAACCAACTAATCTTTGAAAAGGAGCTAAAATAAATCCCTGGAACAAATGATGGTGGGAAAATTGGAGCTATGTAGTCAGAAGTTCATTTATCCAAAATGAACTCAAAAAGGATCAAGGATCTGTGTCTGTGACCTAATACCATCAAATTAGTAGAGAACATTGGAGGTACATTAGTAGAGAACATTGGAAGTTGGCATAGGTAAAGACTCTTGGAAAAGACCCCAGAAGCACAGGCAATCAAAGCCAAAATTGACAAATGGAATTTCTTCAAGCCAAGAAGCTGCTGCACTGCAAAGCAAACACTCAGTGAAGTGAAGAGGCAACTGACAGAATGGGAGAAAATATTGGCAAGCTATGCACTGATAAAGAATTAATATCCAGAATCTATAGAAAGCTTAAGAAATTCAACAATAAAACAAGCAATCCAATTAAGAAATGGCAAAGGACTTTAACAATCATTTTCCAAAAGGGAAAATTCAAATGTTCACAGACACATGAAAAAATGCTCAGGATCACTAGTCATTGTAGAAATGCAAATCAAAGCCACAATGAGGTTTCACCTTACCCCAGTTAGAATGCCTCTCATGCAGAAACAACTAACAATAAATGCTGGCAAGGGTGTTGGGGGAAAGATACCTTAATCCACTGCTGGTGGGGATGTAAACTAGTGCAGCCAATGTGGAAACATTATGGAGATACCTCAGCAAGTTGAAAATATGACCCAACAATCCCACTTCTAGGGGATTTACCCAAGCAACAAGAACTCTGCATATGAAAGAATTATCTCTACTCCATGTTTATTGCAGCTTAATTCACAATAGCTAAGCTATAGAATCAACTCAGATGTCTTTCAACTAATGACTGGATAAAGAAATTATGCTATATATATATATATATACACACACAATGGAATACTACTCAGCAGTTTAAAAAATGATTAAATACTGTCTTTTGCAATGAAATGGAAACCATTATCCTTAGTAAAATAATCCAGTTCTAGACAAATACTACATGTTTTTCCTGATCTGTGATAACTAACAGAGTATCAAAAATGTAACATATAGATATGAAATGGACATTTGGAGGTTTAATGATTGTTTGCAGCCCTTGTCTCTACTGTTAAGGAACAGTGTTTTTTTCTTCTTACTATTTATTGAACTCTTTACATAGTGTAGGATTAATCTTATCAGTATAAAGTAAGCTGAATGTGTATTATTGTAAAATTAAGAGAGTCATTGAAAGAGGAAGAAGAAGAAAGTGTCCAAGCATGAGTGAGAGTGACAGTAGGGTGGGAAGTATCACTATGTCCCTCAATCTGTATATATAAAATACATGAAATTTGTATACCTTAAATAAAATTTTTTAAAACTAAAAAAAGAGAGAGGAGCTGGGACTTGGACTGAGATATTCCCAAAAAAATATTTAAAAAGAGAGTATATTTAACTGATTTTTTTTGACAGGCAGAGTTAGTGAGAGAGAGAGAGAGAGAGAGAGAGAGAGAGAGAAAGGTCTTCCTTTTTCCATTGGTTAACCCCCCAAATGGCCGCTATGGCCGACACACTGTGCTGATCTGAAGCCAGGAGCCAGGTGCTTCCTCCTGGTCTCCCATGCAGGTGCAAGGCCCAAGCACTTGGGCCATCCTCCACTGCCTTCCCAGGCCACAGCAGAGATCTAGACTGGAAGAGGAGCAACTGGGATAGAATCCAGCACCCCAACCAGGACTAGAACCCACAGTGCCGGTGCCACAGGTGGAAAATTAGCTAAGTGAGCTGTGGTGCCGGCCTTAACTGATGTTTTGAAAATCAACTACATGAGATCCTTGAAAATGGTGTTATCCACTATGTTTAGGACTTAAAATAGTAGAGATTAGGACTTAGAATTACATTTCCAGGTAAAGATATTTCATAGGCTTAACTGTGTTTACTTATAAATATTAGATACTTTTGAAGTCATTATAAATTATACATTTCATACATTGTTTCTTAATTATTTTAATGTAAAAATAAAATAAATGTGTATTTTGTCTTATATCTAGTAACTTTCATAAATTCACTTATGAATTCTAATGCTTTACCTATGGATTCTTTCTACATATCAATCATATCATCTGTAAATATGAGAGTACTTCAAAAGTTCATGGAAAGGCATATTATGAAAAAGTATGGACAGATATCAAAAAAAAATTTGAATAAAATTAAAACTGGTTGGCCGGCGCCGCGGCTCACTAGGCTAATCCTCCGCCTTGCGGCGCCGGCACACTGGGTTCTAGTCCCGGTCGGGGCACCGATCCTGTCCCGGTTGCCCCTCTTCCAGGCCAGCTCTCTGCTGTGGCCAGGGAGTGCAGTGGAGGATGGCCCAAGTCCTTGGGCCCTGCACCCCATGGGAGACCAGGATAAGCACCTGGCTCCTGCCATCGGATCAGCGCAATGCGCAGGTCGCAGCGCGCCTACCGCGGCGGCCATTGGAGGGTGAACCAATGGCAAAGGAAGACCTTTCTCTCTGTCTCTCTCTCTCACTGTCCACTCTGCCTGTTAAAAAAAAAAAAAAAATTAAAACTGGCCGGCACCACAGCTCACTAGGCTAATCCTCTGCCTGCGGCACTGGCATCCCTGGTTCTAGTCCCGGTCGGGGTGCCAGATTCTGTCCCGGTTGCTCCTCTTCCAGTCCAGCTCTCTGCTGTGGCCCAGGAAGGCACTAGAGGATGGCCCAAGTCCTTGGGCCCTGCACCTGGCTCTTGGCTTCGGATCAGCGCGGTGCGCCGGCCACAGTGCACCGGCTGCAGCGGCCGCTTGGGTGGTGAACCAACAGAAAAAGGAAGACCTTTCTCTCTTTGTCTCTCTCTCACTGCCCACTCTGCCTGTCAAAAAAAAATTAAACCTATTTTAATTAAATTTTAAAGTGTTCTTGTAGAGTTTTATATTTTGCTGTTCAAGTCTTGTAACTTTACTTCTTTTCCTTGCTTAATAGCAATGAGTAGGACTTCTATACAATGTTGAATAGAAGTACAAATAGACATTCTCACTCATTTCCAAACTCAGGAATGTTTTTTTCAATAATTTGCATTAATTAAAGAGATGTTTTTCTTTGATTTTAAAGATATCCTAGTAATTTAAGGTTTTATTTTCCTTCCTACTTCGTCAAAATCATGTATGGTGAATGCACCACAAACTTTTTTGAAATCTGTGAAGATGATTGTTATTTTCCTTTCTCTCTATTAATGCTGTGAAGTATATCGATAGTTTCATGATGTAGTCATATTTTCAAATATTGCTAGAATAAATCTCATTCTCATTAAATTGATCAGCAAATAATTTTCAAATGCTCAGAAAAATCAACAAGTCAAAATGAAATTCATTAAAAAATCCAAAATAATTGATAGATATTTAGCAAGACTGGTCAAGAAAATGGAGAGAAGATACAAACTATCATAATCAGGTTTAAAGAGGTAACTTTGCCATGAGTGCATACAAAAGAAATTAAGAGACAATAAATATTTATAAAAACAACTTTTAGACAATAATTTTGAAAATTTGATGAAATTGGCAAGTTCCTAGAAAGACACAAGTTACAAAACTAGAAATAAAAATAGAGGATCTGCATAATCCTACATGTAGCTATTAATTCTGTAAATGAAAACATTTCCTTACAAATATCCCGAATTCATATTAAGAAAAAAAGCATTTAAGGGGGGAAAGTGCAACACCAACCTTAAACATGCATCTAGAGATTAAAGAGGATCACTTCCTCGCTTATTTTATGATACCTTCCTAACTTCAATATGAAAATTCAAGAACAATTTTAGAAAAGAAGTAAAAATTACAGGCTGAGCTCTGTATTTTCTTGCCTTCCTTCCCCTTTTATGCATAGGAATAATTTCAAAAGAAGTAGAAAATATTTGAAGTAATTGTAATTGTTTCTGGAAAATACTAGATAATTGTCAATAATATTAAGGTTCTGGCACAGGGTGGAATTTGAGTGTCTGGCAGGAGTAGTTTGTGTATGGTATGCTGTATGTTGCTATATTCCCTTACAAAATTTAGCAATCAGGTAAAAATGTGAAAATTCAAACTTTTGGATTGAATTAGATTTGATATTACTGTGGAAGTATGAAAAGGAGGGGGAGATAGAAACAGGAAAGGGAAGAAAAGAAAAATAAGGAAAGAAAAGGAAAGGGGATGAAACAGTAGAGGAGAAGTATGTAGAACAGGCATAGTACTAGATGTACTATGAAAAAAAAAATGATAGGACAGGCAATGGAATGACTCAATGCCATCATCTGCAAAATACGACATTCAAAATATCAGAAGTAGCGCAATTAATTACAGTTGGCCCAAGACTATGCATATGTGTAACTTAAGTTAAGTACAGGTGAAGTTTTAGAACTGCAGAAATCATGAAAATTAAAGGCCAGGGTATGAAATGGATATTGCACATCACTGTGTTTATCTAACATTGGACTGGCGTAAGGAGGAGCACCCCAGCTATCCACACACTATATATAGGAACATTCAGAAGTGCACCCATTCACTTGATAAGGCATGAGGATAAGTAATAGCTTCTAAGAAGATTCATGTTTCTATTATGAGAATAAAATAGCATTTTATGTATAAAATGATTATACTTAACATTATGAGATTCCAGAGGAATTAGTATCAAAGAGGGGGAGGCTTGTGAAAAAAATTATATTCCTGAAAATTATATTCTTCTCCATGGAAGAAATCCATGAAAAAATATTTTTGGTAAATTCTGCAGGCTATTCTTATGGTCAACATGAGTAGAAGCAATTAGAAAAAATGTGGATAATACAAGTAAAACAGTTTTTCCTCAGATAGAAGACATTTCTAGCAGACAGATGGGGTTGGCATGTGGACACTCATTCATTCAGATATTTACATCATTTTTGCTGTGTTTTGTGTTTAGGATACTATCACTGCTCTGGAAGGACCATAAGCATGTGGGACAAACAGTAGCAAAAAAAGTAAAATGTGTGAAGATCATGATACTTGTTTTTAAATAATCTTAGGAGTACAGAGGAGTGGGCAACTACCTCTTTATTAAGAGCCAAGCAGGGGCTAGCACTGTGGAACAGCAGGTTAAAACTCCAGCCTGCAGAGCCAGCAGTCCATATGGATGCCAGTTTGCGTTCTAGCTGCTCCTCTTTCAACCCAGCTCCCTGCTAATACACATGGGAAAGCAGCAGAGGAAGGCCCAAGTGCTTGGGTCCCTACACCCACTTGGGAGACTCAGAAGCTCCTGGCTTCAGATCAGCTCAACTCTGGCCATTGCAGCCATTTGTGGAGTGAACCAGTGGATGGAAGACACACTCTCTCTCTCTCTACTTCTTTTTGTAACTTCTTTCAAATAAAATAAATCTTAAAAAAAGTCAAGCAAAAGTTTCTCAAAAGAAAGACATTTAAATTTTGTCCAATCAGTAGGAAACTGGTAGATAGAACCGAAGAGAAGACATTCCCTTATGATTTGAGTTGTGCTCCATCCCCCAAAATGATATGTCAGCATCCTTACCACCTGTACCTCAGAGTGTGACCTAAATTGGAGATACCAGTTTTACAGAAGACAGTAGTTTTAAAATGAGTTCATTGGGAGGGTGGTAATTCAATATGACTAGCTTCCTTTCCAAAAGGGCAAATTTTGACACAAAGATGGACATGTACAGAGATGCCAGCATGAAGGCATGCAGGCAGAAGATGGTCTTCCTAAGGCTGAGGAGGAAAGCGTGAGGAGAGCTCCTCACACAGCCCTTGATAGAAACCAATTCTGCTGACAGCTGGATCTCAGACGTCTAGCCTCCAGGGCCATGAGACAACAGCCGTTGTTGAAGTCATCTAGTTTCTGGTAATTCATTGTGGTAGCCACAGAAAGCTAAGACACATTCTGTTAAAGAACAGAAAATAAAGAAGGAAGTGTAGAGTGGGAGGAGGCTTCTACTTAATTAGGCTGTCAACTTTAGCAACCAGAATCCTGTGTGGTCCAAGAGCTAATGCTATATGGTTACATTTTCCTAGTACTATGGAAAGAACAAAGTGGGTTATTTTAATTTAGAATTAATACAACAGTTGCATGATAATTAATATGTCCATATTTTAATACTACTTACAGAGTCTAGTAACATATAAACCTATACCAAAATAGGTATGCATAGCAGGGTCACAATTCAATTAACACACACAGACTCTGTCCATCATCCAACAATATAGTCCATATTTGCTGTTTGACTACCCTTAATGTTCATGACCAGCTCATCCTTTTTAGACTTTTTTTTTTGAAAATCATCCTTCTAATCCTCAGAGATAAAAGAATGGCTTGAAAATACATTTCTTTTTTTATCTGCTGTTGTGCAAGTCCACAGCTTCACATAGTTCCTACTTTGGGAAGCAACAATGACGGAACATTCCCAGTACTTACATGTGCTTAACATCCAGGATCTAAAATATATACTTGGAGTGCCAGGGTTGTGGTATAAGGGATTAAGCCACCATTTGTGATACGAGCAGCCCACATGGGAGTACTATTTGAGTCCTGGCTGCTCTTCTATCCACCTCCTTGCTATTATGCCTGGGAAAGCAGCATATGGTGACTAAAGTGCTTGTGGCCTTTTGCCACCAAGGCGAGAGACTCTGAATGAGTTCCAGGCTCCACACTTCAGCCTCACACAACCCTGGCTGTTTCAGCTGTTTGCGGAGTAAACCAGTAGATGGAAGATGGATCATCTTCCTCTCTCCAACTCTGCCCCTCTCCCTCTCCCCCTCCCTGTCACTCTGCCTTTCAATTAACTAAATCAATTTTTTAAAAGTACAATATAAACTTGGTTCCAGGCATTTGACAAAAGGTTAAGACACTGCATGGGATGCCCGCATGGCATATCAGAGTGCTCCATTCCCAATTTCAGCTTCCTGCTAACGTGCACACTGGGAGGCAGAGGGTGATGGCTCAACTACTGGGGAATCTGGAACTTAGGTAAGAGAGCTGGACTGAATTCTCTACTCATGGCTTCTGCCTGGCCCAGTCCCACTATTGCAGACATTTGAAGAGTGAACCAGCAGATGGGAGATCTCTTTCCCTCTCTTTCCCTGTTTCTGTCTCTGCCTTTTAAAATTAAATGAATAAATAAAACGGATCCAAATAACTGCATTTCTCTGTGTTTGACTATTTGTTCTTGCATCTTCAGTCCTGCTGCAGTTAAACTTAAGATTCTCCACGCATCTTTCTGATACGTGCTCTGCAAAACTGCTTGCCTCAGCTGCCTGCTAATGTGCAGGAGGCTTCTGATTGCTGGCACTGCAATAAGTGGGTTTTATAGCACATCTTGACCTTAGGCAGAAATTAAGCAGAGTATGCAGTGATAACTCAAAACTCCTCTTTAACTTAATTTTTATTACTTTTTTTTTAATTTGAGAAGGAGAAAAAAGAGAGAAACAGGGTGGGGGAAAGAGACAGAGAGAGAAGAGAGAAAGAAGGTTTGCTGGTTCACTTCCCAAATGCCTACAATTGCTAGGAATTAACTATCTCAGTGCCAGGAACTGGTAATTCAGTCCAGGTCTTCAACATGAGTGGCAGGGACCCAACTACTTGGGTCATAACCCCTGCTCCCCAGCATCTGCCTTAGCAGCAAGTTGGAATCAGTAAACCAATGTATTCAGAGATAAGACATGAGTGTCTTAATTGGCTAACTGCTAGGTTGAACAATTGCCCTAGTCCTCTTTAAACACATGAATAAATAATATCAACAAAGAAACAGAAACTCCTTAGTGCTTTTTTCCCCTATTATATTACAAAATAAAATGAGACTTCAAAAGTTTGTGGAAGGAGAATTAAATAGGTTTTGTTACAAAACAATTTTGAAATTTATGCTGTTATTTATAGTACATATTTGCTTGAAATTCCTAAGATATCTCGTATGCATCAATTTCAACATTTTTTGAACCAAAATAAACTTTTAAATCTCCTTTCCACAAACTTTTTGAAGTAGCCTCATACATACTCTTATCTCATCACAAATAAACTTCAGGGTCCTGGCATTACTGAACTATTTCATGATCTTGAGGCATGAATTTCAAAATACATAAAAGAGCAGAAGTGTGTGCTATGCTCACACAAGGGTAAGAAGTTCATGACAATGTGATCAAAATAAGAGATATTCTTAGGAAAAGTAGCAAGAAACATTAATACAAGAGAATATTCAAAAGTTGTAGGTAGATTGTAAAGAGTACTATTGATAGGCCGAGGGGTTTGAACTCTGTTATTCTGTGGAGTGTGCTATGGTCTTGGAGAGAAGGGTTTTAAGAAAAGGAGGAATTTGAATATATAAACATATTGTATATTTACCAAGATCACTAACGGTAGGGTAATTTATGAGTATATACATCTTTAGGAGATTTTGCAATAATCCAGATCAAGACTAATGAAAGTCTATACTGAAAATGATGACCGTGACACAGAGGAGAAATGAATGAATCAAGAAATATTAAGGATATAGAAGTAAAGGCATTTGGTCATTGACTGGAACAAGGGGACGCAAGGAGTATTGTACACCTGGTGCTCTGTTGCAAACAGATCGACCTGGATAGAAATATTAGTTTCCCTGTTTACTATTTGTGTGGACTTGGACATATCACATAATCATTGGGGCTCAATTTCCTCCTCTGGAAAATAATAATACAAACCTCATGAGGTGGTGAAGACAAAACAAGATACTGCGTGTAAAGCACATAGCATATTGCCAGGTACAGGATTAGTTGCCCAAAAATTTAGATTCAAATAAGATGGATAAAAGTGTAAGGATAACTGAAATTTCTGACTGGGCATTCTGATAGGGGTGTCATAGAGGAAATTAATACATTGAGTTTGATGAAAAATCATGATTTAATGGTTAGAAGCAAATGTGATTTATATGATAAATTTTAAAAATTAGAGGATTTTAAAAGTTGCTTTCAGTATCAATAAACTGCAGCAGAATCTCGGACTGCTGATCTTACATTGGGCAACCTCCCTTGATTCCTTTGATTAATTGATGCTTGCAGAACTGTAAGAGAAGGCATCTGACTCTGCAGCCTTATAGGCAATCCTGTGTTAGACCAGCCAGTCATTGTAGGTTCCCTTTCCAGCCCCAGATCATGCCCTTGTCAGAGTATCCCAGCTGCTCCACAGCAGGAGGCACTTGACTCTCCATTAAATGCATCACACAAAACTCTGGTAACCATGGTAATAATCATCAGAAGACACAACCCCATCCCAGCACTGACCTTTTGACCATCCACAGTGGAAACCACAATTCTTTCCCATTTAGACCTTTTAGATTAGAAACTCATAAGACATTCTTTCAGATAAGGGAAATACCACACGCCCATAAAGGTAGCTGCCTGACACCAATCAAAGCACGATGCAAATGATAAAAAATGGTTCTAATATAATTTTGTGCAATAAATGCTTTATCTGCAAATATAGTCAATATTTTTCAATGCTTGAGTCTTGGATTTGGGGTGTCCACTTACCATTTTTTTTCTACATGAAGAAAACATTTTCAATGCTTCTCCAAGAGGAATATAACAAATATAGAAAACATACGTGTGGCATTAAAATTAAATTTAATGTGTCTTCTAGTTCTTCTGCTTAATTTTAAGGAGATGCAAATTGAGGTACAGAAAAAAATCGACTTACCCAAGATGCCAAGTTCTTAAGAAGCCACTTTGAGACTTTAAATTCACCTTTTGATTTCTCTATAGGCATTTTTAATCTCATTCTACTTCTCCCTGGATACCAGAATAAAGTGGTAAGATGTATTATGTTGCCATATTTACAACTTGGTTTTTTAAGTTTTAAAGATCAACAATAAAATAGCTTCATTGTAACAAGAAGAATGATTTTTCAGTGTGAGGCAGGCCTGCATTAAAATTCCACTCCTGCTGTAATCTCAACCTTTTAGTAATCTTTTAAATTTTGTTTCCTTATTTATGCAAGGGTGTAAAAGTTATTGTTTTACAGTGCTAGTGCGATAATTAATTAAATCTATATGTATATAAAATGTGAGATTAAGGAAAATACATAAGAAGTATTTATTTCTCCTGTTCTTGGGTTCTAAATTCAAATTCCAGAAATAAATAAATATCATTTATCTAAAGTTAATATTGAGAAATGGATATAAAGACAAGTTCCCTTCATTTTTTCATTTTAAAGAGTAGAAAGGTGACTTTGTCCTCTCAATTTTTTCATACATACATAGTTTTCATCAAGAAATCCAAGAATCCAAATGGTGATTAAATAGGCCCTTGAATTCACTGAGTAGACAGCATGCATCATCCTTTGCAAGAGAGACTATCAAAGATCACTGAGAACCTTGGCATGTGAGAGCTCTACCATCAGTGTTTGTGAATAAGAGGTCAGGTGTCATGTGGGAAAACTGTTAAAGGAAATAACTGCTTCTTATCCAGCTCCTTGCTAATGCACCTGGGAAGGCAGCAAATGAGGGCCACCCATGTCAGAGACCAGGATGGAGTTCCTGGAATTTGGCTTCAACTTGGGCTGCCACTGGTATTTGCAGCTATTTAGGGGAGTGAAACAGAAGGTGGAAGATCTCCTTCTCTATCTTCACCCCTTTTCTGTTGCCTTTCAAATATATGTTTTAACAAAAAGAGTCAAAGAAACCATAAAATGTCTTGCAAACAACTATTTCTAAAGAACCCAATAAGAGAGTGTTTATAAGAAAACACACTTCTCACATGCAAAGGAGGACATAATTTAGCATTCAAAATTGCACATAAGGAAATGCAAAGATAAATATTAACAAATCCAGGGGATCTGACTCTAACTTCAGATTGTGTCAGAATTGAATTGTAGGACACCCAGCTAGTTTCAGAAAATTGGTTAGTGTGGGAGAATAAGCCACATACATGGTCACAGAAGCGGGTCACAAACAAGAGTGGGAGCTAGAAACCTAACCTATTCACTCTGATTATAGACATCAGTATCTTAACCATTTTAACTGCTAGGCCAAATGGCTGCTCCCACTTGAAGTTTTGAGAATGGAAAGTGGATAGTCATATCTTTTAATTGTAGAGACATATTAAGTTCTACAACTGAAAATTACCTCTTTTATCATATGGAAAATATCTGAGAAATAATAGTCTAGCCTCTTTGTTTTACACTGGAGGTAGCAAATGTTCTAGAGCTTTGCTCATTATCAGCTACAAACTCTTAACACGTGTTTTGCACCTCTCCTTTTGAGAAACAATTTAAATTTAATTCACAAGCCACACTTACAGCGTTTAACAAGAGTGAAAATTTTAATAAACACCAGGCAACCATAACATCATCCCATGCCCTGCTATTCAAGTGCTTTGGTGCATCCATGGAGGGGGGGTGTGCTCTTTGAGCCTCTAGTTTTGAACACATGTTCCAGCAGGACTGTGCACTGAATAATGCCTTGAAGATGACCAATCTGGCAGTGTGTGGATCCCACAGGCAGCCTGCAGGAGGCGTGGACTGCATTGCATGCTTGGGAAACATCAAAGTGAGTTTTTCACACCTCTCTCAAGCAGCATAATTGTTGGAGGCCCCCTTTTAAAGCATTATATTCAAGTATATTACTTTGAAGAATGTTATTTGATCTTCGGATTTCTCATTTGCATCACGAATACAATGAGGCTAATAACACTGTTTTGTACCTCAAGACTGTTCAAAGACTCAAAAGACTGGATTTGGAAAGTGTAAGACAATACTGTGAATATACAATAAAACAAAAAAAAAAACCTTCAAAGGTCATTTACTTATAAACATTCTCATGCTTGAAAAATTTGTTTTTAAAAAATGATTTTAAGTATTTATTTATTTGAAAGAGAGAGAGAGAGAGAGAGAGAGAGAGAGAGATCGATCTTCTCTCCACTAATTCACTCCCAAATGTCTGTAACACACATGGCTGGCCAAGCTAAAGCCAGGCATCAGGAAATCCATCTTGACTTGGCACATGAGAGGCAGGAGCCCAAGCACTTGGTCCACCACCCACTGCCTTCATTGGAGCATTAGTAGGGAGGTGGATTGGAAAAAGAATAGCTGAGATCCCAATCAGCAGTCCAATATGGGATGCAGGCATTGCAAATAGAAATTTGATCCATTGCACCATAATGCTGACCCCAAAATGTGTTTGTTTTTTTTTTAAAAAAATGCATGGGGGCCAGCGTTGTGGCATAGCAGGTAAAGCTGCTGCCTCCAGTGCCGGCATCCTCTATGGGTGCAGGTTTGAGTCCAGGTTGCTCCACTTCTGATCCGGCTCTCTGCTATGGCCTGGGAAAGCCATAGAAGATGGCCCAAGTCCTTGGGCCACTGCACAGGCATGGAAGACCTGGAAGAAGCTCCTGGCTCCTGGCTTTGGATCAGCACAGCTCTGGCTGTTGAGCCTAACTGGGGAGTGAACCTATGAATGGAAGACTTTCTCTCTCTCTCTCTCTCTCTCTCTCTCTCTCTCTCTCTCTGTGTGTGTGTAACTCTTTCAAATAAATAAATAAATCTTTAAAAAAAATGCATGATACCTCTTAAGGGTAATCAAAACGTAATAATTTTTGCACCTTCTCAGTGGACAATTTTGTTTTATTACCAGACCCAGCTGTGTCAAATGAAGTATTTCAATTCTATAATAGATTTTGAAATACAAATTAAATACTTGCTTCATTTTTTTTTCTATATGGAAATAGGGCTGGAAGGTGACCTCTTCAAATCTATTTGGCCTTCTTCAGATTTCAGGAAGAATTATATCATCGACAATTCCTTGGGAGAGGTTCCCAAAACAAATTAATTGAAATCAATTTGGCTCCATGGGCTCAGTCATTTTCATACTGAGACCTTACTCAGCATTTCCTCCTATGCCCACTCCATAAATAAAGTCCAGATTCCTTGGGAGCAGAGAAAGTATCTTATTCATCTTTTTATCTTGCCCTGTCTTACAGTATACAGCTTTGTAAACTGCAGTTGCAAATTATAGTTTGTTAAATCAATACGTAATTACCATTTCCATTCATGTAGCTATATTGATAACCTGCATTTACTGAACATGAATTCCAAGTTTTGCCATTGTGCTAAATACAGACAAGTTTTCATCTTAGCAAAGCATTGGACAGAAGTCCTTAGTAAATGTTAACTGTGATTAAGGTTATCATCACTTGTTATTATTACCCCTCTTTGAACAGGTGAAGAAACTAGGTTTCAGAGATATGAAGCTGACCAAGGTTGCATGGTCAGTAAATGGAGAAGCAATGACTGAAATCCAGACTCTGTGATGCCATTTACTGCCTCTCTGGGGAAAACAGGAACATCATAGAAATGTACCTCTAGGACAAAAGTCCCATCTTAGTTCATCACTACAAAATTGCTTAGCCTGCTTTATGACTTGACAGATGTTTTATAGTTTGTATATTTTACTCAATATGTGTCTCCTTAATCAGATGCAATTTGGGACTCCTTTGTCTTCTCCCTTCACATATTGGGCTGCATACTACCCGCTTTAGGATTTCTCCCTCAAAGCAAAATGTATTTCTATATAAGTAGCTCACTTAGCAACTTATGTGCTATGATGTTCCTTTATTCAGTTAAAAAGAACAATCCTTTTGTGTTTTATGGAATATTACCATGTTTTATTCTCTAGAAAATTCATGTCATACTTTTTTGAGAACTTCGTAATTCAGAGAAGTAGCAAGGAGAAAGACTTATCTATAATACCATCATATAATTTAGTGCTTCCTAACACTTGGTGAATGTTCTTTTCTGAGCATGATATGAACATATGTACTTGTATGTGTAAATATGAATGCAGTGTATAATCAAACCATACACATTAGGGCATATTCTGTTTCTTAGTTCAACAATATATTTTGAACTTATTTTCATTACATAAAATATTCTTTTAAATTATCATTTAAATAGCTACATAACAATGTTTTATTCAAACATATCATAATGTATTTAGAAAATCTTTTCATTAATGTCATTTATTTTCAATTGAAACACAAGGCTATAAGAATATCCTTATAGTTGAATATATACTCACATCAGTAATTATTTCCTTAATACAACTTCTAGATTGTGTCTTATCCAATGTTATACTTTTACATAAACTGGAAAGACTATACAATATTATAATCTATATTAAAGTGAGTACACATGTAGCCTACATACTGGCATCTTGCCTTCTATCCTTCAATCCATGTAACTTAAGTCTCTACATATGTCACTATACATGTGGTGTTCTATCACAGCATACTAGTCGAAAGACTACATACAATTTGCACGTCCAAAACGCAGAAGGTAATTTTTTAAAGGAGAAATAGGAATGTATATACTAGGGAAATGATAATTGTGGTAGCGTGATCATACTTGGGATTCATCCTTGCATTTAAATTTTTAATTTGCAGAATTCTAAAGGGAGCTGGGTACATAGCCTCTAGGTTCTAGAGGTCTAACCATGAAGTATATTGGCTTTTCTAATGGGCTCTGCAATTTTAAGGAAAAGAAAAATGCATCTATTGATTTGGCTCAGCTGTCTCAATTTGGGAGCTGTCCCAGTAATCTCATTATTATGGTATGCATGCTTTTATTCCCTCAGCATCAGAATTAAGTCTATATATAGAGCAGCAGCTGCAATCTCAGCAAGACCTCAAGGTATCAAAAGCACCCAGGAGCTCTCAACTACACATTTTCATTAACACAAGGCAGCAATGACAAATAACTTTCTTGATCCACATGCTATTTGTAGTCCTTAGATTTTAAAATTTTAAAGAATTTTTCTACTTTATATATCTTCTTCTAAACTAATGCACACTTTTTGTCACTTCTAGAGTCATGCCTTATGCACTTTAGGGCAGAGATTTGAGCATAGCCAAGCAAATCTCTTATCTAATTCATGATATCATCAAATTAGCCTTCAGAGTACTTCATAGCTCCAACACAATGAAAACTGTAGTAACTTTTAATACTTTTATAATGGCCTTTTCTTCACAGATATTAATTTTAAAACAAGTATAAAAATGTTGGACTCACTAAGAACCTCTCATTTTAATTCTATTCCTTAACATTTTCCAAAACTATGCTTATGTACAGAAAGTCTGGCTTGCTAAAGCCTCCAATTCACCCTCACTTGCCATATGCAATGCATAAATTTATAATGTGTTAAGCCTCAAGAACAGCTGATGACAAATTTCAGCTTTCCTACCTAGGTTTAATTCCACCTAGACTCTCTGTCCCCTTCTATCAGCTCTCTGTGCTATGAAATGCTTTTATGACTAATCAAATCTCTTCTGCTACAAAGATTTTAAGGGCTCTTAGGGAAAATGAATCCTGTATTAATAAAAACTCGAAAACTGCTAATGAATTATGTTTGTCTCAATGTCACTTTTTTTTTTTTTTTTGGCTTCCTTATCCTTGGAAGGTCATGGGCATTTAGAAAGAAGGTTTCCCCTACTGCCAAATTCCATTACATTCCTGCGAAATGTTGGGTCACAAAATACCTCTTTAAATAGTAAATTTAGTTCTTGCACTATTTTCTTTTGCTTTCTTAGTTTCTCAAGCAGAGACTATGTTCAATTTATTTCCATTTGCTTGAGGCAAAATCAGGCTTATTTAATCTCTTGCTACTAAAAATTGGGCAATTTGAAAGAAAGATGATCTAATTCAACAAGTTCAATTTATAGAAAAAACACAGGGAAGTTAATGCTCTGCTACACAGCGAGAGTCGAGGCTAACGTCCAGGTCTCTTAAGTTCACAATAATATTCAAGGATACTTTTCACCTTCCTTATTCTAACATATAAGTGGAGAACTTATTTGTCTATTTAAATTATCTTGGTATCTTTAGAAAGAAAGTAGACTGAGAAGATCGCACTTAGGAGCCCAACATAGAAAATGTTTTGCTTATTTGTGTGAAAATGTCTTGCTTCACACTATATGTTATTCTGGAACAGGCGAAAATATGAGGACAGTAAAAAGATGCGTGGTTGCCGGAGGTTGGGGAGGAACCAAATAGTTAGAACATGAAGGAGTTGTGAGGCAAATAAACCATAAGTACACATCATTGTACATTTTCCCAAATACAGAGAATGTACAACACCAAGAGTGTTGGCCAAGGATGAGTTGGGATAAGGATGGTCAATGATGTGTCAATGTAGGTTTAACAAACTTAGCAAATGTATCACTCAGATGAGGAATGTTGATAGCTGAGGAAGAAGACTGTGGGAGCAGGGCAGGAGAAACACAGGAAGTCTCTTTCTCAATTTTGTTATTAACATAAAGTTATTCTACAAAAAAAAAAAATCTTTAAAATCCCTTATTAATGCCAAATCAAAAACTGGGTATCAACTAATCTAAATAAGATGAAAGTAATCTTCCTGAGAACAGCCAGGTAACAAAGTAAATTATGATATAAAAAGTTTCAAGATGAATCTAAATAATAGATCATCATGAATTTGATTTGGAATTAAATTGTGGAAGTTGTGAACAGTTCACTAAAATACCTAAAAAAATTTTTAGAACAGGGAGAATGAGAGTCTTTCCTAAAATAATAGTATCTTGAATACAAACATCTTATTTTTTTTTTCTTAAAATATACCAAAATGACCAGAGACATATAAAATGTTTGGAGCCAATGTATATCAACACTGGAAACTAAAAATAATGCTGTCCAAAATGGCTAAAACATGAAGTCAAATTCTTTCTAAATGAGTGCACATAGTAATATACTGAGTACAGACACACCAAGGGCCAACTGACAACTGATCTTCTCAGGGAAACAATATAATTTCCAAGACACTAATGCAAGATACACCAGCAGAGCCCTTTTACAAATCCCAGTTCTCAAGAACAAAAATAAGATGCTCACATATAGTAAGAAAACGTGTGACTTGACTGTACTATAAGGACTTAGGGAGACGTTTGCTACCATGCACTCTGAAAATGAAGCTTCTGTCTCAGTTCTACTACTTCCTCTCCATGTAACTTTTAGTGAATTTCTCTTTCTGTGCCTTTTACTACTCAATTATGAAACAATGAAATATTCTTATTTTCTACATTTGAGAAAAAGATTAATCAATATATGAACAAAATTAATCATTGTGAGTAATAAGCTAAACAATGAGCTAGACAATATGTGGTAGCCATTCTTATCTTCACCATCACCATCATCATGATCTTCACCACATGTAGACATTGGTGGAAGGAAAGAAGCTGAACAACATTTTCCAAGTGTATAAAGGACAGCAGAGAAAGGAAGCTCCAAAAAATCCGACTCCTAGGGGCTAGCTTCTGCAACGAAACAGGAATTGAAACCAAGTCCCCACTGCTATAACCTCAGGTGCCTCAGCACAGTTCTCAGACTTTGGGGATCAAAGCTTTAAGAAAGATCGTATATAAACTCAAGAACAGATTCTACTTTAGGACAAATACCAGCCTATAATTCCACTCATTGATCTAAGTATTAAAGAACACAAGACAAAACCAGTATGGAACCTGCAATTCTCTGAACAACGGCCACTAAAGATGTCTACATCCTAATTCTTATAACCTTTAAATGACTTGTCACCTGCGGTAAAATCAAAGTTACAGATGTGATGAAATTAAGGGTCTTCAGCTGGGGATATTGTCCTGAATTATTCATATAGATGCATAGTAACCACAAAGGTACTTCCTTATTAGATAAAGGCAGAGGGATCAGAGTTAATGGCAGCAGATCCAACAACAAAAGCAAGAGAGTGGAATGATACATGGGATAGTTCACTAGTCAAAAAATGCAGGTGGCTTCTAGAATCTGTTTAAGGAAAGAAATTTTCTCCCATCAGATCGATCAAAAGGAACCAGCCCCCCCCCCCTTTTTTTTTGTTTAAATTTATTTGACAGCTAGAGTTAGTCAGTGTGAGAGAGAGAGACAGAGAGAAAGGTCTTCCTTCCACTGGTTCACCCCTCAAATGGCCGCAGCTACGCCGACCCAAAGCCAGGAGACATAAGATTCTTCCTGGTCTTCCACCTGGGTGCAGGTGCCCAAGCACTCGGACCATCCTCCACTGCCTTCCCGGGCCACAGCAGAGAGCTGGACTGGAAGAGGAACAACCTGGACTAGAATCTGACGCCCATATGGGATGCTGGCAACACAGGCGCTGTCCCAGGAACCAGCCCTTCTAATACTTGGACTTTAAGCCAATTTTTGGGACTTGTGGGTTTTACAACTGTAAGGTAATAAGTCCCTGTTGTTTTTCAATTAGTAATTGTGTTGTAATTTTCAAAACAGTAATAAGAATCTAAAATAAGTCCTTTAAAACTATTATTCAAGAAAAAGTAAAGTGATGATGTAGCACTCAAAAAAAAAAAAACTCTAAGGTCATTCTAGAAAAAAATGATGGAAACAGCAAATAAAGAGAATCTTCTCTATGGAGCAAAGTCAAGAACACATGAATATCATGGGAAAAGATGAAAGAAATTTATATATAACTGCGATAAATAGAGAGTGAAGGGGTCTTAAGTAACAAAGGAAACTAATTAAGGTTACTGATCATTTTAAGCAAAACTTAAAATGCAGCCAGTTGCAGAGAGGATACTCCACAAAAGAAATAGGTTACACAATGTAACTATAAGCAATGCTCTTGGGATGCAAACCACAAAGAGATAAAATTGAGAACACTACAAAGGGAAAAATAACACAGATCTAAAATACATACTATCCTTCTTAAATAAAAGGATATAACAAAGAAACACAAAAAGAAAAAAAAAAGCCAACATAAGCAAATGTTCTTGAGGAAAGTCTTGGTTGATTTAGATTAATTGAGATTACAGCACCTTAAATAAAATATACATTTTTAAAATGTCGCATTATAACTCATCAATCTTAGCATCATGCCTTGTGTGACTGTCTGATCTTATGCTGAGAAGCAACATAAAGAAGATAATACTACCTAAGAGTAGACTTGGTCCTCAACTTACAGTTTTCTGCCTCTATGGTGCTGCAAAAGCAACACATGGGGGCCAGTCCTGTGGTGTAGCAGGTAAAGTCACCTCCAGTGCCGGCATCCCATATGGGGGCCAATTTGAGTTCTGGCTGCTCTACTTCGGATCCAGCTCTCTGCTATGGCCTGGGGAAGCACTGCAATATGACCCAAGTCCTTGGGCCCCTGCACTCATGTGGGAGATCAGGAAGAAGCTCCTGGATTTGGATCAGCACAGCTCCGGCAGTGAACCAGCAGATGGAAGATGTGTGTCTCTCTCTCTGCCTCTCCTTCTCTCTGTGTGTAATTCTGACTTTCAAGTAAATAAATAAATCTTTTTTTAAAAAAAGCAATACATATTCAGTAGAAACAGTATCTAATTTTTAATGTTTTTCCTTGGCCTCCCTATATGTGGTATAATACTCTCTTGAGATGGTGGACGGCAGCAGTGTGTACCCAGTCAGCCAGCCACACAATCAGAAGGGGAAACAACCAACATTCAATAATGTATTATGTCACTAAGGCAGGATGTTGAGTAGGATGGGTGTATTAAATGCATTTTAACTTATAATTTATTTATTTTATAGTGTACATACTAGGATATAGTTCATTCTTAAATAAAGAATTATCTATAATTTTGCAAACAGTATTAAACTAAATGTAATTCAGCCTTTGGATCTAGTTTCTAGTTTACCTAGGACTGTAGGAGAAAGAAAAACAAGGTAGTAGCATCAATCAGATAAATGCAGAATGTAGGTCATTCCACAAGACAATTGTTCTTATCACCGCAAAAGGAAATGTTATTAAATTAGGACAGGGAGAACTATTCTCAAGCACAGAGACATCAAAATCTAATAGAACATATGAATCTTAATTGTATTTGATTTGAAAAATACAACTTTAGATGTTATTTGAGTAGTAACTGGAAAACATTGAATATAGATATATTGTGTAAATATATTTTGTTTTTAAAAGACAATTAAATCAGAGTAATCATATAAGATTGTTCTTTTTAAAAATATGAGCATGCTGATCCTAAAGGACATCTGAAACTTCTTTGAAGTGATTTAGTATATATACGCAAGTTTTATTTTCCTAACAAGTATGGCAAAATGTTAATACAGTTGTTTCTGAGAAGTGAGTTCATGCATCTTCATTGTGCTCTTCCTTTACTACTCTGTATGCCTGCTGATGAATTAAAAGCATTGTAAAAAGTAAGTGTAAATAAAACTTAACTTTGTAAAAATAATACAAAGCATTTTGAGTTTAAAATGCCTCTATTTAAACTGCATAACACAAGGAATAATACAAAGGTTGGGAAATGTGTAACCAAAATTAAAGAGTTCTTTGTGTTGTGATATTATCAAAGAACTATCAATAGTAAGGATTTGCATTGCACAGTGATAAATCAGGAACCTGTTGTCATCTTTATGGTAGACATTGAAAGAGTAGAAAAGAAGTACATAAATAACATGTCAACATGGTCAAATGTTGTATATAATAGTTGGTTAACCTAAAAAATATAAGAAATTAGATGAAAACTGAAAGTAAGAAAGGTAAAAAGGAAATAAAGTAGATAGAAAATAAAACCCAAATAGATCAATAATTACATCAAATGTAAATGGACTAGATTTTTCACACTGAAGAGTAAGATTTACAGAATGGATCAACAAACATCAAGGCCAGCGCCGTGGCTTAACAGGCTAATCCTCCACCTTGCCGTGCTGGTACATTGGGTTCTAGTCTCGGTTGGGGCGCCAGATTCTGTCCCGGTTGCCCCTCTTCCAGGCCAGCTCTCTGCTATGGCCCGGGAAGGCAGTGGAGGATGGCCCAAGTGCTTGGGCCCTGCACTCACATGGGAGACCAGGAGAAGCACCTGGCTCCTGGCTTCAGATCAGCATGATGCACCGGCCGCAGCGGCCATTGGAGGGTGAACCAACGGCCAAAAAGACCTTTCTCTCTGTCTCTCTCTCTCACTATCCACTCTGCCTGTCAAAAAAAAAAAAAAGAAAAAAAAACAAAAAAAACAAAAAAAACCACCATCAATAACTACACACGTCACACAAGTAACTACATTCTCATTAAATGAGAACAAAAAAGTGAAAATATATGGATGCACACACACACACACACACATGAAAAGAGCTGGACTTACATCATTATAAAACACTATATACTAAAAGGAAAAAAATAGAATTTAAAGAAGGGTATTTTGTAATATTATAAATCAAACAACCAGAAAGATTTCACAATCTAAGTTGTGAAAAGTGATTATATTATTATTATTACTGTATTGTATTATTTCTGATGGTCTTTCACTTTATTCATGAGTTAATGTGAAATCTTTCTTTACCACCACTATTCCTCTCATATCTTACTAGACAAGAGAATGACAGAAGTTAAAAGCACAAATTGTCAGCCTACTACATTATCATTCATAACATTACTTTAGTAAAAATAAAAAAAAAATCTAGGAAAACAAGACATTAGGACATAGTGATAAACTAGGATTTTTAAAAGTAAACCTGAGCACAGGGCCTACTGATCTTGCAGCAATATAAAAGGTAGTGGATATTTTTTTCCAGCTCGTTTATTTACCAACAAGCAGAATTGAGTGTCTTGTTTACCTTGTATTTCTGTTATCTCTCCCCATGCTTAATGGTCAGATTCCCTTTTCAAAGAGCTAGAGGGCTAGATAATAGGCACAGCTCTCAGATAATTTTCTCCTGAGTCTTGCATTTTGATTCTTATTATTTGAAACTGGAGTAGTGTGCATATGTAAAACCAAGTTCCTAAATACATCCTTAATAGAGTATATTAGTAATTTAGTTGGGGAAAATACATCTCATAATCTGCTATAAGTCGATATTCCACCCATAAAATCATTTTCTTTTGGCAAGTTGTTTTCTAGGTGGTGAATCCAGTAAAGAAGAAAGTGTAAAAATAACTGAGAAGAAAGAGCAAAAATAACCCAGATGCTCAAAAAAAGCACCCACACCACCAAGGGGCCATTTTCTGGAAGGAAGATCTTTGGGGTTTTTCAAATGTGTGTGGCAGTTCAAGTGCTTTTCTAAATAATTGCAATCGCTTTCTTTGCACAAATGTTTTCATTAACCTGGCTTAGTTTGCTCGTGGTTAATTCCTTATAAATTCTAGTTAGCAGCTAGTCTTAATGTTTATGTTCTTCTGGGGTTTCATGTGCTTCTGCCTTCATGAGTATTTTAGTGAGAAATTGGGGACAATCCACTAGAGGTTAATGAGGGAATTCCATTATACATCGGAAATCTCTGAATCAGTGATTTTTAATCAGGTGGCTCTAGTGATGTGCAACAGAGCTTATAAGAACTCATTAAAATGCAATTTCCTTAAACAATGTTTCTGTTTAACTTTGCACCTCTCATTGTATTACCACAGGCAATCAGCTATTATGGTAGTTAATTCTTGTTGCCAGAATTGAGACTGACAGCACTTAACTGCCATTCCCCAATTCTGAAGTTTACAAACGATTATGGTTCACCTCTTCACTTCTGTAATACAAAGTGACTCATAAGCAATGCCTCTGATGCTGAATACATGATTAGAGACATCAAATTTCCATGAATGGTACATGATGCAAAATTCTGTGTTATAGATAAAGTTTTTGGTGAGAACCATCTTTTCTCATTTATCCATCCATTTAATTTTTTTCAAATTACTTTAAAGACACACCTAACTCATTTTTATAGTTCTTTAGGAGGGGACTGTGAGGTACCTTGATCTTATAGGAGGAGATTTCAAAGTGCAAGAGTAATAGAAGTGTAAATTCTCACGTTGCTTTTTCTTTAAAAACGTCATGTAAAGATTCTTACTTGGACCACTTTTTATCAGTTAAGCAAACAAATTCATTTTGTAAATCATATCAGTATAAACAACCTAATGAATTTTGCTTTCATATGCATTTTTTCAAGTGGCAGAAAATTGACATTGTTGTACTTGTGTATTTTACTGATATTTATTTAGTACTTAGTAATTGTTAGCCATGGAGGGTGTTCATCCACATATATATTGTCAGATTTCATACTTAATCTCACTAAGATAAGGATATTTTACTCTCCATTTTACAGAGGAAGAAACTGAGACTCAGAACCTTGATAATTTGCATAGGGCCATTCGGATGTTGAATGACAGCACCAGAGTCCATTCTTACAAAGTGGCCTGGTCCTATTAATGTTAGGAACTCAGGAATTCCCAGTTTAAAAAAAAAAAAAAGTAAACAGCTTCTAGTATACCTGATTCTCCAAGCCAGAGTCTAGAAAACCTATGCACACATCTGTAACACTTCTAATTTAAGGCTTCATTTTACACTGATTTTCTACCTTATCAATTCCACTTAGGTTGTTTTTTTCCTCCATTTTAGTCATTTTCAAATATTCTGCAAATGAATGGAATTTAGGAATCATGAATTTTTCTATTGCCTCTTTCCTTCAGTGATCAACTTATTTTTAAATCTTGCTGATACGCTCTGCAAATATGCCTTTACAAAGATATATTCTTTGACTGGTGTGAAACGGGATTTTATAGACCTTGTCAACTTTGAAAAAGAAAATCTCACAGCTAGAAGACTGGCTTTTATTCCTCAGAAGCTTTTACTTTGCAGTAACTATTTCCTGATATAAAACCACCCCAAGCTTATGTATAAAATAACCCTTTCACCTACTATGAAGGTTTTCACAAATCCTTCCTTGGTTCCTATTTTTGATGCAACTCAGCTTCATTGAACACGACTGTGATGTACAGGTGACTAATCACAGCATTAGGGTTACATTAGTAAGTAATCAAACTAACCTTCCTGCCTTCAGGGAGCTTAAATTCTACTGGGACAGACATTAAAAGTGGTATTTCAGGGCCAGTGCTGCAATGTAGTGTGTGAAGCAACTGCCTGCAGTGCTGGCATCCTATATGGATGCCAGTTTGATTCCCAGCTGCTCCACTTCCAATCAAGCTCCTTCCTATAACCTGGGAGCGCAGAAGATGGCCCAAGTCATTGCACCCCTTCACCTGCATGGGAGAGTGGAGGAAGCTCCTAGCTCCTGGTTTCGGATCGGCTCAGCTCTGGCTTTTGTGGCCACCTGGGGAGTGAACCATGGGATGGAGGACCAATCTCTCTCTCTCTCTCTCTGCCTCTCTATAACTCTGCTTTTCAAACAAATAAATGAATAAATAAATATTTTTAAAAATGATATATCACTCAATTATTTAATAAAGTAGAAAGTGTTAAGTGCAGAGAGTAAAAGTATAGCAAGGTGATGTAAAGGGGGTGAAAGTTTAGCTAGTGTAATCAGGGATGATCTGAACTGAGTGATGTAGGAACTCAAAGAAGGAAGATACCCGGAAATCAAGATGGATATGAGTGCTGTAGTTTTATTTCATCACTCGATGTACAAACAATGGTTAAAAAGTTGGCACGTTATAAGATTAAGTGACCCAATACGGGGGTGGGTGGTGGTCAGTTCACATCTTTGGCCTTACTTGTTTCCTGTGTTAATGAAAATCATCTTTCAGTAATGCTCAAGGGATTAACTACATTGAGCTTCATCAGTATATTAAGGTTATTTTATCTTTGACTTAAGTAAGACCAATGAGGACATATTTGATAAAGTACAGAAAACTTAGTATTATCTATTTAATTGTTAGTCAACTTCCTCCAACATATCCAATTTCCTCTTAAATGGCACAGTTCAAAGTTTAAGGGCTCAAATAAAAGTCAGGATGCTTCTCATACATAATCTTATAAAAATCCTTACAATTATGCCCCCAAATTGGTATTTTACTTTTATCAATATGCATTCAAAGGCTCAGATAGATTAAATAACTTCTCTAATTTAAAATAGCAAGAAAATTATTAAACTGGAGTTCACACACATATCTAGCTTGATTCTGGATTCTTTGTTTTGAAATGCCAGGATTTAACCAATAAAAGTAACTCCATCATACATGGAAGAAGCCTTAGAATGACCATAGTTCACATGGATGTCCAGAGAGATGGAGCTATTTTTTTTCAACCTCTCAATGTCAGGTTTGGTTTACACCGCAAACCAGATATACTCTTCTTTGGCCTGTCATATTTCTACTACACCATGCAAAAATTATGTCTTGTCATACTATAAAGCCCCAGGAAGAATAGACAACCTGTCCCCTGCCCCCTTATTCCTTGGCTGAAAAGATCATGGCCTTCTGGCCAACATCCTATTGATTAATATTCAATGTTGAGATGTTATCTCCTTGGAAAGCCTTCGTCCATGTAGCTCTTTTGCCTTATCATCTAATCATGCCATAATTTAGAAATCATACATTTTTGCCTCCTTTAAGACTGAGTCTTTTGAGAGAAATTGCCATGTCATTTGACAGTGTCTGAAATCAGGTATATAACAAATATTTTTAGGAACAGGTTCCCCAAATTCCTATTTCCTTGAGCAAACTATGATTCATACAGCCTTCTACATTTTATTCAGATAGCAGCAAATAGAACTTGAAAGGAAGCATTTTGTCTGTTGTTTTATTCAAATATGTATTAAATAGATAACTTTCAGATTTTAATAGAACCATAGCAAGCTAAACACAAACCCACTTTCAGTGAGATCAAAGATTTTGTATAAACTAATATTGATAGGAGCTCCAATGCTCTACATCTCTTTGAAGGAAGCACCATCTTTGCAGCCTTACCAAGAGTCATAGTAGTGAGAAATCATCAGAATAGTGTTTCTGAGCAAAAGTTCAGCCTATAAGTAGACAAGGTCTCCTTTTGCGCTACTGTCTGCCCATATGAGTGTCTTTTCCTCCCTAATGCAATATAAAGTATATGGAAAAAGACAACATCTATGGTCAGAAAACCATATTTGAAGTTCCAAAGCTTCCATTTAATTTCTAAATGGATGTCTATAAATCTTTCCAATATTGTAAATCTGCGGAAATGAAAATATATCCACTCAATCTGTTTCCTGGCGAAGTTTAACAAATCATCTGAGTATTGCTTATAAAAGTGCTTAGTCAGCTGTTAAATGCTAGATTCATTTTATTTATTGTTTCTCTAGAATTTGTTCATATGCATAGCAAATACCATCCCAAAAACAGCACCAGTCTTTTGGGTAGTCCAAAGGATAATAAAATAATAAATATAAATGAATTCTCATATTATCCCAAACTTTAAAGGAATACTCTATATCAGTTGACTTCTTGTGAAATTTTGCCCAAATTAATGATACAGAAAAAAATTATTCACCATAGAAAGACATTGGATGAAACAGTAAGCTTTTTAATGGTTAACTTAAATTTTTTTTTAAAAAAAAGTAATTTTTAGTTCATGTGGTCCTCCTCCCTGATCCTAGGTGTTTCCATGTTCTTTGGTGAGTGCTGTTGGGATTTACTGTTTTCTCATAAGGGTGTTGATAATGTTTGACTTGGAGGAAGCTAATGAGCATGGATGGGAAAAATCTTGATGAACACACCACTAGTTTCCCCATTTGTTTCTTTTTCACTCCCAACACAATTAACCTGAAGATCCTTCAGTAGGCAACTCACAAAGACTAACAAGGACAGCAAGAAACTGATTCCTTGAAGAAAGTGATCGACTCCAGATCAATGAAGCATTGTTTCTATAGGCAATCACAAACACAGAAAATGTAACCCGATAGTATGAACAACTTCCTTAAATTAAATAGGTTTTAATTTTCCCATGCTTTTTCTACTGATACTTAAATAGGAATGACTGGGTTGTTTAAATGCTTCCTAAGTTATTTAAAGAGCAAAGCTTTTAAAAACAATTGCTCAATTTTCCAAATTGTACCTTGCATTTATGAAATCATTCCAGGATATCAAGACTGAATTTTAGAACTTCCATTAGAATACATAAAACTCAAAACAAATAAATCAAGACAGCATAAAAGAATTTTCATATGCCATTGTAATTTCAAAAGGTGGATACTTTTTTTTTTTAACAGAATTAGAATTGCATGGAAACTTCTCTATCTACAATTCCATAGTCATGGACTTGGGAACATATTGACAAATTTCATCTTTATGACACCTTATTATACATTACTCATATTCTGTAGGCTGAGAGAAACAAGAAAATCAGCCTTTGTATTCCTGTATCACATTCAGCTTCACACTCCATGAGAAGGGTCTGTCTTTAACCAGGTCTTTTAATCCAGTCGTTGTTTTTCCTTTTATGGAGAAAAGGGTACTGTCCCTCTTATGTAAAAAAGTAATGTAAATAATCCTCAACCACTAATTAGCAATAGGATCTTATAAATGTCAAAGGGTATAATTTTATGAAAATTAGAATAAAATAAAAGTAAAGGGTAATACAATCTAATTAAAGTGTATACTTACATACTCTAATTTACATTTTTTATTTGATAAAAGATCTCATCCAAGGAGACAATATCCTTGAAGACATCAATGTTCGTAAGTATCTGACATGTTAGTGAATCACTGGCCAGCAAGATAAAGAACTAGATATAGAGAAAAAAGATGATAAGAAAAAGGATCCAATTTTATTTGCATATTTGAGGTCATTTCAAGGATATAATACAAACAAAATTGAAGTCTAGGCAAGATGTCAAAGTCCCAGTAAAAACTAAATTCAGTGTGTGTCACTTTTCAAAACTCAGTGACAGAGTTACCTGGCCAATTTAATGATATTATAATTAAACACACAGGCAATTTGATTGATTGATATATAAACAAAATAAAAAAGCACTATTATGAAACATTGATTAGATCAAAGACTATGCATGATTTTGCATAGCAGATGAAGTTTATTTCATAGTGGGTTGAGTGATTAAATTATTAGGATTGGCCTGCACTGCAGCTCAATAGGCTAATCCTCCGCCTTGTGGTGCCGGTACACTGGGTTCTAGTCCCAGTCGGTTGCCCCTCTTCCAGGCCAGCTCTCTGCTGTGGCCCGGGAGTGCAGTGGAGGATGGCCCAAGTCCTTGGGCCCTGCACCCGCACGGGAGACTAGGAGAAGCACCTAGCTCCTGGCTTCGGATCAGCGCGATGCACTGGCTGCAGCGCACCAGCCACGGCGGCCATTGGAGGGTGAAACAACGAAAAAGGAAGACCTTTCTCTGTGTCTCTCTCTCACTGTCCACTCTGCCTGTCAAAAAAAAAATTATGATTATTGTTGGTATCATGCCTCTCCTTTCACTTTTTATGTCCATGTAAAATCATGCTTATCCAAGAGGAACAGTAATAATAGAATATATTTCTGTTATTATCAGCTAATATTTATGGAGTACCTGCTGGTAGATACCATAGTAAGCACTGTTTTCTTTTATTGTCACAACACCTTCAGCAAGTGGATTATTACCACTGTTCTCTACTTTATGAATGAGTAAACAGCTCAGACGTGATAAATAATTCAGTACAGAAAAGAACTAGAACTTCAATTTGAACTTAAGCATATCTACCAAACATTATGCTTCCTTTCCACAGTACATATTGACACATTTTTAATTCATTTAACTGGAATGTATTAAGTTAGTTGTTGTAGAGAAAATGATAGAGTCATAGGTAATTGCATAAGCTTTAGAGTCAGTGTAGGCTAAAATTCTAACTTTGTCATCCAGAAGATTTTAGCCTCGAGGAAGTTACTAATTTCTAGGCATTAATTGTCTCTTCTTTAAAATGAAGATTAAAAATATTGTCTATTTCAGAGATTGATTTGATAAAGATATTGTCCAGCAAACTCTTAACTCAATGCCTGAATCATAGTAAATATTCAGGAAATACCCTAATTGTGATTAATATACCATGGCCTCTGAACTCAAAAACCATCAGTTTAAATAAGGAAGATCAGATACATATCCAGTGACTTTAATACATAATTGAAAATGGCACTGTGAGAGTTGATAGGCAAGAGTGATAAAGAGTTCATGGACATCATTGTGGAGGAGGGCAGATTTGGAGGTTTGGGGGTACTTTGCAGGGTTGACCTATTTAGATTTGGTGGGAAGACATCCCAAAGAATAGCAAAAACAAAGCCAAAGTCAGGAAAACACAAACCTTAGTTGATAAACAGAGGAGGAGGCTAACTCAAGCATGTGCTTGAAGTGCAGTTGGATTCAAGACTAGAAAGATGTATCTATGGGAGTCTTAAATGTACAACTAAGGAATGTATTCTTT
The DNA here is from genome assembly GCF_033115175.1 of Lepus europaeus. Taxonomy (NCBI): domain Eukaryota; kingdom Metazoa; phylum Chordata; class Mammalia; order Lagomorpha; family Leporidae; genus Lepus; species Lepus europaeus. Next base: position 42,825,004 of record NC_084842.1, read on the forward strand.
ATTTAAAGGATAACATAGAGCCTCTGAAGATTTGTAAGAGAAGGTCTACAGGATGTGTTTGAAATCTTAAGTAACAAATGGGTGCAAAGTGTAGTAATACCTGGCAAGGAAGAATGCTATAATCAGGGGGTCTAGTTAAGGAGGCTATGGAAGTCAAAACAAGTTTAAGTGAGGCAGAGCAGTAGGAGGGTGATGTAACAAACAGAAATTGGAAAAATAGGGCACAGAGGTAAAAGGGGGAAAGAGTCATAGGAGAAACAATGAAAAAAATGTTACAGAAGAAGGTGCAAGTAAAATGGCTGGTCATCAGTGCAAAATGGACAGTGAAATCAATGATAAAATAAATAAAAGAATAGTCATAATAATGGAAAATAATTCTTTGGTAGAGCCACTTTGAAAAATGTTTGATTGTTTCTCATAACTTTAAGTATAGAAATATATGACTGAGCAATTCTACTATTAGATATCCACCATACAAAAATGAAAATGTTATCTACACGAAGACATGTACATGAATTTTCAAAGTACCATTATTCATAAGAGCTCAAAAGTAGAATCAGCTCAAATATCAATTGATAAATAAAAATGTGGTATATCCATGCAATGAAATATTCCACAATAAAAATGAATAGAGTACTATATACACTTCAACTTGGGTAAGTCTTAAGAATATTATGTTAAATTAAAGGAAGCAGTCACAAAAGACCTTAAATTGTATTCTATGAGTATAAAATGTGTAGAATGGGTTATTCTCTAGAGTTAGAAAGTAGATTAATGTTTGTCAAGGGACAGAAAAGATTTGGAGGATTAGGGAGTCATTGATAATGGGCATGAAGTTGTTTTTCTAGAGTGATTTATTAAAATATTCTAAAACTAGATGACTGTCTAACTATTTACACATACTTAAGCCATTGAATCGTACACTTAAATATGCTGAATTCTATTATGTACAAATTGAATCTCAATAAATATGTTTGAAAAGGAAGAAAGATTGAAATACAGAGGCAGGAAAAGATCAGTGATTGAAAGGGTAGAACATACAGGATTTTTAAAGCAGTGACAATTTTTTGTATGGTACTGTAATCATGGATAAATATCCCCATGCATTTGTCCAAACCACAGAACATATAACACCAGACGGAACTTCAGTGGAATCTATGGGATTTGGATGACAATGATATGTCAATGTAGTTTCATCAATTATAACAATGATTCTGGTGGAGGATATTGATAATGGAGTTGTTTATGGATATATGGGAGCATGGAGTTAGTTTGAAAGAGCCTATTTCAGTGAAGCAGTAAGTTGTAGAAGGTGTAAAAGCTTTCTGTATGAAACATGTGTAATAAATTTTTCAGTGAGATATGGCCATGAAGTAAATCAAATGGAACCTTAAATATGACTCCAAGTAATCCATTGTCTAACATCTCTGCAGATGAAATTCTGGCAATTCATTACATTGTACCTTTTGAGTGAATCTAAAAGCTAACATTTTTCCACTGATTTGAACTGCTTCAAAATTATAATGCATCCAAACCATCTTTTTTTTTTTGTACAGAAGTGTAAGCTATACTTAGAAATAAATACTTGCACTAATCACTGTGCATCATAGGCAGTCATAGCACTCAGGATGATCCAGTCAACCCTTCATCACGAATTCACCGGCCCAGAGTACAGAGCAGCCACTAGGAGGAGAGCCTCTTGAGCCTCACAGTGCTTGCTCTGACCTGCTTGGCAGTCTTATTGTAGTGTTAACACCAAGGGCACCTGCTGGAGACTGACTCACCCCTACATTTCATGCTGGTTGTATTAGGTGTGGCATAACTGATCAACACGCCAGGGAACCTGACACTAAAAGAATATCTAGAGCCATTGCAAGATAAGAATTAATAAGGCTTAGTACAAAATAAATAGGAATACATACTAACTGAAAAATCCGTGTATATGAAATTTCAGGAAAAAATATTAAGTTTGAACATAGGCATGATATTATAATAAACACACACACACATACACACACATGTATATCTACTTCAAAAAATGAAAATCCTCAAACTTGGTAAAGTCTGAATATCTCAAATGAGTAGTACAGGCCCTATTGGAAAAAATTTCTCATGTTTTGTAATAGGTTTCTAATACTGAAGAGTGAATATAAGGGAATAAATGATGAGTGCTCATATCTATAAATAAGTAAACAAGATGATGTATTCTTAATAAATTTCCTGAACCCAAACAATTTTGACTATTTTTAAAAAAGCTAGTTGAATCTATTCTTTGCTTCAAAAACAAAGTAATTAATGGTTGTGGAAAACTCCACCTTCAGCAACTTTATAAAAGGAGTTAATGCCTTTAAAATCATACAAAACAACACCCCCCACCATCTCCCATCAGAATTTTGTCAGCCATTCTGGAAAAAAGAAAAACAGATTTTTTTTTTGGCCACTAAATGGTTAAATGCCATTCATTTCCAATTCTCTGAACTATTTCATTAATATAATGGAATTGAGACACCATAGCTTCAGGGCATGCATTACCTAAGAGTCTAAGATTAATGTGCCATGCAGAGCCCTTCAGAACAAGATTCATAGAGCAGAAACATACTGTAATTTATAAGTTTGACAGATTAATGGTTCAGTTCCACAAATTAGTATTGAGTTCCTACTATGTGCCAGACACAGGTTTCATTACTGTAAAGGGCACTATTCTAGACAAAGTTAATCTAGCTATAAAAATAGCAGAGTGGGTTACATTGAAAAGACAAATTTAAATAAATTGATATCAGGTAATATAAGCACTAAAAGAACATTAAAAATGCATTATAAAGTTTAAAGTAAAAGCCTTATTTGGAAGATGAGCAAAGCTTGCAATCATAAATTCATTTTGGAGATGAGCATATGGCCCAGCAGTGTAGTTGCCAGCTGAGACATCCACATCCCATATCAACTGCAACACCAGCCTCTGGCTCCAGACTCCAGTTTCCTGCTAATGCAAACCCTGGGAGGCAGCAGTGGTGACTGAAGTCTTTGGGTCCCTGCTACCAACATGGGAGACTGTGATTGAGTTCCTGGCACCTGGTTTCAGCATAGCCTTGTCCATGCTGTTGAGGGCATTGGAGGAGTGAACCAGCATATGAGAGGTCTCTCTTCCTCTCACTCTCTCTCTTTATATATATACTTGTTTGTTTTGCTTCTCAAATAGAAATTTAAAAATTTATCTTTGACATAATGATAGAACAATATTTACATGAAAAGCAGATTGCATATATTTTCTCATTTATTCTTAGGAATAGCACATTGATGTAGGTACAAATATTCCCAATATTTACAGTTTAGAAGACTGAAGTTCCAAGAAAATAATAAATTTCTCAAGTTCATGAACAGTCAGTAAATGAGTAAAATCTGGACAAAACCTTAAATTTTCTAATGCCAAAGGTTTAACAAGGTCATTATTATGGCCTTATAGACAAAGAAAATTTGAACAAGAAGAACTGGTATTGAATTTCCTCATATGAGGAGGAACATGCAAAGGTATATGCACAGAAGGACATAGAGATGTTGATGGATTATCTGTAATCCAACCGCACACAAACATAGTAAGAAAGAGTATGTGCAATGGACTGAATGTTTCTTGTGTTGAAACTCTGATCACCATTGAGAGGTTGTTTAGAAGTAGAATCCTTGGGAGTTAACAGATCATGAGACTGGATTAGTGCGCTTCTAGGAAAAGGTGGAGAAATAGCGTGCTCTCCCTCCTCCCTGAGTGGACATGGAAAGAAGCTGACTGCAACCCAGGAAAGAACCCTGATGGCAATGTGAGCCCAGTCTTCTGAAATTCACAACTGTGAAAAATAAATTGCTGGGCAGGCCACTTAACTTACAGTATTTTGTTTTAGCTAACCAGACCTTATGTGGCTAGGAGAGAGGTTGGGGCTGGCACTGTGGTGTAGCAGGTGAAGCCACTGCCTGAAGCGCTGGCATCCCATATGAGTGCCAATTTGAGTCCTGGCTGCTCCACTTCTGATCCAGCTCTCTGTTATGGCCTGGGAGAGCAGTAGAAGATGGTCCAGATGCTTGGGCCCCTGCACCCATGTGGGAGACATGGAAGAAGCATCTGGCTTCAGATCGGCACAGCTCTGGCCATTGTGGCCACCTGGGGGAATGAACCAGTGAAAGAAGACCCCTCCCTCCCTCCCTCTCTCTCTCTCCCACCCTCCTTCCCTGCCTCTGTCTTTCTTTAATTCTGCCTTTCAAATAAACAAATAAATCTTTAAAAAAGAAAAAAAAAAGGAAAGAGAGATGTTAATGTTAGGCAAGAACTTTGTAACTCTTTAGCTTTTTGGTTAAAAATGGAATGCTATCACGACTTTTCGAAAAGACAAGAAAGTAACCAAAGCTTTGATTCAAGAAGATTGGTCAAACAACAGTTTGCAGAAAAGATTGCATGTAGAACAACAACAATAAATATCCAAGAAGAAAGCACCCTCTAACCAAAATGCAGAGTGGTAACTAGAAATTGAATGATGAGTAACAAGGGAGAGGTTAAGAAGATATTTGATATGAAATAATGATTTATTATTTATAAAAGAATGATTTATTATTTATAAAAGAATGCTAAGCATTATAATATGTTGATAAAAAGTAATGCAATAATATTTATAAACTTAATGTCTTGCTCTGTCCATATTAGACTTACAAGAATCAGCAAGTTCTCTGTTCATTTTTTTCCAGTAGATGTTACTTTGCAGAAGGACACAATTTTCTTTTCTTTTCACTCACATGAGGTTTCAGATCTATTAAACATCGTTCCCTCATTGATTTTCAAATCACTATTCATAATCCACTATTTATTGAACACTTTCTAAACTAAGCACAATTCTGTGTCCTGGGGAATAAAAGAAAAACTACACAGCTTCTACAAATTATGGCAATGTGTTGCATTAAGGGTGTGTGACAGGGGCTAGGGTTGTGGTACAAAAGGTTAAGCCACCACCATAGATGCCAGCATCACATTTGGGTGCTAGATTGTGTCCCAGCTTCTCCACTTCTGATCCAGTTCCCTGCTAATGTAAAGCACCAGTGGATGGCTCAGGTGCTAGAGCCCCTGCCACCCACATGGGAGACCCAGAGGAAGCTCCTGGCTTCGGCATGGCCCAGCCCTGGCTATTGATGCCATTTGGGGACTGAATCAGTAGATGGAAGATCTCTCTGTGTCTCTTCCTCTGTCTCTGTAACTGCCTTTTAAATAAATGAATAAAAAAGTATGTAACAGAAGCATATAAAAATCACTGTATATTCCAAGATTTCACTATAACATTCCAAATATTTATAACAGAGAAGATGATACAAGTCTGTGAAGATAAAGGGTGGACAGTGAGATAACTCAGAGTTTATCTGCATAGAAAACCATTTATCAACCACAACTGTATAAACAGATAGCTGTAGTAGGTTGAATGGTGCCCCTAAAAATATGTATATATCCTAATTTCTGCATCTAGTGATTATCATGTTATTTGGGGAAAAAGGCATTTGCAGATAAATAAATTGCAAATAAGTTAATGATCTTGACAGGAGACCATCCTATATTACCCAAATGGATCCTAAAACCAAGAGCAAGAAGAAAGAGGAGGAGAGGAGGGAGGAGGAGAAGGAGAAAGAGGAGGGAGGGAAGAGAAGAGAGAAGAGAGAAGAGAGGAGAGGGGAGAAAGAAGAAGAGAGGAGAGAGTGAGAGAGAGAAGAAAGAAAAAGGAGAAGGCCACGTGAAGATGAAGCCAGAGATCTAAATGATGCTGCCAGGAGGCCCAAAATGCCTGGTACCACCTGAAGCTGGAAGAGGAAAAGCCTTAAGGATCCTCCTCTGGAGCTGTCAGAAGGAATATAGCCCTGCTGACACCAAAATTTCAGACTTTTGGGCTTCAAGACTGGGAGAGGATGAATTTTCACTGTTTCAAGTGGTACTTGTTACAGAGGCCCTGAGAAACCAACACAATGTTGTCACCAGGGCTTGAGTTCCCCAAATGGAGCTGGAACCAGAGCAAGCATGACCAGGAAAAGCTGGAAATTCAGAAGCACGTTAGATGTCAGTCATGGCTAGAAAAGATGCAATGCAGAGAAGGAGGGAAAGACAGTGGCTTCTGTCATACCACCCCTAAGGCCCTCTTTCACATCATAGATTAACTGACACAGGAACCTGGGAGAAGAAGCTTAGAGAGACCTGTCTCCACAACACCAAACACAATCACTAAGCACAAAGAACACGTCTGAGAGGCATAGGCTCAGGTCAGCCTACTATGGGAGCACACTGGATAAAACAAGCATGATAACTTAGGGCATGCATTTTTACGGAGAAGCCATAATTTAAGCTTGTCTCGGTGAATGAGTAGAAATTCAAACAGGTAATGAAGGATAGGCTTTCAATGACTAGGAGATGTGAGTGTAGTCTTCCTTTCTTCCATTTGGGTGCTTCTGGTAGTCTCTGGGGGAAAAATACAGAAAATGTCTAACCACCAGGAGCAGGCACCCACACTACTTCAGGGTTGCTGGCTGGGTAATGATATAAGGACACACAGAGAGAAGCAGATCCCATTGTGTAATCTGAGGCTTAAATTCCCTTTTTGAATCAATTTCCACAAAAGTGACTGCTTTAAGGCTGTGTCGGGTAATTGCCAATCCATAATAAAGCAGTACCAGGAATCCTCTTTGGCTTCTCATCATGTGCACGTAAATATCGTAGACTTCATATGTAAGAAACTCTAATAGAAGTGAAGAATTTTTTCAGTCCCTATTTCCCCATATGTTGTTAATTTTTAGTGTATTTGACAGATTTATATGTAAATATATTCTATACAGTTGAGGTATGCTTCTGAAATTTAAAGGAAATATCTGGAGATGAGATAGAGGTTTGCAAGTCATCACATAGCGATTTTAAAGTTGGGATTGGAAGAGATCGTCACAGCTGAGGAATGAGGACAGTGCTTTAGGGACTGTCTAGTGAGAGGCATACTGCCACCCCTTTTAGCAGGTTCTGCTGCTGTCACCAGTAACCTGCAACTCGGTGGGGTCCCTTACCTTAGACCTGAGCCAAAGTTATCAGTAGAAGCTTATGTAAAACAGCAGATACCCTTTTCCATGTTACCTATTCCGCCATGTATAAAATGATTAGTTAGATAATAATCCTACAAGCCTTCACAGACAGGTAACTGCCCTTTTTTTCAATCCACCTGGATTTCAACAAGAGAGGTGAAGAGAAAAGTTGCACTTGTATCTTGAATTATACCTGCAGCAAATATAACTCAATATGTATAGGCTCTGCTTTATAGTCTTTATGTGTTTTATCTTACAAATCCTATTCAAACAAAAATATAGTGCTATATTCTTGTTTTAGTTCCCTTAAGTTAAAAATCCTAAAGAAAATCTTTCAGTGAAATATCTTCTTATGAGGTCTTGGTAAAAAGAAAAAAAAAAAGGAAGAAAATGCTGGGTTATCAATAAGTAGCATTGGATGGTTACAAATGAATGCAGGCCTCCTCCAGGGACAGGGCTGTATCCAGGCAGAGGCTGGCAGCACTGCAGCATTGCACATAAATGAGTGATGCTCTGCAGATAAAATGCAAATCAACCTGTCTTCTAGGCAGCAAGCCCGTTCAAGGGGGAAACCTTGCTCTTTACTGGAAGCACACCATCTTCCCTGTCCACACTCCCTAAATGCCTGCCATTTCAAGAAGAGATCAAATAAAGGACTGGCCTCAGGGAAGAAGCACTGTCCTTGAGGAGGATCTCGACCATTCAAAACAGTTATCAAATTCCATTTGCTAAAAAAAAAAAAAAAAAAATCCATTTGCTGAAGATACACTTTGCTTCAAGTATTTAGATGTAATAGGATTTTTCCCTTTAATTCATTTCAAAAGATGTTTTAAATCATCCCAAGGAAATTTAACTGCAAACATTTATGTCTATTTTCAAGCATTTGAAATGATTACTATAGATTTAAAATATAGGATTCTGCAGCAGCTGTGATTGATTTAAAAGACAGAAAAAGTTTCAGAGAGCATCTAGTCTGATGTCATAAGCTGTCCATAGCAGGATAGTTCCTTTGAAACATTCTTGAAAATTCTAATTTTACCTGAGAACAGGAATTGGATCAATTATCAAGGCAGCTCACCTCTTTGAAAGCTAATTGACAGGAGTTCCTCTGTAGAGGAAACTGAAACACACATCACTTTCTTCCCACTACCCCTGACCTCCTGCCCACAGCCACCACTCTTATCGAATCAACCCTAATGAATTCCACCTGCTCTTCTATGTGAGCGCGTCCATGGCATCCATTCTCACACATGGATTATGAAGGACACACCACACTGTGAAATTTACCAGTACCATACCTGTACTAGAATATTGCACCTTTATGTTTCAATAAATGCTAGTATTTCTTTAATAACCATCTCTAAAATTTGAGGACTTTACAATTAGGATGAATTTTTGAATATTCTCACATATAAATGTCTTCACAAAGGGAAGCGAAGGGTAATACGATTTACATTTCTCAGATGACATTTTCTCATTCAACATATCTCCAACATGTGCCCAACATGTGTGCAGCACTGTTCTACCTGTTCAAATGAACACTAAGAGGATAAGCATCTGCTCAAGTTCACACAGTGGAGGGGTTCAGGACATCACATACCAATCCTCAGATATCTAAAACCATTGTCTTTCTATTGTCTCTCTTAATCTGTCTCTCCAGAGATAGAGGAATATGGGGCTCCGAGAGCATGGGGTTCAGTGGGAGACCAGCAACCCCACCTATGGGTACCAAGAATCAAGTTGACTTTTAGTGGCCCATGGTTAAATAGGAATTTACAGTCAATTAAGGAAAAATTTATTGTCAAAGATAGATAAACTTACATTTAAAAAGATGGGAAGGACACAGATACGGAATAGAGAAATATGCTTTTAAAATCTACATTAATACTATCAAAGATAAAAGATGTTATAATCATAAAAACAGGTTGCTCCAAAAAATGATATTAAGAAAACAATCAAAGAGATGTTAAAGATTAGAATGCAAAAGGTAAACCTGAAAAAATCTCCCACAAAGTAGGGAAAATGTAAGAAAATTAGATAGCCTTTGTATAACGCCCAATCAAAAACATAGAAGTCACAGAAAAAGAGAACAAAGAAAATGGTTGGTTAGAGATCACCCATGAAATAGTTTGAGAACATTTCTCAGACTTATAGAACATGAGCGTCCAGACAAGAAGGGCCAATTTTATGTTCAGCATGATGGATGAGCAATAACATCACTATAAAATTCCAGAAATCTAGAGATTCAGAAAAGATTCTAAAATCTCCAGAGAAAAAACTGGTTTCATATGAGAGTGCTATAATCACACAGTGTTAGTCTAGACAATGATCACTAGAAGTCAGAAGAAAATGGAACAATGCTTTTGAAGAGAAATTATTTCTAATATATTTTTTTTTGACAGGCAGAGTGGACAGTGAGAGAGAGAGACAGAGAGAAAGGTCTTCCTTTGCCGTTGGTTCACCCTCCAATGGCCGCCGCGGTTGGCGCGCTGCGGCCAGCGCACCGCGCTGATCCGATGACAGGAGCCAGGTGCTTCTCCTGGTCTCCCATGGGGTGCAGGGCCCAAGCACTTGGGCCATCCTCCACTGCACTCCCTGGCCACAGCAGAGAGCTGGCCTGGAAGAGGGGCAACCGGGAAAGGATCGGTGCCCCTACCGGGACTAGAACCCGGTGTGCCGGCGCCACAAGGCGGAGGATTAGCCTAGTGAGCCGCGGCGCCAGCCTCTAATATAGAATATTTTCAGCCAGATATTCATTTAGGTATGAGGATAGAAGAGAAGACATTATCAGCTACTCAGAGAATCAAAGAAAAATAAACATGATACAAGATCCAGAAAGTAGGGAGTATATAACACAAGATAAAGTAAAAGAATTCTCAGCATTGGAGTGAATGGAGATATCAGCAGCGCATCTGTGCATGGCAGATTTAAAGATCATGTCAAAAAACCCTGTAATTTGGATAAGTATCTGGCTTAGAGGTTAAGATGCCAGTTGACATGCCAGGAAGTCTGTGCTTCAATTCTAGCTCTTCTCTTTATCCAAGCTTCCTGGAGCATAACCTGGGAGGCAGCAGGAGATGTCTGAAGTGGTAGGAACCTGCCACCCATTTCGGAGACCTGGACTGAGCCCCTGGCTCCTACTTTTGGACTGGCTCAGCCCCAACTATTGCACATATTTGTGGAATGAACCAGAAGATGGGAGCCATCTCTCTCTCTCTGTCTGTGTCCTTCTCTCTCTCTCCCTCTCATATAAGTAAATGTTTCTAAAAAACTTCTGGAATTTTTATTTTAAAGTGATATTAAAAATTTTCTAGAGGCCAGTGCTGTGGGGTAAAATGTTAAGCCTCTGTCTGCAGTGCCAGCATCCCATATGGGCACTGGTTCCAGTCTCAGCTGCTCCACTTCTGATCCAGCTCCCTGATAATGCACCTGGGAAAGCAGTGGAATATGGGAAGATGGTCCAAGTACTTGGGCCTCTGCACCCATGTGAGAGATCCAGAGGAAGCTCCTGGCTCCCGGCTTCTACCAGAGCTGCAGCCATTTGGGGACTAAACCAGCAGATGGAAGATATTTCTCTTTCTCTCTCTATTTCGTTACCTCTCCCTCCCCTCCTCCCTTTCTCTCTGCCTTTCAAATAAATAAATAAATCTTCTAAAAAAAATCTCTTTGTGATAAAGGCTTTGTGGTAAAGTGGGTTAAGCAATGCCAGCAACCCATATCAGCACCAGTTCAAGCCCTGGCTGCTCCACTTCTGATCCCACTCCCAGCTAATGTGCCTGGGAAAAGAAACTGAAGATGGACTCAGGTATAAAATATATGTGTAATGTGGAGGCAAATGTCTGTCTCACCGAATGATTACTAAAGTAGTTGTTTGGTCAATCAAGCAGCAGCATCATTTTCACTTGAAAACTCATGTTAAATTCTTCAGATCTGGGGCTGGCACTGTGGTGTAGTAGGTTAAGCCTGTGCCTGTGATACATATGGGCACCAGTTCATGTCCCGGCTGCTCTACTCTACTTCAATCCAGCTCTCTGCTTATGGCCTGTGAAGACAGTAGAAAAGACAGCCCTAGTGCTTGGGCCCCTGCACCCATGTGGGAGAACAGGAAGAATCTCCTGGCTTTAGACAGGTCCTGCTCTGGCTGTTGCAGCCATCTGGGGAGGGAACCAGCAGATGGAAGACCTCTCTCGCTGTCTCTCCCTCTTGGTAACTCTGCCTCTCAAATTAATAAATAAATCTAAAAAAAAAATTCTTCTGATCTAAGCTTACTTAGTTGTAAAGGGAGTGAAGCAGAAATGTGTATTTAAATAAGCTGATTCCATCCATGCACAGAAAAGTTTGAGAATCACTGATGTAACCAAAATTCCACTATCTGAATTAGAGACAGTGGAAAGTTACTTACACGTGTGTGATGGGGATGTGCAAAGGGGAAATTTGGTAACTAACGCTTAACTCAAATAGTCAATACAGTCAAGACATACAATAGAAGCCCACTGGAGATAAGGGCAGAAATCCTAGAATAGTCAATGAAAAGCATTCGTTGCCACAGTCTGGAGGAACTGGAATGGGTGAGAGCAGGGGAAAGCTGCTACAAGCTTCATCTGAAGCAAAACAACTGGAATCTAAACCATGGACATGTTTTAATTGATTAAAATAAAACTAAATTTAAAAATGAATTCACCTGCTCAGTACAGCCAATCTAATGTCCTCAGATAAAATACAATCAAGGATATTTTCCCTTTGTAAGTTACAAAACGAGCATCTGGTGTATTTAAAAAGGTCCTTGCCTGAAAATACTAAAGCCATTTAAATGAATTCCTACACATCCCTTTAAAATCACTCATACATCATAAACCACAGGTATCAATGTTCTAAAATATTCAATTACTAATTGAAATTACTATTGCTATCATGTATGTTGGGTTTTTAATGAAATGTCAATGTTTCAGGACATTTGGGGGTGAAGTAATGTACTATGCCTTTAATTACTAAGTCTATTGGTTAATATAATATACCCACACATATAAAAGAGAACTTGAAAAACTTTCTAGAAATTTCATATTATGAAAAAACTGTTGGCCGGCGCCGTGGCTCAACAGGCTAATACTCCGCCTAGCAGTGCCAGCACACCCGGTTCTAGTCCCGGTCGGGGCGCCGGATTCTGTCCTGGTTGCCCCTCTTCCAGGCCAGCTCTCTGCTATGGCCTTGGAGTGCAGTGGAGGATGGCCCAAGTGCTTGGGCCCTGCACCCCATGGGAGACCAGGATAAGAACCTGGCTCCTGCCATCGGATCAGCGTGGTGCGCCGGTCGCAGCGCGCCGGCCACGGCGGCCATTGGAGGGTGAACCAACGGCAAAGGAAGACCTTTCTCTCTGTCTCTCTCTCACTGTCCACTCTGCCTGTCAAAAAGAAAAAAAAAAAAGAAAAAAAATGTTTATTAACTTCAAAAATTTTGCACCAAAATTAATTTCTCCTTTAATTCCACTGTTGCAGGGACTTTTTAAAATAACTTTTTAATAACTCATTTGAAGAGAAAATGGTTACCTGCAGTTTAGAGACAAGAATTCCTGGCATAGAGGAGGCACTGCAATTGTTTAACATCACCCAGCTGGTGACACTGCCTCCAGTGACAGCCTGTAAACTCCATTCAGATTATAATTATTCCTATTTCTACTAGTCAGACTTGTGCACCATCTGTAGCCACTTAATTACAGGAGACAGAAGACCCAGTCTTTCCACTATGGTGTAAGGATCACAGTAAAATAAAAATGAGCAAGATTACTACATAATCTTTAACAAGAAAAACAATGTGTTCATCACCAAAATACCAGGTCCAGTTTAGTAGCCAGTAGAGATAACCTCCTTCTCTACATAACTCAGCCCCAATTCTTGATACATGGATTAAGTGAGGGAAAACCTAGTTCTCTAAGCATCCTCTCCTTAGAGTGTTGCTGCAGGTTCTTCCCTGCAGTGTGAGCACGAACCCACCCTAACCCCTACTCAGTAGTTAAGCTCTCCAGAGTCCACCTTGTTTCCAGTTTCATCCAGCAGATATGAATGGAAATACTGCAACATGGTCACACATCAGCCCTGGTTGAGCAGAGAAGCCTGGGAGGTTGTATAGATTCCTGGTTTACAACCAAATATCTCTCTCTTAAAAACTAATATCTCTGGGATATTTCATATTATGCACACACTCAGTCTTCATTACAAATGTCACGTTTTGAGACAAGGAGCCCAGGTCCCTGGCTTCTTAGGCATTCCTATGTTTTTCTCATGCATGGCTTCCTAACCTGCATTTATGGCTCTCCACCTTTCATTCCCTAGCTTCCTTGGCTTCTTCTACCTACATCAAACCCCACTCTGAGTTCTTTGCTTTCCTTAGTCCTGGACAGCCTGCTTGCCAGCTCGCTCACTGTAACCTCACTTCCAACTTGACACTTCAATTGGAAAACGGGACCAGAAATGCCTGACTGCACACAGGAGCAGGCGCCCACACTCTGCCCAGCAGCTGCGAGGATGACTATTAATGATAATATAATGGGAAAAGCATCGGTGTAAGACCAAAGCCGACATGAGGCCGGCTGAAAACAAGGATGTTTTCTCTTTATTACACGCATATAATTTGTTTCTGTCTATTGACACGAGAAATTGCAGAAACCCCCAGAGACAGACTAGTTTAAACATTTCTCAAGGCCTTTACTGCTTCTTAAATGTAGTGTCAAACTTCATCCAAATCATTGTACCTCTTCTCCCATCTTCTGCATCAAGAAACAATCCAAGTGTTTCCCCAGCAGTCTGGGCCCCATAACCAGCGGAGCTGCTATGGAGGGCAGTCAGCAGGAAGTCACTGCTGCCACACAGCTGTGCTGGCGTGACACAGCATCCCTTCCAACTGCAGGACGCTGGGCAGAAAATTCTGAGGGTGCAGCACAGGGTGCCTTCCTCTTACTGCTCTCATCAGAGAGGTATGTCTTCTGATGAAACAGATTTCTATTCTTTCTTAAATCTTTTTATATTAAATATAAAACACAATTTGCAGATAGAAAAGTGCATGAAATATGTATACACCACTGAAGAAATTATTGAAAACATTCTAAAAACCACCTCCCAGGAACAAGAGAGCTAAGTATCCATCCTTGAAACACTCAACACCTTGTTCTTAATCAGTTTTCTCTCTTCTATCCTGGGGTAACCCTGACTTGCCTTGGATGATAATAATTTATTCCCTTGGTTTCTGTGACAGTTTTAACACATATGCCTGAATCTCTAAATAATATAGCACTGCCTATTTTTAACCTTTACATAAATGGAATTATACACCATGTATTTGGGATGTAGTTTGTTTTTCTTATTATTATACTTTTGAGATTTCTGCATGTATTTGTAAAATGCATAGTTAGCAAAGAATCATTCAGTTTTTCTGGCAAATGTTTCCTCATTTAATAGATTAAAATGTAGTTATGCCTGTTGGTGGAGATCTTTTTATTTCGAATTTGAGACAATTACAAAATATTTTATGCATATCTCAGTTCATCTTAAAAGTCATTAATAGATACATTAAAAGTGAGCCATTGTTGTGGTACAGTAGGTTAAGACACCACCTGTGATGCCAGCATCCCATATGGACTCCAGATCAAGTCCCACTACTCCACTTCTGATTCAGCTCCCTGAGAAGACACCTGGGAAAGCAGTGGAAGATGGTCCAAGTATTTGGCCCCTCACCACCTATGTGGAAGACCTGACCTGAAGAAGCTCCTGGTTCCTAGCTTCTCCAGCTTCTGTCTGACCCAGCCTCAGCCATTGTGGAAACTTGGAGAGTAAACCAGCAGATAGAAGATTCTCATTATCTCTATCTCTCTCTCTCTCTCTCTCTCTCTCTCTCTCTCTCTCCCTCCCTCCCTCCCTCCCTCTTTCTCTCCCTCCCTCTCACCCTCTCCCTCTCTCCCTCTCTCCCTTCCTTTCTCCCTCTATCTTGCTTTCTCTAACTCTGCATTTCAAATGAATAAAATTATTTTAAGTAATTCTGAATTCAAAGTTGAGTCTTAAAAAGAAATTCTTTTTTCTTATTGCTAATATATATATATATATGCAATCCTGAAGAGGAATATGCAGGTTCTTATTTTCTTACTAGTCTAATTGTCCCATCTGCTTTCTGTGACCCAGAAAAATCTTTCATGACAAAATTGGAGGAATCAGAGACCCTAAAAGACTATTTTTCAAAGGGGAATTCATCACACGTGGGTTCTAGGATTGCAGTACTACCATTTGTCAGTATAAGACCTTGAGAAAGCAACTGGACTTCACTAAGACTCCATTTTTATCAAATTCAAAAGATGATGCTTATTATATGTAAATTATAATTAGACACAAGGCAATTTGCTATCCATAGAGTTAACTCCCTTATTTAAGCATCTCAAAACCTTTGTAGCATAGGCATCCACACCTTCATGTTCCTATTTCCATCTCCCAAAGATGTCTGGGGGAACAAATGCAATACTATATGCAAAGTGTTTGGCACAGAGATGAAATGCAACACATGTTCATTATAACTGATCTTGCCTCATCAGTCTAAGCATGTTTTTAAAATATTTCCAGATCCTGAGCACATTTTATGGATGTCTGATCAAGTAAGAATACCTGATTTTGTCATGCAACTTACTTCCATGTGATCCCTTTCTTTGATTTGTTGCAGTTGAAAGTGCAGAATGGAAAGCCATGACATGGTGGCAAAACACAATCCAAATGAAAGATCCTGGTGAACAAGACCCCAGCAGAAGGAACAGGCCATCAAGGAGAGAGGCGCCTTTCTCTGAAGGGAGGAAGGAACCTCCACTGTGACACAGCCTTGACTAAACAAGTTCAGAGTCGGTGAACTCAAGGGACTTCCATAGCCTAGACAGCTCATAGCAAGAGTCTCGGGTGATTGCTGACATCATAAATAAGAGTGCCAATTGTTAAATCAACAACGGGAGTCACTGGGTACATGCTCCCCATGTAGGATCTTTGTCCTTAATGTGTTTTACTATGAAACTTAAAAACACTACTAGTCGAACAATACCCTATACCTTGTGCAGTTGTGTGAGTGCAGCCTGTTGAAATCCTTGCTTTGTATATACTAAGTTGATCTTCAGTATATGAAGGTAATTGAAAATGAAACTCGATGAAGGGCAGGATGGGAGAGGGAGAGGGGAGGGCCATGGGAGGGAGGGAGGTTGGGGGGTGGAAAGCCACAACAATACAAAAGTTGCACTTTGTAAATTCACATTTATTAAATAAAAAAAAATAACTATATAACAAAAAAAAGAAAAAAAAGTTAATACTTCACCCTTTTAGTATTTTTTATGTTCTACTTAAAACTATTGGTTGAACTCTGTAATTAATACACAATTATTCTTAGGTGTTTAATTAATGCTATAACTAGTACTCAAATAGTATTTTATGCTTTGTGTTTCTGTGTGGGTGCAAACTGTTGAAATCTTTACTTAATATATGCTAAATTGATCTTCTGTATATACAGATAATTGAAAATTAATCTTGATGTGAATGGAAGAGGAGAGGGAGCGGGAGATGGGAGGGTTGTGGGTGGGAGGGAAGTTATAGGGGGAAAAGCCACTGTAATCCAAAAGCTGTACTTTGGAAATTTATGTTCATTAAATAAAATTTAAAGAAAAAAAAAGTAAGTGCAGAAACAAGAAGACAATAGAACGCACAAGTAACGTAAGATTTAAAGTGAGCTTGCACTCAAATGTAGTAATTTTCTTTAAAGTCTCTTCAGTCCCCTGATCAAAGTATACTAAGAAACTGGAACTTAGATTTTAAAAGCAGCATTTATTTAAATAAGTTCCTTGTCCCTGGAGAGTACTGCTTAGAGCTAAATCTTGCATTAGTTTTACATTTAGGTTACTATGAAAAATAAAGAGAAAGATGTAAGGAGTCTTATGATGACATTTAAGATCTTTTTCTTCACATGTTAGGTCTCAGGTTTTAGCATGTTATTTTACTTTGACAGGAAAGTAAGGAATCCTCCACAATCCCTGTTGAGAAGGCTTGTCCTGCCACAGGGTTGAGAAGTGGCTTCAGTCCCACCACTTAGAGTAGGAGGAAGTGTGTCAGAGGGCAGTGACAGGGAGCACAGGGGGCTAAGAAACAATTATAGAGCAGCTTTTGTTCTCCTACCCAGCGCTGCTGCTTCCCAGCTGTTCTGTTTGATCTGATGATAGCCAATAAGGCAATGCATGTTGCTACCAAGACAAAGACTTCTTGCATTTCATGGCTGTTGACTCAAAGTCTGAAGAAAAAGGAATGTATGGGCCACTATGCAGGGGAAAAATGTGTTGGGTACAAACTCTGTGTAATGCATTGTGTAAAATAGACATTCACAAACATGTTTCAACTGTGAAGTCATGGAGTTATTGCATTGATTTCACTTTTTCTACCCCATGGTACAGACATTGCATTGCTATTGTTTTACAAAAGATGAACAATATCCATCCCCCAGTTGCCCATCCTCCTTCTTGTGCTGTAGTTTCTGAAATCTGGTTTACTTTGCAATATTTTTTTTTTTTTGCAGTGCAAATTTAGTGCCTTGAAGCCAATCCCTTGGGTAGCTCTGTCAGAATCTTTAGTTCACGTCTGACAGGCTGATTCCTGAGAGTTCTTTACTGTTATGTGATGGGAGGTGAAGAGCCTGTAGCCGAGACAGAAGCCACATAGGGCAGAGGCCATGGTGTTTCAGAATCTGAGAAAAAAGAGCATGTCAGCAGAATAAAACACCACGTTGTGGCCGCTTACACTGGGCTATGACAACAAGGTAGTTCTCTAATCAATGCAACTCTATTTCTCTATTTCTCAGTGTGGAGTGAGATACAATACAATGTATCCCCTGGCAAGGGACTTGTCTATGACAGCTGTAGCTATAAAGCAATGAGGCTGAACAGAAGACATGGTTTATGTAATCTGTTTTCTTTCTTTTTTATTTTTTTTTCCCCCCACAGGCAGAGTGGACAGTGAGAGAGAGAGACAGAAAGAAAGGTATTCCTTTTCTGTTGGTTCAGCCCCCAATGGCCGCTGCAGCCAGTGCGCTGCGGCCTGCACACCGCGCCGATCCAAAGGCAAGAGCCAGGTGCTTCTCCTGGCCTCCCATGCGGGTGCAGGGCCCAAGCACTTGGGCCATCCTCCACTGCACTCCCGGGCCACAGCAGGAGCTGGCCTGAAGAGGAGCAACCGGGACAGAATCCAGTGCCCCAACCGGGACTAGAACCCAGGATGCCAGCGCCACAGGCAGAGGATTAGCTGCACTGTAATTAAGTCATCTGCAGCATAGTTTATGGTTAAATAATTTTATTAAATTCTTAATAATTTGGGCTGGCGCCGCAGCTCACTTGGCTAATCCTCTGCCTGTAGCACCGGCACCCCAGGTTCTAGTCCCCGTTGGGGTGCCAGATTCTGTCCCGGTTGCTCCTCTTCCAGTCTAGCTCTCTGCTGTGCCCAGGAAGGCAGTGGAGGATGGCCCAAGTGCTTGGGCCCTGCACCTGCATGGGAGACCAGGAGGAAACACCTGGCTCCTGGCTTCGGATCAGAGTGGCGCGCCAGCCATAGCGGCCATTGAGGGGGTGAACCAACAGAAGGAAAGCCTTTCTCTCCATCTAATTCTGCCTGTCAAAAAAAAAAAAGTAAATAGCTGAGAAATTTTACATAGACCAAATCCTATATATTGTCAGACACCAAGCAATTTTATCACAGTCGCTGTGAGTCCAGAGACCGAAAAATTACCACCATCTTCTAAGAAACAAGACTTTCAAGAGATACAAGATATCCTCAGCAATAATGTCAATGTAGCTCCAGTGGGCTTAAGTTCTTACTATTTGTCAAACAGTGTATCATAGGATTTACATGCCTAATAGCCATACCTCTCTACAAGTTTGCAGCATAAATTTATGATGCCTATTTTACAGATGAGCAAAGAGAGGTCCAAAGAGATTAAAGAAACTTACATGGGATCCCATGACTAATAAGTGACAAATTGGCATGGAAATAAAAATTTGCCTCATTCCAAGGCCTAT
Source organism: Lepus europaeus (assembly GCF_033115175.1). Lineage (NCBI taxonomy): Eukaryota > Metazoa > Chordata > Mammalia > Lagomorpha > Leporidae > Lepus > Lepus europaeus. The sequence continues at coordinate 42,844,145 of NC_084842.1, forward strand.
TTTATGTTTATTATACTACTTATTTATACTTCTCACCTGTTCAGGAGCATTCATTCATTCAATCATTCCTTCATTCAGAAATTATTCAATGCTTAATATCTGTCAGACACTATTCTAGATGCTAGGATCGTAGCAATAAATGAAACAAAGGCCTACTCATGTAGATCTCACATTCTAGTAGGCCTTAATCTATAAAGAAATATAAAGCAGGATTAGGGATGAGACTAATGGATGACTACTTTAAATAAGGTGGTCAGGAAGCCTCTTTCCAAAAACCCAACATTGAGTATCTAGATAAGGAAGGAGTAAGTTGGGTAGATGTCTGGGAGAAGAGCTTTCCAGGCAAAGGAGAGAGGAAGCACAATGTCCTGAGACACAATTATACCTCCTAGAGTATAGGGTAGCAAGGCTAAAACTGCTGGGGCCAAGCGAGCATGGAAAGAATAGCAGAAAATGAACACAAAGAGGACAGCAGGGACCAATCTTGCAGAGGCTTGTATGTCACATCAACAATTGTGGATGTTAAGTGGGATGGGAAGCCACTAGAGGGTTGAAAACAGGTAAGGGAAGATCTTACTTTCAATTAAAAAGGCTTATCTTGACTGCTGTGTGAAGAATTTGCTTTAGGTTAAGAAAGGAATCAAGGAGAGGAGCTAAGTGTCTATCTCAGAAGCCCAGGTGGATAGGGGATGTGAAAGAAAGAGAAATTATCAAGACAATACCCAAGATTTTTGGCCTGAGAAATGATGCAAGGAAGTGCTGTGAATGATACTGGAAGACTGGAACAAAGCCAGATCTGGAAGGGAGAGATGCATAACCAAGAGTTTAGATTGGAACATGTTGACCAGGAGGAGTCTGTTACACTGCTATTTAGATATGGCTAATAAAATTTTTAATACAGAACTGTAGATTCCAAGATGTTTCCAGGAATATAATTATTAGCAGTCTCAATAAATCATTTCAAAGCACCTCTTTTCATAACTGTTCACTCTGTGCTCTCAATTTAATCTCCCTTTTCTTATTCATCATTAAATTTATTAAGATTTATTTTCTATTCATTGGAAAGGCAGAATTCCAGAAAGAGAAGAGGAGGGGGAGAAATATTTTCCACCTGCTGGTTTACTCCCCAGTGGTAGCAATAGCCCAGACTGTGCCAGGCCAAAGCCAGGAGCTTGGAACTCCTTCCAGGTCTTCCAGGTAGGTTCAGGGGCCCAAGCACTTGGGCCATCTACCACTGCTTTCCCAGACATATTAGCAGAGAGCTGGATTGGAAGTTGGAACAGCTATGTCTCTAACCAGCATAGTTTAACCTGCTATGCCACAATGCCATCCCCTAGATTGATTTTTTAATAACAATAATTTCCAATATATATTATGCTAAACATAAGTACTTCAAATGCATTATCTTCTTCAATTTTACCACACACGTTAGATGAAGGTACTATTATTATTTTATTGTTGAGAGACATGAAAATTGAAGCAGAGAAAACTTAAAATACTTTAAGATACTTTAGCTATGATTGTCTTTCCACAGGAACATCAAAATACATGCAAAAGTGTCATATCTAATTATTTTCAGAAATCTCAAAAAATAACAAAAAAAGCAGATACTTAATCAAGAAAAAAGGAAATGTTCAAAAATGCTCTTGTCATTCAAGGAAATTGCCATCAACACATTAACGACATAGGCTTAATGATCAGTGACTTCAACTTTATGCTATTTATATGTTGGAAGACAACACTTTTAAGATGTTAATATCCAAGGGGATCTGAACACTCTCAATTCTTGTGGCCGTTTTTTTTTCAGAAATGGTAAAGATAATGATTCATTTCATGCTAAATTGCAAGGAACCTGAATAGCCAAAATGATTGTTAAAAAGAAGAAAGTTGGACAACTCTTATTCCCAATTTCAGAACTTACTACACATTGCTATAGTAATGAAACAATATGGTACTGGCATAAGAGTACTCATTTAGACCAGAGAAAAATTGTGAATATGGAAATAAACTCACACAGCTACAACCAGTTGATTTTTGACAAGGATTTCAAGGCCATTCAATGAGGAAAGAGTAGTCTATTCAATTGCTGCTGAGACAAAAAGATGCTTGCATGCAAAAGAATAAATTTGTACTTTTACTATATGTCACATAGAAAAATTAACTCATAATGGAGCATCCTAATATAAAAGCTCAAACCATAAACCTATTAGAAGAACACATATGGTAAATCTTCATTACTTTGGATTTGACTTAGAATTCTTGGGTATAACACCAAAAGCACAAGCATCAAAAATAAAACAGATTAGATTTTGTCAAACTCAAACTTTTCAAATCAAAACACTTTAACAATAATGTGAAAAGATAACTTATAAGATGAGAGAAAATCCAAGAGTCTAGTACCCAAAATATATAAATAATTCTCACAAGTTCACAAGAGAAAAAAATTGAATTTATAAAGTGGGAAAAAAAAGCATTTTGAATAGGCACTTCTCCAAATGGCCAAAAAGCATATGAAAAGACATTCCGTGTAAATTGGTCATTAGGGAAATGTAAGTCAGAACCATAATTAGGCACCACTTCACATTCATCGCCAGAGGATTTGATCAGAGGATCAAATAAGCAGAAAATAATAAGTATTAGCCAGGAAGTAGAGAAATTAGATACCTCTTCTATTGCTCAAGGTAATAAAAAATGTTTCATCCATATGGAAAACAGCTTGGGTATTAATGAAAAATTAAGCATAGGATTTTCATATGATACCGTAATTCTACTCCTAGGTATATACCCAAAATGTTCAGAATCAGATACTTATACACATGTACACACATGTTCCTAACAGCACGATACACAATTTCCAAAGGTAGAAACATTCCAAATGTCTTTGGCCAATGAAGGATAAGCAATTTACTCTATACATATAACGGAATCTTATTCAGCCATAAAAGGAATGAAGTACTGATACCCATTACTACAATGTGGATGAGCCTCCAACACATTATCCCAGGCAAAGGAAGTCATACACAAAATATTGCGTATTGCATGATTCCATTTGTATGAAATATCAAGGCAGACATTTAGTGCAGCACTTAGGACACCAGATGGGGGTAGGTGTCAGTGCAACCTGTCAAGTCAACACTTTGGGACACCAGCATCACGCATATGGGTGCTGCTTCAAGATCCAGCATCCTGAGAGCAGAAGATGATGTTTCAAGTGCTGGGAGCTGATGCCACCCATGTAGAAAATGCTGGTGGAGTTCATGGCTCCTGGCTTCCGTCTGGCCCAGTCCCTGGCTGTTTTTGTTTTGGCACTTGGGAAGTGACCCATTAGATAGAAGATTCATATTCATTCATTCATTCTCTCTCTCTCTCTCTCTCTCTCTCTCTCTCTCTCTCTTTCTCTCTGTGTGTGTGTGTCCCTTTCTGTTACTTTGCCCTTCAAGCAGATGGCAGCTCTCTTTCACCTTCTCCTGAGCCTCTCAAACAAGTAAAAGAAATAAATATAATAATGCATAGGGGCATTTTGCAAATCAGTGGTTGTTAGGCACCATGCAGTAGGAGTGAACTTGGAGGAACTGATTCATGGGTAAGAATAAAGAAATGTTTCAGAATTAGAGAAAGGTAGTATTGCATTGTGAACGTACTAAATGTCACTTTTTAATATTAAAATGCTTAATTGTGTTATTTGGATTTCATTTCAATAAATTATTAAAGTATAAAACTTTTTCAAAATCTAGTTAGAATCAGATTCCAGAGACTACACTCTTCATGTTAGCTGGCATATTTTCTGATAGGGTTGCCAAAACAGGTGTTTTTAAAAGTTTTTTTTAAACTTTTGTTTAATAAATATAAATTTCCAAAGTACAGCTTTTGGATTACAGTGGCTTTTCCCCCCATAACTTCCCTCCCACCCGCAACCCTCCCATCTCCCGCTTCCTCTCCCATCTCATTCACATCAAGATTCATTTTCAATTATCTTTAAATACAGAAGATCAATTTAGTATATATTAAGTAAAGATTTCAATAGTTTGCACTCACACAGAAACACAAAGTGTAAAGCACTGTTTGATTACTAGTTATACCATTGATTCACATAGTACAACACATTATTTTTAAGTCAGAAACAGAAAAAGAGAGAAAGTACTCTTCTATCCACTGGTTCACTCCCCAAATAGTCTAAACAATCAGATGTAGGTCAAGCCAAGGTCAGGAATCAGGAACTTCACTATGTATCCCACATGAGTGACAAGACCCCATTTGGACCATCTTCCACTGCCTTTTCCAGATGCATTATCAGGAAGCCAGATTAGAAGTGAAGCAGCAAGGGCTGAAATTAGCACTCCGACATGGGATGCAGGCATTGCAAGTGGCAGCTTACCCCAGTACACCACAACGTCAGCCCCACCATGATAGGTCTTACCATGCTATTGGTTTTCTTTTAACTGTTCTCAAATACTACCTGGATGCTGGCTTCCCAAAAAGGAAAGATGGCTTTTGATTTGAATATTATAGATATTAAAAGACTAATGAATTGTGATAGTCAACTAAAGTGAGTTAGCAGTGATGATACATATTAAATACTTCTCTAGTAGGGAACCTTAGACTATAAAGCTTAATACGTGTTAATAAATGAGATTGAGAATTTGCAAACAAATTCAATTAAAAAACTCACTTCCCTGACATTAACATGGATTTGGTCCTTGCCTTCCATCAACTACTCTCCATTATCTTCTTTAAAGTCATGAATTTCCAGAGTTTGTGGCTTACATTTCAAACCAAATAAGAGAGACAGTCTGTCGATAGAAAAGATCTCATAGTTTGAAAATGAAAACTGGTCCACTTGTTTCAAACAACAGACTTGCACCAAGACTGATCCGAATCAAACTGAACTAAAGACTCTGATGGGTCCATCCTACTTCATATAAATTATAAAATACTCTTGTTTGGAATGCAGTTCTTAATTTAACTCACTAAATCCATAGAACTGCTCTTTTTGATTTTCACAAAGCTTTATTCATCAGTTTGACAAACACTTATTGAGCACCTGTCACATGTCAGGCTCATCTACATAATGATAACACAATGCCAAAAAAGTACAGACTTGGATTCTAGACAGAGCCATATCAAGTAATTATTTGTATGAGAGAGATTCTAAAGTTCATGGAAATATGCATTGTGCATGAATTTGAAAAAAAAAATTGTGCCAAAACCTACTTTTCTTTCTTCCGTGAATTTTTAAACTATACTCATACAACATGATAAATGCTATTATACATGTTAACTTAGGATACTATATACCAAATAATGGAGAATTATAAATTCTGCCATAATGTAGTTAAATATTTATAGGAAATCCAGGGTTTTACTTCAGAAAGCATCAAATATCACAGTGCTGGTTCAAGTTGAAGCTATTAAGCTTCTAATCTAGCTTCCTGTAATACACCTATGAAAGCAATAGATGATGACCCAAGTGCCCTTGGACCCCTGCCATCCATGTGAGACACAGGGATGGAGTTTTCTTTCTTTCTTTCTCTCTCTCTCAATTTCTCTCACGCATGCACTGCCTTTCAAATAAATAAATCTTTAAAAATCATTATGGGCAAACTGGTTTTTATTTTAAATGCAAAGGTACATGTAGATGTATATATGCTGCAAAATTAAATCATGCCAGGGACTCATGTTATGTAAAACAAGATAAAAATTACCATCTCATCATCAGAAATTTTGCAAAGACAAAATCTTAAAAGAGACAAAGATCTTTGTAAAGTATAAATTGTCTGCCAAAACAGAATTAAAAAACACACTAATTTTTCTAATGCCTGAATCTGAAATACAGTCAGCAATTTCATAATTCTCAGAGGAAACACATACTTGTATCTTCCCCTACTTGAAAGTCTTTATTTCAGACTCCAGCTATAGCTAAGCCAGCGGCCACATAGATACAAGCATGCTGGGTGCCTTGTATGTGACCCTTCCAAGTGGTGCTCAGGCTCTTAACACACACATCTAACTAGGAAAAGCAGTCTGAGAAGCTGTTTCTTGTTCTCTCTCCCATGCTTTCTATGCCACCACCCACCAACAGGCTTATACAACTTACATAGCTTGCTCTCTTTCTGACACACACACACACACACACACATGCACGCACACACACACACGATTCTTCTACTCTTCCTCCCTCGTTCTAGGGTTCATCATTTTAGGAGGAAAAAATAACAAAAATGAATACTCCCCATTCCACTGGTCCCTCCCACTTCCTTAAGACACTCCCCACTGTTAAGAGCTGTATTTACTCCTCTGGCTCTGTGAGGTCTTTCTAGACTGTTCCAAACTGCACCGAGTTCTGCCTTCCTTGAATCCTGTCAGTGGTTACTGTCCACAGCTCACATCTTCACAGCCATCCATTCTCCTTGGTAACACCCACACCCACTTCCCATTGCACACTGTTGTTCTACCTCTTCAGTGATTCGTCATCTGTAAAATCTTTACCCATAATGTCTCCACCTACAAGAATATTGTCAAAATGAAAGGTAATGAAGTGTTTTAAAAATAAGAATCACAACATGTCACACAGAAGGTGCTAAATAAATAATCCCTCCCCCTCCCTCTCTTGTATGTCTCCAGTGAGCAGTACAGTTCTTGGGTAAGTGGCAAATCTTCCAATAAATAGCATAAATGGTTATTGATTGATTCTGCCCTTCTCGTTTGCTATTCTTTTCTATTCCCCCTTTGGATTTACAAAATTTTTCAAAGCTATGGTGAAAGATCCCAGTGCTCTTTATGAACTTCTTCTTTGATTAATTTCCTCTCAACTATTGTCCTGTCTAATTACATCAGGCCTCTTCAGGCCCATTTTCAGTTATTAGCTGACTCAAAGGCATGTTTGTTTATGGGTTCTACTTAAATTTCTATTTTACATGCTAATTACTTATGATGTTTTTAAAGTAAACAGTTCAGAAAAGCTGCCAATGTGTGTACTATGAATTCATCACTGGTGAAAGCTCTTATTTCTGCCAAGCAAGCACAGAATGTATAAAATATTCAGAATGAAAGCTGATTTGCTCATGTAGCAGAAAATATCCCAGAAGATCTGCAGCTCAGCACAGAACAGCAGGTGAGCCCAGGAGATCTATCACACAGGCCTCATATTTCTATTTAAAGTAAAATAGAAGATCTCTTGACTGTGCTTAGTGCATGACCTGAAATCTAGGAACTGTGACAAGCCTGGTAAGTGGATGTGGACTATCTTGTGCACTAATGAAATCTGAGTCACTGCTACTCCACTCTTCAGATCCAGCTTCTTGCTAATACACCTGGGAGGCAGTAGATGATGGCCCAATTACATTGGATCCTGCCATCCACGCAGGAGACCCAGATGGAGTTCCTAGCTCCTAGCTTCAGCCTGCTCTAGCCCTAGCTGTTGTGGTAATTTGTGGAGTGATTCTGTGGATGAAGTCAATCTCTCTCTCTCTCTCTCTCTCCCCCTCTCCCTCCCCCTCCCCCTCCCCCTCTCCCTCTCCCCTCTCTCATATGTGGATCTGCTTTTGCATAAATAAATAATATAAATATTTTTAAAAACAGAAATAAGAATTAGATCTGCATATGCACCTGAGATAGATGATCCAGTGACTGACACTCATAACAAAGAAATTACAAAACTCCCTCTGCCCTGATTGTGTCTCATGCAAATTAAGAAGCAGATAAGAAAGTAGACCTGCATTGATTCTCTACCAAAGACAGTGTTCATTAATTATACTAGAGTGTGGCTTAGCACTGCGATAATAAATGGACTCAAAGGCAAAAATTATTTCTAGAAGCAACCAATTCTATATGTGTCTTAATTTACATTCTTTTGACTCTAAGATGGAAGATGCACAGGATAATTATCAAACATAACTGATTTTCAAGATTTCTGGTTCAAGGTAAAAAGTGAGCTCACATATTTAATTCTGTCAATTTCCAGTCATGCAATACAAAGGAATGTAAGATTTCAAAATCCATACTTTGCCTAAAATCAGAAAAAATTGTCATTCACAGGTAGAAAATTTCAAGGACATTTGGCTGGCACTGCGGCTCACTAGGCTAACCCTCTGTCTGCAGCACCGGCACCCCGGGTTCTAGTCCTGGTTGGGGCACCAGTTCTGTCCTAATTGCTCCTCTTCCAGTCCTGCTCTCTTCTGTGGCCCGGGAAGGCAGTGGAGGATGGCCCAAGTCCTTGGGCCCTGCACCTGCATGGGAGACCAGGAGGAAGCTCCTGGCTCCTGCCTTCAGATCAGCATAGCCCACCGGCCGTGGTGGCCATTTGGGTGGTGAACCAATGGAAAAGGAAGACCTTTCTCGCTGTCTCTCTCTAACTCTGCCTGTCCAAAAAAAAAAAAAAATAGAAAGCTGAGTCACACATGAATATAAAAGTATTACAGAATGACAATTATCCCCTCTCCTTCCAACTCCATTATCATTTTCCACCTAAGCATTTCAAAGATTTTGCAGCAAATCTTGAAAAAAATCACTATCTGGCCATTTTTATTCACCCTTGACAGGCCTCTAAGAAATCAATACGACAGAAAAAGCAATTCTTAATGCATGCATTAGCTATACTAGAAGTAACAAAGTGCTTATGCAATTGATTTCGTATTCATACATAGGTGTGGATGTAGCAGAGCTTTGCTGGGACTCTGGAATCCTAACTAGTCTGTACAGAGAAGCTTGCTGTCATGTGATTTGGGCACTCATGAGTTTCAGCAAGCAATCGCAAGTCTTTCAGTGACTGTATCTACTTAGTGGCAATGCCTCTAATATTGATAAGATCTGTATTTCAGGGGCTGGCACTCTACCAGCACAGCAGCTGGACTTCCAATCTAGCTCCCTGCTAGTAAGGCTGGGAAAGCAACAGAAGATGGCCCAAGTCCTTGAACCCCTACATGCATGTGGGAGGCTCAGAAGAAGCTCCTGACTACTGGTATCTGCCTGGCCCAGCCCTGGATATTGTGACCATTTGGGAAATGAACCACCAGATGGAACCTCTCTTTATCCTCCTTTCTCTGCAACTCTGCCTTTCAAGTAAAATTTATATGTGTATGTGTGTGTGTGTATGTATGTATGTATATATATATATATATATATATATATATATATATATATCTGTCTTTCAAACTTAATCTGTTGAACACCTACTCTTTTCTGAAATCCTCTCCCACCCCAATCTACTTCTAGTCTGTATCTACTAATCACAAGTATACACCATACATGATTGCTGTTATCTATCCACACTCACTGATGGCTGCACATGCCACACTGACTTCCCACTATGGAAGCTTTGCATTCATTATTGCACAGGATTCCTTTACACACCCTTTCATTCTCCAGGAAATCAGATAACTTTCCTTCAACCCTTTCATACCTGCTATACTTTGTAAATCCTCCCAATGTTTCCTCCTGCTCACTCTTTCTGCACCTATTCCTTCTCCCTAACACACACAATTATATCTTCAAAATTTCCCACTCTATTGCTCCTTTCTCATAAATATTTAGTTCTCTCATATTCTCTTTTTAGTTGTATTTTTAAAAAAATTATTGCATTCCAATTCTTCCAATCCCATTGATTCCCAGATGGCCATAAATGTCATTAATAACTTCACTGTACACTTCATCATCTTTCTTATACTTTATCAACAATATCTAACCCTTTGTATCACTTGTATCATTTATCTCTAAAAACACATGATGTGAGGCTTACTGTGCTGGCTTGTGTCTGACCAGCAACCAGACAAGTGGAGACTCCTGACTCTGGTGGGGAAAACAAAGGGCTGGGTGCTATTGACTATGGGAGGCTTGTGTGCCAGGACTGTGAAAAAATGAGGCTGTGTGGGAGGACTCACAGTGTGGCTAGACTTTGGGCAGTCTCTGTAAGAGACTCCACATGCTCAGAGCTTCCTGGTTACCTGGTGAGGGACATTGCTGGGGAATCTGAGCTTACACCAAGGACTGCACAGATCCTTTGTGTGGTCCTTGGGGAAGAATGGGGGAATATTATACCCACTGGAGCTAGTGCTCAGTCACTGGTCTCCCTTGAGGAGAGGAGCTCAGATAAACAGAATAAACTTCCCTTCTGATTAAAAAAATAATAATAATAAAAAAAAGAGGAGATGTACCATGCCAAACCCAGGTGTATCACCTTAGACAAGCCTAGGGAACTGAACAGAGCTACCTGGCCACACCCACCACAGGCCTCTAGAGATTCACTGAAAGCAGACACTCCACTTACCAACAGAGGAATAATACAAAGATAAAAGCCACCACAGTGAAAAAAAAAAAGAAGAAACCAACGATTATCTCCTCAAATGCCAAATAACAAGTGCACCAATTCAAGGAACAAGAATAAGGAAGCCAACATGATGTCCCAAAAGAACACAACACTTCAATACTAGATTGTGAAGATGAGACTGGAGAAATGCCAGAAATGGAATTAAAAACATTGATCATAGGATTACGTAGAAGTAATCAGAAGCAAATGCACAAACTACTGAAATATGTACAGGACATGAAAGAAAATTTCTCCCACGAAATTCAGATCTTAAGGAGAAATCACAATGAAATGAAATGCCAAACAGAACAAATAAAAAGGCAGTGGAAAGCCTTATCAAAAGAATTGGTGAAGCAGAATAAAGAATATTTGACTTATAAGAAAAAGCACAGGAAATTACACAGTCAAACCAAAGGCCAGAAGGGGAAATTAGAAAACTAAAAAAACACTGTTAGTCTACAGGATACTATACAAAAAAAACCACCAACATACGAGTTCCAGGAGTTCCAAATGATTAGAAGGAGAGAAAGGATTAGAAGGCATTTTAGTGAAATAACAGAAAGCATCCTTAATTTGGAGAAAGAAAGGGACATTTAAGTACAGGAAGCATATAGAACTCCTAATAGAAATGACAAGAAAAGATCTTCACCTTGACATATTGTAATCAAACTCACCACAGCCAAACATAAAGAAAAGACTCTAAAATGTGCACGAAAGAAATGCCAGATTACTTTAGGAGGATCTCAAATTAGAATCACAGCAGACTTCTCATCAGAAACTCTGCAAGCTAGGAGGGAATGGTGAGATATATTCCAAGTCTTAAGAGAAAAAAAAAATGTCAATCCAGAATACTATATCCTTAAAAGCTCTAATTTGTGAATGAAAGTGAAATAAAGACCTTCCATAACAAACAGAAATTGAAAGAATTTGTCACCATCCATCCAGCCCTACAAAAGATGCTTAAGGATGTGCTGCACACAGAAACATAGAAATGTAGTCATCACTACAAAAGAAGGTAAAGAAAGAAATCTCTCAGTAAAAGTTCAAAGGAAGTTCAAAGTAAAAAATAGGAATATTTTTGGGAAAATGGCAGGGGAAAGTCATTACTTATCAATAGTCACCTTCAATGTAAATGGTCTCAACTCTCCAGTTAAAAGACACAGACTGACTGGATTAAAAAACAAAACCCATCCATTTCCTGCCTACAAAAAACACATCTTATCAATAAAATGCATACAAACTGAAAGTGAAAGGATGGAAAAAGATATTCCATGCCAACAGAAACCAAAAAAGAATTGACATAGCCATCCTAATATCAGGCAAAATAGATTTTAACACAAAACTGTTAAAAGAGACAAAGAAGGGGACTATGTAATGATTACGGGATCAATTCAATAGGAAGTTATGACTACAATAAATGTATTTTCACCTAATTACAGGGTACTTGGTTATTTAAAAGAAATGTCAAGGGATCTTAAGGGAGACATAGACTCAAATACAATGGTAATGAAGGACTTCACTATAACACTTTCAGCAATGAACAGATGACTCAGACGGAAAATCATCAGGAAACACTAGAATTAATCAACACTATGAACCAAATGGACCTAACAGATATCTACAGAACTTTTCATCCTACAGTTGCATAATACACATTTTTCTCACCAGTGCATGAACTTTCTCTAGGACTTACCATATACTAGGCCATAAAGCAAGTCTCAGCAAATTAAAAAAAAAAAAAATCAAAATCATACCATGCATCTTCTTGGACCACAATGGAAAGAAGCTGGAAATTAGAAACTCAGAAATCTCTAGAATATATGCACAAACATGGACACTGAACAACATGCTCCTGAATGAACAGTGGGTCATAGAAGAAATCAAAAAAGAAATCAAAAAATTTCTGGAAACAAATGAAGATGACAACATAGCATATCAAAACTTATGGATAACAGCAAAAGCAGTGTTAAGAGGAAAGTTTATGGCAATTGCTGCCTGCATCAAGAAATTGAAAAGCTACCAAGTAAGTGAGCTATCGATGCATCTCAAGGATCTAGAAAAACAACAACAAACCAAACCCAAAACAAGTGGGAGAGAAATAATTAAAATTAGGAAAGAAATACACAAAATTGAATTAAAAAACAAAAAGATCAACAAAATTAACAGCTAGTTTTTTGAAAAAAATAAACAAAATTGATATACCTTTGGCCCACTAACCAAAAAAGGAGAGAGAAGACCCAAATCAATAAAATTAGAGTTGAAAAGGGGAATGTAACAACAGACACCCCAAAAATAAAAAAGAATCTTCAGGAATTACTACAAAGAGCTGTATGCCAACAAATAGGCAAACCTAGAAGAAATGGATAGATTCCTGTACACATACAACCTACCTAAATTGAGCCATGAAGAAATAGAAAACAAACAGACCCATAACCAAGACAGAAATTGAATCAGAAATAAAGACCCTCCCCAAAAGAAAAGCCCAGGACTGGATGGCTTCACTGCTGAATTCTGCCAGACATTTATAGAAGAACTAATCCCAATTCTTCTCAAGTTGTTCAAAACAACTGAAAGGAAGGGAAACCTCCCAAATTCTATTAAGCCAGCATCACCTTAATTCTTTGACCGAAAAAGATGCAACAGAGAAACAGAATTACAGACCAATTTCCCTGACGAACATAAACACAAAAATCCTCAAATTTTAACCAGTTGAATCCCACAATACTTATGAAAGATCATCCACCCTGACCAAGTAGGATTTGTCCCTGGTATGCAGAGATGGTTCAACATTCAGAAATCATCAATGTAATATAATCACATTAACAAACTGCAGAACAGAAACCATATGATTATCTCAATAGATGAAGAGTAAGCATTTGACAAAATACAGTACCCTTTCATGATGAAAACGCTAAGAAAATTGGGTATAGAAGGAACATTCCTCAATACAATCAAGGTAATTTGTGACAAATACATAACCCGTATCCTACTGAATGGGGGAAACGTTGGAAGCATTTCAAATGATATCTGATACCAGACAGGATGCCTACTCTCACCATTACTATTCAACATAGTCCTGGAAGTTTTAGCCAAAACCATCAAGAAAAAGAAATCAAAGGGATACAAATTGGGAAGGAATAAGTCAAATTATCTCTATTTGCAGATGACATGATTCTGGATATAGGGAATCCAAAAGACTCCACCAAGAGACTATTGGAACTCATAGACGTGCTTGGTAAAGTAGCAGGATATAAACTCAATACACAAAAATCAACAGCCTTTGTATACACAGAAAATGCTAAGACTGAGATTGAGCTTGTAAAATCAATCCCACTCACAATAGCTACAAAAAAATTCAAATGCCTTAGAATACATTTAACCAAGAATGTAAAAGTTCTCTATGATGAGAATTATAAAGCAATAAAGAAATAGAAGATACAAAAAAATGAAAAAAATCTTCCATGTTCATGGATTGGAAGGATCAATATCATCAAAATATCCATTCTCCCAAATGCAATTTACAGATTCAATGCAATACCAAACAACAAAGACATTCTTCTCAGATATAGAAAACAGATGCTGAAATTTATATGAAAGCACAAGAGACATGAAATATATAAAGCAACTTTATACAACAAAAAAAAAGATAGAGATATCACAATTTCAGATTTGAAGACTTACTACAAGGCAGTTATAATCAAAATAGTCTGGTACTGGCACAAAAATAGATGAATAGAGCAATGGAAGAGAATAGAAATGTCAGAAATCAATCCAAGTATCTACAGCCAACTTGTATTTGACCAAGGAGCTAAAACAATCCCTGGAGCAAGGACAGTTTCTTTAACAAATGGTACTGGGAAAACTGGTTTCCACATGCAGAAGTATGAAGCAAAACCCCTAACATATACCTTACAGAAAAATCCACAAAACATAGATAAAGACCTAAATTTATGATGTGACACCATCAAATTATTACAGAACACTTGGGAAACCCTGCAAGACTTTGGCAGGGGCAAACTATTCTTGGGAAAGACCCCAGAGGCATAGGCTGTCAAAGCCAAAATTAACAAATGGGATTACATCAAATTGAGAAGTTTCTGTATGGTAAAAGATACACTCAGGAAAGAGAAGAGGCAACCAACAAATGGGAGAAATTATTTGCAAACTATGCAACTGATAAAGGATTTACAAAAGAATCTACAAAGAGATCAAGAAACTCCACAACACCAAAACAAACCAGTTAAGAAATGGACAAAGGACTTAAAGAGACATTTTTTCAAAAGTGGAAATCTAAATGACCGGCAGACGCATGAAAATATGTTCAGAATCACTAGCTGTCAGTGAAATGCAAATCAAAACCACAATGAGGTTTCACCGCACCACAGTTAGAATGGCTTTCATACAGAAATCAACAAACTACAAATGCTGGCAAGGATGTTGGGAAAAAGGTACCCTAATCCACTGCTGGTGGGAATGTAAACTGGTAAAACTACCACAGTGGAAATCAGTTTGGAGATACTTCAAACATCTGTATATAGACCTATCATATTACCTAGCCCAGTTAGAAAGGCCTACATACAGAAATCTACCAACAACAGATGCTGGCAAGGATGTGGAGAAAAAGGGACACTAACTCACTGTTGGTGGAACGCAAACTAGTTAAGCCACTATGGAAGTCAGTTTGGAGATTCCTCAGAAACCTGACTATAACCCTACCATAAAACACACCCATCCCACTCCTTGGAATTTACCCAAAGGATATTAAATTGGCAAATAAAAGAGCTGTCTGCACCTTAATGTTTATTGCAGCACAAGTCACAATAGCTAAGACATGGAATCAACCCAAATGCCCATCAACAGAAGACTGGATAAAGAAATTATGGGACATGTACTCTATAGAATACTATACAGTGGTCAAAAAACAGTGAAATCCGGTCATTTGCAACAAAATGGAGGAATCTGGAAAACATCATGCTGAGTGAAATAAGCCAGTCCCAAAGGGACAAATATCATATATTCTCCCTGATCGGTGACAACTAACCAAGCACCAAAAATGAAACCTGTTGAAGTGAAATGGACACTATGAGAAACAATGACTTGATCAGCCCTTGTCCTGACTGTCGAGGAAAAACTTACTACTTTATTCCTTTTAATATTTTTTGTTCACTTAATACCATTGGTTGAACTCTTCAATTAACACACAATTATTCTTAGGTGTTTAAATTTAACTGAAAGGTGATCCTTGTTAAATATAAGAGTGGGAATAAGAGAGGGAAGAGATGTACAGTTCAGCACATGCTCAATCAGACTTAGCCGTAATGGTAGCATTAGAAACGTGCCAAGGGATTCCAATTAAATCCCATCAAAGTGGCATGTACCAATGCCATCTCATTAGTCAAAGTGATCAGTTTCAGTTCATAATTGATCATAATGATAGAATTAAGTGTCAAAGAGATCACATAAACAAGACTAGCAGACCTAAATGAAAGCTCTCTGTGAGTGAGATCCCAGTGGAAAGAACGGGCCATCAAAGAAGGAGGTACATTTCTCTGAAGGGAGGAGAGAACTTCCACTTTGACTATGACCTTGTCTAAATAAGATTGGAGTTGGCAAACTCATGAGGCTTTCAGAGCCTTGGCCATCAAAGAAGGAGGTACCTTTCTCTGAAGGGAGGAGAGAACTTCCACTTTTACTATGACCTTGTCTAAATAAGATTGGAGTTGGCGAACTCATGAGGCTTCCATAGCTTTGGGTGATTACTGACGTCATAAATAAGAGTGTCAGTTGTTAAATCAACAATGGGAGTCACTGTGCACTTACTCCCCATGTAGGATCTCTGTCCTTAATGTGTTGTACAATGTGAATTAATGCTATAACTACTACTCAAACAGTACTTTACACTTTGTGTTTCTGTGTGGGTGCAAACTGTTGAAATCTTTACTTAATATATACTAAGTCAATCTTCTGTATATAAAGATAATTGAAAATGAATCTTGATGTGAATGGAATGGGAGCGGGAGCAGGAGATGGGAGGGTTGTGGGTGGAGGGAAGTTATGAGGGGGAAAAAGCCACTATAATCCAAAAGTTGTACTTTGGAAATTTATATTTATTAAATAAAAGTTAAAAAAAAAGCTGGGTGGTAAAAATGCCATCTTAATTGTTAAAGTGATCATATTAAGTGTTAAAGTGAACATATAGATAGGATTAAATTTTAAAGTAATCATATAAATAGGATCAAGTGTTTGGTAATAATAATATTTAGAATTACAAAGTAGAGAATGTTCCAACATGGGAAGCCATCCACACAGCAGTCTCATAGAATGACAATTGCTTTAAGTAACACTCTGACCTCAGAATCAGCCCTTAAGTCTTCCTGGTCTGGCTGAAAAGCCTGTGAGATCATTTAAGTCATGGAAAGCCAAGACACTGTGGCAAAAAATATACTACATGAAGGATCTCTGTGAATGAGGTCCCAATGGAAAGAAGTGGCCATCAAAGGAGGATATAATTTTTTCTAAAGGGAAGAGAGAATTTCTGCTCTGCTTATGAATTGTCTAAATACTGATGGAGATTGTGAACTCAAAGGGCTTCCATAGCCTAGGCAGCTCATGTCGAGAGCTTTGGGTGGTCACTGACATCATATATAAGATTGTTAATTGTTAAATGAACAACAGGGTTCACTGCACACTCTGTCCTCAATGAGTCGTATCATGAATTAACTGTAAAACTAGATCTCAAACAGTGCGTGTGTGTGTTTGTGTGTGTGCAAATTGTTGAAATCTTTACTTCACATAGAGTTGGTCTTTTGTGTACAAAGTTAATTGAAACTGAGTCTTAATGATGAATGGGACTGAGAAGGGGAGAGGAGGGAGGAGAGAGGAGGAAGAAGGGTGGGAGGGCAGGTATGGTGGGAAGAATAACTATATTCTTAAAGTTGTTCTTATGGAATTTATAATTGTATTGCTTAAAAAATAAATTAAAAAACCACATCATGTGATCATTTTTAAAAATTACCAAAACCCAGTAATTTTCATAGTCTGAATTAAACTATTGTTGTACATGCTTGGATGTCCTTTGGAAAGGAAGGTGAATGTTTTGTTGACCATTTAAATAAAGACAGAGATATTTTCATAGGTTACCATCCAATCTTTTCTTTTTCTGCTATTATTTTAGCATAAAAGCAGTAGTTATATTGTTACGATCATGATTTTGACATAATTTGTATTAGGAAGAACAATAAATATATAATATTGAATCATTACAGTGCCAACATTTCTTCTATTGTTAATTTGTCTGGAAATTAATTGCAATTAGTTAATTATTCTGTTAATTGAAAATGTAGGTAAAAAGGAATGGAGAAAAGCTGAAACAATTTCTACTAAGATTTACATCCAGACAAGGATGTCCATTCTCATCAGTTTTACTCTATATGATCCTGGAAATTGTAAGCCATAATCATTAGGAAAGAGAAAAAATAAAAGTCATAGAAATGGGAAATGAAGAAGTCAAATTATCCCCATTATGGTATGACATGATATTATACATAAGGGAACCGAAAAGCAACACCACAAGTCTGTAAGAACTGAGATGTAAATTCAACAAAGTTGCATGATATAGAATCAATACAAGAATCATTAGGATTTTTACACATCAACAATGATCTAATGGAGAAATAACTCATAAGAACAATCCCATCACAATAGCTACAAAAATTATATATCTTGGAATAAATTTAACCAAGAATTTAAAAGACATCTGCAATAAAAATTACAAATTCATAATTAAATAAATTGAAGTTGAGAAGTTGACAATAAATGTAAATAACTCCTTTGTTCATGGACTGGAAGAATTAACATTAAAATATGCATACTACTGAATGAGATTTACAGATTCTATTTTTTTCTTAAAGATTTATGTATTTATTTTAAAGTCAGAGTTACACAGAGACAGGAGAGACAGACACACACACACACACACACAGAGAGAGAGAGAGAGAGAGAGAGATCTTCTATCCAATGTTTTACTCCTCAATTGGCCACAACGGCTGGAGCTATGCCGATCTGAAGCCAGGAGCCAGGAACTTTTTCTGGGTCTCCCATGTGGGTACAGGGACCCAAGGACTTGGACCTTCTTGTACTGCTTTCCCAGGCCATAGCAGAGAGCTGGATTGGAAGTGGAGCAGCCAGGTCTTGAACTGGCACTCATATGGGATGCCAGCACTTCAGGCCAGGGCTTTAACCCACTGTGCCACAGTGCCAGCCCCTACAGATTCAATTTAATCTGCATGAATATCCCAATGGCATTCTTCACATAATTATTTTTAAAATCCTATAATTCATATGGAAACACAAATGATCCTTCATAACCATAGCAATTTTCAACAATTAAAACAGAGTCAATTTAATGCTCATTAATTTGACTTCTTGACTTTCTTATGCTGATAATTCAACAGGTCATGTAATAACTTATTGTTTAATGTGACTGCTCAAAGTTTCTGGTATACTCTAATTGAACTGAATAATGCTTTGCTATTATAGGAATTGGTTCTCTTACTCCATTAACTATAAATTAATAAGCTGATTTTGAAATCTCTATCCTAAACAGTAATAATCTTCCATTATTTTATCTCTCAAATAAAAGCCATTCTGGCATAAAATTTCAAAATCCATAACTATTTAACCTAGAAATTTTCTACTGCCACATTTTTTAAAAGATTATGCTATTTGCACCATGAACCACATCATTATGCTCACCAAAAACTGGCACACAAAATGACTTTTATAGGAATACATAAGCAAGGACCAACATCATAGCATTAGTGGGTAAAGCCTCTACCTGCAACATCCCATATCATATGGGTGCATTTTTGTGTCCCGGGTGCTCCACTTTCAATCCATCTACCTGCTAGTGGCCTGAGAAAGCAGCAGAAGATGGTCAAGTGTTTGGGGTCTGCCACCTATGTGGGAGACCCAGATGAAACACCTGGTCCCTTGCTTCAGTTTGGCCCAGCACTGGCAGTTGTGGTCATCTGAGGATTGAACCAATGGATGAAAGATCTCTCACTCTCAATCTCTGTTCCTGTCTCTCTCTGTGTAACTCTGAATTTCAAAATAAATAATCATTTTTTAAAAGAAAACAGCATATTCATGCTACTGTTGTATTGGGGTTTAGTGAATGCTGTCAGTTATTACTGGTTTTATTTATTCTGGCAATTGCAAAAGTGCTTTCTTACATGTATGTGAAATCTGCTCATTTTATTTTTTCCAATTTTTAAGTATGTAAGCACATGGCCCCTTTGAAGATATTCTGCTTATATTTTTATATTCATATTTCTAGGTTTTGTTGAACTCCACTTTCATACTTTGTTTTGAGTGTGATCCCAATATAAAATCAATCTAAATGATCTAAGTATTAGATAATAAATAATTTTATTCAAAGTGTAAAAAATGAGTATTGAATTTTTTAAAATCATTTTTCTTCATTTGAATGGCAGAGAGAAAAAGACAAACACACAAAGAGAAAGACCTCACTCCTCAATTATCCACAAATTTTCAGGCCGGGCAAGGCTAATGCCTAGAGTCCAGAACTCAATCCAGGTCCCCCAGTGCAGGGCAGAACCTGAGTTTGAACCATCACCTGATTCTTCCCAGTGTCACCTTTAGCAGGAAGCTATAATCAAAAGCAGAACTGGAAATCAAATCCAGGCATTTTAAAAATCGCAAGGTATCTTAACCATTGCATCAAATTTCCATAGTAATTATCATTTTAAAGAATCAATATTGGCCGGCACCAAGGCTCAATAGGCTAATCCTCTGCCTAGCAGAGCCAGCACACCGGGTTCTAGTCCCGGTCGGGGTGCTGGATTCTGTCCTGGTTGCCCCTCTTCCAGGCCAGCTCTCTGCTGTGGCCAGGGAGTGCAGTGGAGGATGGCCCAGGTCCTTGGGCCCTGCACCCCATGGGAGACCAGGAGAAGCACCTGGCTCCTGCCATCGGATCAGCACGGTGCGCCGGCTGCAGCACGCCAGCAGTGGCGGCCATTGGAGGGTGAACCAACGGCAAAAGGAAGACCTTTCTCTCTGTCTCTCTCTCTCACTGTCCACTCTTGCCTTTCAAAAAAAAAAAAAAAGAATCAATATCAATATTGGGGCCGGCGCTGTGGTACAGTGGGTTAAAGCCCTGGCCTGAATAGAATGCAACAACACATCAGAAAGATCATCCACCCAGACCAAGTGGGATTTATCCCTGGTATGCAGGGATGGTTCAACATTCACAAAACAATCAACGTAATACACTACATTAACAGACTGCAGAAGAAAAACCATATGATCCTCTCAATAGACGCAGAGAAAGCATCTGATAAAATACAACACCCTTTCATGATGAAAACTCTAAGCAAGCTGGGTATGGAAGGAACATTCCTCAATACAATCAAAGCAATATATGAAAAACCCACGGCCAACATCCTATTGAATGGGGAAAAGTTGGAAGCATTTCCGCTGAGATCTGGTACCAGACAGGGATGCCAACTCTCACCACTGCTATTCAATATAGTTCTGGAAGTTTTGGCCAGAGGTATTAGGCAAGAAAAAGAAATTAAAGGGATACAAATCGGGAAGGAAGAACTCAAACTATCCCTCTTTGCAGATCATATGATTCTTTATTTAGGGGACCCAAAGAACTCTTCTAAGAGGCTACTGGAACTCATCGAAGAGTTTGGCAAAGTAGCAGGATATAAAATCAATGCACAAAAATCAACAGCCTTTGTATACACAGGCAATGCCATGGCTGAGGAAGAACTTCTAAGATCAATCCCATTCACAATAGCTACAAAAACAATCAAATACCTTGGAATAAACTTAACCAAAGATGTTAAAGATCTCTACAATGAAAACTACAAAACCTTACAGAAAGAAATAGAAGAGGATACCAAAAAATGGAGAAATCTTCCATGCTCATGGATTGGAAGAATCAATATTATCAAAATGTCTATTCTCCCAAAAGCAATTTATACATTCAATGCAATAGCAATCAAGATACCAAAGACATTCTTCTCAGATCTGGAAAAAATGATGCTGAAATTCATATGGAGACACAGAAGAGCTCGAATAGCCAAAGCTATCTTGTACAACAAAAACAAAGACAGAGGCATCACAATACCTGATTTTAGGACATACTACAGGGCAGTTGTTATCAAAACAGCATGGTACTGGTACAGAAACAGAAGGATAGACCAATGGAACAGAATAGAAACACCAGAAATCAATCCAAACAGCTACAGCCAACTTATATTTTACCAAAGATCCAAATCTAATCCCTGGAATAAGGACAGTCTATTCAATAAATGGTGCTGGGAAAATTGGATTTCCACGTGCAGAAGCTTGAAGCAAGACCCATACCTATCACCTTACACAAAAATTCACTCAACATGGATTAAAGACTTAAATCTATGACCAGAAACCATCAAATTATTAGAGAGCATTGGAGAAACCCTGCAAGATATAGGCACAGGCAAAGACTTCTTGGAAAATACTCCAGCAGCACAGGCAGTCAAAACCAAAATTAACATTTGGGATTGCATCAAATTGAGAAGTTTCTGTACTTCAAAAGGAACAGTCAGGAAAGTGAAGAGGCAACCAACAGAATGGGAAAAAATATTTGCAAACTATACTACAGAGAAAGGGTTGATAACCAGAATCTACAAAGAAATCAAGAAAATCCACAACAACAAAACAAACAACCCACTTAAGAGATGGGCCAAGGACCTCAATAGACATTTTTCGAAAGAGGAAATCCAAATGGCCAACAGACACATGAAAAAATGTTCAAGATCACTAGCAATCAGAAAATGCAAATCAAAACCACAATGAAGTTCCATCTCTCCCCAGTTAGAATGGCTTACATACAGAAATCTGCCAAAAACAGATGCTGGAGAGGATGTGGGGAAAAAGGGACACTAACCCACTGTTGGTGGGAATGCAAACTGGTTAAGCCACTATGGAAGTCTGTCTGGAGATTCCTCAGAAACCTGAACATAACCCTACCATACAACCCAGCCATCCCACTCCTTGGAATTCACCCAAAGGATATTAAATTGGCTAATAAAAAAGACATCTGCACCTTAATGTTTATTGCAGCTCAATTCACAATAGCTAAGACCTGGAACCAACCCAATCAACAGTAGATTGGATAAAGAAATTAAGGGACATGTACTCCATAGAATACTATACAGCAGTAAGTAACAACGAAACCTGGTCATTTGCAACAAAATGGAGGAATCTGGAAAACATCATGCTGAGTGAATTAAGCCAGTCCCAAAGAGACAAATTTCATTTGTTTTCCCTGATTGGTGACAACTGAGCACCAAAGGGGAAACCTGTTAAGTGAAATGGACACTATAAGAAACAATGACCTGATCAGCTCTTGTCCTGACTCTTGATGTACAATGTAATACCTTATCCTTTTTAGTATTTGTTGTTGTTCTAGTACTAGTGGTTGAACTCTGTAATTAACACACAATTATTCTTAGGTGTTTAAATTTTAACTGAAAAGTGATCCCTGTTAAATTTAAGAGTGGAAAAAGAGAGGGAGGAGATGTACAATTTGGGACATGCTCAATCGGACTTGCCGCAAATGGTGGAGTTAGAAATGTGCCAGGGGATTCCAATACAATCCCATCAAGGTGGCATGTACCAATGCCATCTCACTAGTCCAAGTGATCAGTTTCAGCTCACAACTGATGGCTCTGATAGGTCTAAGAGTCAAAGGGATCACACAAACAAGACAAGTGTCTGCTAATACTAACTGATAGAATCAAAAATGGAGAGAAGGATCCAACATGGGAAGCAGGATATACAGCAGACTCATAGGATGGCAGATGTCCTAAACAACACTCTGGCCTCAGAATCAGCCCTTAAGGCATTCGGATCTGGCTGAAGAGCCCATGAGAGTATTTCAGGCATGGAAAGCCAAGATACCAGGGAAAAAAGAAGACCTAAATGAAAGATCTCTGTGAGTGAGATCCCAGTGGAAAGAACGGGGCCATCAAAGAAGGAGTTACCTTTCTCTGAAGGGAGGAGAGAACTTCCAATTTGACTATGACCCTATCGGAATAAGATCAAAGTCAGCGAACTCTAAAGGCTTCCATAGCCCTGACAACTCATGACTAGAGCCTAGGGAGATTACTGACGCCATGAACAGGAGTGTCAAATTGTTAAGTCAGCAACAGGAGTCACTGTGTACTTATACCCCATGTGGTATCTGTCCTTAATGTGTTGTCTAATGTGCAGTGATGCTATAACTAACTGAAACAGTATTTTTACACTTTGTGTTTCTGTGTGGGTACAAACTGATGTGGTCTTTAATAATTATATACTGAATTGATCTTCTGTATATAAAGATAATTGGAAATGAAAAAAAAAACCTGGTGTTAAATTGGAAATGGCATAGAAAATTAATTAATTTTAAAAAAATATCATGTAGGATCTCTGTCTTTAATGTGCTGTACACTGTTATTTAATGCTATAACTAGTACTCCAACGGTAGTTTTTTTCACTTTGTGTTGCTATATGGGGCAAACTGTTGAAATCTTTACCTAATATATACTAAACTGATCTTCTGTATATAAAGAGAATTGAAAATGAATCTTGATGTGAATTGAAGGGGAGAGGGAGCGGGAAAGGGGAGGGTTGCTGGTGGGAGGGAAGTTATGGGAGGGGGGAAGCCATTGTAACCCATAAGCTGTACTTTGGAAATTTATATTCATTAAATAAAAGTTTAATAAATGAAAAAAAATAAATAAGAATAAACCAAAAAAAAAAAAAAAAAAAAAGCCCTGGCCTGAAGCACCGGCATCCCATGTGGGCACTGGTTCGAGACCTGGGTGCTCCACTTCCGACTCAGCTCTCTACTATGGCCTGGGAAAGCAGTAGACAATGGCCTAAGTCCTTGGGCCCTTGCACCCACTTGGGCGACCTGGAAGTAGCTCCTGGCTCCTGTCTTCGGATCAGCACAGCTCCCCCTGTTGCGGACAATTGGGGAGTGAACTAGCAAATGGAAGGCCTCTCTCTCTCTACCTCTCCTTATCTTTCTTTGTACCTCTGACTTTCAAATAAATAAATCTTTTTTAAAAAAAAGAATCAATGTCATACTTCATATGGATGTTATTTCTGATCCTACTTACATCCAAATTTCAGAGAAATATGAATTGTTTCATGCTGCAAAATATTACTTAGGCTCTATCTGCAATTCTGTTAGCTATACTAACTTAGTTGCTTCATTAATTTGTATCTCTATGATTATGAAGTAGACTCAAAGAGGAGCAAGAAAATAGATGGTCAGCACCACTGGGAAAGGAAATTTTGTTATTCAACATTCTTTTCCACATATGCAATCAGAAGAGTTTTGACATGTTGATTAATTTGTCCTCTCTCTTACCCAAGCCCTTGCACTTCCCACCTCCCTGCTCTCTGAAACAGTGTCCTGTGCTGTGGTCAGCAGCTGCATGACCCGTACATTTTAGCAGAATTAGGACATGGTAATTTTTTATTTGGAAGGCAAAGCAAAGACCCAGAGGTGTGGTTTTTCTGGGGCCTTAATGATGCTAGTCAGAGGAATGTATGTTTAGAGGTACAGTCTGCAGTGGTGTCAGTGCTGGCACTGGGTTCTGAGGGACAAAGGAGCCCAGGTATCACTTAAGGATTTATTACAGATTTATGGTAAAGGAAGTATCTCTAAAGCACAGGTGAATGCCAGGGTTGTGTTTCTCCTGGCTTATGGACAGTATTTCCCTGTTAACAATACTCTTATTACTGGCACTGTGGCTCACTTGGTTAATCCTCCGCCTGCAGTGCCAGCATTCCATATGGTCACCGGATTCTAGTCCCGGTTGCTCCTCTTCCAGTTCAGCTCTCTGCTGTGGCCCGAGAGGGCAGTGGAGGATGGCCCAGGTGATTGGGCTCTGCACCCATGTGGGAGACCAGTAGGAGACACCTGGCTCCTGGCTTCGTATCGGCGCAGTGCCAGCCGTGGCGGCCATTTGGGGAGTGAACCAACCAAAGGAAGACCTTTCTCTCTGTCTCTCTCTGTCTATAACTCTACCTGTCAAATTTTTTTTTAAATACTCTTATTTTCATCTCCACTTGGCAGAGGAGGAGAGTGGGACACAGAGGTGAAGCACTGAGCTCATGATCCCAATGTAGCAGGGAAAGATATGAAATTGCAATTGAAGCAGTCTGCTCCAGACCTATGCTTTTTCATGTTTATAATAATTTGCAAAATATCTATTATGTTTCAGCACAATAAATGTCAGTATGCTTCACCACAATTCAGTAACTGAGGACAAGGCTGAACAGAAATTAACTCTTCACCTTTGGGGGTGGCTATTGACTCACTCTTCACTCAATTAGTAATTAAGTGAAAGAATTATGGAATTTATATTGTCTTTCCTAATAGGACCTCTTTTTCAAGGTAACAAAGTAGCCCTAATCAATGAATAAAAGAGGAAAAAGATGAAAGAAGCAAAAGCATTCATTCTTGTAAAAAACATGTTTATGAATACCCAGTGAAAAGAAGAGATGCTACCTTAAAATAACTTACTTCTTTCTTTACTTTTTTGTTTTCAGTCTTCCCTTTTGGCATTCAAATCTCTTTTTGCAGATGCTGTCTAATATAATAGCACACAAATCACTCTAGAGGGAGTCACTTACCCATTTTCCTCTGAACCAAAAGTAAGCAAGTTACAAGAATAAATTAATTATGTTAATGTCCTCAAACCTTGCCAAAATATTTCCTGCTACCTCCATTAACATTTAGGATTGTAGCCACAATTCAGAGTAATATATTCTAGCTGTGTTAATACAAACTCCTGTATTAATGTAATCATTGAAGTTCTGCAATTTTTTTAAAGATTGATTTTATGTTAATCTGCAAATGCAAAGCAAGGTGACCAGAATGTTATTAGACTGAGTAATGTCAGACACAAAGAATGTTCAAAGAGAAAAATTGCATGGTATTCAAAATTGCTTCTGTGACGTTGATAAAATTTTCAAATATTTAAAAATATTGTTGCTATAATTCCAAGAAAATTCCCCTTAAAGAGTAACTGAGATATTGGTAAGATATTATCATGGGCAGGATTTGGGGGCCAAGCAGCATCCCTGTAATTCATTGTAACTTTCCACATTCTTAGTGATTCAACAGAGTATTATCCTAATTCTAGAAGAATCCCACTCCAACTAGTATTATCAGTTAACTTAACTCATTCTTGTGATTTAATTAACTTATATTAATAACTAAAAAGTTTACAAGTGGGGCTTGGCATTGTGGCATAGAGGAAAAAGCCATCAGCTGTAGCACTGGCATCCTATATAGGCGCCAGTTCAAACCCTGGCTGCTGCTCCACTTCTGATCCAACTTCTTGCTAATGGACTAAGAAAACAGCAGATGGCCCAAAAAGCTCCTGGCTCCTGGCTTCTGGCTTCTGTCTGGTCCAGCCCTGGGTGATATGGCCATTTCGGGAATGAACCAGCAGGTGGCAGATTTCTGTCTCTTTTTCCTTCCATCTCTCTGTAACTCTGACTTTCAAATAAATAAAAATCAATCTGCTGCTGTTATATTTGCAATTTAGCAACAGATTAATAAATTCTCTCAAAACCATACATTTTGAATAGTAACATTTCATACATCGTGGCAAGTCAAGAGTAGAAGACTGAGAAGGAAGGAGTGGAAGGAGGCTACAGTCTCCTTCAGACCACCCCATGTGACTGTCTGTCCCACTAATGTGTGAGCCATGTCCATTCTGCATAGGTGCAAAGAACCAGGGAAACCACAATTATTACTGTATTCCTGAATCCCCTTTTCCTCTGAATACTGCAACCCACAATATCATCAACCATGGAGTTCTTGAAGATAGTGTTTCACAAATAATGCCAACTAGTTTCCTGTTTTAAAGGGCCTTTCACTGGGGCCAGCACTGTGGCACAGTGGATAAAAAGTTGTTTCCTGTGACACTGGAATCCCATTTGGGCCCTGGTGTAGGTCCTGGCTGCTCTACTTCCAATCCAGCTCCCTGCTAATGCACCTGGGAAAGCAGCAGAGGATGTCAAGTCCTTGGGTCCCTGCACCCACGTTGTAGATCCAGAGGAAGCTCCTATCTCCTGGCTCAGACCCGCCCAGATCTGTCCACTGCAGCCATTTATGCAGTGAACCAATGAGTGGAACATCTGTCTCTCCCTCTCTCTCTCTCTGTAAAACTCTGCCTTTCAAATAAATAAATGAATCTTTTAAAAAGTAAGGGAATTCTCATCAATACGAAAGTGTTTAAAAATGAACACATCAATTCTTTAAGGTTTAAGGTAGCAACTGAATTCTCTTCTCATGAAAAATAACAAATATTATCACCAAACAGCATGTATAGATTTCTACATTGCTACATTTGGGATACTCCATTAGGATCTTTCCTAGTTTACCACAATTTCCCAAATTCCAACCTCCCTCCTTTATTTTTCTGATGAGAAAACAGGAAAAATAAAAGGTTGAAGGAACTTGCAGCCTCTCTGTAATTCTTTCTTTTTTCTTAAGATTATTTATTTGAAAGGCAGAGTGAT